>NW_022681456.1:117221034-117821034 GCF_009764315.1 Trachypithecus francoisi | reverse complement strand
GAGGACGACGACAGGAAAGGAAGACCAGCGGCAGGGTGACACCCCTAGAATAGCTGTCACTTTAAAGAGACACCCATTTGTTTTTCCTGTCATGCTTCCAGTTAAAGAAAAACTGGGGGATTCCCAAATAAGAAATATTAATACATGAGCTTCCACAAGCCCAGTGGTTATAGCAAAGTGAAGAAACTTTCCAATATGCTTCAAGATGTACAAGCTTGGGATGAAAGGCATCCCAGCAGCAAACAAAGCAGGTCTACCTATTCTGTGATAAATGAACAGATCTTATCACAAGAAGGCCCTTGAATAGATGCAAAGTTCATGTGCTGTGAAACCACAGCTGGCTCAAATACATAGCAAGAGATACAAAAGCCACGAGGGTCCATAGTAAATGGGCTTATGTTAATTAGATTGAATTTAAAAGAAAACCAATCTATTAAATACCGACTTGGCCCTGCCCTCTGTTAGGCTTCTCTTAATACTGTCTCTCCCCCAATTGCAAATGGCTTGTAAAGACACTGCCAGCTACTGTGTGAAGGAAGCCAATGCATAATGAGAGTGAGAAATGAGAAGAATTAATATGGCTCCATCATCCCTCACCACATCCTTATTGTACCTTCTAGTTCTAGTGTCCTCCACAATCTGATCTTTTTCCTGATTTCTCTGCCCCCATCAATGCCCAGCTCAACCATTTTATTTTGCCAAGCTCTTATTAAATAAGGATGCTTTACATGACCATTTTACCTGGCACCCGAAGGAGGTAATGAAGCCAAACAGAAGTCAAGAAACAGAATAATAGCTTGGGCCAATGTTTTCTGGTATAATGAGTAGTGCAGTTATTATTCATTTAGTTGACACATCAATACGGTATACAGTGATCAGGAATGGGACAACTCTTTTTCAGTAAAACTCTAGGCTAGCTATAAGTTGCAAATGGTGACAGGCTTTGCAAATTATGGCCATAGCCACAAATCAAAGGGCAATCTTCATGTGTGCATAGAGTGGAAAGGACTGGTGGCCACACATCCATCTTTGCAGGCACCCAGCATGCGCTGTGATTACCACAAGTCATCAAGGATGAAGGACAGAGATATAATTCTGTTTGCAGCTCACTATGCTTCCCCACTTACATTTTTATCTCCTAATGTCATTACAAAATGTTGACATGCAGGGGTCCTTGGAGCAGTCTCCTCCTAGTGAAGAATCCCAGTCGAATTTATTACCCGAACATACTCCTTCAATTCACCTCAAGAGCATCTTTAACATATTCCTCCATAAAGGGCCACCCTCACAGAGATGAATAAGCAGCACAGGGAAGGTAGAATTGTACACTAGACCCTAACAGTCTAGCACCATAATGTGGGGCCCCCATCACTTTGATGTTTGTGGTGTTTATTTGCTAATAAGAAGAAACAAAAAGAGGTGCTTTTTTATCTTATTATCTGCCTCAGAAAATAATTGTCTAAAAAATTAGCATTACGTAAGATTCCTCTTCTGCAGCATCCAGATCCCTGATCGATCCACTTCAGAAACAAAGGATTAAGTGCCCCAGTGGCTGGTAGTGCCCCTGGCAATAGGCTTCCACCCAACACCTTTGGGGACTGTCTCAGCTGAAAAAGCCCACATCCCCAAAGCCGTGTCCCTTTCCTGGTGTAAATGGCACTGAAAAACTGGCTGTCACAGGTATAAAGACCTAGTCTTCTTGCTCTAACTCTGGACAACTCCAAAGGGTCAGTTTATCTTCAGAATTCCCTCACAGGATTTCTGGAGCTTCCATTAAAACTACATCACACCTACACTTCTCCTGTCCAGCCTTGTCCAATCTTCCCTTCCCGCTCATGGTGTTGATCTCAAAAGCACCCCCTAATAAAACCCCCTGCACACTAACCTCAGGCTCAGAGTCTGCTTCCCTGGGAACCTGACTCTACCCATGTCCCCCTTTTCAACACCAAAAAGAAATTGCTTCAAAGAGAACATATCTATTTTCAAATACTGAAATGACTTATTGGGTAGAAAGACAAATCTTTGCCCATTAAATTCAGAGGAGAAGAGAACTGGGAACAAAGAGTAGAAGTATTAAAAGGCATTATTGGGCTCAATATAAGAAATGCATTTGCAAAAATTATAGGTTCTTAAAATGGAATGGGTCTCATAAGGTAGTGAGCTCTCTGTCACTGTTAGCATTCAAACAAGAGCTGGATTATTATCTAACAGAGGGTTGTTCCCCAGTACATGGGCTGGAAAATTTTATGATTATCCTTAAGACCCAGTTCAAATGTCAGGTCTTTTATGTATGTCATCTTTTCTAACTTGCCCTAGTCAACTCAGTTCTATCTCCCCTTTGCTTTTATCACATTTTGTACATGCCTCAGTCATCATACTTACACAGTAAACATGCCTACTTGCCTTATCCGACTAAAAATGTTTCTCAAGACTATAAACTATACCTTGTTCATCTCTAGATCCCTAGCTGACACATGACACGTTTTTCTAGTGTTCATTGTATTAATATTGTAGAAGTTTTGTTTACTGGGTGGGAAAGTAACTGAAATGAATTTGATGATCTCATCTAGTTTCAATTTTTTTTTTTTTTTTGAGATGAAGTCTCACTCTGTTGCCCAGCTGGAGTGCAGTGGCATGATCTTGGCTCACTGTAACCTCTGCCTCCCAGGTTCAAGCAATTCTCATGCCTCAGCCTCCCAAGTAGCTGGGACTACAGGCGTGCACCACCATGTCCAGCACATTTTTTTGTATTTTTAGTAGAGATGGGGTTTCACCATGTTGGCCAGGATGGTCTCCATCTCCTGGTGATCCACCCTTCTCGGCCTCCCAAAGTGCTGGGATTACAGGTGTGAGCTACCACACCCAGCCTCGTTTCTAATTTTTATGCTGACGGCATATATCTACCTCATAGAAATAAAGCACGCCTGAAAAGTTATACATAAACTGTGCTTTTACAAAACGTGAGGGGATCCCTTTTGTAGCCAGCCAGAGTGACAGAAAATGCTATAGTCACTTATTTACATCTCTTTGTAGCAAACTCCTTGAAAGCAACATCTATACTCATTTCTCCTAATTCTCTTCTCCCATTCTCATAAACTGACTCCAATTAGACTTTCAACTCCACCACTTCACGGAAACTCCTCTTGTAAAAGGCAGGTGACTTTGATATTGACAACGCCAGTGTCCACTTGCAGTCCTCTTTATCTACCAGCAATACTTGACGTCCTTCATCCAATCCCTGCAAGAGTCTGCTCAATGGTACCAGTGGCTCTGTCTCAACCCCCTAGTCTAATGCTCAACAAAGGAGGATGTTCTTTTGTAAACGCGATGTTATTGTCTACCCAAAACCGTCAAAGGCTTCCCAGTGTACTACAAAGAACTAGCCAGCACCCTTGATTTGGACCCCCTGTTGGCCCTCGGGTCCCAGGCCCTCACTCTGCTCCATGCACTCTGATCTGTCTTGAATGTGCACACATTGTTTCTCCAGGCCTTTGCTCTAGCTATTTCCCCTGCCTGAAACACTTTTTCTCCAGCTATCCAGGTATCACACATGCACCTCTTCCATGTCTTTACTAAAATCTTGCCTTCCCAATACAGTGCTCTCAATCCTGACCACACCATGGAATGCTGAAGCCTGTCCTCACTTGTCATAGGCATGTTTGATCCCCTTGTCCAGCTTTGATTTTTCTTTTTCCCATAGCATCTCTCATCAGAGGGACTACATGATTACTTATTTGACATGTTTGTTATGAACTCATCTGCCTCTTGCTAATTAAATGTGAGCACCAGGAGGGCAGGGATCGGTATGTGTTTGTTCATTGCTATAACCCAGCACCTAGAATTGAGGTCTGGCCTACAGGGTGCTCTCAGTAAATATTTGAATTTTTTAAAATGGGGTCATGGATGCTGCAACCAGATAGCTCTCAAATCTAACTTATCTTTGTTGGCTATCCAATTGTGATTATATTTTTCCAGCATCTTAAAGTCTTTCATATTATTCAAATCTCAGTACTGTATAATATCATAGGGATTTTAATCCTGTTAGGACACTAGTATGGTTTCAGATTAAATCCATCTGGTTTTCCTCCTAGTCTCTTTCCTATTATATTAATAAAGAAAATTCTTCTGTTCTTCTAAATTCAGTTCTTGAGGAGGATCTGTGTCTGAAAAAGTCTAGAACTGTTAGGCTTTCCTTGAGACTTTCTCCACCAGATTAAGGAAGGCAAGTGTAGAAACGATGGGCTAAGAGGCCAGGGTTACCCAGCTGTCCTGAGAAGTTCTGAGTACTCCATCTTCACTTCCACATTTGCACAGAGTAGAAGCAGAATATGGGAGACAAAAAAATCTCTTTCTTCTCCCATAATAAGGGGAAATACTTTCCTCTACTCATCAAATCCTCAATGATCATCTCCTTTGACAACTAGAAATTCTGATACCACATCATCACTTTGTTCTGATGACTGAGGCTGGAGTTAGTTCCTTAGCATGGCTCTGAATAGTGTCAGAGTTTTGTGAGCAGTATCTTGCAAGATAGGGTAAATTTCTGATGTTCTCCAGTCTCACCATTAATCAAAAATGTCATGACTGAAACACACAATGGAAGCATATCGATAGAGAATCATGATCTTTCCTGCCTGTTAAATGCCAGACCCATTCTTTTCTTTAAACCCTTGCACACAAAAGAGAACATTCTGAGTTTTCAAAGAAATTCAAGCAGATCTGACAAGTTTAAGAGCCACTCTGGATAACTACACAACTTTCACAGAAGCCAGTATTCTTTTTATTATTTGTTCTTTCAGAAGATAATTGTCCTTTCTACTTGAATTTGGCCCCATTTTCCTCCCTGACTGAGTCTCTCTTTGGATGTGCTTTAATCACCAAATTTAAGCCACAGTAGAGAAACAAACTAAAGGTGTTCATTCACTCTGAGAATGTCTACAAGATTCTTGATATTCTAGGTCACAGAGACAATTTTATAGCCAGAAGAAAGCAATAGGAAGTGTAATAAGAGGAGAAGGAATAGGCAGATTCCCCATCACTAAGATATCCAAATTAATTACAGAATTAAAGTAAGGGAGCAAAGGGCCTGGAGGATAGTAAGAGCACTTCGAGAATGTGTTTGTGCCCCTTTGTAAGGTATCAGGACCGCTAAAATCTTAACAAGGCTGTTTCATTTCATCTTAAAGTAAAAGTCCTTTCCAAGGCCTACTCCATTATGCAAATCAAACCTACTCTCAGATGGACTGACTTGCATTTTTATTAAGAGGTGCCTTTCTGGGGCCGGGCGCGGTGGCTCAAGCCTGTAATCCCAGCACTTTGGGAGGCCGAGACAGGTGGATCACGAGGTCAGGAGATCGAGCCCATCCTGGCCTACACGGTGAAACCCCGTCTCTACTAAAAAATACAAAAAAAAAAAAAAAAAAACTAGCCGGGCAAGGTGGCGGGAGCCTGTAGTCCCAGCTACTCGGGAGGCTGAGGCAGGAGAATGGCGTAAACCCGGGAGGCGGAGCTTGCAGTGAGCCGTGATCGCGCCACTGCACTCCAGCCTGGGCGACAGAGCCAGACTCCGTCTCAAAAAAAAAAAAAAAAAAGAGGTGCCTTTCTATAAAAGAGCAAGCTCTCAAGTTCAGCAACAACCAGGTTCTGTGACTGAATAAATATACTTTTAAATAAACACAATGGAAGAAGACAGGAAAACAGGAAAGGTTGAAAGAAATGAAATGAGTAGAGAAAAGGTGTGTACATATTGAACTAAGTGTTAATTAAGTAGTAGGGTTATCAATATCACACTAAATTTATAAAATCAAGTGTGGTCAACACAAATATAGATCTGGGAATTTATAGAATAAAATGAAAGGCATCAGAAAACAAAACCTAATAACCAAAAGGAAAAATTGATCTTTTTTTTTGGAAGGGAGTCTAGCTCTGTCACCCAGGCTGGAGTGCAGTGGCTCAATCGCAGCTCACTGCAGCCTCTACCTCCCAGGTTCAAGCGATTCTCCTGCCTCAGCCTCCTGAGTAGCTGGGACTACAGCGTGCGTCACCACGCCCAGCTAATTTTTTGCATTTTTAGTAGAGACGGGGTTTCACTGTGTTAGCCAGGAATTTCTTGATCTCCTGACCTCATGATCCACCCACCTCAGCCTCCCAAAGTGCTAGGATTACATGTGTGAGCCACTGTGCCCGGCCATCATTTCCTAGTAGGTATGAAATACTAAATCCAAAATTGCCTTATCTCATCAAAATCATCTTATTTAACCTAAGCTGAAAGGACAGCATCTGCAAAAGAACTGTGATTATTACTAAAGAGCAGAGTTAAGTGCAAGCCAGTGATGGCACTTGACGTACTAGCGCATTTTTCAGAGTAAAGATGTTGACATTTGTCTCAAATAAATTAACATTCCCATCTCTTCAAACACATTTGATCAGAACATCACGTTCATATACCAAGGGGAGCAGAGAAGCGGAAGGGTAGAAAAGGCGTTTTTATATTTGATTAAGCGATGAATGCTAGTACCTCATATGTTGCTGAAAATAACACAAGCACTGGTTCTAGATACAGTGATCTTGCTTGTGCACATGGGTCTCTTCAAGGGATCCCTGGGAAACAAAGGGCTCTTTGCCCTTCTGTCCCAGCTCCATATGGAGTGGGAGACTAGGCATGGCTGAGTTTAAAATGTGGATCAGTCATACTTGTTTGGCCATGGATTAACAAGCCATTGTCTCCAAAGGCTAAATCCAGAAAGAAGTTTTCTGAGAAAGCTTTTTTTTTCCCCCCACCCCCCACCAAACATCCAGCGATGTGTTTTTCTAGGTCTCTAGTTTGGAAAACTGATCAGTACTTCTTCACATATTGCAAAGTACGGCTGTTCACAATCAAAGAGGCTTTGAATTTATTCACATCTCCCAAACCAATTTGGTCCTCCATCTAAAAGAGGCAATGCATTTTGAAGGGTTCCAGAAATGAAAATAAAATTGCACAGAGGCAGATTAAAAAAAAAAAAAAGAAATCTTCAACAACTTGTCAGCACCTGCGTGTTCCAGCTTCATTCAACTATAAGACTTTGAACTTCAGTCACTAAGTACTGCCTTCTGATCTTTAAACCAGGATGGGCCAAGTACTGTTCTCACCAACACCATCTTCTAAAGCTAGCTGGGCTGCTTTACGCCCAGGATTTGGTGAATGCATTGTGAGCCTGGCTGGGTGCAGACATAGTCACCCAAATGAAGCCTGTCTTTTCCTGTGCCTCCCACGTGCCCAATCCAAAGGACTAAATTACCTCCTCATGTTCTGATTTTTATTCCAGTCTCCAGTGGATGAGGACCCTTATTCAGAATCTCCAACTACATTGGACAGTCCATGAGAAGCTGCCTAAATCCTTGATTCTGGGCTTCCTATATCTACAGATGCCAGCTGGGGTCTGACACATCTACTCTTTCCTGTTCTATATGAGATGATTAGGCCATTATTAGTGTCAACACATCTGGGTTGCCTTTTTCCATTACTATATCAAACTCCTACATACCCACGCTAGCCTGAATCCCACCAAGGGGGTTATCTGCTCTTAAATAGGGACTCAGAGCTTGCTGACCTCCACCTTGTGGCAGGCAACCCCATGGCAGGGTTAAGCCCAATCTTTCCTGGCTTTCTGACCCTCCCTAGACCCTGGCCTGCAATACAAATTGTGTTCAGTGTTTGACTGGGTGCATCCAAGTTTATTTGAGATTTTGTTTGCTTTATACTGAAAATTGCTCTCCTTTTCCAGAATTATTCAATTCTTTCTTTTACTATGGCTCATTTATAGCTGCTGGTTATTAGCACTAAAAATGGATCTTTAAGACTTCCGAGTTTCTAACTGCTTACCTTCATTTTCTTGATCTCTAACTCTCCTGGGAATGGACATGTGAAGTTTCATTGAGAATGCAACACAATCCACTAGGATGGATGCCCAGCTCCTAACCTCATACAGGGAGAAACACATGAAAACTATTTTTCTAACCACACAATTGTGTCCACAGTCCTAGAAAACAGCCTATCCTTTTCTCTATCCATACAAAAAAAAAAAAAAAAAGGATATTAGTTTAGAAAGTACAGAATGTTAAGGATTCAGTTGCCAACACAGTCAAGAGACTCTCTCTGGCCCAGCCCATCCCCTCTGACTTACCAACATCCCTGGAGCCCATCTTGTCCCTGCTTGCTGCAATCAGCACTGCAGCCCAGTCTGTGACCTCTTCTTTCTTTGTCTCCCTTTTTCCACAGTCCTAATTCCACAGATAAAGACCCCATCAGAATGTTCTAACTGGCTAAAACCATTAGCCCAACAAGTGTTGCCATTCTTCCCTGTGGGACCTTGGGTAGCTGAAATGCTGTTGCTATCTCAACTTGACTCTGGGAGATGGACCAAGCAGGCAAAAGCAGCAGAAATCACTCATAGGAGGTACCAGCATCGATGGAAATAAGAATAAATCTTTCCCAGAAATAAGAACTTGGCAATTTACTTGGCAAGTAAAAGAATGGGCTATTTACTCATTTTTATTTTAAAATTTGTTTACTTTATTTGTTTGCTTTCAAACCACATTCAGTGGTCTCCAACATTTCTTTTTTTGTTGTTGTTGTTGTTGTTGTTGTTGAGACGGAGTCTGGCTCTGTCGCCCAGGCTGGAGTGCAGTGGCCAGATCTCAGCTCACTGCAAGCTCCGCCTCCTGGGTTTACGCCATTCTCCTGCCTCAGCCTCCCGAGTAGCTGGGACTACAGGCGCCCGCCACCTCGCCCGGCTAGTTTTTTTTTTTTTAGTAGAGACGGGGTTTCACCGTGTTAGCCAGGATGGTCTCGATCTCCTGACCTCGTGATCCACCCGTCTCGGCCTCCCAAAGTGCTGGGATTACAGGCTTGAGCCACCGCGCCCGGCCGGTCTCCAACATTTCTATAGTTGATGGCATTTCACCTGGATACTTTTCCTCTGGTGGAAGTTGACAAGCAGAGAAAGAAGTCTTCAAAAGAAAATGTAATTTGTTATTTCAAACAGAAGGAAACTCGGGGCTTATTCTTGCCCCCACCCTTGTCAGACTCTGGAGTACACAGTTACTGTTATAATCAGATACTAGTACTTATTAATGGCTAATCTGAATCCTTCATAATGGGGCCCCTGCCTATAAATGAATCATCCCAGACAAGTCTGAGTGCGACATGCAGTCTCGTTATCTTTAGAACTGGCAGTAAACCAAATCACCTGAAGCTATCAGGCTCACATCGGCCGACTGTGAATTCTGATCCACGCTAACAAAACAAAATGGGGGCATCCTTATGGCGCAGCAATGACATTTTGATGTTAATTCGGTACTGCCTAAAGGTGCCGATCTGCTCATCTTTTATAAGCACAGATGAAACTCTCTGTTAAATGCCAGCCCAAGATCTCAACGAATAGACACTAACCAGAGTACCCTGAGAACACATTAGTCCAGCTCATAGTAGGATCACAACTAAACCAGTTTTGTAGAATATAAGTGAAACTAGATTATCTTCCAAGTCTTCCAAGAAAAGCTCACAATTTTCTTCAGTTACATAAGCCAGTCAGTCCAGCAACCTGACTTTCAGAAATTCATCCCCTTGTCTGTCTTGAGTCCATCATGCTGCAGATTAAGCTCTTTGGCTGTCATGCTCTCCTTGGTGGAAGGCACATGATAAGCCCTCAAAAATATTGTCAGTATGAACAAAACTGATGTCAAGATGGATGATGTTTTGTCATTACCTTGCATGTACAGATTATTGCTAAGCCCACTCTCAGTCTTTTCTTCCTGAGCCTAAACAATCTCCCTTTCTAATTCATTTCTTATAGTTCTTATGACAATATTCATTGAGTGCATAGTGCAGGCTCCGTGCTGTCCATGCGCTATGTGAATATATTCTCATATTCCATTGCAGTAGGCCCTGATATTTTCTCCGTTTTACCAATAGAGAAAGTGAGCTTCAGAGACATGAAGGGACTTGCCCAAGGTAACTGCTGGAAAGAGAACCTATGTAGGTCTGGCTCAGGGTGCACCCAACAACCACTGCAGCATATATTCTCAAATTTCTTTTATTCATCTCTGTAGCTCTCATCTGAACTGTCTACACATCCTTGTTTCATTAGGAAGCACAGAGTGATGACAGTAGTCTAGTAAAAGTCTAACCTCTGCCTAGTATATTACAGAGATAATTTTCATGAATGCCTTATGCTTCAATCCCATGCATCTATCCACTGGCACTGCTAACTAGTGATGGACTTGGTACACATTATTATTCTGCGGTGTTCTTCTACTGGACATGCATACAACTGATTCTTTGTAACATTATTGTTTGCTAATCAATCACATATTTATTAAATGCTTATCAGGTGCTGGAGGAAGTAGAAATGAAGTATAAGCCATCATCATCCTCAGGTGAGCTAATTGGAAGATAAAAATATATAAAATTATTGATGGTGTTCTTTATTTAAATGCCAGCATGAAGTTTAGAATATAAGTATCCTAACAATGGTGAGAAGAGAGGGCACGATGTCTGCAGAACTATATTTTTCAAGCTTCTTTCTACTTATCCCTCTTTTTCCCAGTTCTCCCACTAGTTTTGTGCAGTGAGCAAAGTAAACATCCATGTGCATTTCAATCCAAATGCCAGACTGTGAAAAGAAACATAAGTAACACTGGGCCTTGAACTGTTCCTTGTATTTGTCCTCAGGTGGACAACGAGCCTCTGATATCTACTCTGATATCTCAGGCAGTCAGGTGAGGGCTAATAGGCATACCATAGAGTATCACGTCCAAATCATAGCTACAGTCTAAATGAATTATACATAAATCTTTTTCCATGATCTACCCAGCCTTTCATTTTCATCTCAGAAGATTAGATTAGTATGACAGGATTTGTCCTTTATGAAGTCAGGCTGCCCAGTTAAAAAACCTTCTTCTCTTCCAATGATTGCAAATTGATTTTGTTAAGATTTTTATTCTTCAGAAAAGCTGGGGCAATGATAATTCCTCATCTCTCCTCTTCTCTCAGTGTATTTGATTTCTTTACACTGGCCTTTTTCCTCCAGCCCTCTGATAGTTTTAATAATTATACACACTGATCAGGAAATCAATCAATTATTTCAGTGTTCCTACGGTAGAGATGATGTGGGCTTTCAAATTTAAATCCAAGCAACTCACAAAAGTAGCTTAATGTTGGCCAGGCATGGTGGCTCACGCCTGTAATCCCAACACTTTGGGAGGCTGAGGTGGGTGGATCAGGAGGTCAGGAGAACGAGACCATCCGGCTAACACCATAAAACCCCGTCTCTACTAAAAAATACAAAAAAAAAAAAAAAAATAGCAGGGCATGGTGGTGGGCGCCTGTAGTCCCAGCTACTTGGGAGGCTGAGGCAGGAGAATGGCGTGAATCTGGGAGGCGGAGCTTGCAGTGAACGAGAGATCATACCACTGCACTCCAGCCTCAGGGACAGAGCGAGAATTCGTCTCAAAAAAAAAAAAAAAAAGTAGCCTAATGCCAAATTTTCCTTCTCCAGTTCAATTGACTAGTTCCTGTGCTCCATTCATTTAAACATAGATGACTACCTAAATGCTATCAGTTCTCAAAACTGCCTCCATGTCTATTAAAGAAACGTATTTTTTTTTTAATTTTCTTACTGATGAATCAAGAATATATTTTAAAGGCTGCTTTTATTCTTGGCACCATGACATAAGTGGATATATACTAGCAATGGCACCCATGTGTATTAACAGTATAAACAGCAACATAGTTTCTCAACTTTTGCCCAAAAAAACAGCATATTATCTGAGCTAGAGGTACTTCCAGGTACAAACAGAGTAAGGCACAATGTTTTTGTCTGTATGTTGATGCTTATTTTGGTTATATATGTAACAATTTGCCAACAGAGTTACCAGATCATGGGTTAAGTTTGCAAGTTAGCTTCACACAGATGAAAGATATCTTGGTTCATAGGAAAACGTCCTCTTTTGTTCATATTTTTGAGTTCCATGAAAGTGCACAGGTTATCAAAATTTTCAGAAGAGTCCCCAAAAGACCTCTCATCAAGAAACTCCATAGTATCAGTAACCTAGTTACAGTAAGTTATTAATATTGAAATCTTCCGTGATGGAGGGTAAGTTTGTCTCTCCTTAATTCTCTCAACTTCTTAATCCTTTCCTAATGTAAGGGAGAATAACCTCAGATTACTCTCTCTGTTCCTTCACAGAAAGGTAAAATTTCTCCTGCTTTCTTTCACCACAATAAAACTCTTCAGCTACCTAATTGGCCTTATTTATTAAATATGCACTAAAAGAGGATTTTCACTTTGCTCAGTGAATGCCTTCTAAAGTCAGAATTAGTTAAGCTTCCTTCTTTGATATGTCAAGTCATCATATCCATCATGCCCAATTTTCCTTTTAGATTACCTGCCCTCGTTCACAGCTTCAGCTCTTCTTTGCACAATGTAAGTATTGTCAATCAGAGATGGGTGCCTGGCTGAAACAGACCACCTCGAAGCTGCCCAGTGCCTGCAGTCTGGGGCTGGCTAGAAAAATGGGCCAGAACCATCAGACCCTCTGTCTCTCTCAGAAGTCTGAACCAAAACAACTGGAAAGAGTGGCAAGTCTTTCCCTATAACATGAAACAGAGTAAGGGCCATGACAACCAAGGTCATGGGCACTGTGAAGTAATAAGGAAGCAGAAGCTATGGGATAGCAGGGGATGCCTGCAGTAGACAGGGAAGTGGCTCAGATGCAAGTGGAAAGCAAAGAACCTAAGATCTTCAAAATACAGACCATATGTCCCTGAGGGAGACCCAGTAGGAAGCCAGCCGGGGAGTGGTCTTAGTTCCTCCCAGCTTTCCAACTCTAGACACAAATATCCTCGTAGTAAATTGCCTGGTATTTTGTTTTTATTTTGTTGGTTGTTGTGCAACAACTTAGCCTTTGCTCCTGCTAATTGAAAGAACCTAATTAAAAATAAGCAGGTAGCTGGGCGCGGTGGCTCACACCTGTAATCCCAGCACTTTGGGAGGCCAAGGTGGGTGGATCAGGAGGTCAGGAGATTGAGACCATCCTGGCTAACACATGAAATCCCGTTTCTACTAAAAATACAAAAAATTAGCCAGACGTGGTGGCGGGTGCCTGTAGCTCCAGCTACTCAGGAGGCTGAGGCAGGAGAATGGCGTGAAGCCGGGAGGTGGAGCTTGCAGTGAGCCGAGATTGTGCCATTGCACTCCAGCCTGGGTGACAGAGTTAGACTCTGTCTCAATCAATCAATCAATCAAATAAACAGGTATAAAGGCTACCGCTAGTTACTATTTCCTAGTTTTACAGTATCATTCTTGGATTTTATTCTACAGCTTCCCATTTTCATGAGGCAAACATCTGCCTCCATGATGTTTACCTTGCTCAGAATGCAACAGAGCAGAGCTAAGGTGAGAGCCAGGTTTAGTTCCCTGGCCTGAGACAGGGGACAGAGCGCCCTTAGTAATGCAAGGTCACTCACACAAGAACCCTCCCACCCCCAACCCTAGCCCCTTTTCTTATTTCCCATTCTGTTTTCATCCCATCTGGTTGTAATATTCATTCAAGTGTGGCGCTTTTTTTTGTCACACATTCTTAAGATGGATGGCGAGCTCGCCGCATTCATACCCAGCGCTTCCTGCATGTGCTCCCAAGTCCCCAGGCACGTCTCTGGAGCTGTAAGGGTATACATTTGCAGCATTCCTCCATCTGTTCTTTCATCTATCCAGCCACTGATGTTTATTCAGTATGCAGCTCATGGCTAACAGAGAATTGGGCATAGCAAGCAGGGACAATTTACTTGGAGATAAAGTCAAATCATACACTTGAAGAATTACAGTTTGCTTGGAGATTAAATACTGTTTGCATCAGCAAGCTGAGTAATAGATGCTAACAAAACCATATCCCCTTCACAGGCATAGGAAGGGTTAATCAGAAGTTGCTTACAAACGTGCCCCCCAAATAATAAATAAGCAGGTAGATGGGGGCTGGTATCCCAGATTGTGTGGGAGATAATCAAAGATGAGTGAAGCTGCATGAAACCCTGGGATGGGTGGCTGCTCCACATGTCTGAACTCACTGGGACTCACACAAACCTCCATTAGGTCCTGAGGAAGGTTCTTTGTGTAATATCAAGCAGATGTTAAACTATGCGGAAAGTTAGCTATTTATTTTATTTGAACTTCTCTTTTGTTTGAGTTTCTGCTAATCTTTATACGGCTCTTGGTATCTAAAATTTTCACTACATCCAGTTCTCTGCAGCTGCAAGAGATGAAATTTCTCCTATCTTGCTCCGCTCTCTCAAATACTTTATCAACGGGTCTTGAACAAAGGCCAAATTCACCAGTATTCAGCTTTTCCTCATTGTACGTAGGTTGATCTGCACTTTGTTCAAATCACGTCATTCCCCACATCCTTAAGAATTTTGGATGAAAGAACTGGCTCTGACCATCAAGGTTACAGCTTTGTTTCTTTCAAATCATTGGGTGTTCCACATTGGCCTATGAAGTGTCCATGATCACTTCAAAAGAATTTAATGTTCATTGACACTGACCAAGTTTGATTCACTTTGAATGTATCAGAATATGACAAGGTAAGATATTAAGTTTACCCTCTGTAAAATGGTGGTTAAGTGGTTGTCAGAAAGACTAGTTTCTGAAATATTTAATAGGCGTCACAGAAATTTGGTGTGAGAGGAGGTTACAGAGTTACTTGTTAGCACAGATTTAAGTCAAATAAACATCAATTTAGTCCTTGGTATTAGCATCTCAACACAAGCTGCAAAGAGAGGTAGATATGTGCTATTTATTCCTGAGAATAATGGTCTAAAGATATTCTGTAATGGACAGGCCCTGGTGTGTGTTGCTCCCCTCCCTGTGTCCATGTGTTCTCATTATTCAGCTCCCACTTATGAGTGAGAAGCTGGAAGCCATCATTCTCAGGCAATTTATTATGAGGATATATATGCAGAGAGTTGGAGAGCTGTGAGGAACTAAAGATATTCTGTAATGGATTCTATCTGACAAGAACCAGGGGCAGCAGCCTCCAGAAACCCCTATAAAGTTTTACTCCCCATATTTCTTCTCCAGGTGCCTCAACTTTCTGAATGATTTTGACAACTGGTTTCTGTAGCCACCACTTCACAATGGCTCCTAAGTAACTGATATAGTTTAGCTATCCCCCCACCCAAATCTCATCTTGAATTGTAGCTCCCATAATTCCCACATGTTGCAGAAGGGACCCGGTGGGAGGTAATTTAATCATGGGGGTGGATCTTTCCAGTGCTGGTCTTGTGATAGTGAATAAGTCTCATGAGATCTGATGGTTTATAAAGGGAAGTTCCCCTGCACAAGTTCTCTTGTCTACGTGCCTTGCTTCCCCTTCACCTTCCACCATGATTGTGAGACCTCCCTAGCCATGTGGAACTGCGAGTCAATTAAACCTCTTTCCTTTATACGTTAACCAGTCTTGGGTATGTCTTTATTAACAGCATGAGATTAGACAATACAGTAAAAATCTAAAATTTAGACTTTCGTCTTGATAAACCTACACAGTTTTACAAAGAAAGGTTTAGTAAGTAGCCAAGGTAACAAAGCAATAAGTTCAAAATAGAGCAGAAGCATATTGCTGCTATATATATATTTAAAAAAAGAACTGGATTTGGAATCAGAAATTTAGATTCAAATCTGAATACTTAGCTGTGTGCTCTTTGAAAAGTTATTTACTGTATCCAAACCTCATTTTCCTCTAGAAAATAAAAATGTTAATTCTTAGCTCATAGAACTGTAAAGAGGATTAAATGAAACACTACATAAGAAAGTCCTCAGTACAGTGCCTAGCACACAGTAAGTTCCCTGGTTCATTAAGTGTGAATCTATTGACCACATATTATAGCCAAGAATATAAGTGAGGATGAGTTTCATTTCATACTGGTTTACAAACTGGTTACATTGTTAAATTCACTGTCACTTTCATTGTCCCCATGATCTAAGCATCAGTCATATCTGATCAAAAACACAGCTTCCAGTTTGACTGGTCCTTCAGTGTAACCTAGAACAGCATGGGCTCACGAGCTGTCCCTTCTGAATATGTCTGAACACTCCACCTCCTCAGGGCCTGGTGTGGGTCCCACTGATTTTTCCCACGACTTTAGGTCGTTCACTCAGCTGGATGATTGCTATGATTTCTGGCCCAAGAGAAATACCTTGCCTCTTTCTTGCTTCTTACTGTGTAGTCAGATGTCTGAAGAATGTTCAACAACCCATTGAGGATACTGATTCCACTGTTCCATAAAATTCATGTTCTTCAGCTATTATTCCCAGCCGCTCACCTGGTCTCAGATGGATCAGCTCCCTCTGGGGAGGTTTGGTTTGGGCCACTGATGGCTCTTTTACTATCAGGTTATCTTCCTTTGCCAGACACAATTCCACTTAAGGAAAACTACCTCTTTCTTCCCATGTGAAAATCTAGATTTCCTCTAAGCTTGTCCAATCTGAGTTCTTCCCCAACCTGAGGAATGCCACCAGCTTTTGTCTCATCTGCAGACTGGTTTGCTTTGAGCACAAAGAAAAGCTAAACCACCCACTTCTCACTCCCATTCATGCCCCCTGTTCAGTCCACAAGCTCCACCCACTTGCCCTGATTCTTTGGGATGATTCATCAGCTGCAGTGTACTCGCCAAAGTATCCATTTAATATCAGCACATCATAATTTTACAATATAAAATTCTCTCAGTACACACATAAAATAATGCAAAGTAATTCCTACTGATAAAGAAGCAATATTTAAATCACGTCTGCACAGAGTAAATACCTGAACTAAGAGCAAGCAGAGGTAAGGCAGAAGTAAAACTTGAAATTCTGAATATCTGAATCACTTAAGACACAGGCAACATTGCAACCTTGTAACAGGTTTTTTTTTTTTTATTTCTTTTACAAATCAACCAATTTCTAAATATCTTCACAGGCCTATAAAATAATCACATTTTCCATTGCTATTTCTCAAGATTAAAGCCACCCCCTGCTCTACAGCAAATGTATTCACATTTAACGAAGTCTCAGCCTCCATTCTCACCCACACCCTCAAAGGTGAAGTAAATGCTCTAAGGTCCATTCTCTGGGAGGGTCCAGAGATATCATGGACTATGGGTGGGTGGATTTCACACTCCAACACAATCATAGGAAGGACTCTTGAGCAGCCCCAGACCAATGGGGTGATGGGTTGGAGGGGACAGTTAGAACTGCAAAAGTGACCAGTGTTTCCAGGTATCCACCTAGTGACTCACAGACATGTACTTGGCAAGTTCCTATCCATTCAGCAATAAAGGAACTGCATTTGGAGGCCTATAGTTTCCCCAAGTCTAATTTTTTTTGGTTTAAAGTAGCTAGCATGTCCTTAGTTGAGTGTGTTCATGCACACACCTGCACAATATTGAGTGTTTATGTACAAAAATGCAGAAATGAGTCATCTCAGACAGATCTGTACATGCAGAGCTATGCATCTGTCAAATACACATGCGGGGGACCATGGTGCCATGGCACCTAACATTGTTGTAAAAGCAGTTGTTGTCTGCTGCTTCTTTAAGGTGAACATAGAGAATCACCTTGGAACAGAAGTCTACATCTTCCCAGAAGTGCTCAAAGGCAAACAAATGCCTCTTTTTCTGGAGGGGAGTAAAAGAAGACTTTTGGGGTATGACGAAACTATTCTTCTTGGTATGGGCACATTGATTTCTGGAGAAGAGGAGGAGAAAAGCAATAAGGAGCCAAGGATTCTGTTGGGAAAAGAGAGACTGATACTCCAAACCTCTTCAACATTACTACAAATTCTTCTGTTGATTGATACAGTTCAGACTGAGACCACGGACAGCAAAGAAAAATGGTGGAACATTGCATGAGACAGTGGGGAATTTGAGAAAGAATCCAGCTTGACATAATAGACTAGAGGTACATAGAGGGGAACTAGTTTCACACAGGATAAGGCTGAATCTGGAAGTCCTTCCAGACATACATACCCTAGAACAGTGGTCCTGCGTTGGGAACACTGGGTGAGCAAATGAACTAACTTAAAATATTGCAAACCTAAGACAAACCAGAAAAATATGTATAACAGGGTCCAGTACTGTACCATTCAGACTGTCCAATTCTCTCTTCATCTGAGGTCTAGAAGCAGGCTGACGCATGGCCTGAGTAAACTCCTAGTGCTCTTGAAGAATCTGGTGCAGATACTAGAGAGAACTTCAGAAAGGAAAATTGCTTTTCTGTTCATATGGACAGAAAGGAGTTTTAGTAGTAAATTTTAAAATAAGAGACGTGATTTCTGTTTATACCCCAGCTAATAACCAGTACAAATGGGGTGCAAAACTGCTTACGCAAAAGATAAAGATAGAACCACTTTAGTCTAATTTAGATAATTTTGCTAGTGGGTTTTTATCAAAACGTGAAAAAAATAGAAGTGTGATGTGGTGAAAGGTGAGCATCCAGATGGTGAACTACGGCTCATTTTCCTAATATGTGGAAACCAGTGTGATTTCAAGTCAATGTTAGCAGAAAACGCTCATCCCTGGGACAGAAACTAGGAATGACATGAATAGGAATAGTCTTGAGTCTAGAAGAGGCACTTCATAATTTTACAGGCCTCAATTGGGGACAGGGTTATAGCAGGAGGGATTAATATCCACTGGGTCTTGCAAAATCAAGTGTACAAAGTAAGAGTAAGTATCATTTTAAAATGGTGCCATAACACATGCAGTGCCTTGGTAAAGACATTGTATCAAGAGTTGTCATTGAGGGACATGTTTGGCAAATAGTTTAGCTTTATGTATTTACTTCTAAACACATAACATGCGTTCAATCTTTCCTGAGCGCTTACCATATAAAAGGCCCTTTCCTAGGCACAAAGACTATTACCAAAAGTAATGGGAAATTATCCTAGAGCAAACAGAGCTTACAGTTTTTACACTTGGAATATACAAGTGACACTAACGTAGAGTGAAACGTAATTATCACAAAATGAATGAAAACAAATATATGCGGCATAGGAAAGGAAAAGATCACGTGTGATCATGAATCAGGAAAGTTCTCATGCAGGAGAGGTAAGATGATGATGATGATGCTGGTGGTGGTGCTGCTGCTGCTAGTGGTGATGATTATTACCAGGCATTAATGGGATTAGAGGCCAATTCTAGCAGTGGGAACAATTTAAACAGAAGTGGCGAGTTGGTTCTGAGGACAGTAAAGTTTGCATTAGGCTGTCCCTTCAGCAGATATCTAGCAAGTACCTAATAAACACCAGATACTGGGTTAAAGGCTGAGGATGGAGACAGGAGCTTCCTGCTTAGGCTTTGAAGGTCTAGCAGAAAAGCAAAAGATAAATAGAAGATAACATAATAGGTAGTAACTATACTGCATTACAGGTGGGGCTTGCGAGTAAGAGCTCTGTGGTTTTGTCCAGGTTGGGACCAGACTCCACCATCTACAGGCTGTTTACTTTAGACAAGTTAGCCTCTCTTCCAGTGGTTTTCCTTAACTGTGAAGTGAGTTAGGAATGCACCTGCCTCTCCGGGTAAATGAGATGGTACCCGGGAAGCACTTAGCATAGTGCTGGGCACCAAGTAAGTGCTTAGTAAATAGTACTGGGAGGCACGTATTTGTTTGCACTTCTCTGTCTGCATATCTGATGTCATGAAGAAGATAGTTTCTTAGAAATAGAATTAGGGAAGAATCAGCCAAACATACCAACTTTTCAAAGGTCATTAATACATTTGTATACATTGTATTTTTAAAAAATGCATCATTTTCCACTCTCATAAGCAGTATATGAAAAGTGTACCATGCCCCATAGCTAATATATGCTTTTAAATTTTCACTAATTTGGTAGGTAAAAAATGATATGTCATTGTTGTTTTAATTTCTACAGATTTGATTACAGGGAGGCTAAGTATTTTTCATGTTCATTAGTCACGTATATTTTCCCTCACAAAAAATAGTCTTCCCCAGTGTGACAATTTCTCAAAGACCTAAGAACAGAAGTACCATTCAACCCAGCAGTTCCATTACTGGATATATACCCAAAGCAATATAAATCATTCTATTATAAAGACACACGTACATGTATGTTCACTGCAGCACTATTCACAATAGAAAACACATGGAATCAACCTAAATGCTCATTAATGATAGACTGGATAAAGAAAATGTGGTATATATACAGCATGGGATACTATGCAGCCATAAAAAGGAATGAGATCATGTTCTTTGTAAGGACATGGATGGAGATGGAAGTGGTTATCCTCAGAAAACTAACTCAGGAACAGGAACCAAATATCGCATGTTCTCACTTATAAGTAGGAGCTGAATTATGAGAACACATGGACACATCGGGGGAAATAACACACACTGGGGCCTGTCAGGGGTTGGTCAGGGGAGAGCATCAGAAAGAGTACCTAATGTATGCTGAGCTTAATTACCTAGGTGACAGGATGATCTGTGCAGCAAAGTACCATGGCACACGTTTACCTACGTAACAAACCTGCATGTGTACCCTTGAACTTAAAATAAAAGTTAAGCAATAAAAAAGCTTCCCATTTTATAAACTGGGAAATTCTGAATTTTAGGAATTTTGGAAATTCTGGTTACAGAATTTTTCTTTGCACTTAAAGAGTCAGGAAAGGTATAGTCCTTGAAAATTACAGAGGAGAACAAATTAATATAATCTTATACTACAGCACACATGTGCTCGTTCATTTCTTATCATCTTTTAGAGAAGTAACAGAAATAAACAAGACTAATACTAAAGAAAGTGTGTGGGATTTTGGAAGCAGGAATTAGTAGGGATTAGAGCAGAGACAAGAAAATAAGCAGAAAACTTTTCAGATAAAAAGATGAATATAGGGAACAAAACAAAGGAAAAAAGGACAGACAGTGAGAAGAACATGATTATCAAAGCAAGGCAAGGCAAGGGAGGAGAGGAGACACGAGCCTCCAAAACTTCTTAAAATTAATACATTTATT
This sequence comes from Trachypithecus francoisi, assembly GCF_009764315.1. NCBI lineage: Eukaryota > Metazoa > Chordata > Mammalia > Primates > Cercopithecidae > Trachypithecus > Trachypithecus francoisi. Next base: position 117,799,996 of record NW_022681456.1, on the reverse strand, counting down.
ATTTTATAGCCTTTCATCTCCTACCTCTATACTTAGAAAAGTGTGGCTTTGGTTGTGCTGCTTGTGCTGCACAATGAGTAATAATGCAGGCAAAAGAGATTAATAATACAGCAGGGCAGAGCAAGGGGACACTAATGGGTGTCCCTAAGTTGCAAGTTCTCAGAGCCAAGGGAATCCCAAGCTCTATCCTATTAACCTAGTGGCTCCCTCTCTGTCCTGACCTGAGGTGAAAAAGAAGAATCTAAGTAAGAATCGCTTCTGAATACGGATGTTTCAGCCTACATCCCCTCTGGAATGCCCCCTCTTGGTACTAAAAACGGACGGGCCACACAGAAAACAAAGAGTTAAAAATAGGCCCAGGAATGGGCATGAATTGACACCCAAAGCTGCTTCCTCTCACCAACTTCCTGGAGAAGCTTCTTTTCCTCAAGAGTGATCACCTGGCCAAACTCTCATCTACATCCTGACCACTCAATAGTTTCCAGACTCCTCTAGACCTCTTCTTTTCCATGTCAATTTCAATCTACCTCACCTGTGCCAGGAATCTACAGGAAAGGCAAGTTGGGAAAAGGGAAAGAGGGAGAAGGAAGAGTGAAAGGAGGTCACTATCCACACTGCACTGAAGTATTCCGCATCATCTGCAGGACAAGGACCTGGGAGGAGGCAGGCCTGCAGCAGTGGCTGCAAGATCCACAATGGCTGGGATTCAAGGCCCCTAAACAAGAGAAAGTGCTTAACCCTTGGTGCCTTTCCATCACTGGCTCCTGGAGAACATGGGTGATTTCTCCTCCAAAGTCTTAGGATTCCTCAGCCTTTCTCCTTTGTTCTCCTTCTCTAAAGAACACTGATATTCAGAATATATGCATCACATATTAAAGGTGCTAAGTATTTGCCTGCAGCTCACAAACTACAGGTGCTCCTCCCTCTTCTTGGGCAGTCTTATTGTTTTGGTCCAGACATCAACTCTGAGGTTAGAACAATCTTTCCTAAATTTTTTACAATACTTGTGGTCTACTTTTTCTCAGTCTCTCTCCAATTTCCTATGCCTGCCTTGATTGTCTGCTATGATTCTACCTAAAACGATTGAAATTCAAAGTCAAGCCTTAACTGGTTTCTACATAAAGTGGAAAAAATCTACCTGTTGCATCCATTCTGTGAACTTAGTAATCCTGCAGACTTGGGTAGACCCAGGGAAAGACCATGTTGTTGATAAAGTGGACTGTCCATATCTCCATGCTTGTTCCACACCTCTGCCTCTGCTCCCTTCTTCCTCAACTGTCCTCCCATTCTTGAAAATTAGATTCTTTTTTATTTTTAACTTATTCATGTAATTCTTCTCTATATCAAGCAGAACAGCTTCTCCCACTCTGAATCTCCTCAAATTCTCAGCTTCTACCCCAGGTGGATTTTTCAAGTTGTTTATTCTGAAGAACATATTACACTCTCTGAAAGGTATTCTGGAGAACACAACTTTCTTTGATCGTATTATGTGATGGTGCAAATTATATAAAATTAGAGAAGTTACAAGTTACAGTTCCCCATAAGCATGGCACCTTTAACAGCCAACCAGAACAGAATCCAGCCTTAGGGAGGGGACAGGTCTTGTGGCTCCTACTCTGCCAGGCATTTGCCCTTTAGGTGCTGACTTACAAGAAAGTCTGGGGGAATAACAGGGCACTCAGAGGCCTCAGAGCAGCTGCCATTTACTAACTAGTATAGAAGTAGTTCCTTATCTTAGCAACTGCACAACCACATGGGTGCTTACCAGCTAAACTTTAACCAAGTGGCTCATCAAGAATGATCTTACTTGATTCCATTTTATTTGGCTAAAAATATTTTTCCATCTCTCCCCAGTCCTCCTTGTTGTCAAATCACCTGAAACCCATACTTTTAAGTAATCCTGTCCCTAACTTGATCGTTCACTCTTGGTTTTATATTTTGGTCCAAGACCAGTGCTCTGAGACTTTTTGGTTTCTAGGAAATCAATCCGTTCCTGATCAAATATTTTTCTTTAATTTGAGGGAGAAATTAACCCCTTCAAAGTTACCCAAAATTGCCTCTGTAGGCTTTCTAGGTTACAGATATAATATATCCCATAACCAGCTTCCTTTCCTTAATACGACCCAATCCCTGCTCCGTAACTTGCATTGTTCCTCTTTATTCTATTTTTTTTTTATTTATTTGAGACTGAGTCTTGCTCTGTTACCCAAGGCTGGAGTGCAATGGAGTGCTCACTGCAACCTCCACCTTCTGGCTTCAAGTGCATGTCCTGCCTCAGCCTCCTGAGTAGCTGGGATTACCGGCACACACCACCACACCTAGCTAATTTTTGTATTTTTAGTAGAGACGGAGTTTCACCATGTTGTTCAGGCTGGTCTCGAACTCTTGATCTCTGGTAATCCATCTGCCTTGGCCTCCCAAGGTGCTGGGATTACAGGTGTGAGCCACTGTGCCCGGCCTGTTCCTCTTTATCTTTATAGATGTTTTTTGGTTTTGTTTTTGGTCTTTTGCCAAACAGCAATTCTTAGGAATTAAGCTCTAGAATGGCACTATCCAACAGAAATATAATGCAAGCCACACATGTAATTTTAAATAGCCTGGTAGATACGTTAAAATAAATAAAATGAAATGGGTAAACACATTTTAATAATACATTTCACTTAACTCAATATATCTAAAATATTAATTAATGTGAAATCAATATAAAAATTATTAATGAGGTAATTCATGTGCTTCTGTTCATACAAACCCTTTAATTCCCAGTGTGTATTTTGCATTTACAACACATCTTAGTTCAGACTAGCCACATTTGAAGTGCTCCGTTGTCAAATGTGGCTCATGGCTACCACACTGAACACTGCAGTTAGAGCCAAACCACCAAGTCCAGCTACATATAGCTCCACCACTTCTCAGCTGCTCAAGTTCGGGTAAATAACCGCTCTGTGCCTCAGTATCCCCATCTGTCAAAAGGTAATAATGATCGAACACACGTCATAAGATTCTTAGGATAATTTACTGAGAAAGAACAAATCCTGAAACAGAATAAAACTTCAATAAATGTCAGTTGTTATTATCAAACGATCATTATTTTGTTATTTCTTCTTCCAATACTACTATCCATTTTTCCAACTTTTTACTGAATATACAAAAGAATGGGTGTCACCATATCAAGAAAATTCTCTCCCTAGAAACTCATTTCTCAGCCACTGCTTTTTCTCAGTTGGAGAAATAATTACCTAGAACAGTACCGTACCTTTACTAACTAGATGATACCTTTCCTGGTCTAGATGGACAAAAAGTAACACAAAAGTAAATTCACCCAACCATAGCCCAAGTACAGGACAGTGAGAAGTACAATTTTTATTTATCTATTGTATGCATCCTTATTTACCATAGAGCTATTTTTTTTAAAAAGTCTCTTCATTTATGCAAGCAACTTCAAGCTCTGTGCCTGAATTCTAGCCAGTATTTCATGAAGGTTCAACCAGAGAAAAGCGTTCGTTATAATTTACCCTCCCAGATATTGCAGAATGTTATTTATGTGGCCTTTAAGCAGGCGTCGTATGCATCCCCAACCATGGCTTCATTTCAACCACAAAAAATAGCAGATGCACTCCGTTTCCCAAAATTTCTTTAAAAACAATCTTGTAGATTCCAAAGAAATGGGAACATTAATGACTGGAAAGTTGGGAATTAAGTACTGGAGGTAGATAGTGAGAAGGGAATGTAAATAATCCTGTCCTATCAAGAGCCAAATTGTTAACAGAGAGCAAGGGTTTATAACATTACGTGGCAAGAGAATTTACAAAGATGAAAGTCAAATGTCAAGAGTCAGAAATAAACTAAGAACAAAAATATCTGCAGAACTAGGTAGTATGACATTACTCATGGAGAAAAAAATGGATTCTTTACAGGGCCCAGAAAAGGTATTGTTAGGGCAGGTTTTGCCCAAAAAAAATGCCTTTACAGAGATGTTTGCACAGTTAAGTGCAAGCTTTATAAAACTTGCAAAAAAGGAAAAAAATGGAAGCAATTTTGTAGATGTAGTATGAAACTATATTGTATTTTTCTTAAGGAGAAATATTTTCTGATCACAGATGTAGAGCAATATTTCAGCAGAACACTCAACAGAGATCCTTATGTAGTTCTGGTAGAAAAAAACAAAAAACCAAAAAATAACACGGAGAGAGATCCCTGGTAGATAACCAAAGGAAACTTACTAAGTCCTGTTTTATCCAGCATTTTAATCAATAACTTGGGGAAGAATATTTATACTAAGTTAAAAAATATGCACATGGCCAGATGGTAGAAAGAATAACGAAGGTGTCAGTTGGCAAGAATCAAACTTCAAAAATACATGGGCAGGCATGAAAGTTGAGATCAACATAATCAAATGATATTTGTTTGGGTTAAATGTAAAACCAACTTCATAAAGAACACATGAGAATGCTTGGCTTACTTTGGATATTAGATTATTGTAAATTTGGGAAACCCGGCTGTCAAAACAGCTAGTATGATTTTAAGCTACTTTAATAAAAAGATAGCATACCAAACAAGGGAGATGATAATTCCATTGTATTTGACTGTAAGCAGAGCACACTGATAAACTGATCATTGGTGGCTTGATCAAGTTTTCAGCATGAAATATCTAAAAAATCATTTAATTTGAAAGCCAGCTGAAGAAATTTAGACTGCTTAGTTTGAAGAAGAAAATACTCAGAGACTGCCTGAGATGTATAATGTACCCAGAGGCAATCACATGAAAAAATTGTTAAAAATAACTCTAAAGACTAGAATATGACCCCCAAAATGCCAATTATAGCACAGCAGATTTTTGTCTCAGTATAAGGAATATCTCTCACAATCTGAATAGAATGGATTCTCCTCATCATCCAAGTGAGTTCTCTGCCACAAGAAATGTTCAGATAAAAAGAGTCACGGGGTCAACTGTCAGGAATTCCTTCACTCAGTGAGACGTTGAACTAAATGACCTTTAAGGTTCCTTCTAAGACTCTTAATATGGTATGTATGTAGTAAAATATAAGCAAATTGAGTCGGTTCTGTCTGACATGACAACATGAATGTGAGGTCATTACATACACATAGCCCCATCACGGAGTATGTGTGTGATTACTAGAGACAAACCTTAGCTCTTCTGTGTCTGTAGATCAATTATGTCAACAGAGTTATGGGCTAGACTTTGAGCTAGTGAAGTTGAACGTAAAACAGTGTCAGAATGTATTCAAGTTGATGTTATAGGCTTCACTTTTTCCAAATTAGAAAGCATGTATCAGTCAGCAAGTAGGCTACAGAGAAAAATGAAAAGTTTTCAGTTCTCCTGACTATGGGGGTCACATAGGGAAAAGGAAAAAAAGGGCGCCACTCAGGATACACACACACACACACACACACACACACACTCTCTCTCTTCCCCCCACCCTCCCTCTGTCTCTCTCACCACCCTCCCTCTCTCTATATATATGTATATCTCTTCTGCTAACAGCCCAACACCAGGCTTCTGTGACTCTCAACATTTTTCAGCAGTTTTTGAGCAAAACCTTCCTCTTCTATATCCAGATGATCTTGGCCATTGAGGTTAAGAACAGTATTACACTTTTGCTCTTCTCAAGGGACAAATTTCTCAGATTGTAAGATATCATGCTTGTCTTTGAGTTGAAACTACAATAAAATACAGAAAGAATTCTAGATTATCTCTCAGCTCTTCTTGTTTTAAGATCAATGATTCAACATGGTTCTCTTTCTAACAGTAATGTAATGAGACATGTTTCTTGCAGATTTGAGAATATAACTCTCACTACTTTATAGTTCTGTTACGTTCATCCTTCTTAAGCTGTCTTTCACTCTGGCCAATCAAACTTTGAGAGGCTCTTTGCTCTAGACCCAGCTCACCCACATGTTTTTATCTCCCCATCACACTCCTTGCCTCATCTTACCCGTGCACTAAAGGTCAAAGCTGCAGCCCAGCAGTGGGCCAGGGACTCTAAAAGTACAGATATGGAAAGAGTCCACCCACTAGCCTAGGCAGATGGGGAAAATGGATCTGTCCAGTCTTCGTGGGAATGGGGATACACTATATAAGCCCCTGGAGCTCGGCCACATTTAGAGGATGCCAGTGACTTAAAGTCACTGTCCTTCCCCCAAAAAACCTAGACTTTCCAAAGACTGGGAAATGTTTTAAATGTATTAAAAAACTAAAATTTATATACTTAATGTCAAATTTAAATAATATAAAGGTCAAACAATTGTATAATATACTACCAAAAAAACAGCAAAAACTTCACTTTACTTCATGTCTTTACTGAAAATTCATTCAAGTCTTCTCCAGATGAATTAATCTCTTTCCCACCCCAATCACCAAGGGCAGGACACACACACACACACACACACACACATACACACACACACACAAACACACCAGGGATAAAGAAAAGAGTAAATTAGTGACTCTACTTTCTGCTTATAGGCAACAGGATTCCCTGTCTAATGAGTTACAGACATTCTATTGATCTCCAAAATATAGGACAAGAGAATTGGTAATGGAAATAGGCGGAGTTAGGTGGGTGTTAACAGAGACATATTTCAAAAGCTAAAACACTGCAGTAATAAGACACAATGAACTTGGCATAAGAATCTGGGGCACATGGACAAAGAAAGCTGACTGAAGTCTGTAAATACCCAGAGAAACTGATGAAGGTCTTTGGGCTCTTCAATGGGACAAAAGTATGTTTCATTGTAATAAAGGAAAAAGGAATATAAAATGATCAAAGGAAAAGAGTGTGATGGAATTCTTTTAAATAAACAAAGAGGCCCGCTCCAAGCAGTAGAACTCTAAAATCTACCTGCTGGCCAGACTTGATGTAGATTAGCTGAGGAACTAGAAGAGGCTGAGCCTGAGATTTCAGTGTTTTTAGAATTCGCACCTTAGCCGGTCAGGGAAAAGCAAAATCGAATGTATACCAAATAAAAAACATACCCCTTGGTTGTCATAGCTATTTATGTAGGTGTCTGTATCCCTGCTAAATAGGAAGCTTCCTGAAGTCAGGAAAGACCTAGAGTAGTGACCAAAATATGGCAAGTGCTGAATATGGGTTTGTTATGTGGGCACAATAGCTCAATTTGAGGAGTCCCCACACGACAGACAATTTGAAGTGGGACAGGTGATAGCTGTCCCACTTATGATGGCCTCCCTGTGTCCACCTTTCTGCAATGTGACTTCACTGATTCCCCATTGAGAGCTATAGTCAATTTCCAGCCCCCTGCCCCCTTGAAATGAGCTGGCCTAAAGACTCATCTTGGCCAATATGATGTGCTCGAAGTGCCACTGTGCTACTACCAAGCTTAAGCCTCCAGAGGCTTTGCACACTTCTGCTTTCTCCCTTGGAAGCCTGCCATGATAGGAGAATAAGTCTGGCTAGCCTGCTGGAAGATGAGAGACCACATGGCTAAGAGCCCAGCTGTCCCAACTGAGGTTATCCTGGACCAGCCTGTAACCAGCCAACACTGAAACATGGGGGAACCCAATCAGAATGAGCAAAGAAGCCTACCAACCAAAGCTGACTACAGATGCAGCAGTGAGTCCAGTTGAGACTAGAGGAACTATCCAGTTGACTGCTAACCTTATGAGAAATGAGACATGGTTGTTATTTTAAGCCAGTAAGTTTTGCATATTTCATTACATAACAATAGCAAACTAACACACCCCACAAAATGTTGCTTTTATGTTTTATGTTCTTCCTTACTGACCTTGTTTTTCAATGTTTATATGTTTTAGCTTCTAATAATTCAATTCAAAAGAAAAAGCAAAAGGAATCCTTATCATTAATTCAATTATAACACATGTCTGCATTTGTCATTTCCCAGTTCCCTCTACTTGCTACTACTTAATAAATTCCTCATTTATTTCTTAATTTTTCCATCAAAATCAGTCCCTAGATGGTCCCCTGGCATCCATCCTTGTTTTAACCCCATCTGCATAATATGTAAGGGTTATCTTGATAAAACATGGGTGTGATCATATCACTCCCCTTCTTCAAAAGTTTAGACCTTTCCTATCATGTACAGAATGAAGTGTGAACTACTCAGATGCCTAATCCCATCTCTGACATTTTTGCCCAAACACCCTTTTCCAGACTGGTCTCACACCACAACTCCCACATGCCTTATGTCCCAGCTACCCCAGTCTGCCTCCACCATTCACCAAGCATGTCTCCTACTCTCCCACCTTCATATTTTTGTTCAACTTGTTTCATGTGCTTGCAATCTCTCACCAAAGTCCCATTCAAAGCCTCCCATTCTAAAAAGGTATCCTAATTCTCCACTGTATCTTCATGTAATGAAAAGAATGCAATAACACCAATGACAATATTAAGTGTGTACTATGAGCTATCACTTTGTTAAGCTCTCTATGTGCATTCTCTTTTAATCATCACATCAATCCTGTGATGTAACAAATATAGCAACAAATACAAAATAGTTATGATTACTATTTTCCATATGTAATAATATGGGCAAACAGACCCAAAAGGTTGACTAATCCATTGTCAAATATCTACTAAGTGGCAGAGCTAAAATTTGAATCTAGGACTCTGGGAACCAATGTGCTGTGCTAAGTAATGTTTTCACTTGAACTTTCCATATTTACGGAAATAAACTAAACTAAGCCACAAAGTAGTTAAATGACTTGCCCAAGGTCACAGAGTCACCAGCAGTACTACATCATGAATCAAAATATTTTGATTCCCTCAATCTTAAGCTAATTTTCTGCTGCCCAGGAAAGGATAATTGCTGACTGGTCTCTCCAGCAAAGCTTGAGAGTTTTGCCTTTGCCCACTTTTTCAGTAAAGAATGCCTAAACTCAATTGAGCAGGTAAATTTTATTTTCTCCGATTGCTTTAATCATCCATAGTTATTCAGCCAGGGTCCCAAGGCTAGAGGGAGAAATTAAGCCTAAAACAAAATTAAAATAATTTAGGGTTTAATTTGATTCAAATGTCAGAAAAATTCCACCCAGTAACTCTGTTAATATACAACTGAACTAAATGTCCTATATACCCAATTGTGTTCAATTCTGCTGGGACCACTGATGCCTTAAACATGCTAATCTCATTCTATCCTACTTTATGCACTTGTCTCTCAAAGAGTGCCACAGAGCTGAACTTACTTGCTTTTCAAGAATTGCATGCCATTTTAATTACATAAAATGTCAACCAAGGCAGTCCCAAGTCCTGGTGGACACACTTACACACTTAAGAAAGCAGACCTGCCATTGGCCATGGTGATCAGGGTCCAGAGGCTAGGGGCTGAGAAAGGCCTGGTGAACCAGGAATATACCAGATTTTTCCCACAGGTATCAGGGCTGAGGGGAAAAAAAAAAGAAAAAGAAAAAGAAAAAAAAAATCCCAGATTGAATTGAAACCCAGGTGAACCATGTAAGCTTGGAAATAGCTCTTTTACAAACTCAAAGGGCAAGAAAGGGAAACTGACACAGCTTGTTTTGCTGCTGTGCCTGTGGTCCCTTCCCTTTCTTTGTCCATGCAGGCTGCCCAGCAGGTTGGGGCTGGGAGGGAGCAGGCAAAACGGCCTGTTCAAGAGCGCTTAGTACTCCGGTTTGAGATTCTACACAAAAGAGGGACAATACATACAAGCTTCAAAGGAGAAAAAAAAAGTATGTAGCACGATCCACCTCCTCCAAGGAACCTTTGATAGACAGTTCTTACCTGCTGCTTTCTGTTCAGCTTCTACCTCCCAAAACTCCAATTCATCTAAGAAATACATTTTAAAAATTGTTTTTTCTTAAGGCCTATTAAAATAGGCATCACTGTTAACTAGATGAAATGCAGGATCATGTCTAACCCAGGCTAGGAGGAGTGGCCATTGAAAATTATTTGAAAAGCTGTCTTAAGTTTATGAGAAGCCCCTGCATAAAAGAAGATGAACTTCAGTGGAATTCCCCAACTCTTCAGCCATTCATTGCTTATCTGACATGTATCATCAGAAAAGGTGAAGATTCTATTTCATATAGTCTAGGAGAGAGAAAGGAAATGGCAAGTACCATGGGACTTGGCTGCTACCAATGCTCTGAAATAGAAAAAGTACTATTCAAATTCTAGGACTTTACCTGCCAGAAACACCTGCATTATTTCAGGTGACTTAACCCCGGGTGCCTTTCCCTGTGCAATGATATAGCTTATTAGCACTTCTGCAAAAGGGCAAGCCGTACCAGAGAATTGAAACACAAAGAATTGCCAATTTAGCTAGAAAAAAGATCTCCTGGGGGGATAAAAAAGCAAGGAATTTGAGTGTTCAGAAAATATGCAAATTAGGCCGGGCGCGGTGGCTCAAGCCTGTAATCCCAGCACTTTGGGAGGCTGAGACGGGCGGATCACAAGGTCAGGAGATCAAGACCATCCTGGCTAATACGGTGAAACCCCGTCTCTACTAAAGAATACAAAAAACTAGCCGGGCGACGAGGCGGGCGCCTGTAGTCCCAGCTACTTGGGAGGCGGAGGCAGGAGAATGGCGTAAACCCGGGAGGCGGAGCTTGCAGTGAGCTGAGATCCAGCCACTGCACTCCAGCCTGGGCGACAGAGCCAGACTCCGTCTCAAAAAAAAAAAAAAAAAAAAATATGCAAATTATCTAAGGATTTCATAGATCCTATTATCCTCGTTTAGGCCTGTAACTAAGACTCCAATCCATGTAACGAGCTCATAGACAAGTGTGAAGATACTATTTAGGCCAGTGGGAGCCATCTTTCATGGAACTCACATTTTTAAGAATAAAGATCTCAACATCTTTATCTCACTGAGTAGGCTGATCAATCCCCAATCCACAAACACATCACATTCCAAAAATTCATCCTTAAGCTAGTTATTTAGAAATCCAAAAGCATTCTCCCATTGATCCAATGTAATAAATGGGGATTACAAACCCAGACCAGCCTGCAAATACCAACTTATCTCAAATACACCAGGAAGATTCTTCATAGCCTCGCCACGCCTCTCTGGGCCATAAGCCAATGGAGCCCTCATGAACCTTAAGACATTTTGGGACTGATATCCTATCATCTCAGAGGCAAGGGAGGAGGAAGGAAGGATAAAATATCTGGTTCCATCTGGATAGCTTCTGTGGCAGGTAGAGGGAGGCTCAAATGGGAGAGGTCAAAAGATACAATTTTTCTCCCAAAGTCAGGTAGATATTAGAAGAGAGATTATGTGTGATGAAGCTTTCCACTTTGTTCCAAAGAAAAGATGCTGAATTGTGGGGACAGAACTGGACCCTTGGCACATTAGAGGGCCCACTACAGGGAACACATACAGTGTTCAACAGAATGGACTAAGTTTCCAGCAAAAATAACCATTAAAATAACACATTTCTCTCATTTCTACTGATTATAACCATTACTAATACTAATGTCAATCAGAGAAGAATTCTAAAAATCTAGGCATAAAGACCTTATTAATATATTCAACTCTTACCAAGCATTTGCTAGAACCATAGAATGCTTGCTCACAAGAGAGACTTGGAAGTCAGCCACCCAACCTCGTTTTAAAAACGAGGTTACCAAGGGAAGGAAAAATTAAGTGGTTTCCTGTTACTTAGACACAGAAATCACCTGCTGCCCACTGGGAAAACAATTTCACATGCCTCTTATATAAACTTGGGTCTCCCTTCTTCCCTTTTCGAGGAACCCTTAATTTCTGTGTATTGATGTTTCACGTGAGAGTTAAACCTGCTTGCAGCCAGAATGGTTGCTTTGCTGAGGGAAGGTGTTAATAGTTTAGCCCAAGCATCTCCCTTAGAACTCTGGGGATCCTGCTAGAACTATCTTTGCTGCTAGGAGAAACCACTTCCCTTTTTCTCCAAGGAAGACCTTCCTTGGCCTGAGCATCATTACCTTCCCTCTGCACTGGCTGACTGCAAGCAAGTGGAACATGAAACTGGCAATGGAGACATAAAGCTCCAGCAAATGTCGAATTCTCTTAATTTGCTGACCATCTGATTAATGGCTGGTCTCCACATTTCAAGTCAGCTCTAGCTAAACCTCTGGAGCTTCTTGCCAAAGGCTCCTTAAAGAGTCCTGGTTGTTTTTGTTGTTTTGTTTTTTATTTTCCCTGTACACACTTAAAAACCTCATTAAACAAGAGAGAATGTTTTTAAAACAGTCAAATAGTGTTTTATCCATAGCCTTGCATGTCAGAGGTTATAAACTCATATATTCAACAACAGCCTCTGTAGGATCCATGCCAGAATATCAGAATAAAATGAAAAACCACTGGCAACAGTGCAATTGTGGTATCCCATTAACAACTGAGATCTTCAGAGGCAATAACTGCAAAAGCATGTTACCATTAAACTAAGTGTATATGCCTTCCACATTCCAGCAAAAAGGTTTTAGAAGATGGCTGCAGCTTAAAGGACTTGGATGAGGGAAAAGGATGCTTCTAGCTTAGGATGCCGTGCTCCCCTGCATCCCCTGGGCAAGTTCTCCTTAAATCACAACAGACCCTAAAAGGAAGAATATTTTGATGGCAAATACCTTAGTGTAAGACCTGTCAGTCCAAGATAAGTTTTTTTTTTAGTCACTCTGAATATTTGGAGAAATTATCTAAGCACTACTAGCCTTAGTTTGTTCAACTATAAACTGGTGATAATAATTATGCTCATATAAGAATTGTTGGAAGGATTAAGTGATGCAGGGCTATGCATCAGAGTTGGGTAAAGTGAGGAGTATAAGTAAGTACTCAATATATGTTACTTGCTATTTTTTTAAGAAAATCTAATTAAACAGAATGTCTTACAGAGTCCCCTATCACCACTGGTACTGATTGAAATTAACTTGCTGTTACTATCACCCAGAAGTAAAATTGGGAGACACTGTGAGTGGGAGAAGCAATCTTTTGCTCCTCTAGCGTCTTTTCTAAAATGTGCAAGGGCCCCAGAACACGCATGACCATAGAGGTGAGGTGAATTGGAAGTAGAGTTTTATGTTACTGAGCTTGGCATGAGTTGAAAGCATTCATACTCTTCCTACATAGCCCCTGATACTTGAGGTATCAGCTGAGAAATCCTCCTCCTCTGAGACAACCGCCCACTTTCTCCGTTCTGATCTCCCATGGAACTGGGGGATGCAAATATCCTTCAGTACAAGCCTGAATTTATCCTCTCCTCTCCTGGCCTCCATCTGCCGACCTATCACAGACACAGTCCCTCTGTAGTAAATCTCTAAGCCTTTGGCCTGCAGGACCTTGGTCCCTCTTTCAATATCCGTGCAAGAACCTCCCTCCTTCACAGCACCCCGTCTTTCTGCACTGACCTTCCACTCTCCCGTGTCCTCTCATCCCTCCCACCCTGCATCTTCAGACTTTCCTGTCCCACACATCCCTAAACCCTTCCAATCTGAGTCACTTCTCTTACTACCTCTACTTTTCTTGAATGTGTAGGCACATTTAATATAAACAAACAAGCTTAATTTTTTAAAACATTGTTCCCTAATCATAAATCCACCTGACCCAGATGAAAATGTTTTCACTTCCCCTTTTGAGAGACCCAAATAGATATGTACAAGTTAAACACAGTGACATGAGGTCTGCAGAGGTCCCTCATGATATGTTTCATAACTTTTGGGGTAATTGCATTTTATAATAGTTATCACCCATGAATCCTCTGTGGAGAATCATTTCTTTTCTTTCGATTGTTTGGGAGGGGCATGGTCACTGTCCACTGGTGCTGAGTAGTGATTTTATAAAACACACAGTAGGAACTTCAGACCTAGAAAGGAGGCCCACTCTTGTTGATGAAGCTGTTAAAGTGAAATTAGGACCATTATGAGGACGTATGCCAGGACTGAAAGCAAGACCTAAGGAAGGCAATTCAGTTTGGGCAAGACTGAGGTTGAAATAAGGACCCAGCGAGTGGGGCCAAAAGTGAGAAGCAGAACAAGTCCAGAGGCTGCTGTTCCAGTGGGAGTGATCAGGCTGGAACCCTTCCCTGCAGACACAACTAGGGTCCGGGAGGGATACAGGGGTCACAGCTTGTGCTTGGCATCAGGGAAAGGAGAAGGTGGCTTGTGGCAGCCCTCACGGTGGCATTCACCTAATTCAGCACAGGTCATAATATCACAGCTACAGACAGTGTAGAGAGAATTAAGCAGCTGAAGTAGAATATGTTTATGACAACAGGGTTAACATTCCATGTCCTGTGAAAGACTCACAGAATTTTTAATGACAGAATGAACCACAGATTGCACCATGGACAGTATTATTACACTCTGTTTCTTATCGGGGTGCCTGCAATTTTCCTGCAATATTCTGAGTTAACCACACGAATAAACACCTCTGCTAGCTTTTTCATTTTCTCAACAGCCTTATGAGGTAGGAATTTTTTAAATTAGCTAAATAATTATTTATTAATACAAATTATATGTACATATTTTAAGGGTACATGTGATACATTCATACAATGAAATCAAGGTAATTCATGTATCCATCACATTTAATATTTATTCCTTCTTTAATCTAAGAAACTTTGAATTATTCTCTTCTAGTTATTTTGAAATCTGCAAATGGTTAGTGTTAACTATAGTCACCCTGCTGATCTATCGAACATCAGGTCTCATTTCTTCTTTTTAATTATATATTTGTACCCAATAATTATCTTCTCTTTATACCCCCTCTCCCCTACCCTTTCTGGCCTCTGGTCACCACTAATCTCTAGCTTCATGAAATCCACTTTTTAGCTCCCATAGATGTATGAAAACACGCCATATTTGTCTTTCTGTGCGTGGTTGCTTCACTTAACAAAAGCCTCAACTGTCTGCCGTGACTGATGGCACCATCTCACTTCCTCAAGGGCAGCCATCGGCCTTGGACCCTTGAAGGGCATGCCCCAGCATAAGCCAGTGCCAGCATTTTGAGTGCTTGGGCATGTCTAAGAAACTAAAGGGATGGGCTCTGCAGAAGTCTATTTTCATGAGAAACAGAGGAGCTCCCTAGAGGAGAACTTACCTTAAGGAAAGGAAGGAAATCAAACAAGCTCAATCAATTAACAGAGCTATAGTCATAGGATGAGAGAAGCAGTTTAGAAACCACCATGATGGCTATCCCTTGAAGCTCTCTCCCAGCCTGGCCTGTGGGTCCTCAGGAAATAAGAAAGGAGAAGATGTAAGTAAAAACCAAAGGAGCTTTTTCATTAAAACCTTTAGGAGATATTGTGACATGAGCATCCAGCTTTGGTGCCCAACGTGATCGGGGATAAGAATCTCTCTCAAATACTTCACCCCAGACCCTGTTGAAGCTTTAACTTCATGAAGGTTTCAGTGTACCTGAGGAGGGTGACTGGTGGGAAACTAGTATCCACAGGGGTCTGTGCTCTCAATGGGAGAAGACAGCAGGGTCTGAAAGAGACCATGGTGCAAGGCAGATGCTGTGGCACCTGACAGAAGCATCAGTCATGCCTAACACAGATAGTGGTCCCCACTGCAATTAGAACAACAGGAAATGTCAGCAGCATCCAGGAAAAACCAGGAAACACACAGGAAGTGGCAGTCATTCTCAGCAGATATTGCACCTGAGCTGTCTGTGAATCTGTAATAGGCCCTTCTGAGAAGTCCCCACAGCACATCAGGAAAGAGTGACTTTGTGGGGGATTGTGGTCTTAAACAAGTAGGAAGAAGCAAGAATCAATGAGATTTAGACTCTTAGTAATATTTCACACTCACAAAGTGGTGCAGCCCGGGGAAGTCTGTGTTACTCGTAATATTTCCAACTGCATTTGTCACGTCTGTAATTCAGATGAACCCCAAAGCAAGCCTGAATGTGCTGGATAAAGTTATTCAACTCAGGGCAGGCACAGTGGCTAATGCCTGTAATCCCAGTACTTTGGGAGCCCAAGGTGAGCAGATTGCATGAGGTCAGGTGCTTGAGACGAGCCTGGCTAACATGATGAAACCCAGTCTCTACTAAGTATCCAAAAATTAGCCAGGCATGGTGGTGCATACCTATAGTCCCATCTGTTTGGGAAGCTGAAGCATGAGAATCTCTTGAATCTGGGAAGCAGAGGTTGTAGTGAGCCGAGATTGTGCCACTGCACTCCAACCTGGGTGACAGAGTGAGACTCTGTCTCAAAAAAAGAAAAAAAAAAAAAAAAGCGATTCCACTCACAAATCCTTAGTTCTCAAGAAAATTGCAGCATGTGCTTATCCTCTAACCAAAGATGTGTTCAGTACCCTTCCTCCTTTCTGAACAGAATAAAGTCAGCCCTAATGGCCATGCCAATTGTGATTCTGTTTTTCTCCCACTGTTCTTTGGCCTATGATTCCTAATTTGAATCCATTCGTGATGGGTTCCCAAAGGTCTCTAATAACCTATCCTTAGCACTTTTCCCACTGGCTACAGGTTAGAAAAGCCTTTCAGGCTATTGCTATTTCAGCTTCGTTCTCCATATTTTGACCCCTTATCTGAACGGTGTGTTCAAGGGGGATTCTTCACACTCTGTCTTAGCCTCTGACCACAATCAGTAAGTCATCTCTTCAAAATCAGACTTTTTGGAAGAAAGAAGTTGGAGAGGGTTAGGTTTTTAAATCCTTTAAAATCTGTGTCTTCAAGTCCTTCATGAAAGTGGATAGAAAGGGCCTAGTGCAGTGGCTCACACCTGTAATCCCAGCACTTTGGGAGGCCAAGATAGGCAGATTGCTTGAGCTCAGGAGTTAGAGACCAGCCTGGGCAACATGGTGAAATCCCATCTCTACAAAAAAAAAAAAAAAAAAATACAAAAATTATCCAGGCGTAGTAGCATGTGCCTGTGAGAGGGTGAAACAGGAGGATCACTTGAGCTTGGGAGGTGGAGGTTGCAGTGAGCCGAGATCACTTCACTGCACTGCAGCCTGGGCAATAGAGCAAGACTCTGTCTCAAAAAAAAAAAAAAAAAAAGAAGAAGAAGAAAAGAAAAAGAAAGCATAAAAAAGTTAAAGCAAAGGAAAGCAGAGTAGTTTTCCCACGTCTACATTCCTACATTCTCGAGTCAGAACCACCTCCATTCCTATGGCAAGATGCCAGTATTCTCCAGCAGCAGATCCATTTCAGTGCATTTACAAAGGCACCGCTCTACTAAATTAAATGTCCAATGAGAATGAGCTATCACCAGAACTCACTATCATGCCTCAGCTACTTCCATTACTGTGACCCACTCCCCACTAACCTCCCCCACCGACCCAAAATACCCAAGAGGTCACAAAGATCCAGTGGCATCCAAGAAAATAAAATATTTTTACATCAATATATCTCCAGCAAGAAATCCCTCTACCGTTGTCTGATAGAGACATCATTTTTCTCATGAACTTGTTCAAGACGATTGAGTAATCAGAAGAAATGAGACTAAAAATAAATAACGTCAGCCATGGAATGGGAAGATATAACTTAGCAAAATGCTGGCAAGTGCTTTTCTACTCGCCAAGCCTCAGAATGCACAATGCCCCTTTCTGTTCAGCCATGACAATCTAATTCAGGTTTTGTTCTCCCAGGAGGTGATCAGTGAGTCCAGATGGACACCAAGCTACCTCATTGTCCTGGGCATCGAAGCCAGACTGCACTGCAGGTGTGTGCTGAAATTCAGTTCCACTTTTCTATTGCCAGCAAGCCTCACCATGAGAGGAGCTGCCACACGCCTAGAGCCAGCTCCTGGGATGGCTGGATAAGGCCAGAGCCCCATGATTCTTTGGACTGTTCTGATGTTTCGAGACTTAAAGGAGCAATTAAAGCCCAGCTCGGCTCAATCATCAGAATTCAGAATGACTGGGATACATAATCATGGCATAATTAGAACCAAATAAAAAAAGTTTAACAAGAACAAATGAGCTTAGTAAAAATAAGATGTGTCCATCTATATTGGGTAGAGAAAAAATATCTAACAACATTTGGTGGACAATAAGCTAACTGAGTTAATACTGTAATAAGATAGAAAAAAAGTTAACATATCAGGGTATCTAAATTTCAGGGGGCAAGGTAGATATAAGAAGGCAGTTATTAAAACATAGCTGAGATCTTTTCTAGAGAAGGAAGTCAGATTGATGCAGTGGCAAAAAAAAAAAAAAAAAGATTTTACAATGGGAAGAACTGAACTTGGTCTTGCCATGCACTTCCACTATGCTGCTTGGCATTAAGCTCTCTGAACTTCTGTTTTCTCACCTGTAAGATGGGCATATTGATAATGCATAATTGTATTGTGGCATATGTTGTAAGAATTCAACTAGCTAATGCATAGAAATACCATTTGACCCAGCAATCCCATTACTGAGTATACACCCAAAGGATAATAAATTACGCTACATAAAGACATGTGCACACATATGTTTACTGCGGCACTATTCACAACAGCAAAGATTTGGAACCAACCCAAATGTCCATCAATGATAGACTGGATTAAGAAAACGTGGCACGTATACACCATGGAATACTATGCAGCCATAAAAAAGGATGAGTTTGGCCAGGTGCAGTGGCTCATGCCTGTAATTCCAGCACTTTGGGAGGCCGAGGTGGGCAGATCACAAGGTCAGGAGATCGAGACCAAAACCCCCGTGTCCACTAAAAATACAAAAAATTAGGCAGGTGTGGTGGCAGCTGCCTGTAGTCCCAGCTACTAGGGAGGCTGAGGCAGGAGAATGGCGTGAACCTGGGAGGCGGAGCTTGCAGTGAGTCGAGATCGCATCACTGCACTCCAGCCTGAGAGACAGCCAGAATCCATCTCAAAAAAAAAAAGAAAAGAAAAGAAAAAAAAAGAAGGATGAGTTTATGTCCTTTGTAGGGACATGGATGAAACTGGAAACCATCATTCTGAGCAAACAATCACAAGGTCAGAAAACCAAACATCGTGTGTTCTCACTCATAGGTGGGACTTGAACAATGAGAACACGTGGACAAAGGGCAGGGAACATCACACACCAGGGCCTGTTATGGGGTGGGAGGATGGGGGAGGGATAACATTAGGAGAAAAACCTAATGTAAATGACGAGTTAATGGGTGAAGCAAACCAACACAGCACATGTATACATATGTAACAAACCTGCATGTTGTGCCATGTACCCTAGAACTTAAAGTACAATTAAAAAAAAGAAAGAAAGAAACAGCTTTCCAGTGTTTGGCATGCAATAAGAGTTCAATCGTTGGCTATGAATGGAACATCTATTTCTGATATAACCAAAGAAACATGAATGAAAATGTAGAAGGTTTTTGGAGAATATCACATATTTTTAACGTTGTAAAATATGGCCTCTCCTGAAAACTTGACCAATTGCAGACCCACAGAGCTGCGGACTGGACCCTCTGATTTTGGTCCCCCACCCCAGTCTCTGAGGCTCCACCTGGGTCATCAGCCATACTCCTTGGATATCTTTCTTTTTAACTTCACTTTGTGAGTGGAGGGAAGAAGGCCAGAGGGCAGCATAATTGGGACCACAAGGCACAGGCATGATCAACTATAGTTTGGGTTTACAAATCACCAGACAAGCCCTTCCCCAATTCAGAGAGGCTTTTAGGGCCATTTGAAAAGGAAATGTCCATTAACCTTGAAAGCAGACAGTGAGTAATGCAAATATTAAACTATCTTATAAAGAAAAAAGAAAATGATCAACTCATTTTAAAAAACCTTTGTGAGATAAACTGACTTTATGCTGCATATCTAGTGTCTTCCATCTGGCCAGCGAAACCTTTCCATCCGTCACTCTAACACTTGATGTGCCATTCCCCTGCAGGCTTGGGAGCATGAACTAAAAGACCTGAAAGTCTATCCAATCCAAACTTCTCATTTTGACAGATGGGAAACTGAGATCTAAAGAAATTAAGATGTTTTCTAAGAACACAAATTCGATGGCAAAACTGGTACCAGATCCTAGTTTTCCTAATTACCTGTCGTGCTTGCTTTGTTCATTCTCACCTCAAAGATTTTATTTGACAGGGAATATGAGTCTTTTACCTCTATCTATTTAGATTGTGAGCCCTTAAAGGAGGCTAAAACATCCAGCTTTTGTATTTCTCACTCAAAGCAATAAATAGGTGATTAAAAATACTGTTTTAGCCCATTCAAGCTGCTATAACAAAATACCCATTGACTGGGTAACTTACAAGGAACAAAAATTTATTTCTCATAGTTCTGGAGGCTTGGAAGTCCAAGATCAAAGCACTAGCAGAATCAATGTCTGGCGAGAGCCCATTTCCTGGTTTACAGATGATGTCTTCCTCACACAATGGAAGGAGCAAAAGGTCTCTATTGGATCTGTTTTAAACAGGTCCCATTCATGAAGACTCTGCCCCCATGACCTAATCATCTCCCAAAGGCCCCACCCCCTAATACACCATCACCTTGGGGGTTAGGATTTCAACATATGAATTTTGAGGGGCCACAAACATTCAGACAATAGCAAATACTGTAAGTTGTGCTTTTACTAAAATGATAAAGGAAAGTAGAGAAATCTGTTCCCATTTGGGCAGGGACTAGTTTATTCTGTTTATAGTTTTGCTATAAATCAGACCTGCTTATAGTTTTGAAGAACCCCTAATGGTTCTCAGAATGTGGGTAGGACCTGCTTTGCCATTTTCAAATAGGTCTACTTTCATGCAAATAGGTAGGAAACTACATACTGTTTTGACTAATATAACAACCAACTGGTCTCCATTTCCTTATAGGATTAAAAGCTATTAAATAAACAAAATTCAGCAAGGGTTTCATGAGCTATGAGGTGGAGGTAATATTCTTATTTAATGGACTTAAAACTCTATAAACAGACTTTACATAATCTTTATCCTTAGAAATCTTATAATGTTGTCTAACTTGGAGGGTTCAGCTGTTTTCCCTCATGAAAACACAGGCTGGACAGAAACCCTTCTGTGATCCTTTCTCTCCCCACTTACTTTCTGCTCTTATTACAGTGATATTCAAGCAATATTTAATTGTCTCCCATTACACATCTCCTACCTATAATCACTTGCAGATTTCAGTTTGTAAGAAGCCTTTCTACCTGCTCAAAGTTAATCTTTAAGTCACAACTATGATTCTGAAAGTCTGAAGTAAAGCCTAAGATTCTGTATTTCTAACAAGTCCCAGATTAACACTGATGCTGCTGGCCCTTAGACCATATTTTGAATAGCAAAACTTTAGAATGTATCCCATGATCAACTATATGGATCCATTAGAACCATTCCTGACCCATTCTCTCTTTTTTTTTTTTTGTTTTTGTTTTTGTTTTTGAGACGGAGTCTTGCTCTGTCACCCAGGCTGGAGTGCAGTGGCCGGATCTCAGCTCACTGCAAGCTCCGCCTCCTGGGTTTACGCCATTCTCCTGCCTCAGCCTCCCGAGTAGCTGGGACTACAGGCGCCCGCCACCTCGCCCGGCTAGTTTTTGTATTTTTTAGTAGAGACGGGGTTTCACCGTATTCACCAGGATGGTCTCGAACTCCTGACCTCGTGATCCGCCCGTCTCGGCCTCCCAAAGTGCTGGGATTACAGGCTTGAGCCACCGCGCCCGGCCGACCCATTCTCTTTCCTC
This sequence comes from Trachypithecus francoisi, assembly GCF_009764315.1. Taxonomy (NCBI): domain Eukaryota; kingdom Metazoa; phylum Chordata; class Mammalia; order Primates; family Cercopithecidae; genus Trachypithecus; species Trachypithecus francoisi. The sequence continues at coordinate 117,778,442 of NW_022681456.1, read as the reverse complement.
AGTAACCTCTCTACTAAAATACTAAAATGTTTGAAATGGCTTTTGTGTGTTTATTTAAAAATGAATATATGATTGTAGAGTTATGAAAAAAAGAAAATGTATCATTCATTCATTTATTAAAAAAAACAAAAAAAAAAAAACAAAAAAAACTCAGTACTGCAATGCATCATACCAGCCCCTAGGGATTCAAGTATGAATAACACACAATCATATTTGGAGTCAGATGTCTTGGTCTCACAACTCACTAGCTCATTAACCTTGGAAAAACCATCTAATCAGTTTCTGCGCTAATTTTTTCCTCTATAAAATGAAGGTAACAATGTTCACCATATAGGGTAGTATGAGTACACTACAGAATTATGTAAACTTACAACATACCCCGAAATATACTATAAAGTGTTTGATATGCTTATTATCATATGTATTTATTATTATTTGTTCAGGTTCCTCTCTTATATTGTAATCTCCCTTAGGATAGCAAATGACACCACCTGTATCCCTTCCATCAAAACTAAGCATTTAAAATACTTCTTTACACTCTACAGAATTTAAATTGTTTTTCATTAAATGTCTAATCTCTTTTATTCCCACGCTTGGACAATCAGTTCATTCTAGAACATTTCTACAGGAAAAAACCCAAACTAGATGGATCTTAGAACATGTCCCCATGACAGTCTCTGTTCTGAAGGGTCTGTCATTCCAGCATTGAAGGCCTCCTTACATTTAAAAAGGTGCCTCCTTTCCCTGTTGCTCTTTTCTTCCATTGATCTGAGAACATTTTCCACAACAACTAGTATTCAATATATGTTCATTGAATGAATTAATTAATATTAATGTTTGACATTTGTTAAATCCAAGAAAATACTGACAAGTTTGGGTACTGGGGATACAACTTGTAGCCATTTTTTTCCTTCACGAACAATTTCATTGCTCTGGGTCAGAGCAACCGCCCATTGCATCCCCTGGAAGCTGTTCTGAGGCCTTTATTTTGCAACTTGAGAGTGCTTATTATTTGTACACCTGTTCCTTAAGAATCATGGCCACTGATGTAACTGACACCAATTAGCCCTTCCCCCTGTAGGTCCCCACACAGGGCCAAAGGTTAAATAGGATCAAACACATTCTGTGTCTGAGTGGCAAAGGATGAGTGACATGTTTTGGCAGAAGGTGGGGAGGAATTTTAAACTTTCCTTGTGGTTCCCTGAGTCTCTTTTGCCCTGGTATTCCACTGTGCTCACATTTCTAGGGACTGTTAATCTGGCACCAAATCCACTTAAGGCTGAGGCACAGTCACCCACGAGGCTGAATCCAAATACTTTCAGATCACAGGACACCTGAAAGATTGCTAGACCTGATCTTAGGGTAGAACCCCAGGGCATCTCTTGCCCATTGCCTTCTTCTCCAGGTGCTGTTCCTGCTGCCGCCACAGACAAGATTAACAAGAAGGTTATATTTAAACTTCCAAGAGGCGCTGCTGTGCCATTATGGGTCTATTTAAAATCCTCCGGGCAGCTGCAGTACATAATAACAAATCAGCAGGAGGGAGTGGGGGAAAGGAGGAGCGGGGAAGGAGGACTGAGGGTGGTCAGGAGCATCGTGGATTGTTTCTGTGAAAAACTGACTGTCAAAAGATGGCAGGGGGTACAGGCAACTGAAGGATGCCACCCAGGGTGAGAGTGAGGAAGAGAATGCATCAGGAGAATCTGCTGGGCAGGGCCGGGAGAGAACTCAGGATCCTAATATGAAGATCTGCCAGACCTAAAACCTTGCTGCCTGCCTGGAAGAAACCGCTCCATAGTACTCTATTTCTCCCAGGGGACCCTACTGAACAATACCAGCCATTCTTCAGTGTTGATGAAAGATCAGCACCAGAATAGAAAGAGCTCTAATAATGGGAACACAAAGCAGCTCCCTCAAACCCAACCGATGTGTGCCATTTTCCTCCTGGAATCACTGAGAATTCACCCCGTGGGAGGTGAATTATCGCTATGTCACGTTCCCTTAAAGACCATTCTCTAGTGCAGCAGTCTTAGAACCAGATGACTAACCTACAGCTGTGCTCAATTTTGACGTTAAGGACCTATCCCAGTCTCTGGTGTCTTTGCTGAGTTCGGGCATAGTGTTTCTTAGCCTTCTCCTGTCAAAGTCCTGTGGGTACGCTGGAACATTTACAATGTTCCCTCAGTTGTATAGCACAATCACATTCATTTTCATCTCCCAGCCCCTTCTTCACTGATAGTGTTTGTTAAACTTAGTTTAATGGACATTATCCAAACTCCTGACCATTTTTATCACTCTTTGCAAAAGTGGCTTCATAATTATTAATGTCTCTCCTGAATTTTTTTTTTTTGCATGCACAAATCTACTTAAATTTGGTTATTAACCACGGTTTAAATCTCCATTAATTGTCTAAACTGTCACCCCTTGGGGCTTCCATATAATATCAACATCTCTGAACTCAGAAGCACAGAAATTACAAGACAAATGAACATGGCATCCTTGTTCAGCATGCTGTTACAATGAAAAGAATAGTCTTTCATTGCCTGATTAATTTTGCTTCTATGGAGGACCAAACTGGATGTCATAGGCCAACACATTTACTATGAATGTAAGTCATGACTTGGATGTTCACAATGATCTAATTAACCAAATATGTGTCAAAACTTCACTTTCTATTGTATAGAGATGTCTTAAATGTCTTGCTATATTCTGATGTAAATACATAAGAAAATGATATAAATGATGTAAGATGCTAGGTCTATATATGTTGTTTACCTGAAAAGAAGATTGTAGTAGATCAGCAGGTGTTAACAGTTTATACACATTAAGAATAAATTCCTCAAGGGGATTTATCTTCTCTTTCTTTTGTTTCTGGTTGAATGCCTAATATGCAGGAGATTTATAAAACTGTCTGTCCTTACTGCAGGAACAGTAGGCAAACAATACGTACAATTTGTAATAAACGAAAACCTGCCATATCAACATATACTTATTGATTGTAAATACTGACTTAAAATTAAGTTCTAGATAATGAGAACAGCACGCGATCATTACACGCACTACGTGGAATGTATTGCGCAAACGTTACCAACATACATTAGCTGTGTAAAACACTCTGCCACATGTTCAGATCACAGTTTGTGACCCCTATATAAAAAACTGATCAATGATTTATTATCTAGCATAATGCCCTTCCTTCTTTTCATCCCTATATCTTTCTCTACAAATATTAGGACCTCAAAAGATAAGAATTTCAAAGAAAGAGAGTGAGAAGTCAGGAGAGTACATCTAGGATGTACAACACCACAGGTCCAGAACAGAGAAGGACAGAGAAATTGTACTATCCCAGTGGGGCCTGTAGAAATGGCTTCACCATCTAATATGAAAACAAAGTCTTGGCCAAACAAAAATGACCTTCTCAATAAGAAATACAGCAAGGATCCTTGATTGATACTCCAAAGAATTCCTTCTGGGTGAGGTGATCAATGAGGAAATCAGACATAATGATCCTAAGGTGTCATTCAGGAAAAATCTTGACAAAACCAAAGAAAAGCAGCCGTGTGTCACTGAACTGTCCTGCATTCAGCCTTTATCTGAACTTTTGGAGACCACTCAGCTCATTTCTGTCTTCATTTACTCACTGTCTTACATGTCATCCATCTCTTGTTGGACTAAGCACTTCAGTCTGGTCCCTGAGAACTGCTCTGAGCTCTATATGCTTGGTTTAGACAAAATGAGTTACCTACACTCCAGTGACTTCACTGTCCACGTGAGCAGACAGGGACACTTACCTTGGTTCACCCTTCCTTCTGTTTGTTTGGTACCCCTCCATTCACACACCCACCAGATGCTTACTGAGTCCTTCTTTCGTGCTTGGGTGCTCAGGATACAAAAAAAACAAAAAAACAAAAAACAAAACAAAACAAAACCATATAATCCTGCCCTGAAGGAGTCTGAAGTCTAGCCAAAGAAACAAATATGAACAAAGAATAATACTTTACTAAATGAAATCTTGAAGACAGACACAGGGGAAAAGAGCTTCCATTTGAAAGTACCAACCAGAATAACATACTATTCACAAAGGCAAAATTAAAATCAAGTGGCTAATAAGTATATTTGAAAAGTTCAACTTCACTAGTAAATCAACTAAATAGAAATTTAAACACAAATTTTGTTTTCTATATTGCAAAGGTGGGGGAAGTGGATATTCTCACATACTATTGATAAACACACACACTAGTTTAAAATTTCTGGAGAGTAAATTGATAATAAATACTCAAAGCCACAAGATGTTGATACTATTTGACCAAGCTAGTCCAGTTCTGAAAATGTATGCCAAAGAAATAATTTAGGATAGACAAAAAGATTTATCTTTAAGGATGTCCATCATTATATCATTTGTAAAATCTCCCAACTTAAAAATAATATAAAATACTGAATAGAGAATTGGTTAAATTGCAGAATTCTATGCAGCCATTAGAAATCATGTAGAAAGACGTTTCTTGATGGGAAAGGATTATCATATAGGAACACACATACGTTTAAATTTTTTACGTAAATAGAAAATGACTAATACAAAACAGTGCATGCAGTATGACTTTATTTTTATTTTATATATTGCACATTGAGAGACGTTCAGAATGCTAACTACTATCTGGTGAGTTTAACTATTGGGTTAATTTTTTCCTTGTCTTCTAGTTTTTCTCAAATGTTCATGCATTGCTTTTATAACAAGAAAAATTATTAAAGTGATACAGTTGACCCTGGAACACACAGGTTTGAACTGGACAGGTCCACTTACACACAGATGTTCTTCCACCTCTGCCACTCCTGAAACAGCAAGAATGGCCTCTTCTCTTCCTCCTCCTCCTCAGACTACTCAATTTGAATATGACATGACGAAGACCTCTATGATTATCCACTTCCACTTAATGAATAGTAAATGTATTTTCTCTTCCTTATAATTTTCTTAATAACATTTTGTTTTCAGTAGCTTACTTTATTGTAGGGATACAGTATAATGATACATGCAGCATACAAAATATATGTTAATTGACTTATCAGTAAGGCTTCCAGTAAACAGTAGGCTGTTAGTAGTTAACTTTTCGGGAGTCAAAAGTTACACACGGATATTTTTAATGTGTGCGAGGTTCGTCCCCCTAACCTCCACATTGTTCAAGGGTCAACTGTACTTAACTTTAACAGAAAATAAAGTGCCTGTCACGTGCCAGGTACTGGGCTGTGTTCTGTGCATGCAAGATCTGTTATTCACAGCACTGCCAACTATTACTGAGATGAAATGACTCAGCTAGTCCAGACAACTAGAACCTATAGAGATTAAAAGTCAGTTCTAAAACTCCTGTTCCCCTTGCCATCTAACTAATCTGTAATATTTGTTTCCTAGAATTTCATTTTTACAAACTCTATGTTACTATGTTAAAAAAGAAGTTTTCCATATAAATCAAACCAAAAATACTTTTTAAACCAATGTAAAAACTACAATAAAATTTAGGAGATTGTGAATAGGCACAGAAATACTTTTAAAAGGCTTCTTTCACGTTCTATTTGAACACGCAGCAAAATACCCTAAACCCTATGGTGAGAGGGGAAGGTGATGGGGACAATGGGGAGCCAAAAATGAAGCAACACACATGTGGAAACGACGATTCACATGGGGCTACCTGCAGCCAAGTCTAAGATGCTGTAGCGAGTCAATCCAGATGGGCATTTGCCTTTCTGCCTGTGAACCTGCAGTTCTGTTTGTCCCAACCAGCCATTTTATGCCCCTCTGTTTCTATTTAAAGTACAGGACAAAGAATGATATTGTGCTCAATATGAATTGTCACTTCACTAAGTGCTTTATTCACCATTTACCCATTTTCATCTTTCTTTGAACTTACCAAATTATATCTTTTCACCAGAATATGCATTCCTGGGTGATCAAGTATAAACCTGCCAACTTTTGCCACTCCTTTCTGATCTCACCGTATCTTGTTGTTTCTGCAGCTCTCTTTTCTTTTTGTTAGTGAGATATTATTTTTAGATAAGAAATCTTTTCAATGCTCCTTTAATCCTCCGTGGACTTTTTTTTTTTCATCCTACACTGCATTACATACATTTTATTAAATTGATTTTCACTCTCTGCTCTTCTCACATCCCAGGGAGATCAGTGCTTTGTTAGTGTTTTAGACTGTTATTCCTAAAGTTTTTACTTTCATATAGTCTTATGCCTTTTAGGTTCTCCACAATCATTTAGGGTTCACTATGATCAACTCCACCTATTTTTAGTCCTGTCTCTTCCATCTGCTCAGTGCAAATCCAAACGTAAGATATCTGAACCCCTTCATTTTTAAAAATTATAACACTTTCATATTTGGTCATCCTGTTCCCTCCACCTTGACTGCACCCTCTTTGCCTTGTCAGTGCTCACGGGAATCTACAGAATTCAAATATCATCTTCTCCAGTGTGCTTTTTCTGGTTATACTAGTTAAAACTTCTAATTTCCTATATAACACTTAGTTTTTACAGTTCCTGCAGTGTTTCTCAGAGAGATTTATATTATATACATTGGGTTACGTCTTATCTCCTCCAATACATTCTAAACTCCATGAGGTCTAGAAGAGTGTCTTGTAGCAATAATGCCTTGTCCATAATAGGCACTTACTAAGTATTTTTTGAATGAATGGGCAAATGGACCAACCAGGTTTCTCTAACATCCTAGTCATGAGGGCTTGGGTTAGTGTACACAGTGGCATCTTGATCCATGTATACCTGACTGTGCTAACCCAGGGTTCATGGATTTACTGGTCATTAAGTTTTCCCCTGTCATATTCCCAATACATACTCAGACACACACAAAACCCTGTTGCTTTTACTATTAGTTTCAGTCTGGTCTAGTCTTGATTTAATTTTCCCCATTTTATTTAGAAGTCAATTTATTTCATTTTTTAGTATTTATTTAATACTTTGTGTTTGAAAAGAGCTTTTCAATCATTGATTAGTTATTCTTCTGTGAAGTAGATCTGTATTGTCACCTGTATTTTACAATTAAGATACCAAAGCACAGAAAGGTTCAATGACTCACTGAAATTAAAGACAAAATTAATAATAAAACCTGTAGCTACCTAGCTTCTTGCCCACAGATTAACCTCCCTCACCATATTTCCTGCCAAAAACCAGAATTCATGGATCCGCATAAGATAATCTAAACAAAATTACATCTAGAAAAGCCTGAAGGTCAAAATTTCAAATAATTATCCAAAACTACAAGATGGTACGGTTTTTGTCCTTGAAATTGGTGCTTTTCAGCATTAACTATAGCACAAGAAAAAAAGAAGATTCGTAAATCCCCATGGTAAGGTGTTTCATCTTTCTAAGAAACAATAAGCTGGCAGGCTATTATTATTTATGTTATGAAAAGTCTACAAATATTGAATTCAAATTATTTGCATTTATCAAATGACAAATAAAAATTATACGTATTTATAGTGTACAACATGATGTTTTGATATATGCTTACATTGTGGAATGTCTAAATACAGCTAATTAACATATACATTACCACATATACTTATCATTTTTCTGTGTGGAGAAAACATTTAAAATCCACTCTTAACAATTTTCAAGTATATAATACTTTGTTATCAACTATAGTCGCCATCTTGGACAGTAAATCTCTTGAATTTATTCATGTGGTCTAACTGGAATTTTGTATCCTTTGATCAACATACCCTAATTCCCTTGACTCCCAACCCATAGTAACCATCATCCTATTGTCTGCTTCTATGAGCTCAACTCATTTTAGATTTCATATATAAGTGAGCTCACACAGTGTTTGTCTTTCTGTGTCTTATTTCACTTAGCAAAATGTCCTCCAGATTCATCCATGTTGTTGAAAATGACATAACTTCCTTCTTTTTTAAGGCTGAATAGTATTCCATTGTACATACACACCACATTTTCTTTTTTAAGGCTGAATCGTATTGCATTGTACACACACACCACATTTTCTTTATCTATTCATCAACTGATGGACACTTAGGCTGACTCCGTATCTTGGTTACTGTGAATAATGCTGCAATGAATATGGGAGGGCAGCTATTTCTGATATACTGCTTGTATTTCCTTTGAGATGCCTAAAAGTGGGATTGCTGGTGTCATTTGGTAATTCTATTCTTAGCTTGAGGAACCTCCATACTATTTTCCGTAATGATTGTAATAATTTACATTCTCACCCACAGTGTGCAAGTTATGTTCTCACCCATCTCCTCATCACCACTTGTTATCTCTTGTATTTTTCATAGTAGCCATTTTGACAGGTATGAGGTGATATCACATTGTGATTTTGATTTGCGTTTCCCTGATGATTAGTGACGTTGAGCATTTTTCTGTATACCTGTTGGCTTTTTGTATGTCTTCCTTTGAGAAATGTCTTTTCAGGTCTGTTGCCCATTTTTAAGTCAGGTTATTTGTTTTCTTGCTATTGAGTTGCTTGAGTTGTGTATTTTTAATATTAACCCTTATTAGATGTATGATTTGCAAATATTTTCTCCGATTCTGTAGGTTTGTCTCTTCACTCTGTTGCTTGTTTCCTTTGCTGTGCAGTTACTTTCTAGTTTGATACAATCCCATTTGCCTATTTTTGCTTGTGTTGCTCATGCTTTGGGGATCATATTTTTAAAAAATCTTTGCCCAAATCAGTGTTATAAAGCTCCTTCCCATTGTTTTCCTCTAGTATTTTTACAGTTTCTGATCTTAAGTCTTTAATCCATTTGATTTGATTTTTGCATATGAGATAAGGGCCAAAAAAATCCATTTAAATTCTAATTTGAGTAATACAGTCTGCCACTTAAAATTACTCAAAATGCCACGACAGGGCAAGACTCCATCTCAAAAAAAAAAAAAAATTACTCAAAGTGCCTTGTAAATTATAACACTTTGTACAAACATAAGGTCCATCACGATGTTACTGTTTATTTTCCTTGCAAATCTCATTAGATTGCTTTACCATTTCGTCTGTCTTGAAATTTTGCTTGGTGTTAATGAACAGGGTGCAAGTTATTTAATGCTTTTGGGAATGCTTTATGAAAAAAAGGTAGTCACATTATACAATTTCTATGGTGCCCTTCTGCCCAAACCTGCCACGAATGTATGAGTCTAAATAATAACCGTGCTCTGATTCTACTGATGGAAATATTTCAGGACTGTGAGTAGTTGCTGTGTGGGCAACTGCATAAAGTCCTTCACACCACTTCATATAAGAGGGCCTAGAAAAATTCCCATGACTTTGTGCATTAGCTCACTCGTTCACATTTCACTTCACATAATGCTCTTCTCCTTCTCACCTCCCTGCATCTCTCTGACCACATTCACCTTGCCTCCCCTCTTCTAGTACCAGTAAGTAAGCTTTCCTAGGCAAAGACAGACTCTCACCACAGCGAAATTTGCCTCAATTTCAATCAGCAACAGAGAGGGATAAACTGTCCACATTAAGCTGCTTGATTACGGAAATTAATCTTGTCATTTAGCATCCCTGTTCTGCAGAACAGGGTCTTTGATTAGCCTCCTTGTTTCAGAATATTACAAGCAGACGTTTATTAAGCAGAAGGCTTTTTTTTTTTTTTTTGTAGTCAGGGAAGTCCGAGGAAAAGTAAAGGTAGCAAGAAGCTTCTTAAAAAGGGCACCAAGTCAAGGACCATCAGTCTGCTTCTGAGTCTGTCTCACAGAGCAGGACTCTCATAGAATCAGGAACCTCAACCAACCCACCCAGCTTTGGATGGCTCCTCTGATGGGCAGTTTGAGCAGCAGCAGAAAGATAATCCATAATCTGTTACACTTTTAGTAATGGAATGAGCCTTTTGACCTAGAAACAAATGATGATTCTAGATGACATTATGCGCGGTAAAGTAAATGCAAATGTGTGGGACATCTGCTGCCTTTCTAAGGCCATACACTCTGGCAGTTCTGAATTATTATGTTAGTGCCTAGATTGAGAAAGCCATAAAGATTGCATGAGTGCTCTTGGGAGTGGGGGACAATAGGGGACATTCTCTGTTTCCCATCAGTGTGCATCAGCATTTTTAAACACTGAAGGGTGCTAACTGATGGGCAATTTGCTTCCTAGCCCATATTCTAAATCTCAGAACTTCTAAGGCCACTTTGAGTTTGCTAGTAAGAACAGAGTTAAGTATAACCTGATCCCAATTCACACAACTTTCTGGTAGAAGGGCTCTAATAGCCCAACTTACACCAGTCCAGAGGAAACCCAGCACAGAGCAATGGAGAAATTCAGGGCAGATTCCCAGCACATGATCAAAATGGCTGAGAATGCCTGACGGGCTCCCGAGCCCTACAGAGTTCAGAGCTCAGGCTATCATGAGCCAACAGATAAAGCAACGCTAGGAGAAAACCAGTCATGACAGAAACAAAACCAAACAAACCAAAAACAGCTTAATAACAGATTCTATCCTCTTTAGTTGGACCTAAACATCTTCTTAGAACAAGAGCAAAGAAACGTAATCAGGGTGATGACCTAGAATACAGTGGAGGTATAAGAGAATTTCTCAGCCATGGCACTATCAACACTTCGGGCAAGACAATTCTCTGATGTTTTAGGGGCCTGTCCTGTGCATTGTAAGATGTTTAGCAGCATCACTGACCTCTACCCTACAGATGCCAGTATCAACCCCACCCCAACTTGCCAAATGTCTTCCGGGAGTGAAGTTACCTCATCAAGAACCACTGCTCTTGAATATTACCAGTCCTAGAAAAACCAATTTCCTAATTTCCCAAATAAGCTCACTATACACTTCAACTCTTTATGAGACAACAAGGTGTAGTAGGAAGATCAGGAAGTTTAGTGGCCAAGAGGCCTATGATCAAGTCCCAGCCACTTTGTACTAAGCATGTGGATGTTAACTAAGGCAGTTCATCTCCGTGAGATTTCATGTCCTCATTTGTAAAATGAGAACAGTAATAACCCCATTGCTGGACTTTTATGAGGATTAAAAGAGATAATAATGTATGTCTGATGCTGCTTATACAGGAGATATTTGAAAATAACGTTGTTATATCACTCAAAATCCTAAAATGCTAATCTAAGACAGAGAACCACTTGCCAAAGACAGAACTCATAAAGTAAAATATTAGCCTGAGAGACGGTCACCATGAAGATTTGTCTTAAAAGAGTATAAGAAGGAAAAAAAAAAAAGAAATAAATCAGCAACACCCACTAGAAGATGAGTTCCTCAAAGGCAGGAATAAATTATAACTAGCAGTACTAAATGAATACTGAATAAATGGATAAACCTATCTGAATTGGCCTTTCGTCCCACTTTTGTGCCCCCGTCCCTACTATCTAATCTTCGTCCAGCAATCAGAGTACTCTTTTGTACACAGAAGCTCTCCAATTTTTTTCTATATGCTTAGAACATGACCCAGAAATGTCAGGCTGGTTTGTGGGGCCCAGTCTGCCTCCCTGACCTCATCTCGTGCCTCTCTCCCCAGCCTTTCTGCTCTAGTCAGGAGGTCTTCTCGCTCTTCCTTGAACTTCCAGAATCATTCCTGCTCAGGGCTTCTCTGCTTGCTGTTCTGAACCTAGAGAGCTCCCCATTCTTTCCTACCTTTCAGGTTTTTGCTCAGACACCATCGCTTCCGAGAGACCTTCCCTACCATCCTGTTTAAATGAACCCCCCGCCCCCCATCAACCTCCAATATTCTTTATCCTCTTACAGTACTTACTTTCTTCATAGTACTTAATTCTGCCTCAAATCATTCTTTATTTCAAGACAGAGTCTTGCTCTGTTGCCCAGGCTGGAGTGCAATGGCGCGATCTTGGCCCACTGAAACATCTGACTCCCAGGTTCAAGCGATTGTCGTGCCTCAGCCTCCTGAGTAGCTGGGATTTTTGTGTGTGTGCGTGTACATTTGGTTTTCCATCTGTCTCCGCTACTAAAAAGTTTCATTAAAACAGGGATTCTACTGTGTCTACTCAGTAGCTTCAAGGTCTATCCTATAATGGGCACTCAGTAAGTATTTGTTGATTGGATGTAGTTGTGTGAATATGCTAATGACCTTGTGGTTATTCTAAAGGGCTTTATTATTTGTGAGCGGAGCCCGTATATTTTTCCAGCAGCCTGCCTCCCTTCGTACAGGTCCCTGAGAAATGGAATAATCCCATTAGTAGTGAATGAACAATCAGTTTGTATGTCTATATCCCACTCTAAACTGAACCTGAAGGCAGATTCTATGTCCTTCTTCTTAATAGTTATTGCACTTCTAATGCCTAGACAGTGTCTGGCAAAAATGTTGATTTCTCTTAACTGTCAGATGAATCAGAGGAACAAGAAATCATACTCTTTGCTACTGTCAACACATTCAAATCGTGGGCCAATTACTCCTACTGTATCAGAAGAGAGCCACAGAAAACCTGTCTTCTCCTCCTTCCAATACCCCTAATACATCTCCACAAATAACCATCTACCACCTGGTCTGAAAAGTCCCACTCTCTGAATTGAATTAAGGTGCCAATGAGCAATAAAACATTAGCTATATGTCACATTGAGAAGGATTAATTTATTGGGTCCAGTAGTGAGATTCATTTATCTGATCATTAGCCACTGCCACCTATGGCAACTGACCAAAAACAGAGGCCTAACTTCACTGAAATGGACATCAGGTATTTATAAGTGTTCAGGAAGGGATAATAAGAAAAATGCCAAAATAGAGTTGACAGTATGAAAACCAAACACTCTCTCTTCCTATTCGCATTCGGTAAGGGTCAGGCTTTATTCAGAAATGACCTAGTCTTATAAAGAATATGATCACTCAGCTGAGCACGATCGCTCATGCCTGTAATCCCAGGTTTTTTGTTTGTTTGTTTGTTTGTTTGTTTTTTGGTTTTGGTTTACTTTGGGAAGCTGAGCCGGGAGGATCGCTTGAGTCCAAGAGTTCAAGACCAGCATGTGCAACATAGGGAGACCTCAACTCTACAAAATAAAAACTTAGCTGGGCATGGTGGCATGTATCTGTATTTTCAGCTACTTGGGAGACTGAGGCAGGAGGATCACTTGAGCCCAGAAGGTTCAAGGCTGCAGTGATCCATTAAAGAACCACTGCACTCAGCCTGGGTGATAGAGTGAGACTCCATCTTTTAAATAAATAAATATGGTCACTATTGCCACAGAAAAATCAAGAAAAGTCCTCCCTGTGCCAGTGCGATGACATTCTGGACTCTATTATTTATCTGAGGGCTGCAACAGGTATTTCCCGCATTTCCGCTTATAAAGTAGAACACTCCAGGCTTAATATATGAAGCTGTGGGATCAGGCAACTAACACACTAGCCTGATTGGAGAGTGGAGAGTGGACAGTGATAAAAGGCTTCTAGTTTGGAATTAGGCACTGAGGTCATCTTTTAATGGAGACAAGGAATGGAGGAGACATTAAGGGAAATGTATGAACATGTAGTAAATATACAAAGCTTGGGGTTTATGAATGGGCCTCAAGGGATCCTTGAATTCCCTGAAACTGCATGCAGCATTTGGTAAGTGGATACTTTTCCAGAAAAGGGGTCTATAGTTTTCATTAGATTCTCAAAGGGCTCCATGACTCATTGCCAATCTTTTATAGAAGTCTCAAAAGAAAAAAAGTAATATATTCTGTATTCTGAAGACATACTGGTGTTCACAGGCAGGGTTAAAATTTTGAGTCAATTAACCCCTCCAATATCCATAAAAATCAATCAAACAAACATGTACTAAGCCCCAAACTATATAAAAGACATCGTGCAGCCCCACTTTTAGGTGTATGGCCAACAGAAGAAACTGTAAAAAAAAAAAAAAAGTCAGGATTCTTTTCTTCTACATGGGAACAAAATTCTTAGCAAAATGTTGACTGAAATAACTTCTGGGATTACAGGCGTGAGCCACCATGCCCAGCCCTGAAATAACTTCTGGGATCATGCATTGAGACTGAATTTTATTTGCCTATTACATTATCCTTTCCCACTATGTATTCTCCCTAATCTCGGTTTTCATCTGTATGTATCTTTTTTTTCCATTTTTCCTCTTCTCATGTTCAACTAAACCTATTTCAACTGTAGACATTTTCCATGAGCAAAAATTCTGCTACACTACTTTGCATTCACTGCAGAAACATTAGTACAATATTCAACAAATGAACACTGCAAATGAAATAAATTAAGAATTAGTTTTTTTAATCTATTAAGTCTGAGAAAGCTGTAAGAGATTAGAGCATAATGTCTGAAAGACATGGAAGTGAGGAACAGAACTAAGAAAATGAACAGTAAGATCAGATATGTTGACTCAGGGTGTTTATTATAGACACAAGGTATTTAAAACCATGAAACTATTTGCATTGGAAATGGAGAGATAATGGACTTGTCCTTAACGTGACAATTGTAGACATCTGTAGAGGCATTTCATGAATCATGGCAAACTTGTAACCAGATATTATTACTTGCAACAAGGTAAGTAATTGGGAAGTTTGGGGAAATTTTATATAAAACTGGAAATCAAAAAAAGTAAAGACCAAGCAATAAGGCTATTTAGAGTCATCCATTTGAATGCTAAATATCAGAATTATGATATAAGGGCAGAATAAGAGTGAGGCAAAAATCGGAACCAGATGGCAAAAGGAAGCATGTGAATATGTTGTAAATTCCAAACGTTACTACAGTTCTGGGACGCTGGGTACCAAGAATTGGAAACAGGATGAGGAGAAAATGTTTGGTGGCAGCAATAACAACAAAAGCAGTGCAGGAACATCCAAGTAACAGTAATAATAGTAGCTAGCATTAATGAGCCCCTACTATGCTCTAGTGCCTCACACATATTCTCACTGCATCCTAATGACCACTCTATAAGATTCTACAGCAGATGAGGAAGCTGAGGTCAGAAAGATGAAGGCACTTGCCAGAGGTCATTTATACAGGACTTAGAGCTAAGCCTGCCTAATGTCAAAATGCTAATTCATTCAATATAATATAGGCTAAAAGTAGTGAACAATTTTGAATTCATTCCTTTTTTGAAGTGAGTCCATACATGTCAATATGGGTGCGTCCAATCTCACAAAACAAGTATTAAAATTACCTGTCTTGAGTTGTTTTCTTTTTTCCTTGCCTTTCATTAAGTTGAACAGCCTTACCTTTGGAGATACTTGAAAATCACAAGACTAATAGTCTGTATGCTTCTGTGCACATGTATTCTCATGCATCATCAGTGGATTCTTCAGATCAACATGGGCAATGACTCAGAGGTGAAAATGATAAATGTGTCACCACTTGAGGATTCCCAAAACTGATTCCTTTGCGGGGAAATAGGAAAGTTACCATAGACAAAAAGTCATCAGGAAGGAAGCAGTGGAGATTTAGAGTTGGGATTAAATGTTCAGGTTTCCAGGGAATCTGCTAAGTGTTTAGATTTAGGAACTTAATGCCTAATATACAAAACTCTTACAAAAGATGTGAAGGCTGGCAAATGATCACTTTCGTTGTTAGAATATTCCTCAGTGTGCACTAATTCTCAGCTAGAGGGACCATGAAGAGAGCAAAGAGCCAGGCCAGATCTCACATGCTATGTTTAGCCATTAGGGTTGGCTGGATGACCAGCAAAGGAGAGAGTCATTAAAAAGCAAGGTTTTGTTTGTTTGTTTTAGTGTAATGCTTATTTTGTATGTTTTGGGACTTATGACAAATTTCACTGGGCCACTAACAGTTACAAAACAGCCTACAAATCAGCTCAGTACCTAAGAAGAAAACCAATGAATTTCAGTGAATAATGAGAATTGCCTCCAAGTAACAAAACCTTTTCTCTACCATTACAGATTTTCACAAGGAAATTTAAGTTCCCTTAACCTATTTTTTCCTCTATTATCAAATTATGGACATGAACAGCCTTGCAGCACTGTCCAACAGAACTTCCAGTGATGATAGAAATGTTTTACATCTGTGCTGTCCAATATGATAGCCAATGGTCCCATGTGGCTATGGAGCATTTGAAATGAAGCTCATACTACTGAGAATTTAATTTTAAATTTATTTAATTGTAACTAATTTAAATTGAAATCTACATAGCCACTGGCTAGTGGCTACTGTACTGGTCACCACAGGAACTTCAGAGCATTGAGAGGGCCTAGATTCTTATTTTCTAGTTCTTCTTGTCTATGAATGTTATTTTCAACCCTTCCCTTAAGTTTCATCTCTTTGATTTTTTAAACCATCTTTAAATGTTGATCTCGTTTTTCTAGATTTTGTTTATTCTGTATCTTTGTCTTAGGGTAAGATATCTAAAATTAACATTTTATAGGTCAAAAACAGTACAATATCAGCAATCTTACATGATTCAACTTTATATAATGTGTCATAGGCTTCTTCAATATGACCTAGATGTAGCACAATGTTATACATGTAGGAACCACCAGTGGTCAAATAAATGAAAGAATAGATGACTAAATATTGGTTGAATAAATGAGTGACAAAGTCGGTTAGGCAGCAAATATCTGAGAAGTACTCAGGGTACTTTTCCTCAGATGACTTCAATTTATTGGTATTGAGATTCAGCCATGAAACAAAAACCTCTTAGAATATGTTTCAGTCCTGAATTCAGTAAAGGCATCATTCAGAGCAGACAAGAAAAAAAAAAAAAAAGACACATAGGAACTTCTGACACCATAACAATAAAACAATCACAGAGTATCAAGAAATTCACAAATTCTTTGAGCAGAAAATGATTTAAAATAATAAAGAGTGGGTTGTTTATTGAGGAAGGAAATGGAATCATTAGAGATGGGAGATTTGGAGATATGTGCTAGAAAAACTTGAAGAGACTACAGAAAATATGTATGAACATTCTAATAAAGGACTTTGGGGAGTGTTTCTATGTAATAAGAGAATCAGAGAAGTTAAAAAAAAAAAGATTGCTGGTTTTTAGTTTAACAAAATAAGCTGTTGCTGCAGACAACCTTGCCTAGTGTTGTTCATGGAAGCTCATTACGCCTAACTTTGAAGTGAAAAGGTAGGGTTAAAATACTCATGTATTTTCTTTCTCCCATTCTAAAAATGTGCTTATATACTTTCACATTTCTTCTTCTTATACTTACATTCATGGTTTTCATTTGACGTCATTCCTTACACAATAATCTTTCCATTAAAAGAACACAAGCAGGTGATAACTGAAAGTGTAAAGCAACATCTCATGTCAAGGGAACCAAATACATGCACATGTGCACACACACACACTCCCTGCAGTTCCTCAGGTATGAAACGATGCCACCAACCCACTGCTAGCAAGACATACACTTGAGAGGCATTTGCAGAGTGAAAAAGAATTTACAATGACTCATCTGTGACCTTGCATCTGGTCCACATGTGTGAAAAACAGCACACGTGGACAAGTCATATGAAGGATGAGACCACCCTATGTGGCTAGATATTAGAGATGACAGGTCTCTAAAGGGACTGATATTGCAGCTCTAGTCAACAGATTACAAAATGGGTACAAGGACCTGTCACCTACAGTACTATAGGACTTAACAATAGGACCTAGAAAAGTAAATGGTTATGGAAATGACAATTGATAAGACAACATAACTAATATTCTCCCCATCCTTCTGAAAAATGTCCAGAAAATCTAAGGTTCAGGCTTTCTACCAGTGTTTTGAACTAAGGTCCTTTTTTCCCCTCATTTTCCTGTACTTAAAAGAGTCCAGAATAATAGGTTACAATGAGATTTCAATGATAAAGTCACAGTTTGGATAAGATACCAGCAGGCTTTTTTGGAGCCCATGCTATAAGCAGCATGGAAATTCCACTCTGGGAAGGAGTGAGCAGCAGACCTGGTTTCCATAGCACTGCCATGGAAACAGCTCTCTGTGACTCTGTGCCTCCAGGCCTTCTGAAACTAAAGCATCACTCCAACACCCACCTCCATATCACATGCCCCCCAACCGCCTCACAAATGATTAAAGAGTGTCTTGAGAAAGTGGGGTCCTAACAAGATAATATATGTTATATGTGTTATGTGTGTGTACATTAATGTCCTTCAAAGAAGATTTTAAAATTCAGATGTTTCTTCCTCTTTTATTGGGGAACGGGCTGCTAAAGAAGAGAAAAATAAAAACCTAAGCAATCTAAACCTATGTCAAAAAACCCTACACTTGAAATTGGAAAAATACAAATCTTGCCAAGCAGTATATTAAAGAGATGGGCCTACTAATCCCATGCATTGGGTTCTTTTATCTTCTTTAGTCTGCCTGGAATGCCAGTATACAAATACAAAGGACTTAATTAACTGTTAGAGCCAACAAGAGGCTCTTTCCTATCTTTATCATTGAAGGTTTGGTGCAGGATTTTTTTTTCTCAATTTCTATCCTTGGTCATAATTTTGCAAGAACAAAAGTTTGGAAATGGTTTTCTAGAATCAGAAAAGTCCAACAGAAGAAAGCATAGGCTCTTTAGCTAGCCTTGTAGCCCTCATGCCTCCTTCTCTGATGTCTCCAAGAGGGTAAATGACAGCCAGACAGCGGTGCAGTGGTCCAGAATCTGGCTCCACAGCGTGTACTCTAGCTGGGCTGGAGCAATGCTCACTGACCAGGAGCAAACCAAAGGTCAGGAAGCCTGTTAGTCAGCAGATGCTCGGGAACTCGACGGGGCATATCAGAAAGGCTCTTAGACCAGCAGCACGGTCCACACACCAGCCACAGGATTGTAGCTAGAACCCTTGAAATCCCATTTCTGTTTTCAACTTTTTCTCCACCTGATAAAATAAAATTGGGACATTAATTCTAACACATGTGGAATGCAAAAATGCACAAAAGCATTATATCCGAGAAGAACCTGTCGCTACAGTTGCTGGTCAAATTGTTGAGAGGAAACTTAATAAAGGGAAGTTTCAAAAATTTGCTGACTGGAGAATGGTTATTATTTTTTTAAATGTCTCCAGAATAACCCAATGATGAGTAAAGATTAAGGAGAGCCCACATACATAGGCAAAGACATTTCAAGTCAGGCCACAGGTTTCCAACAGCTCAGAAATGGTTCTTCTGGGTCAAACAACTAAAATGCTCTGTCATTATTTCTATACCCTACAATTCTCCTCTGTCTACCTTGCTGAGTGCTGTGAAATGGAAAGCAAAGCTGGGATCAGTCAGAGTTAGACAACGGGGAGTAAAATAAGACAGGAGTTCTGAATTATTCATTTTTATTTATGTATTGTAGTGGCAATTGTTATAGTTTTTTTGTTTCTCCTAGATGTTGAGATTGTAAAAAGAGGACTGAATAATTCAGCGTGACTCAAGAAATCATAAATGGAATGCTGTCTGGGCAGTGAATGCCTATGAAATAGGCTCATTTTATTGTTATTCTTAACATTTGTATGCTACGTTGATTTATAATTTAATAACAACCTATGATGGCACTAATGAATGCAATAATATTTGCAAGGCATTTCAATATTCTAAACGTGAAAAGGACTGAATCGTCCCACCCCCTTTATTTTTACCAAAGAGCAGGAAGGAGTCAGCGACCCGGTGGGAAAGAAAAGGGGACATACTGGAACCAAAGGCCATTCCAAGAAGAAGTCAGAGCCCACACATGCCACAGGCACATTTCTGGGTACTAATTCATGCCCTGGTTGTTTGAGCACTTGTGCTAAGCTCTGCACGCAATTTTATTTCATACCACTGCAAGCCTAGAGGCAAGGCAGGATTTATTTTTTAAAAGGGATATTTCAGTATAAGAGTCACAGGTAAGTTGGGGAAACACAGAAAGTATAAATTTCTCATTATTCTTAGAGACCGAGAAGCCAAAGCTCCAAGTCAAACCTCATATAGTTAAATCTCTTTGTTCATTATACCTGTTTCACAAAGGCCGGGAATGCTGCTTGAGAGAACCAAATAAAAATGAGTAAAGGAGAGAGAATAGAAAGTAGTTTCAAGAAGAGAACATCCATTCTCTTAAGATTACTAGCCCTCAACTTTCCATTAAAGACAGAATCATCATGACAGCGCCTATCCCAGGGACTGGTCCAACCCTTTCTTTGGAGCCTTCATGAGTGTTTCACACCAGAGATGTTGACGGCCTTTTGTGGCAGACAAATCGTCATATAGGGGTCTCTCTCATCCTAAAAGCTGTTTAGCAACCCTAGCCCAGCCCATGAAGAGAGAGTAATACTCTACAGGCACATAACCTCTAAAGAATACATTCACACATTTCCAACACCTCTGAGAGTTTTATAAGCTCAACTGTGTCCCTCCAATGTTTATATGTTGAAGGCCTAACCACTAGGACCTAAGAATGTGACCGTATTTGAAGATAGGGTCTTTAGGGGGTGATTAAGTTCAAGTGAGGCTGTTAATCCTAATCCAATCTGACAATGGTCTTTATAAAAAGAGGAAATCGGGACACACAAGAAGACACCAGGACACAGCTGTTTAGAAGAAAGACCATATGAGTGAGGACACAGAGAGAAGGTGGCCATCTACAAGCCAAGGAGAGGCCTCAGGAGAAACCAAATCTTCTGACACCTTGATCTTGCACTTCTAGCCTTCCAAACTTTGAGAAACATATTCCTGTTGTTTGCACCACCAAGTCTGTGGTATTTTGTTACTGGAGCCCTAGAAAACTAAAACAGGGACAATACCTCCTCCAACTGAGAATCAAAACAAGGTTCTATGCATCTTCAAGACTCAGCTAAACTCATCTTGTTCAAAAACCCCTACTAATCCCTGAAAGGAAATATATAATAAATCTCCACTTCTTTAAGATCCTAGGAAGAGGATGTGTTTCCTAGTTCAAAACTTTTCAGATTTTAAAAAGGTAATAGGGTGTATTTACCAAATACTACCTAGCACTATCCTAGGGGTGTCTGGGGCAAGATACTATAATCAAACACATAAATGTTTCTCCCACAGAACATAAAAATATGAGCACTTCTAAGATTAAGTCAAGACTACAAACAGTTTTACATCACTGTATGTCAGATTTTGCTGTCAAATACATTCACATTTGTTTGTATTTTAATGCTGAATAAACTACAAAAAAAATCCTTTGCTTTTCAGAACTTGTTGGATTTCAGAGTGGCAATTAAGAGACTGTGGACTTGGTCAACTTCCCTTAACAAAATGAAATCCAGAAGGTCCAGGGTCCATACATAAATGGAGACTTCCAGTGAACAGGAGCAACCAACAAACAACCTAAACTTCCTACATTGAGGTTTCCTTTTCCTCATAGGACTCTCCCACTTGGTTCCTGAACTGAGATGAGTCCTACTCTCCTTGAATCTCTGACCCAAGTTTAGACTAAACCTCTCCCTTAGTTTCCCTTATCTCTGATAAACTAAGCTACGATTTTCTAAAAGATTGTACTAAATTCTAAGACATGCCAGAGAGGAAACAAATACAGCCATGCTGACCCTACTCTTGCTAGCTAACTCTCAGAGGCTTACAGTCCCGATGGAGCCCACATGAGCCCCCAAGAGAAGTGAGACAATCAATAGCAAATACCAATGCCATCCTAATCTCTACCACCTGGGGACACAACCCTATATATTTGATACTTCTCTGCTCTACAGTAAAGTGGAGAAGTTGTCATTTCTCTGACCATGTATAGCCACCTACCCAAGCTCATATATTTATTCAATAAATATTTATTAAGCACCTATTCGTTTCCCCAAGTCAACTCTTAGTTGACTAGAGATACAACAGTGAGTAAAACACTGAATTTATCCTCATGGAGCTTCTTAGAAATTGTTTTTCTCTGTATTCTGACAGCATGTATTGTTCACTCCTGTTATAGTACTCAATTCATTTTAATTGTTAAGTGTCAGCTTTCCTTACTAAAGTTCAAGCTTGTTATGGGAAGCAACCATGTTCTATTTATTTTTCAAGCATGTAGCACAATGCTTGGCCTACATTAGGGAGCTAGATAAATGTTGATTGAATTAATGAAAAAATGAACTGGGATGAGGGCAAACCTGGTTGCTAAATGCTATCCATTTTCTCTTTTAACTATCTGAAAGGAAATCCTTCCTCCTTTTCCCCACTGCTGAGCCTTTGCTATCTCTTGGCTGAATTGCTTTAACAGCCTGGTAACTAGCCTCCCTGCCCACAAAATCCACCCTCCACACTGCTACCAAGAAGAGCTTTCTATAATAGGAATTTGATTCTTCCCCCTTTTAAATTCTACTGCCCACAGAATGAGGATTAAACTCCTTTGAATAACATACATGGCCCTTTACAGTCTGCCCCAACTTGTTTTTTTCTTGTTTTCCAATTTCCTTCTACTTCCTACCATACAAAGTTTGCCCCAGTTACCGAGAACTACTCAATGTGCCTAAAATACCCTCTGCTCTTCCTTCTCTGTACCTCTGCTCATGCTGTTCCATTTTTCTCAAATGCTTTCCTACTATTTCTCTCTTCCCACTCCGTCCCCTACCCTAAACCACCTCCCAACCTGAAAAACTCAAGTATTGTTCAGGGCCCAGCTCAAGTGTCATTTCTTACATAGAGTTTCTCTAACTCCTCAGGCAGTCATCTTCATCCTCTGAAACCAAGCAATGGAGTAAAGGTGGATCCTAGGACAGAGGGCTCTGTTCAGCCATCACATACACACATACCATATGGCTCAGAAGAGGTAATTCTTGGCCCCAAATCTGAACTGTGAAATGCATCCCTTTGCCTTTAAGAGGCAGTGGCTAAAATGCAAATGTCTGAAAGATGCCTCATATGCAAAGTTTAACCTGATGATCCCTTCCATCTTATCAGGGTTTAGTTAATGGCCAGGTAAGCAATAGAATGGGACTGGTATTAAGAAGGAGGCAGAAGACAGAAAGGAAGAAAAGTGCTACATAAAAAGAGGTAGCATAAAACAAACTTTCCTTATTTCACCATTTGTCTAGGATCAATCCTGGCTCTAGGTAGTAATCTTGATCATTTTGTCATTTAGAAAAATTGTAGCTCCAGGCGCTGGGCAATGTTCCTTTGGAGCCATATATGACTGACAAAGACATGTCCACTATACTCAAACAGCTTACAACCTAGTGAACTATTGAATTCACAAGAATTTCAAGTCCATCATTCTAACCAGGGCCAGATGTTCTTTTACCAACCAAACTTAAAGTGAAGAAAATAAATTCCTTGAAGTTTTCCCGACTTCTAAACATTACTTTCTCTGTTACACAGAATAAATATGGGAGGCAATGAAGCAGCAAGAAGCCTGCCATAAATATTCTCGATCTCAGCCATGAAATATGTCCTAATTCTAATATATATAAAGTATCAAGTCAAATCAAAATCAGGGAATGATGCTGAAGACAATTTAATTTCCTCTGCTTTTCTACTCTGCCTTCTAAACTGTAAGTATTTCCTAAAGGGCTGGTCCTAAAGTCTTATGGAATTTTTAGCACAAGAGCTTCAAAGGGAATTTGGATGTACAAAAAGAGAAGAAGACAATACCTCTACAAAAAAATGATGGAATCATACTTTTAATATATTTGGTTAAAAATAATGTTACCACTCTTCTAATATATTAGGTCAAGAGAAGCTGAACAGTCTAACAGATTCTGAAAGGTATCTGTAAGGTAGGTCCACCCTCTCAGTTAGGCAGTAATAAAAGATCTAAACATAATCAATCAGGCACTGGAATGAAGCTGTGAGGGTTAGAAGTACAAATAACAGTCTATGCACTTACAATCTATTTGGTAAGATGCAGTATGCCAATGAAGAAAGGCAAATATGATAGAATAAGACAAAGGGTAAAGAGATACAAACAGTTAAGAAATGAAGGTATGGGGTAATACTAAAAACTGTTCATTGAGAAGATTCTACATGTCAAGCACTTTACAATACCTCGTTAAGTCTCACAAAACCATACAAAAACACAGTGATAAAAAGTTATCTTACCTGACAAGATCAGGACAAACAAGAAACTTTGGTTAAGCAAGAAACATTTACTCTTTACACATTTTAAGTCAAAATATATAAATGTACATACGTCCGCCAATCTTTTGATATAGGAACAAAGCCTTCTTTTGATCACTGATTTGATGACTGGCGTTCCAATCTTTCTTATACAAATGACACCCAATCCTAGTTGTAATTCCTTAAAGATACTTCTAAGGGTTGAGGATCATTTCTTTATTCCATACGGATAGCCAAATATTTCAATATCATTTATGGAAAAGCCTTCTTTTTCCATTAAATTACCCTGGCATTGTTATTGCAAATCAATTGAACGCATAAGTATAGGTTCATTTCTGAGCCCCATTCTGTTCCATTGATTTGCATATCTGTTCTTATGCCAATACCACATTGTCCTTTATAGCAAGTTTTAAGGTAATGTAATTCCCCCAACTTTGTTCTTCTTTAAAACTGTATTGACTATTCTAGGTCCTTTGTTTTTCCATAAATTTTTTATAATGACATCAATTTCCACCCCTACATTGAAAAAACTCCACTGGGCTTTTTATTAGGCTGGAGATGAATCCAAAGATGAAGGTAGAGGGTTGAAATCTTAAAATACTGATTCTTTTGATCCATAAGCACAGTATCGTTTTCCATTTATTTAAGTCTTCAATTTTTCTCAGCAAGGCTTTATAGTTTTCAGTGTAGGGGTCTTGAATATGTTGAGAGATATATATATATAATTTTTTCCATGGTTTTGATGCTACTGTAAATAGTATTTTATTTAAATTTTTTAAATTGATAATTCTCCACTAGTATATAAACATACAATTGATTTTTGTATATTAACTTTGTATCTTACAATCTTCCTAAATTCATCTAAGTTCTAGTGATTTTATGTAAATTCCTTAGAATTTTCTGCATAGAAGATTATGTCATTTGTGAAGGAAGATGGTTTTACTCTTTCCTTTCTCATCAATATTGTATTTCTTTTTCATACTTTATTCCATATGCTACAACCCTTTGTATAAGGCTGAGTGGAAGCAGTAAAGGCAAACATCCTTGCCTTTTCCCAAGCTTGGAGAAAATATATTCACTTTTTCACTATTAAGTATGATGTCGGCTATAGGTTTTCCATACATATCTTTATCAGGTTGAGAAAGACATTCTACAATTAGTTTATTGAGAATTCTCACCATGGATGAGTGTTCAACTTTTTCAAACTGTTTCTTGCATTTTTGAAGTGATCATATATATTTTTTCATATCAATATATTGAATTACATTAATTTTCAAATGTTAAACCAACATACTGGGATAAACACCTCTTAGATATGATGTATTACCCTTTTTATATCTTGCTGGATTTCCATTAACTAATGTTTTTTGAAGATTTTTGCTATGTTCATGAGAAATATTGGTATATAATTTTCTTATAATATCTTGTCACTTATTGGTACCAAAAGAATACTGATAAGAAGTTAGAAAATGTTCCCTCCCCTTCTATTTCCTGGAAGAATGCGTGTAGAATTGGTATTGCTTTTTCTTTATACGTTTGGTAGAATTCATCAGTGAAGCCTTTGGGCTTGGCATTAACTTTACAAGAAAGATTTTACCCAGGAATTCAGTTTCTTTGATATATAATGACTTATTATTTTTTTTTCTTGAGTTAACTTTAGTAGTTTTGCATCTTTCAAGGTTATTGTCTATTTACCCAAGTCATCACATTTATTGACATAAAGATGGTTATAATATTCTTTTATTAGCCTTTAAATTTTGATATGATCTATAATGATATCCCCCTTTCTTGCCTGATGTTGATAATTTACATTTTATCTCTTCAGTTCTGAGCCAGTCTTGCTAGAGATCTATCAATCTTATTGATCTTTCCAAAAATCCAGCTTTAGGCTTTACTGATTTTCTTTAATTTGTCTATACTCTATTTCATTGATTTTCCTTCTTCATTTGTTTTCCTTCTGTTTACTCTATGTTTGTATGACTCTTCTTTTTCTAGATTCCTAAGGCTGAAGCTTCAGATCATAGATTGTACATCTTTCTTCTTTTCTAATATAATCATTTAATTTTATAAATGTCCCTTGAAGCTCTGCCTTAGCCATATTGTACAAATTTTACTATGTTGTTTTTCATATATTTCATATATTTCAGTCCAAAATATATCCTGAAGCCCTTTGTGATTTCTTTTTTGACTCATGCATTACTTAGAAGTCTAATGTTGGCCGGGCGCGGTGGCTCAAGCCTGTAATCCCAGCACTTTGGGAGGCCGAGACGGGCGGATCACGAGGTCAGGAGATCGAGACCATCCTGGCTAACACGGTGAAACCCCGTCTCTACTAAAAATACAAAAACTAGCCGGGCGAGGTGGCGGGCGCCTGTAGTCCCAGCTACTCGGGAGGCTGAGGCAGGAGAATGGCGTAAACCCAGGAGGTGGAGCTTGCAGTGAGCTGAGATCCGGCCACTGCACTCCAGTCCGGGCGACAGAGCGAGACTCCGCCTCAAAAAAAAAAAAAAAAAAGAAGTCTAATGTTTAATTTCCTAAATTTAGGTATTTTCTAGCTATAGTTCTGTTTAATTCTAATGTGGTCACAGAACACATTTTGTATAATTTCAATCAACTTACACTTGATAAGACTCATTGGATAGAATACTATAAGACTTATTTGATAGAATAGTGTCTATCTTGGTAAATATAACATACCAATTAGAAAAGAATGTATATTCTCTCTCCTGTTCTTTGATGGAATATTCTAGAAAGGTCAATTTGGTCAAGCTGATAGATTTTATATATATATATATATATGTATGTATTTTTTTTTTGAGACTGAGTTGCTCTTGTAGCCCAGGCTGGAGTGCAATGGTGTGATCTCGGCTCACTACAACCTCCACCTCCCGGGTTCAAGCAATTCTCCTGCCTCAGCCTCCCAAGTAGCTGGGATTACAGGCTTGCGGCACCATGCCCAGCTAATTTTTGTATTTTTAGTAGAGACAGGGTTTCACCATGTTGGCCAGGCTAGTCTCGAACTCCTGACCTCAGGTCATCCACCTGCCTCAGCCTCCCAAAGTGCTGGGATTACAGGCACGAGCCACCATGCCCAACGTTAAATTATATTCTTTAAGTCATTTATATTCTTAATATGTTTGGACATATTTATTCTATAAATTATTGAAAGAGAGTGTTAAAATCTCCAACTTTAAATGTAGTTTTGTTTCTTTTTTCCATCAGTGTTCTATTTGTTCTATCAGTGTTTGCTTGAATCTTTGTAGTCAGGTATACACACATTTAAGATTGTTACATCTTCTTGAAAAAATGGCCCACTTTTCATTATGAAATTTTCCTCCTCATACCTTGTAATATTTCTTACCCTGAAGTCTATTTTGTCTGATAGTAACATAGCCTATTCAGATTTCTTTGGCTTAACACTTCTACAGTATCTTGATTAATCTTTTTTTTTTTTTTTTTTTTTTTTGAGACATAGTCTTGCTCTGTCGCCAGGCTGGAGTGCAGTGGTGTGATCTCAGCTCACTACAACCTCCGCCTCCCAGGTTCAAGCAATTCTCCTGACTCTGCCTCCCGAGTAGCTGGGACTATAGGTGTGCACTACCACGCCCAGCTAATTTTCTTATTTTTAGTAGAGAGGGGGTTTCACCACATTGGCCAGGATGGTCTTGACCTCTTTGTGATCTGCTCACCTCGGCCTCTCAAAGTGCTGGGATTACAGGTGTGAGCCCGGCCAATCATTCTCTTAATCTCTTTTAACCTATCTATGTATTTATATTTAACATGGATTTCTCATAAACAGCATATTTGGGTCTTGCTCTGTATCCAATCTGTCAATATATGTCTGTCAGTGGCATATTTCAGCCATTTACACTTAATATTATTATTAATATGTTTGGCTCTAAATCATTTTGCTATTTGTTTTCTTTTTTATCTAGTCTTTGTTTCTTTTCTTTTCTTTTCTTTTCTTTTTTTTTTTTTTTTTTTGCCTTTTCTTGTTTTTTTTTAAAGGTTGTGTATTACTTCCACCATTATTAGCTATACTCCTTGACATTGTTTTGGTGGTTTCTCCAGGACTAATAATGTGCTTCTTGAAACTGCTACACTCCTACTTCAAATAAAATTACACTAGGCCAGGTGCGGTGGCTCACTCCTATAATCCCAGCACTTTGGGAGGCCGAGGTGGGCGGATCACTTGAGGTCAGGAGTTCGAGACCAGTCTGACCAACATGAAGAAACCCCGTCTCTAATAAAAATACAAAAATTAGCCAGGTGTGGTGGCACATGCCTGTAATCTCAGCTACTCTGGAGGCTGAGGCAGTAGAATCGCTTGAATCCAGGAGGCGGAGGTTGCGGTGAGCCAAGATCATGCTATTGCACTCTAGCCTGGGCAATGAGTGAAACTTCATCTCAAAAAATAATAATAATAAATAATATTTGCCACTCCATAGATAGTATAGGACATTTCCAACAGTAAATTTCACCCCTCTCCCATTCTTAGGGCTACTTATGGCTGTTTTTGATATTTTTCTCTTTATTGCTAATTTTCAGCAATTTTATTTATAATGGTTCTTATTGCTGTTTTCTTTTTTTTTTTTTTTTGGTTTGGGATTTACTGAACTTATCATATGTTTTACTTCAATATACATCATAAACCCCACTATACATTGTTTAGATTTTTGCTTTACATGGCTAGTTATTTTTTCAGGAATTTTTTTTTTTTTTTTTTTTTTTGAGACGGAGTCTCGCTCTGTCGCCCAGGCTGGAGTGCAGTGGCCGGATCTCAGCTCACTGCAAGCTCCGCCTCCCGGGTTTACGCCATTCTCTCGCCTCAGCCTCCCGAGTAGCTGGGACTACAGGCGCCCGCCACATCGCCCGGCTAATTTTTTGTATTTTTTTAGTAGAGACGGGGTTTCACCGTGTTAGCCAGGATGGTCTCGATCTCCTGACCTCGTGATCCACCCGTCTCGGCCTCCCAAAGTGCTGGGATTACAGGCTTGAGCCACCGCGCCCGGCCGATTTTTAATAATGTTTATAAATTCCCACCAATTTACTATGTCTCATGCTCTTCAGTCCATTTTGTAGATCTAAATTTATATCTGATACCATTTTTCCTTTTCCTGAAAAACTTTAATAATTCTGAAGTACAAATGTACCATTGACTAATTATCTCAGCTTTTTTTTCCTCTAAAAGCCTTTATTTTGCCTTTATATTTAAAAGATACTTTTGCTAGGTGTAGAGTTCTTTGTTGAGAGGTTTTTTTTTTTTTTAATGTTTTTCAGTATTTTACACACATCGGTCCATTTCTCCTGACTTGCATATTTTATGATGAGAAGTCTGTTGCCATTTTAACCTTTGCTAGTTTGAATATTGTATGTCTTTTTTTTCCCCTCTGGCTGTTTTAAATATTTTTCTCTTTATTGCTAGTTTTCAGCAATTTTATTTATAATGTGCCTTATTGTTGTTTTCTTTTTTTTTTTAGTTTGTGATTTATTGAACTTCTTAAATCTGTTGATTTATCGTTTTTATAAATTGTTTTCACCAAATAATTTCATATAGTTTTAATCAAATGTGGAATTCTATTTTTATGCATTAATTCTTCCAATATTTTTTGTTTTTCCCTTCTGGGTCTCCAATTATACACATGTGGACTGATAGATAATTTCCTATGAGTCTCTAAAACAGTTCATGTTGTTTATTTTTCTCTCTGTACTTCATTTTCTTTTCCTATATTCTAGATCCTTCAGATTTTATTATAATGCCTAATCTACTATTAATCTCATCCAGTTCATTTTTAGTTCAAATATTTTTTCCTTTAAGTTCCACTGGGTCATTTAAAAGATGTCTTTCATTTTTCTTCTTCATCATGTTCATGTCTTTCTTTACATCTCTGAACATATTTATAGTAGGTTTTTTTTTTTTTTTTTCCTGGTTGGGGGCATGGAGTTTCACTCTGTTGCCCAGTGTGGAGTGCAGTGGCGTGATCTTGGCTCACTGCAACCTCCACCTCCCAGGTTCAAGTGATTCTCCTGCCTCGGCTTCCCGAGTAGCTGAAACTACTGGCGCATGCCACCACCCCCGGCTAATTATTGTATTTTTAGTAGAGACGAGGTTTCACTATATTGGCCAGGCTGGTCTCGAACTCCTGACCTCGTGATCCGCCCGCCTCAGCCTCCCAAAGTGCTGCGATTACAGGCGTGAGCCACTGCACCCAGCCTATAATAGGTCTTTTAATATTCTTTACTAATATTATGAACATCTTTGTTATTTCTGCATCTGTTTCTACAGAGGGGTCATATTTCCTACTGTGTATGTGTGTATGTGCATGTGCACATATTCATGTGTGTAACAATTTTTGAAACTGTTTAAAATGTGAGACCTTTTTGGCAGGGAGTAGCATTCAGTTTAGTTTGTTCCTTTTTGTGGCATTATCAAATAACCTTTATTTTAGCACTTATTTATCCCTGCCTGTAAGATATGGCTCTTCTGAGATCTCTATTAACTCTCAATGAGTTTTTTCTACTCTAGCTTAAGAGAACTAGAATGGCCTCTGGCCCAGTGGGAATTCTGGGAATTGTTCTTCTTATGGCTCCTTGGTAATTGTTTTTTTCCCCTAGAAAGTAACCTTGTCCAGACATGGAATTTCACCTGTAATATGCACAGATTTGAGCAAAAACTCAAGAGGAACCCAGTGCATATTACCAGAGCTCCTTCTCACCTTAGGAATTCCATCTCACAAAACTCTCATGCCTTATCCTCCCCAAATTCTCATCTCTGTCTCCTCAACTCAGTGAAATTGCTGAAATCTGCTTGGGTTATTCCTCATTGAACCTCGGTCCTGGAATTATCTCCAGGTAAACAGCCTAAAAAAACCTTACTTTTCTTTCCTCAGGAATAACAATCCTGTGCTGCCCATGGTCCAATGTCTCAAAGTAGCCATTTTCTTTTCCCCCTTCCAATTTTCTAGTTATTTATGGTGGGAGGGTAATTTCAGACTGTCACAATCCCTCATGGCTGGAAGTGAAAGTATCATAATTTTTGTCTCTAATGTGCAAATCAGATCATATGGTTCCTGCTTATAAACCTACAGTGGCTTCATATTACACATGAAATTAAATCCAAAGTCTTTACCATGGCCTCTAAAGACACAC
Source organism: Trachypithecus francoisi (assembly GCF_009764315.1). NCBI lineage: Eukaryota > Metazoa > Chordata > Mammalia > Primates > Cercopithecidae > Trachypithecus > Trachypithecus francoisi. Next base: position 117,747,359 of record NW_022681456.1, on the reverse strand, counting down.
ATTATCTGGTGTCTGTCTTTTCTTCTGACCTTGATTTCTACCAATCTTCCCTTACTCACTATATTCTAGCCACATTTGCCTTCTTTTTGCTCTACACTTCCATCCTGGAGCCCTTCACCTTGCTGTTAACCCTTCCTAGGGTACTTCTACCATAGAAGAGGCCATCACATAGGGGGCATCCTCTTATCATTTAACCTCAGTTCAAATTTACTTTACCTTCTTAGTAATGGCTTCACTGAACACACAATACAAACTAGCTACTCATCCAGTCACCTTTCACTAAAAGATCCCATTTTGTTTTCTTAATAGAAATTACTGCTGTCTAAAATAATTGTTTATTGATGTGTGTTTTATCTGACCACTCCCAGAGCAGGAAATGTAAGTTTCATTAGATCTAAGATACGTCTATTTACCCCTGCATATCCACCACCTAGAAGAGTGTCTGCATATACTAGGTACTCAATACTTGTTGAGTTACATATTGTTTATTTTTAATAAAAATTCAGAACATAGAGATAGGCTTGCGACCTAGATTGACAAGAAAAGATGGTGCAGGAATCGAGTCCTTAACATTGCCACTGCCCTGTCTTTCTAATTGTTCTTTCTTTGCTGTCACTCCTGCTTTATCATCTGCAGTCCTGGCCTAACAGCTAGTTTGAGAAGACCCAATGATAATGCAGGTTTACTAAGTCTTGGTTGAGTATTTGGGATTTATCTTTATCCAAATTAAAATTGGAATCCTCTTCAATGTCCATTTCTAAGAGGATGATGTGGGAGGGAAGGGAAGTCCTAGGAAGTCCACCTGTTTAGGTTCAGAAAACCTTTCTTTTTCTTTCTCAGATGAAGATATTCCTGAGTTCAGAGGGAAGGACAGAAAGATTACTTTTAGCAAAGCAGTTGCTCCATGCTTATACTATGGCATCCCTACGACAGCTCTCTGACTTAAAGACAGGACCCACCTCAAAGAGTCTTCTCCTTCTTCCCAATATGTTGCGAGGAGGTAAAGGCGTGAAGTGGTCAAGTGAGCTGGCAGGTAAGGCAGTAGGGGTAGGAGGGGCTGGAAGGATGGGACAAGGGTCTGTGTGGCAGTTCTAATCCACTCTTTAAAGCACCTGGGACCCACTATCTGGCAGGCAGAGATAGCAAGTCTGTCACTGTGTCATCGAAAGTGAGTTCTATTAACAAGCTGAATCGTTTTAGACTCCCATATATGAGATATTTGACAAAAGCAGGGGACTTTCAAGAAGGATGTATCTAAGGTCAGGGATTATAACTTGGGGAGAAACCCAAAATAAAAGCAGGACACAGTTAGTAAACTCATTCTTATACTTTTTGTTATGATTGAATAATACGGTTTTTGTGAATTGTGTTATAACCTGTTAGTACATAGACTCTTTCAGATAAGTAAACTATCAGTACTGCAAACACTGAAATAAATAAAGTTAATGTACTCATGCTTCTACTTTGAGAAATGTCTTTTTCAGCACGTGACTTCTAGATTTATGATCCTGCAGAAATACCCAGATATACCATTTCTTTCATTTCTTAATGAACATTAGAGTCACAGAGAACCTATAGCAAACATAGTAGGAGAAAAAAAACCCCAAATATCCTAATATTCTCTGGAACAAACACAAGCATTAGCTTTTCTTTCACACATATTAGCTTATCTTTAAAAGACTTATCAGAGGAAAAAGGCCAAATGTATGTGTGTATATATATTCACACACAAAATATGTATATGTTCTATATTATATTTTAAATAAATGTTCACCCTCTCCAGCTAAGAAACTAAGCCACAGGATAGCATCAGGCATACAGATCAAAAGCCCTGTTAAAGCAGGCTTAATTCACAGGCAACATTTCTGACTGAATATTCTTCTTAAATAATCTTTTGTCTGCAAGAGAAGAGGAAATAAGGCCTAGCAGGAAAATCTCAATGCATATAACATCGTGGTCATCTGCCCTGCCTTACCACAGGTATATATGGAAAACCGCAGGAGCTGTAGTTTGACCCTCCAAACCTCATGTTGAAATATGATCCCCAGTGTTGGAAGTGGGGCCTAATGGGAGGTGTTTGTGTCATGGAAGTGGATCTCTCATGAATGACTTAGTGCTCTCTCCTCAAGGCAATGAGTGTGTTCTCAATCTATTAGCTCTTGTGAAAGTCCCCCTAAGAGCTGGTTGTTAAAAAGAGTCTTGCACCTTCCTGCTTCCGCTCTCTCACCTCGTGGTCTCTGGACACACCAGCCCCCCTTCACCTTCCGCCTTCAGAGGAAGCAGCATGAAGCCCTCACTAGAAGAAGATGCTGGCGCCATGCTTCATGCACAGCCTGCAGAAGTGTAAGCCAAATAATCCTCTTTTCTTTACAAGTTACTGAGCCTCAGGTATTCCTTTATAGCAACATAAATGAACTAAGATAGCAGGCAAGTTTATTTTCTGATTCTCCACAGAACCAGTACAAGTAAATTCTAAGTTGCCCCAAATGACAATGACAGAGCTGGGAGAGTTCTCAGTGTTTATTGATGGCTGGTGATCCTCTCTTCTAGATCAGGAGCCACTAGACATGCCAGCTTAGGCCCAACAGGCATGGAGTCACAGGAGAGGTTACTAAAACTAAGGGCTATGGAGAGTGAGATTAGTATAATGCCGGACCAAGCAACACTCAATAAATGTGATGGATTGAAAGGGACTGAAATTGAGTAGGAGAAAGGGAACATGTTAGGAATAGGCAAGGACAATAGAAGGAGAAAAAGAGGCGCACGTGGGGGAGCCCGGTGACTGCCACCCACAATTCCCTCTAGACCAATGTCATAGGCCCCTTGTCTGCACCAGGTCAGACCTGGCTGCCTCTTTGGTGAAAGGTTTTTAGTCTCTTTTCTTATTCAGCCTTATAAACACTATGTGCTGACATATCCAGAAACAAAAATTAATCTGACTGTTCTTAAGAGAAACAAATCATCAGGCCCCAAATAAATACAATAAGCAGTACTCTGCATTTCGTTAGTGTTCTATCATCTTTTCAGGGGAAAGTGCCTTTGGAACAAACACTTTCATGTATCTGTTCCAAAATACAGGCTTCCATAGATAGATGGGCTTTTCTTTCTTCCCCTCGTGGGGAAGGGCAGTGGGGGGCAGTATGTTTTTGTAAGTTTATTTTTATTTATTGGTGCTGGCCAACACAAGTAGAAGGACAAATTTAAAGAAAGGTGGTGTTTACAAATGAAAATAGAGTCCACGAAAGTTTAGCAACGTTCTAAGAACTATGTTTTTTCTTACACATATTCTTATTATAAGAACATTATAAAGCATGCTCATAAATCAAAGAATTATTAAAAAGATACAGAAGAACATTTACATCATCTGTGCTACTTTTCATTCAGATATAACATTATTTTGGTGTCTATATGTAATCTGCTTTAAATGCTCATATCTTCATAGTACAAACATGTATTCCTCCTCATCTCACCCTCACCCTCTGAAATATACCACATTAAACAGTATTTGAGAGTACACCCTCCACACCACTACCGGATAAAACCTCCCAGAGTATAGACCCTTCATGCCCACTGGATGGGAATTTAGAGTCTAGAGTCTGTCTGTCTGATTTGCCACTCCGTTCTCAGTGTCTAGTATAGTGTCATGAACACAGCAGGCACCCAATAAATATTTATTGATTATAATTTTAACCTGCCTTTTTCATGTATTTATAGAAATGACATTTTCCTATTTCATTATTCCTCTTCTATAACATGATTTTTAATGGTTGCTTATCATCCATACCATAATTTAATTTAACCAGCCCTTCACCACTGAACATGAAAAATGCTTCCAATTACTCACTGTGATAACTAATGCTATGATGACCACCTTTCAAGTAAAGATTTTTACATTGTCATAGGATCAATTTCTATAAGTTGAATAGCAGTAATGGGTATACATATGTTTGAGGCTTTTATTGCCAAACTGTCTTCCACAAAGGTCACTCCAATTTATATGTTTACCACGAAATTATGAAAGTCTCTATTTCCCTGCACTCATACCAACTTTATATATTTTAATTTAAAAAAATAATTGTCATTCTGATGGATAAAATATATCATGAATAAATAGCACGGAGGAACAAACTGGATCATGTAAAAATGGCTCTGTATACTGGATGATATACAAATGTTCGTTGTTAAAGTAGTTATTACTGTGGTTGGAAGCTTCTTGAAAACAGTGTCTAGCACAGTGCCTTACATGATATGGTATTAAAAATTATCATCCCCTGAATTGAAAGTAGACAGAGGATGTAAACCTGTATTAACCCATGGGCATATCATCAACCTGAACTAGAAAGATGTATGATCACTAAAACATCTCACAATTTCAATCCTTCCATTCAGAGAGCTGTAGGTACTCAAACACGAGAATTGCTAGGTCCATTGTCCAAGCCCGGTCCTCACGAGGAAATGAACACCCTAGAACTTGGCGTAGGACAGTCACAATGGGCCTCAGAACCTTCTTCCTCTCCATCTCCTCAGCATATTGGCCTTTTGCTTATTCCAGTGTTGCTCTCCAGCCCTTCCCTGATTCCCAAGTCTGTTTCTTTAAGTTAACTGAGAATGTGTTCTGTTACAAATTCAGGTGCGTTCTCAATAGTTTTTCTGAACGATCTCTGAGCCCAAGATACTCCACATCTCGAATTCCTATCATCTGACTTATCTCCCACCCGGATCTTAAATGAGGCTGTCATCATGTTGTCACCTGATAGGTAAATTTTAACAAAGAGCAGGGGCACACATGGGACTGATGGAAACAAACAACACCCTTGCAACCGAAGGGGGCTCAACAGCCCCCACTCCACTCCCATTCCTGCCCCATTTTACAGATGCAGAAATGAAGTCCCCAGAGCATAAGGGACTTTTCCACAGTACCACAGATTGCTAATGACACAGCAGGTATCTCAGGTCCTTCCTACTACCCCAGGATTCCTCCCTAATGAAGATTACAGATGAAAAAAATGAAGGTCTTTCCAGCGATGCTTTCTGAATGTGGTCAAAAGTGTGTCATTTGAAAGCTTGCTGCCTCTTGCTGTACTCACGCCCACTGCCTACAGAAAAGGTGCATGGTGAAAACACAGTTTTCTTTGCTAACTTCTAGAACTAGAAGAGGCTGTTCACAGGAAGTTCCACCAGCAGCTTTAGGTCAAGCTCCAGCAACACATCAAAGGGCCACGTCATGCTTCACTTACAATGCAATGTGTCATCTTCGACCTACATGTGACTTATTATTTCCCACTCTGGGCCGGTGCATTATCAGCCCTGACACCGCCTGGGTTCCCATCTTGTCACTCTCTGGCTGCAGTGGACCTTGCCCCTGGGTCAGCTCTCGTCTTATTTACCTGGCTAATTGTCTTGGTGCTCTCCCTTCGGCCCTTTCACAGGTCAAAGAACAGTCACGTTTCCTGAGGTCCAGGCAGTGACCTTGCACTTCCTAAAAGTGATATGTGGGGAACAGAGGGGAAGGTCTGAATGAACTAAATCTGAGAATTTTGTGCCTTTTGTCCAAGGATTTCAGAGAGAGCCACTTTAGAGTCAAACATTTGGCAGCCATGACTTCTGTCTTCTAAAAGCAATCACCATCTAAGCCAATAAATCTCAACTTCTGTTGTATGTTAGAATCAACGGGAGAGCATTTTAAAATAATTCTAATGCCCAAGCTGCACCCTGAGACAATTACATCAGACTCTTTATGGGGGCGACCCAGGCATCTGTATTTTTTTAAACTCCCCAGGCAATTCCAAAGTGCAGCCAAGTTTGCACATCTCTGCTCTAAGTGTGGGCCAAGGAACCTTTTCTAATTGGCCTTCATGTGCCAAGGACAGAGCACCAGCAATTAAAATAAGAAACAGGAGAGTTAAATCAGTCTTGCTTTTCTCATTCTCTTTCTTTCCCCATTTTTATAACAGACTGTAATTCAACTGGCTCACAGAGCTATCTACAAGCTACGGAGCAGAAATAATCCTGAAGGAAAGAAACGCCTCCATCCCACAGCCTTCTCTTTTTCTTTTTTTAAAACATTGACCAGTTTTTGTCCTTACCCTCAGATTACAGAGCTTTCTTGATTTGAAGTTCATATTTTCCTGGGATCCTAAAATGAGTGGTACAGAAAAAGCCGAGGCGCACGCACCCTCATTTATCCTGAATCCTGTCTATCTTGTGAGCGTCCCCTAAAGGGAGCATGTGCCTGGGAAGAAGTTTCTGGGAAATAATATTTAAAATCCAAGCCACAGCTGTCTCTTCCTTACCTCTTTCCATTCACAAAAGGGTTTTATGTAAAACAGAAACTCATTTGCTACCAGCCCAGGCCCGAAAAAAGAAAAAAGAAAAAAAACAGGCATCAGGAGCAAACCTCACAGAAAGGACTCTCCTAAAGCCATGAAAAGGGTAGCCCCACAGACATAGACCCACATGCAATGGGGTAAAGGATGAGCTTGGAGAGAACATCAGCAAGGCACTCCCTTTAGCCTTCAGACCTCTTCAGTTTTGGGGACAGGTACTTAAATTAGCATTCTCGGGGAGAAAGGCAGGGAAGGATGTAAAGAGGCAAAGGAGTTGTATGAGAGGGAAAACATAGCACATAAAAAAAAAAAAAAGGCAGCAGGAATATGTCCTAATTTGGAGAAACAGGCCACATTGCCATGGCAACTCTGAATCTCCACAAGGCAGCCAGGCATGCCTTTAAACATCATGTTAAATAGTTCAACTATGAAGAAGAAGAAGAGAGAAAAGAGTGTGAGGGAGGGTTGAGAGAGAAAGAAGAGCCCTGAAGCCTGCCGAGGGCCAGAGGGAGAGGCTGCCCAAAGCCCGGCCATTCTTCAAGAGAAATTTCATACGGCGAAGCTGCAAGTCCTGAACTGGATCTTTTCTCTCTGATCTGGGCAGGCTGGCATCTACATTTGTATGTAGTTAACCTGTATCTTCAGAAAGATTCTCCCAAAGCCACATAGCTGCCAGCCCAGTACTCCTCAACCTCTTTTCCAGGACTGTCCTCAGGGCTGCCAGCCCCACAGCAAACCTGCCTATCATGCTCAGGCCTTTCCCAGGAGACTTGACAGGCATGAGATCTTGTGCCATCGGGGAAGTGAACCCAGCAGTTCTGAGGGCTGAGCACAACAATTATTCGGCGACACCTGTAACTGTTCATGGAACACTAGTTAGGAATTCTGGCCTATGGGGGAAGAAAAAACATTTTATTTATTCAAAAAATGTAAAAGCCACCTGGAAACCATGCCTAAATGAAGTTATGCCATGTGTGGTCCTTTGGGATCAAGCCAGTGATGCCGGCAATTCGGGGAAGAGTTTCCTGCGTGGCTCTGAACCTTTGGAAAATAGGAATAAGAATATAAAACTGTTCTCCCATCTGGAACATTAATTACTCAAATTATGCACTCAATGTTCAGCATTCATTTCACCCTGCAACTAGTTCTCAATCACACTGCCTTCCACATTACTTGGTCTCTTTTCCCTTTCACAAGTCTCTCCCCTTGTCCTTCTAGCCTGATTGCCTGCCCTGCCTTTACCTTTTTCTCCTCTGTAAGGACCTACAGATCTTCTGACAGAGCCCTGTGAGCTGAGCAGCTCCAGCAGGTGAGGGTCAAGCTAGAAGCTGAGAGGGAGAAGCAAATGGTCCCGTGCCTCATGGCACACTCAGATGCCACTGCGAGGAGTGGTGTGTGTCATAGGTGTCCAGGCAACCTGATGAGCCCCTGTAAGGCATGGGGAATGGAGAATGCATTCTCCTCTTAGCTTAACAACAACAATAATAATAGAAGCAGATGGGTGCACTGCTATCCCCGGGCTCTCTCTCTCTCTTTGTTCATAGGCTTACATCAAATCATTTTCTCTATAGATTTATTCTTAGCACACAAAACTGAAATTTCCACTTGCTCTGCTGTGCTCTCTCTGAAACTTTCCATTCCATAAACATCCCACAACCCAGAATGAGTCCATCTTGTCTGTCTCGTATGGCCCTGCCTCAAGGTAGAGGCCTCAAGGCCTTTAGGAGGCTTCACTAAATCCCCAGCTAAAGGAAATCACACCTCTCCCACAAAAAACACCCTCTCTTGGCCCTATCTCCTCCAATCAAGAGCGGTTCTTTCTCTGAGACACATCCTCCTCCACCACTTCACACATGCATGGCCTGGCCCAAACCACAGTCCCCCCGAGTCCTGCACTTCTGCACTTGTACAACAATTTCTACCTCACAGGATTGTTGGGAGGAGTGCATAAAATATCTGTGGGGGAGGGAGGCATGGTGCCTGGCCCATTTGCAGGCTGGCAATCAGAAGGGCGCCCTTCTCAGCTAAGCGCTGGACAGAGTGTTTAGTGAGGTAAGGCATTTCCTTCTATGTTAACCATACATGGCTGGTATTATTCCTCTGATTTAACAGTGAGGAGCCTGAAGTTCCAAAAGGTTAAGTCATTGCCTAAGTTCAAACAGGTAGGAGACAGCAAAAACAATTTTGACTTTCAAATTCACTGTCCTTAACCATGGCCTTCCTCTTGATGGTGGTATACGATGTCCAAATAGAGGGGCTTGGGGTTGGCAATCTGTTCAGAGGGCAGGGCTCAGCAGCTGTGCTGAGGCTGTACCACATAGCAAACACATCTACATTCAACATGTGTATGTATTTGGGATGGCTGCTATGGTGCAGGGAGAGGAACGGGGTATCGCTGATGGAAATCTGTGAACAGCTAGAAGCTCCTACCCCCCTGCTTCTCTAGGAGCGGCTGTGGGCACACTGCCTTTCTAACAAATGTAAATAAATATTAAATATTTGTTTAATAGAAAATACCATGCATTCTTTGGTTGCAATTCTGCTTTTTCTCTAGTTGGAGCTCCATGAATTGCCAAGGGATGTAAAGACTTAGAAGGGAGTTACAAGAGGAAATGCAAAACCATCCATTTTTACCAAAATTAAATGTGCAAAAGGCTACATATCAGAGGGATGCGTACAGGAAAGAATAAGAGGTAAATAGCAAATGGGAAAATAAGAAAGGAAAACAAGAAGTGTTTAACAAACACTACTTAAAATTCTTCTAAAGACAAAGCCTGAAGCACAGTCAGCCTCGGCCCAAAGCACCTGCGTCATCCATTTTCCACCCTTAAAGCCCCTGATATTCCCTTGGATGCTTCATTCTCTGAGGAAAAAACCCTAATCTAAATCCATTTGATCCTGAAAAAACAAACGTCCATATCCAAAGCACCCCAGTCCTTCAGTGCAACCTTTCTTACCTTTCTAGTTCTCTCTTCATTCCTCAGTTGAATAACCTGCATTTTAAAAATAATTGAATTATCCATGCATTGTTTCATCACATTACTTCAATGGCCTCTTCTGATTACAGTGCTAACCTTCTGACCTCCACCTCCTGTAATATCTGTCTCTTCCTGTCTGTCTTTTCTCCCCACCACCCCCTGATCTTATCTATTCCCTCTCCTGTCACCTCTTCAAGGATTAATAGGGTGAAAACACTCACAGTCCCTGATGCTCAGGTGTGGCGCAGGAGAATTTCTAACATGGCCTGGAAGCAATCTAATAGGAAGGGTGAGGAAGGGGAGTGGATGGAGAAGCCAGATGTCTTGCCCAAGAAATACCTGTATTTCAGGTAGCGTGTAGAGGAAACTACCAGTGTGTTCCCAGTACCCTGCTGATGCAAAGCAGCATAAACCTGCCTCTTCCCCTCTTACATATTATTCCAGGCACTCCAGCATTCACATACTCATGTTCACTGACAACTGCCCCCTCTTGGAAGCAATCCACTGGGGAGCTCATCAAACCAGCAGTCATTTAGCAAGACCCCCAGTGCCTGAACCACTTTTTTTTGCCAGCATATTCACCCATTCACTCTGCCAACACATGGCAAAAGAGGTGCTACCAAGGACTCTTCTGTTTATAACACCTACTGATCACACTCTGAGGTTAAGTCAGCTCTGGCACTGTGAAGCATACATGTGCAGAAAGGTGAATGAAGCTACAGCAAAGAATCCGTGATCTCTACAGTAGCCTGGCAGGCTGATTTTCTATCATCTAAAATTAATTATATGGCATAACATGCAGAGACATCCACAGAACAAGGGAGACAGTTTGGATAAGGGCTAAGAAGTAACTGAATGAGAGTGATGGAGCCCAGAAGCGGCTTTACCATGATTACTTACACAGAGGAGATGTTGGGCTAGAATCTTTTCCAGATGGAGAAAATTTGAAAGTGGTTCAATCAGTGAAATGTAACCACACATACAATCGTCGTGGTGAAAATCCCTGAGATGTTTTTCAGCTCCATCTAGCCAGAATATGAACAATACCTAATGATTGTGCAGTGCTTATAGCTCAACGAAGCACTCTCATGTATCTCATTTCAGTCATTACATCATCCATTATTTTACGGACAAAGCAGCTTTGGCTCAGAGAGGTTCAGTGATCTGCCCAAGGTCATGCAGCTGGCAAGAGGCAGAGCCAAACGGAAGCCCCAGGTGTCAGACAAAGGTCTTGTGACTGCATGCCTCAGACTGATGCCACCATGGTCCACAGTGCTCAAAGAAACAAGGACAGGAACAAGAAAGGCCCAAAGAACCGAGAAAAATGTGTGTACTAAAGCCATCCAACAGCAGCATCAATTGACTATTAAAAATTCAGCTTCTTTAGTGACTCATAACCAGGTCAAAGCTTGTATTTTATTGAATGGTCCAGTAAGCTTATTCAATGGACATTAAAAAATCTCCATAACAGAAAATATGCATATGCATATATATTTATCCTATATAAAAATCATGGGATATTTTCATACTTGAATCTTTTGGAATAAAATGTAACGTTTCTCCCTACCTAGCTAGAAGGAGAACAAGTGAGTTTATCTTAGAGTGAAGGATCAAACCACTTGTAACTCAAAGAGGTGTGTTTTACTCCATCTCTAAGAGGGCATCATGCATGCCACCACAGTGTGTAACATACTGCTCTGTGTCAGCCTGTGCCTCTCAGTTCTGCCCCACCCAGCCCTCCATATCACTGGGGCCAACTTCACTCCCTCTGAATTTTGTTCATTCGGTAGGGATCCAAGCATTCTAGAAACATGGAGCTGGAAAGGAATTCAAGGTCATTTTGTTGAAAGGAAAAACAGCAGAATAAAATAGGTAAAAATGCCAAGACTGAGAAAAGTACCTTAGATGCTTATTGTGCATTAGGAGGTGGCAGTAAATCAATGTACCAGTGCAGGGGATCTTGTGATTTGTAGCCCAAGATACCTGATTTAGATCCTGGCTGCCCCTCTTACCTGCTAGACAACTTTGACAACCACTCAATATCTCTGGGCCCCAGTTTTCTTGTATATAAAACGGGAGTAATAGTTCAAACGTTGTGGAAAACAGGGTGGCGATTCCTCAAGGATCTTGAACTAGAAATACCATTTGACCCAGGCATCCCATTGCTGGGTATATACCCAAAGGATTATAAGTCATGCTGCTATAAAAACACATGCACACGTATGTTTATTGCGGCACTATTCACAATAGCAAAGACTTGGAATCAACTCAAATGTCCATCAGTGACAGACTGGATTAAGAAAATGTGGCACATATATACCATGGAATACTATGCAGCCATAAAAAAGGTTGAGTTCGTGTCCTTTGTGGGGACATGGATGCAGCTGGAAACCGTCATTCTCAGAAAACTATCGCAAGAACAGAAAACCAAACACTGCATGTTCTCACTCATAGGTGGGAACTGAACAACGAGATCACTTGAACACAGGAAGGGGAACATCACACACCAAGGCCTATTGTGGGGAGGGGGTAGTGGGGAGGGATAGCATTAGGAGATATACCTAATGTAAATGATGAGTTAATGGGTGCAGCACACCAACATGGCACAAATATACATATGTAACAAACCTGCACGTTGTGCACATGTACCCTAGAACTTAAAGTATAATAATTTTTTTTAAAAATGGGAGTAACAATAATTTTCTCACCGGATTATATAAAAATAAAAACAAGATCATTAATGTCATATGTTAATTAATATAATGCAATTAAATAATATAGCCAGTGTAATAAAATAAAAAATAAAGCACACAGCAAAGTACCTGATCAGTTCCAGTTAAATTACTTTCTACCTTTTATATGTCTGAAAATCACTGGATGTTTCTTTATTGGTTGGTTCCAAAAATAATACTACATTGCTGACTTTTATCTTTCGTATACTACATTCTCTGAGTGTTTTGGTGGTGGTGGTGGTGGTGTTCTCTCTGAGCCTTCAATTGTTTGTCCTGTCATTTTTTACATATTTCTAAGAATATAAGAAGAACTCCTTCAGTTCTTTTCTCCAGAGGGCAGAAACAAGAAGTAAAGAAAAAATTGTTCCTCACTATGGGTATAAATAATGCCCTATAGCCATGTGTTTATTAAGTCATCATAGTTTTCCTCTTTTTACAAATATATATTGGAGCAGCATGAGATTCCTGTACATCAATGATATGACATAATATTAACTCAAAGCAAAGAAACATATTTTTCTTAGCCTAAGCAGCCTAGTTGTAGATAAATGTAAAGTTATGTTGGGTTTTGTAACACTAAAGATAATTTGATGAGCGCCCCAGGAGATGCAGTTCTCATTGTATGGCTGAAGAAGCTGAGACCTAACGAATGATTTGTTCAAGATCACACAGCTAGCCATGCCGGAGCCTAAACTCTAACCCAGCGTTTCTAACTCTCAGATAAGCCCTCTTACCTCTGTACCACACTTTTGAAATAACCTTCCAACCAGAAAGTTGTGCAGATTCTATTTTCTCAGATTCTTGATGAATATGTCACACGGGACTGAAATAAAAGGCTTGCTAAAGTCAAGACACAGTACATTGATCACTTCCCCCTCAATCCCGGAACCTCATCAGTCTGTCACTGCTGGAGATGATATCCCATAGGACCTCAGTGCCACACTCTTCAGTGTTCTGTAATTTCTGTCAGAGAAATAAGATACGAGCAGAGCCCTCACCTGTCAGGCTCTAGCTTAACAGTTCAGGGGACGCATCTGGACCCACAGCTCTTAGAAGTAATTTCCTTGGAAACACTGCCTCTAGCAACAATATCTACACCAGTGCTTCCCAAACACTAGCCCATGGATCAATGACAATCCATGATAAAGTTATCACTGGCCCACAGAAAAATGAGAAAAATAAAAACAATGTAGTGGGTTGTTGACACAGCTAAATGTGTTCAATTGAAAGGACTGTTCTTTATTCTGAGATCATATATTTCTTGGTTTTGTTTGTAGTTTACATACCCTTTTTTTTTTTTTTTAAATGTGGCATAGGACTATTTTTTAAAAGTCGAAATTGGAAAAATAACAATTCATCATGCTACATCATGCCACCACTGCCACTATCATTATAAAATAATTAGTCTGCAAGTTGAGAAATCAGAAACCTCTCCTCTAAGCAACTGGTAACAGAGGCTGTGTGGCTGGAAGGAGCAAAGTCCCCACCAAGACTGGTTCCCTCTTGGCCAAAAAGGAGGCTTGACGAAGGGACCGTCACTGCCAGTATGGGTCAAGGGACATCAGGGAGCTTCATATAACCATATCCCAATATGACACTTTCCACTCAAGTATCTTCTGAATTCAGCCACATAGGGGTTTCATTATGTTATAGTTGAGGCTTCTGTTTTAAATTCTTTGCTTTCATTTTTCACTTCAGTTAACATAGGTGGGTAACTAGGTGTCAGCATCACCAGCAGTTTTGATATGCATTATTTTTCTTAGTCCTATGAGATAAGCCTTTAAAATGTCCAAGGTATACCGTACCTGGCTTTTGTAGCTCACTGCTGCAAACTTTTCATGATCGTCCCCCAGATCTTGGTTGCTCAAATTCAATCTTCCTCATCTAATTTCTGTGCCATTTTCTCCTTTAGTGATGCATCCTGCATACCACTATTGATTAAAACACTATGCGTGTTCATCTACCTCTCCAGCTTCACCATACCCTCAGCAATTTGCACCACATCTAACACATAATAGATGTTTTGAATGAGTAAACGAATCCTAGACCACTTTCCAAAAAGCTAATCGTTCGATAATTTGATGAAATTATCAAAATGTTGACTTTTTGTATAAAAATAAACCTGAAAAGTAGGCTAATTTCTACAGTTCATTATGGAAATAGGGTGAAAATGGGGTCTAGCGAAGTGATGGCAAAATTAATCAGGAGAATTATAATGAGATAATTCATATAAAGCTCTTACACATAGCAAGGGCTCCATACATAATAGTCTTCCTTTTCCAACTCCTCTTCTGATTAGTTGCTCATTGGAATGTTGGGGAGATTAGTTTTTCTAGTTTTTTTCCTTTTTAGAAAATCTTGTTTTCAAAACACTGCTTTTTACTTTTTTGTGGTTTTTTGCTTTATGTTTTACTTTTTAAAAATTTTTATTATTTATTTATTTATATTTTATTTTAAGTTCCGGGATACATGTGCAGAATGTGTAGGCTTGTTACATTGGAAAAATAATAATAAAAAAACCCTGCTTTTTAAAAATAATAATATCAACACTGGGCCCAGGAAAATCACCTAAAAATACCATTTTTGGCTTTTGTTATGTTCTCCTGAATCCCCATACACACCACATACACATACACTCACACAGACACATACACACACTCACTTTCCAAATTTGGGTTGACATCTCATTGCTGATTACTATGAGTGTGATCTTCCAAACAACTGTGTCTGCATCAAATACCCCTATGGGCCATTCACATTTGATTCTGTGTTAATATTTTTATAATTTTTGTATTTTTATATTTCCATAAAATTTCATAATTTTTCCATGAGGCCAAATCAGAAGCTTCTTCAAAGTAAAGATTAAATATGCCTTTTTTTCTTAAAATGTCTGCATATTCAGGCTTTCACAGGATATTAAATCAATGTGATAGTACTTTTAGGAGCATAGGTAAGCTACTAGAAGGTGAGCACAATTTAATTCTAAGAACACCTGGTAATTGATAAATACTAAACTGCCAGAAGACTATTTAGGACTAGAAGCATCAACATTCTAAGAGTCATGTACGATTATTATATCTGTTTTTGAAAGAGGCATTTTTAAAAATATTAGGTACACATTGCAAATCTATCAAGATCCCATCATTTGTGAAGTCCAACATGACTCAGATTTTAACAATTTGTTTCCAGTCAATCACCAAATCTCTTTGAAATGTGTCATGTTATATTGGCATGCATGTCTCTTTCTGTTTGTGCTTATGTATTCTATTTACAACACCCAGGGTAAAGTGACGCTTAATACTCATTTTAATACCAAAGTTATCAAAATATATTTTAGCCTACATTCAACAGCTCTGGAGTAGGCCAAAACCTTTTCTCCTCATTATCACCTCTGTGAGAGTCCCTTGCCAAGATCTGGCTAGGAGGCTTATATCTGACAAAGCTTAATGAAGTGTTAATGAAGGGAAACCATCCCAGCCCATTTAGAGCTTTATTCAGAACAGATTTAAGAGTACCCTAGTAAAAAGCTTTAATAGTGGCTCTTTTTCTTCCCCAGGATGGGACAGATAAGGTGAGAGGCTGTAGACTTAACTTTGTCATGTTTGGCTTGAATGGTTTTGCCTTTTGTTCACTAAACTGAGGTTTAATCCTTGTCTATATTTAAAAATTCCTCTGTATGGGTCTATTCCTCTGTATGGACCTATGAATTCCTCATTCTAGATACCTGCCCAACCTTTCCAATCAATGTCTAGGCCCTTAAGCATGCACTCTTAACATGCCCATAGCTTCTTTTTCTTCCCTTTAAGTAACTTCTTCATCCTCTCTAGTCCCATCAAAGCTCTTCATTTAACAGAAAACCATCAGCCAAGGTCTACAAAGAATTCTGTGGCCAAATCCTCTGCATTCCATTTCACTCCCCTGTGCTGACATGGCACCACTCATCGCTCATAGCCATTCAGCACTCTTCAGTGTAGCTTACATGATTCTCTTCTCTTGTAGCCATTAACTTAGGGGCCAGAAGACCCACATTCTAGTCCTAGCCCTGCCACTTAATATTTCTCCATCTTTGACATATCGTTTAACTTTTCAGAGACTTATGGTGATGATAGGAATAGTGACAATAGCTATCTTCACTTTTCAGAGAGAAAATTTGAGATGCAGTTTCCCATACTGCACAATTGTTATGAGTATCAAATTAAGATAAAGTATATAAATTTACTTTGAAAACTGTAAAACACCATGAAATGTAATATTTTGTTATTTTTATCTCCTACCTCCAGCCACATGTACTGTAGTGTTTCTTCCTGTTCTCTCTTCTGATTTTCCTCTCCTTTCTTTCTGGAAGACTCCCTCCTTTTCCAGTGTGAATATTCTGCTGTACGTGAATTTCTCTGCATACTTAAGCCTTTCTTTCCTAAGCAACTAATTAGAAGAATGCTTCAAGATGAGGAGTGAAAGGGCTAACCTCAGGGTGCCACATTTTGGAGGAAATAGAAGAACTATCTATGGCCTGTGAGTAGTTGGGAAACACCAGTTTCTGGAGTTTTCTTTGATCATTGAAAAGTCTCACCCAAACAGAATTTATTTTATCCAAATTTGCTTTCCATCTGTCTGCCTATGATTATCAGAAGTTCATATAATCTCTAATATATAGGTTTCCTACTATATACAGCCCCAAATGTCATTAAGTAATATTAACTTTTATCAATATCAATATATTTTATTAATATACTTTCAATCATTTATCTCAAACCACATTAAAATGTCATATCCTCCCTCCCTAATTTCAACTTGCCCTTGTCCCTACCTCTAATCAGGAAAGAGAAGAGATAGCAATTCGTTATATCATATTATCTAAAGACTGTGAACTGTTAGAGAGGGCTGGTATTTTGTCAACGTTGAAGTTCTACTAGAACTGATCTGGTAATCTGGAAAAGTAGGCCAGCTCCAGGAAAGAACTGAGATGTGGCCTCAGGCAAGTCACTTAATCTTTCTTGGCCTCAGTGTCCTCTATTGTAAAATAAGGGCATGAGACTAGTCTCTAAGATCCCTTCCAACCTTGATGGTCTTTGACACCATGTAGTAAGATAACATGTTCATCTGGATTTTTGTGGAGGGGTGAGGAATAGAGTGGAATGGGGACGAAAACAGTGTGCCTTATCAGGAATTCCCTTTCCTTTCCCTACTGCATGTAAAGAGCTTCAACAGTCTATTTGCAACCTTTTATGTGCCAAATCTTAAAATCTGTCAGCAAGGATGCAGTTTAAAAACTCATAATTTGATCACACATCTTCAGATTTTGCCACCACTGCTCATTTCCTTTGCTTACTTTTAATCTACTCACCCTGAACCCTGTACATTTTTGGTGGCTTTCCCCCTATTTATTCGCTCACCTTTCCTTCATTCAACATTCTCTTCTCATGGATATCGTACCAAAAACTTCTTGAATAGATTGTAAATCCCAACCCCTTTATTTCAGATGAAGAACAAAGAAAGATTAAGGGACTTGCCCAGAGTCAAACAGCTATATGGATTATAAAGCAAAGATGAGAACCAGACCTCTTGATTTGGTAGTTTAGTTTAGGCTCTTTCCACTTTAATATCTACACCATGAAATGAATATTTCCATTCAACCCTATGGAGTACTCCAAAGAAGAATAAAGTCCTAAAAAGCGAGTAGCAGCATACCATCCACTACATTGCCCATAAGACTTAAATTATTTTTAAAAATAATAATTAGCCCTACTGTCTTTCCCTCTATTTCAAATATTGGTGACATATACCTTCCATTTTATATAATCCTAGCTGTGAATAATTGCCTATTTTTTCCAGTTGCTTTGACAAATGAAGTTGAGACTTCTGTAGACTTTATTGCTGCATCTCTACCTCAAATCCACCCAAACCAATCTTTTTCTTGTATTGAGACTGCCTGCTCATATTTGACTCCACTACCATTTAGCTCAGTCAGTGCTGTAGGATCTATGTGAAAAAGTAATTAAATCATTTCTGTAATTATTCTCCCATGCTTATAAATAATTAAGAATTGCACATTTCCCTGGAAGCCACGAAGAGCCCAGAAACAGTGAATGATGGGGGGAATGAATGAGGAAACATATTTGTGAAGGCAGTAAAAATTCAGTGAGGGGGTGATAAATGAGAAAACTGGAGAGTGAAAATAAGGAGATGGTTAAGAGTCAGGAAGGGGAGGATTCCTAGGAACACTGGTAAAAATAAAAAACAATTAAGAAAGAAAACAGTATAACAAAACAGACCCAGGAGCAAGAGAGGAAGAGAAAGGAGTGCAGGCAGAGGAAGGCTAAAAGAAGCCAAACATGTGTTGCAGTTGTTATTATTTTCCTTATTGCAAAGCTAAGGAAACTGAGGCAGAGAAGAGTTAAGTAGGCTAAGAACACAGAACTAATAAGTGAGAGCCAGAATCAGTCCAGGTCTCTCTGGGCCTGAATTCTATCTATTATATTGAGCTCAAACTCCTTTTCAATTTTTAAAATTACAAAATGTGAATCTGTGATGATCTCAAAACAAAATGTCTAATCTAAAAAATGTATATTATTCTTCCTGATATCCCTTATCAATAAATTAGCTACAGCGCCTCACCCAGATCCCCACTATGACCAAGCATATGGATGGAGAAAGTGTCTGCTGGAGGGCATCTCTGCTGTGGGATGGAAGAGCACTACAAGGTCCCACAGAGGTAGGGCATATGTCCTTGTGTGGCCTCATTACATGCTAAGTTCTAACCAACTGAACCAACTGGCCATAGACAATAAAGCTAATGTTTGATAGCTCCAAAAGTCAAGAGCAGACCACCTGGGAACTTTTAACTATGCCAGGTCCAAAAGTAGGCCACGGAGGGGCCTCGGCACTGACAGGAAGAAGCACGACGATGGCTGCATGTACCACATAAGGCAGAAGCCATGTGGAACAGTGGGTCACAGGAGATGGGGGAGAGGACAAGGTGAGAGAAGGGCATAGAGACACAAACCAGAGATGCAATGATGGGGAGCAGGGAGCAGAGCAAGGAGGGAAAGGAGGACAGAGAGAAGGAGCAATCAGAGAAGCCAAGAGGGGAAGAAACAAAGAAGGGTGCATGCACAGGCAGGCTGAGGTGAGTCCAAGAGGGCAGGGAAAGGCAGCTGAGGGTTCTTAGTGCAGGAAGTAGGGTTAAGCCCTCCCTGTAGTGTGGATGGTTAAAACAGTCCAGAAATCGTCAGAGTTCACCAATTTATGTGGACTTCCCTCCTCTGCCTGATTCTCTTCTACTTCCCAGAGCATGTCCTGAAGTCCCTCTGCTTTAACAGACAAAACGCTGTCCAGGCTTCAGAGCAGGTATGGACTGTATCCTGCTCAGCTAAAGACAACTGACACCCTCCTCAAGCAGCTCCCCTTCAGGGTTTCTGTCCCAGCAGAGCCACCCCTTATGCTAGGATCAGACAGAATCCCCACAAATGGTGGGATCTGTGGCCCTCAGGAAAGTAACTTCAGTTTAAAATACATATTTCCCTTATGGTCCAACGAGATATCTGAAATTCCACTATTACAAACTTTTTCCACTAAGTTAGAATACAAATGCCCCTAGGGAGGGAAACCCATTAGTTGCTCTTGTCTATTTGAACCCTGGCAAGGACTTAGTGTTATAGACTGTAAGGAGAAAATTCTGGGGCCACATGGAGGACAGACCCAGGACTGAATTGAATAGTACTTCTTGGAGAAACCTCAGCAGTGCTGGGAGCAGAAGGAAGCAGGAAGAGGGTCCTCTGGGCAGGCAAAGGGCAGAAAAAAGGCACTGGAGAATTAGAGGTAGGAGCTGTGAAATGAGAGAAAAGAACATGGAAAAGGAAGGAAAAAATGGTAAAAAAGTACATTCTTTTCCAATTGCGTAATTTTTCCCTGAACTGACCATCAAGATCAAGATGACAAAGTGGCCATTATTGCTACTAGAAGTTCCAGAAGCACACAAAAAACCCTTTTCAAGCCCTAATGCTTCCTCCCACAGACAAAAAGCCAGCTCCAGATACTTCCAACTCTTAACAGCATCAGAAGCCCCCACTACAATGACTAGTTAGCCTCTTTCTTGAATCCAACAGAGCACAAGAGTGGAATACACCAACGTGAGAGAAAGTACTCTTCTCCCAGAGTATCCAGAAACTGAACGGTGTCCTTATCCCCCTCTCTGCTTTGCTGAGTAGTTTTCATAACAACCACTGAACTGGTTTCCTTTCTGGAAGAACTGAAATGACACCAGTAACTACTTACTGGGTTACCAAGTCTTCCCTGTCATTGACTAATGAGACCTCTCCTTGGGCACAGAAACTGCAGGGCCAAATGGGTGAAGTTCCATGACCCCAAATAGTACTTTCCTCAATAAAATCAGTCACCAATTTGTTCTTGGAGAACAACAGTGATGAGAGACCAGGGCATTCACAAGAGGGGTATCCCTATCTTTCAGCCTCTTCTGATAAAGATGTGCTGGTTAGATGTCTGGAAAAAATGTCATGGCAGGCAGGCAAGCAGGACAAGAACTGGGACTCTGGCCGCTGCTCTCTTTCTACCCTGCAGAGCAGCCCGGTCCTGAGTCCTGCTACTCAGCCAATCCCTGCATTTGGCTGGAGCAAAGCTTCCATGGTCTATATGAGTGTAACTGGACCTATAGCTGTCACAGCCGTTGGACAACCTCAGGTAATGTTGGTCTGAGCTACCAGTTCTCCTACTTCTCTTCTGCTTGGTTCTGGAAATTGTTGCACTCACACTTCCTGCCCCAATTCCTCTCTTCCTGAGCTCTGACTCCAGGCTTCAGACCTTATTTCCTGTTTTCAGTATCAACTCTGGCTTCTAGAGCCATCCATCCAGAATAGAAGACTCTCTATGATCTCCATTCAGAGGGGCGGTGGGGGAAAGGTTCTGGCAGAGACTCCAGGCAAGCAGCCAGCTGGGGCCTAGGGGAAGAGAATTATTCACAGGATCACAGATGTTAGAGATGAAAAGAACTTGCAAAAACACATCTCACTCATCCATCCCACCTTGTAATGTAGGCCCTTTTCCAAGAGCATATGGCCTGTTCCCATCTGATTTCAAAGAATCTATCATTAGCGACAAATACATACTGAGTGCAACTCATGTGCTCTGTGTTGTCCTGATCATGAGGGGTGGAAACCAAGGGGCTCTCTTCCTCTAGAAAGGGCTCGCACACTGTGTGATAAATTTACTTCTCTCATGCATTGCCTGAGCCCACCTAGATATCTGTCCCATCATGCTCACAAAGATATCTTCTAAACACCTGAATACCCCCTCTGATAAGCAAGCCTCTGATTATCCTGGGAAAATAATAGGGACAGTAAATGCTGAAGGCCCAGAAATGGGAGGCACTGTAGGAGGGTGCTGAGGGGGACAATGGAAGCAGCCTTTGAGCACCACCGCCACTGACTGGTAAGGATTTTGGTCTGAAGTAACAGCAAATACAGCTGATTCTCTAAGACTATTCAAGAAGAAGGAAAAGATTGCTCCAAGACCTGTCGCCATCCAGGATAGTGAGGCAAGGACACTCTCTTCCTTGTCAACTTCTCGTCTCCTGAGATGGAATCCTAGACCTTAGACTGATGTACATTCGATTTTATTTTCTCCTCACACACATCATGATACAGAAACAAATTTCCCCAATCCCAGGGTTATTGAAGAGTTTCAGCTGATCCAGGATCAAATCCTGGGGCATCCAGTTGAAAGTGTTCTGGGCTTGAAGGTCTCAGGTTCACTCTTGACCAGAGTCTAGAGTTTGGAGAGAATTGGAGTTCCCATGCAGCTGCAGCTCCCAGGCCCCATCAGACTGGGAGTGGATCTGACAATTTTGCCCACCCCTACACCCCTTCTTCTCTAATTCTCTTTCCCTTTCTGCTTCTTATCTTTCATCCCACTCTTGTCTCTCCCTTGGCTATTCCCTTATTCTGAATGTTTAGGTCTTAATCAAGGTCAACTAGGAAAGGGAGGAAATCAACTTTGCCAGGCTCCGGTTAGCCCCTGTTGCAATAGCTGGGATAGCCTATTACTCCAAGGCTAAATGCTTGATTTTCCAGGAGGGCTGAATAAATAAAAGTGTTCAAAATAAAGTGAAGCATACTAGTGAAATCCATGGGCTTCACTGTCATTTAGATAAGTGTTCTAGTTTGCACACTGTCATTAATAGTGTAGGCCAGTTGCTTTCCTTTCTGATTCTCTTTCTTCATCTGTAAAAGAAGGACAATAATACTACTGCCTAAATCCTAGGTCTCCTTTGAAGGTTAAATTGGCTCAGTGCAGGCAAAGCACCATTTCATGTAAAGAGTGGCACCAGAAATGCAGTAGGCATTTGATTTTTCTAAAGGCGGAATAAAATGAAGCTGACCTCTTTTGCAACTCCAAATTTGGCCCACCCCACTCTCCTCCCAACCAGGGCAAATCCAGGATTCAAAACATACCCAAAAGAGAATGTTAATCAATTCTAGGTTAAGACCCTTAACAACCTGCACTCCAACTGAATATCAGAGACAAGAGAGTTGTTGAACTGACATCTGATGGTGGATTTCATCGTCTCTAATTCCACTGACTTTCTTTGTCATTTTCATGGTGTTTCCTCCCTTCTGTTTTCCTTTCCCTTCCTCATCTCCTTTAGCTTCTTTTCATTTTTCTCCAACTCTTCTTTCTCTTTCTTAATCTTTTTTAAGCATTCACTCAATGACACTGCACTGGAAATCATGATGAGAAAGCTCAACAAATAGAGCCTGACCTGTCACAGACTTTATAACCTAAACAACATGACATGTTCTACTCACCAGTGGTTCTCAAACTGGGAAGTTTATAAAAACAGTAATTAGTAGGGCTCTGCTCCAAACCTATTAAATCAGAATCCTTGGGTATGAGGCCAGAGAATCTATATTAAAATAACAATAATAAAATAAAATCTCCCCTGTTGCTTTCAAAGTCAACCACTACCATACACTAAAATAAACTATAAATTCTACCAAGCTCCTTTCTCTCTTTCTTGCTATTTTTTAACTCCTTCATTCTCATAATCCTCTCAGCTGATTATGTCAAACTGTTTTATTTTTGAGAATTTACAATATTTGCTTTGATATAAGCAATGAGAACACAGGAATGGTAAGAATAAAAGGCAGAGAGGTTGGAAGGAGGTGGAAGGAGTATGCAGACAGTAGATCTATGAAGGCAAAAGAAGTGGAACGATGCAGATGGAAGACAGCAAAAATAAGAGTAGGCAGAGGAGGAGGAGGGTGGTGTGGTGGGCGGAAGCAGCATGCAGAAACCACAGTGCAGCCTGGCTTCCTGGGAAGCCTGTTGCCCTAGCAACGTGACGCTGAAAGGTTAAAGGCTGCTGCTCCCTACTACTCTGGATTACATGTTGTCAAGGCAACAGAAGGCATCCAAGACACGTGGTGGCAGGCCATGAGGACTTCAGGGCATGCCAGGAATCCTCAGTTCAAGAGAGGCTATCCTGGCTGGCTGCACCATTGTGCTACCTTCCACTCTCAACCCATACCTCAAAAGCTCACCCCGGACACGGCATTCCCTGTGATACTCTTCTCAGTGCCATCACCTCACTTTGGGAAGAGAGGAAATGATATTCAGCTGCAGCTAGGTAGACAAATCCAGGAGTAGGCAAGGGATACTAGTGCATGGAAACTCCAAGAACTCAAAAGGAGAAGCAGCCATTTAGTTAGAGGAAAGCCAATTATAATGTATCTAATTTCCTCCATTGCTTTGCTCATCTGTTTGCAAGCCTGTAAACAAATTTTGTGAAAATAACAAAACAAAACCTGCATAATGCATCTATCAAAGGAAAAGGATGTCTTGTCTTTTAAGAGGAATTTGTCTTTCAATACTAGTAGATAACAGAAGCCATTTATTCAAAACCAAGTGTGTACTTGGCAGAGTAATGAGTAGCTTAAAAGGTTATTTCATTTAATCTTCATAATAGTTCTTTGAGGTGGAAGAGTATTAACCACATCAGAGAGATGAGAAAAAAAAAAACAGATCACAGAAATCACACATGGCAAGAGGTCACCGGGCTCTGAAAGGTGGAACCAGAACTCAAAATGGCTCCATGACATATGCTCCATCCATGATACTATACTGCCGCCATCTGAAAAGACACTATATCAGGTAACATGGCCCCATTCTCACACCCAGAATGAATAACATAACTCCCTGCCAAGACCTCAGGCCCTGTATCAGCCAACTCCAGAGCACCTCCTCAGACTCAGCTATACTGACCCTCCTATTACTCATCAAAAAACAGCAACAAAAACACTTTCCCACTTGAAGGCCTTCACACCTGCCGTTCTCTCTGCCAAAATGCTGCCCCTCAGATCTTCACGCGTCTTGATCCTTCTCATCATGCAAATCTCAAGGGCTACCTCCTCTGCAGCCTTCCCTGACAACCCTCACTAAAATAGCTCACAATACCTCTTTCTGCTATTTTCATTAAAGCATTCACCACTATCCAAAATAATATTGTTTAATTGATGTGTCTGTTTACTGTCAGTCAATGCTGCTCCGTGAGGACATGTCTCTCTTATTGATCACATCTCTGGGACCTCAAATAGTTCCTAATACCCAGTAGTTAAAAGATATTTTGTGAATAAATACCTGAGAAGGTATGTTGTTTGGAGAGAAAGTTACTACCTTTGGAAAGTTAATTGCATTGATTAAATATAGTTGGGTGATACCTTGACAATTAGCATATAATATGAATTGCATATGTTTATTTTCCAAAACTTTTAAAACTGTTTATTTCTTTCTGCTCCCTCTTTTGAAAGAGCGCGAATAAAGTCAGGACTATCACTGGCACTTAAATATTTTGCATGATAAAAATCTTGCTCTGCTACCTCAGATGGCACCCCTAACCAGAAGCAGGCCTTTTGCCATGTCTGTCTGCTAAAAATAAAGTGGACACGAACGTGATAACTCCAGCTGGAAGTGCCAGGTTGCTGATTGCTGGTATCTGGCCCTCATATCTGTGAAGAAGGAAAAGGTGATGGAGCTAGCAGCCCAGAGAGACGTAGGAATGTATCTGCCAGTAACCACAGAGATTAACCTATCAGCCATTTTCATTTGGGCTTAAAATACTTTTCTCTTAATTGCAACTGACATTTGTGGCCCCGAAATAATTAATTCATCCATACATTTAATAAATATGTATTAAGGGCTTACTCTGTGCCAAGCTATATGTTAGGTTCTGGTGATACAAAAATGATAAAGACCTAGTCCTTGCCCTTGCAAAGTCTGTAGTCTAGCAGGATAGAGAACTAAAAAAACTACTACCATTACTTACAGTTGTGATATGGACTATAAAATGTATGAAATTAAAAGAAATAAAGGGAAAAGAAACAGGAGTTTTGAACTGATAGTAGAGAAGAAAAAGTATCTCAGGACATGAGGAGCTTGGGTGAGGAGTACAGACCTAGATGAGACATACCACTTGGGCCCTGGAAAGTAGAAAGTAGAAAAATATCAGTACCACACTTAAACACACACATGCACATGAAACAAGAAGCAGGCTGGAAGCGGTGGCTCACACCTGTAATCCCAGCACTTTGGGAGGCCAAGGCGGGCAGATCACGAGGTCAGGAATTCAAGACCAGCCTGGCCAACATGGTGAAACCCCGTCTCTACTAAAAATACAAAAAAGTAGCTTGGTGTGGTGGCAGGCACCTGTAATCCCAGCTTCGCAGGAGGCTGAGGCAGAAGAATCGTTTAAACCCAGGAGGCAGAGGTTGCAGTGAGCCAAGATCGCTCCATTGCACTCCAGCCTGGGTGACAGGATGAGACTCTGTCTCAAAAGAGAACAAAACAAGAAGCAAAAAGCAAAAACAAAACAAGGAGAGAGGCGTGGAGAAAGAGAAATACTAGTGTTAAAAGACAAACTTCACCTTGCCAGTCCCACCAAGGGCCTCAGTAGTGGAACAGCTAAAGGGAGCACTGACACTTCACCCTTTCAGCATTGTCCCAGGCCTGGAGTGACCCAGAAAGAGCGTCACCTTTGGAGAACACCCAAACTGCATGTCCAATGACCGCAGAGCTAGGTGAGTTCAAGATCATACTGTTGATGGTTTGTGTTTCTGTTTCTTTCATTCATTTATTCAATGGAGACTTACCAAATAACTCTCATAGACCCATACTTGCTGATTCCTACCACTTTCAAGGCCTTTTCTAGGTACTTTGAACAACCTTACTTAATAACCTTAAGAAATAGGGTCTAGGCCAGGCACAGTGGCTCACACCTATAATCCCAGCACTTTGGAAGGCCAAGGTGGGTGGAGCACTTGAGGTCAAGAGTTTGAGACCTGCCTGGCCAACATGGTGAAACCCCGTCTCTACTTAAAAAAAAAAAAAAAAGCCTGCCGTGGTGGTGCACGCCGGTAATCCCAGCTACTCAGGAGGCTGAGGCAGGAGAATCACTTGAACCTGGGAGGCAAAGGCTTCAGTGAGCCGAGATCATACCACTGCACTCCAGGCTGGGTGACAGAATGAGACCCTGTTGAAAGAAAGGAAAGAGACAAAAGAGAGAAAACAGAGAGAGCGAGAAAGCGAAAGTTCTATTTGTATCACTATTTCATAGATGAGGAAACTAAGGCTCAGAGAAGTTAAGGAATTTTCCAAAGGTCACAGAGCAAGTGGTGATAGAATCAGGAAACAGCCGACGTAGTGAGATTCCAGAACTCCCTCACTGAACTGCGGTGTGTGTATTCACTTCCTAAGGCTGAAGAAGACTCGGGGGCTTAAAACAACAGAAATGTATTCTCTCATGGTTCTGAAGTCCAGAAACCTAAAATCAAGGTGTGAGGAGTCTCACACTCTAAGGCTCTAGGGGAGATTCCTTCCTTGCCTGTTCCAGCTTCTGGTGGCTTTCCTAGCTTGTAGCTCAACAACTACCACCTCGGTCTCTCTTCATATGGACTTCTCCTCTGTGTCATCTCCTCTTCTGTCTCTTATAAAGACATTCGTCATTGAATTTAGGGCCCACCCAAATAATTCAACATGATCTCATCATGACATTCTTAAGTTAATTACATCTGCAAAGAGCCTTTATCCAAATAAGGTCACATTTATGGTTCCAGGGGTTAAGACATGGACCTATCTTTTGGAGGGTCACCATGCTACCCAATGCAGTGTGTATACAGTGCACAGTTTAATGAGTGTTAATTGTTTAATAAAAGGTAGCTGTTACTATGCACCTGATACTATGTGCTGGGAAGACAAAATTAGTAAAGCATAGCCCTGGCCCACAATGAGCCCACTCTACAGTAAGGAAGACAGATGTGTTAACAAGACAGGTTATAATAAAAGCATGAAGAGGGCACAGGTGAAGCGTAATAAAAAGAAATGGCAAATTACGTGAAGGTGGGAGTTAGGAAAGGGTGCACAGAAGAAATGCCATGAATTCTCCTGTAAAGTGAATAGGTGTTTTGGGGTGGGCAAGGAAGAGGAGAGTGGCAAAGACAAAAGCACAGAGATGTAAAACAGTCAGAACCATTCGGGGAGCTGTAAATAATTTAGTGTGGCTTGACACTGCTGCTCAAGGGCAGGGAGGTTAAGAGAAATCCTGGAGAAGTGGCCTGGGACCAGATTAAAGAATATACTTCATTCTAAGCTGACGGAAGCCAGGGCGGTTTTAAGCAAAAAGTAATAATCAGATCTGAGTTTCTTTTTTTTTTTTTTTTTTTTTTTGAGACAGAGTCTTGCTCTGCCACCCAGGCTGGAGTGCAGTGGCCGGATCTCAGCTCACTGCAAGCTCCGTCTCCCGGGTTTATGCCATTCTCCTGCCTCAGCCTCCCGAGTAGCTGGGACTACAGGCGCCCGCCTCGTCGCCCGGCTAGTTTTTTGTATTTTTAAGTAGAGACAGGGTTTCACCGTATTAGCCAGGATGGTCTCGATCTCCTGACCTCGTGATCCGCCCGTCTCGGCCTCCCAAAGTGCTGGGATTACAGGCTTGAGCCACCGCGCCCGGCCAGATCTGAGTTTCTAAAGAATCACAGGTAAGCTTCCATGTGGCAGCACAGACAAGAGAGAATGAGTGCCAGTCCTTGGGTCACTGCAGCGTGTATGGAGTTGAGGGGACAAATTGAAGCTACCTAAGAAGGTGGAACTATCAAGGTCCCGTTATTGTCGGAGGGGAAGGGAGGGCTCTAAGTTGATTTCCAGACTGAGAAATAAATCCCTTTTTAGAACTCTTGGTTTCTACAATGCTTCTCCTTCTTTGCTCTTCTTGTTCTCTTCTTATCTCTCTGATAATTTTGTCTTAGATCCTTTATCATCTGTACCTTGCACCTCCCCTGGCCATCCCTCAAATGGTGGTGCACCCAGGGTTCTGCCCTTGACCCACTTCTCTCCTCATTCCACTGTTCACTCTGAGCCATTTCATCCATTCTCATGGTTTCAGCTATCCTGTCCCTACAAACGAGGCTCTTAGCTGCACATCCAGCCTAAATCACTCTCTCTACATCCAGGCCCAAATCCAAGTGCTTACTAGACATTCCACCTATATGACCCACCCATGTTCTAAATTCTATGCATTCTCATTGCCGTTGTCACCAAATCTGTGACAAATCTAATTACTCTTGTCATGGTAATTTTTGTGACTAGCACTAAAAGGGTCAACAGTGTTCAGTGCTGCAGAAGGTCAAGAACAACTTGCAAAGTCCATTGAATTTGGTACTTTGGAGAAGTGAGAGATGAGGAAGTGCAAAAGGCAGTTTCAGACTCTACCCTTTAAGGAGCTGAACTGTGAAAAGAAGGAGACAGGGAGGGAGAATGAGCATCAAGGAAAGCTTTCATGTTTGTTTAATAAGATGAGAGTGATTTGAGCACATTTATGGGCCACAGTGATAACTGATATTTTGGTTGCACAATTGATATTTCGGGTAAGACTATTCTTGACAGTAGGACACTAACACATATATTACAGGCCACTTAACATGCCAGTTCTCTAAGTTCTTAGTGCCTGTGGCGCACGCACACATACACACACACACACACACACACACACATCAGTTACTATGACATCTAAAAATCACCCCCATACATTTCCAAACATCTTCTAAGAATCCCTAAAAGGGAAGATACCAGTAGAGAGGAATAAGTCGACCGTTAAGAAAAAATGAAAATGATAGATGAACAAAGAGCCTAGTTCTGGAGGACTCGTTGAGAAGACTAGACTAAGGACACAAAAGAGGGTTTGGCATGAGACAAGGGAAAAGCACGATGTTTGGGCTTTCATTCATACAGGCATTGGTTGAATTCCCAGGATGTCACTTCCTTTGAGACACATTGTCTGTTGACTACACTGTCTGTTGACTGGCCCCAAAGCCATTCCCACTTCTTCCCTCCTTGTCACCTCCACCAGAGAGACTTGCAACATCCACAGGGTTGCCCACGTGACATTGTTTGGGATCATGAAATCAAGGATGTGGGGAAGACTTTTTCTAATCCAATATCAACCCATTTCTTTTTCCTTCATTAAGTATGAGCATGATGGATGACTAATGCTGGGGCAGCCACCTTCCAACCATGACAAAATGCCAGGCGAACCCCAGATGTCAGCACTGACATCACTGAGCCACTGAACCACCCCCAGCAGCCTCTGCTCTAGACTCTTTGTTCTGAGACACCCACAGACTCATTTGTTTAAGCTACGGTGAGCAAATCACTATCTAAAGGTATTGGGCAACATAGTTAACCTCTCTGATCTATAGTTTCCTTGTCTCTGAAAGATAAAATACGTGCTTCCTAAATTCAATGAAAACATTAAATGAGATAAAATATATAAGATGACTAGCTCATATAAGGTGACTAGTTCAGAGTTTGACAAAAATAAGTGATCATTCAGTGTCAGTCTTTCTCATCATAACCTCAAAATAACTTACAATAATTAGATCTTCTTTGTCTGTGTAAAATAGAATTATAGCAATAAATCTTTATTGTACTCAGAAAGGTAGAATAAAAATAACCACCTTTAATGTTACTCTCCTGCATACAAGACCTTTAAACTACAGAATCAAAATAGAATTTTGAATAAAATGTAGATCTAACAATAAGACAAAAAGAATCACAGAAGTCTCAGAAAGGGGAATAAAAATATACTCTTGGTATAGAAATCATAACTCAGGGAGTTTTTTCAGCAGTATCAATGTGATGTAAAAATTGGCTGGCAACATTTAGTCAATTTATGTTTTCTTGTATCTATAACATTTTACTTCTTACCTAGTATCATTAATATTTCCTTCATGTAATAATTCACTTTTTTTTTTAACATATCAACACTTCCAAATCTATGAGTGACTCTGATTCAAACACTATTTTACTCTACTATGCTTTTAGAAAATGATGTTGACTGGTCTTTAATGCTTATATCCTATGTGTATCAGTTTGTTGAAATCACTTTATGTCTCTCCTTTGAAAATCCTGATAAGTTCTGATCAAATCAATATCAGTAATTGCACCACCAAAGAGGTGGAACCTACTGAGTTGTTGTTTATCCACCATGTCTAAATGGAAGCAGGTTAACATCCCAAAATCTTCTATTTCTATTAATAGGAAAAATTAGAATCCATTCTCCTCGAATGATTTAGGACAAGTCTGGTTTTTGAAAATGCAAGATGGCATATACTGAGCGCCAACTGTCTACCATACACTATGTACATGGCGTCATAAGGCTTGGTACCCTCTATGAGCTGGGTGCTATTTTTGTTTCCACTTTACAGAAGGAGATTTTGAGGCTGAGAGACTCTGAAGAGTCCAACTAAGGTCACATGGGTGAGAATGAGTAGAGCTCAAGCCCATGGTCCCCAAAGTCTACATTCTCTCCTTGTGCTGCTACCTTCTTTTAGACACCATCACGTCCCTGAAAAACTGTTTGACTAGTGATGGCTGGTGTGTTACTTTCCAGCACCAAGTGCCTGTATTTCTATGAATGTCGAAGCAATTTCTGGGCTTCAACTGTTACAAGCATTAACACTGCACCTAAAGAAAATCCTAGCTCCAATTTTTAAAGACAGGATGTGCTGGCCAAAAAGAAACACATTTCACAGAAGCAGGTGGAAAGAGCCAGACAGACAGAGCTACATCACTGCAAAGTTTCCAGTGACTTAGAGAGTACTGCCTACCCATCTTTCCCCAAAGTCTAGTTCAAGTAGGGAAAATTGGAGAGAAGAAACTGAACTCCAGGTAATTTTATCCTGGCTTTTTTTTTTTCTTACTCCCTCATTGTGTACACTGGGAAAAAGTCTTAAAGTCAAGCACATCTGAATTCAGATTTTAGTCCCACTGTTGTTCTAGATGTGTGACTTTGACCAACATACATAAATGCTGTCTGATTTAGTTTCCCCATCAAGAAAGAAGAAATACGACTACTTCCCTCATGGGATTGCATAAGAATTAAAATGCTCATTAACATCATGCCTGGTTCAAAGTTGACATAATATGTTAGTTTTTTCCCTCTCACTTTTCCTGCCTCTATGTCTTAATACCCTTTATCCAAGAAATGCCATAACACTACAGTTTGCTCCCAAAGTATTCTGTTCCAAGGAATGTCATGTCACAGACAACTAAAAGCAAGGTAACAATCTAACAGACACCAGAAATTCATGAAGAAGTATAGGGTAAGGCATGAGTAACATGTGGCCATCTTGGTTTCAAGATTATGTTGAATATGCAAATCCATATAAGCCAAGGGAAGGCAATAGTTTGTTTCCAGTGTCACACACCACTGCCAGCCCATTTACTCTCTCCAAACCCACTGCCATTAAGCAAGTGGGGGTAGAGGATAGGGGAAGAGGGGGAGAGGATGAAGCCAAAGAAGAGTAGGGCCATCTTACTGTCCCCAATTAGATTCTAAAATGTGCCTCTCAGTACAGAAAATGAAAAATGCTATTGAAAGCATCCATTCCCAAAGAAGTAATTTATTGCTTATTTTATTTTATTGTATTTTATTTTGTTTCTGAGACACAGTCTCACTCTGTCACTCAGGCTGGAGTGCAGTGGCGCAATCTCAGCTCACTGCAACCTCCATCTCCTGGGTTCAAGCAATTCTCCTACGTCAACCTCCCAAGTAGCCGTGATTACAAGTGTGTGCCACCACGCCCAATTTTTGTATTTTTAGTAGACACAGGGTTTCACCACGTTGGCCAGGTTGGTCTCGAACTCCTCAGGGTGATCTGCCTGCCTCAGCCTCCAACGTGCTGGGATTACGGGTGTGAGTCACCGTGCCCGGCCCCCAAAGAAGCAATTTAGAAAGGAAAGAATCATAGCAATAGACTCCACAGTAAGAATGTATTTTGCGTGTCCTCTAAGGAGGAATAAGATCCAGAATGTGATGCACGTTTTAGCTACCATGCTACACCCTGATCAACCCATTTATTTCCAGACCGTGACCCTTTACTCAGCATACCCTTTTCTTCCCCATTCTTGGAGAGTTAGAAGTTGGATCTTGCATCCTTTTGCCTGCTCCTACTGTAACTTCTACTTTCTATTTTTCTTCCTACCTTCTGCCCAAGCCATTTTCATTAGTCCTAATGCCAAGGACAAAACAGTTGTCATTGACTCTGTCATTCCCTATCCCTAACAGATAGGGAATGTTTGCCACAGTACTGCTCTAAAATCTTCCACATATTTTGTTTCATTTTATCTTCAAAATGTAAGGTGTGTAGGGCAGAACACAAAATTTATATCTCATAAACTATAAACTGAGTATCATGTAGTATAAGTAATGTGTTTGCCCACATTTTCAAAGCTCATCAGAATGGAGACTAAAACTCAGGGATGTATAATTCTTAGTTCAGTGTTTTATGCTGCAGAATTGTACAACAGAAAGCATAGGTTTCAAAATAGGTATTCCTGAGATTTGAATTCTAGTCCCATTGCTCATAGTGCGCTGTGATATCCTGGATTAGTTACTTAACCTTTCTAAGCTAAAATCTGAAAACCCAGGGAAAATTTCAGACAATCGGTACAAAAACCTCCTAGAAATAAATGGAAATACATCTAGCTTCAGTTCATTATTTGGATTCAGATGGGCATCTTAAATCCAGGATCTCAGGGAGAATAAAAGCAATTATAACAAGGCAAAATAAAATAGGCTCTTTATACTCAGGTGGGGAACTGCCAAAAAGCACCTCATACATTTTTAAACATTCTCCATCACTATTCTAAACAGTCTTCTGTTACAAGCACCTAGCAGTTCTTTCCAGGTTAGAGATTTTCTTTAAGGGACCATGCCCTGTGTGGCTACAGCAGGCTTCCATACTACTTGTGAGTCTCAGCTTCCCTGGTGGGGTGAAACCAAGACTCCCACCTCACACATCAGAGTCTTTCCCCAGATTTTCACCTTTCAACCATATGCCCTTTTTGGGTGGTCTCCAATTTAGAGTTTTTTCTACAGTTGTCCATGCTGCTTTTTGATTCCCATTCTTTTCCTGCATCATGATACACTCTCACTCTCTTCAAACTGTTCCACATAGCCTTCAGCTTCACCTGCTGAATGTGAGGCTGGACACTTTAGTGAAGTACTTGCCAAGTATCACCTCATTTAATCCTCAACAACCCTGTAATCAACCCTGTGATCAACAATAATCAACTAACAATATAATTATTAGTCCCATTATACAGGCAAGGAAACCAACATTGAGAGTCAGAGATTGGTGACTTATCCTGATTCCCACATTTAGAAAGCGATGCCTGAATCCAGCTTGGACTCTAAATTCTGATTTTTTAATAGTCCTACTCAGCTAGCCCCCATGCTTCTTTCCACCATAGTATAAAGCTCATTTCCTCTTTGGGAAAGTAGAGTGCTAATTAATGTTCTTACTGATTAATTAGCATATGCAAAAAAGTGATCCCATGCTATTTGACCAGGTGCTGAACTGCTGAACTGTGTCTGTGCTGTTGTCAAAAGTCTTCAGAACAATGCTGTCCTTCCAGCATCGAAAACTTCTTGAATACAAACTTTATTCCTGTAATGCAGTCTTCCACATGAGCACTTACTACGTGGGTTTTATTGGAAATAAACTAACAACAAAAACTTAAGTTAAAACAGACTGACAATTACCTGTCTCCGAGAAGGGGAGACAAAAATAGAAGGCTTGTTGATCATCCTTCAGACGATTACTATGAGCCTTCCATGTGGTCAAGCTACATGGTCTTCGATTTTCTGCATCAGTTCCACTTTCAAATGTTTTGTCCTATTCCCCTGTTGTTGATTAATAGTTATCCAACTGTGTGTCCCCATTCTATGTTTGTAAAATATGGTCATGGTACTTAAAAATAAATTATTTCAAAAAAACAAAACAAAACAAAAAAAAACACCTGGCCTTAGTTTTGAGGTGTTTTATTTTTGAAACTTGTCCCAAAGGCTTTTTTCTCTGAGATATGAGGACTCTTTTTATTTGCCTTTATTCCAATCCGTTAAGCCCCCAAACATTCCTCTGCATGGCTGCTGGAAGTTTGCTGCTGACTCTCTCTCCAGGTAGCTCCTGCCACCACCCATTCAGCATCCAACCCCTGGGGCTGAGACTCCAACTTTCCAGGATCTCCATTATTGGATCTTTTTCTTTCTTCTTTTCCCTCTTGCTGCTTACCTTTTAGAAACCATTCTTTTCAGGTCAAAAGTCAGATATTTACGCTATTTTAGAAAAGCATCTAAAAGTCATTGCCCGCCTTCTTATTTGGGGGAGAGAAAGACATGATGGAATATTTGGGTGTGGTAGCAATGAAGGCAGGAGCAAGGGGAAAGTGACCAGAGGAGGTCTCATTACAGTGACCTAGAAGAATTCACTTCACTGGCATCAGTTCTCCTATTTACTCCTAGAAGGCAGTAGGCAGTGGGTCCTCTATGGAATTGTGCTACACTTAAGCGCTCCATCATTTCATACCCTTGTTATGATCTCTTGCAGTTAGATTCCAGTATTTCCTGACTATGAATCATGTAATAGATCACTTTCAGTCAGATGACAGCCCCCACAATGCCATCTAACAAGGGAGAAAGTGAAGGGTAGTAAGATATATGAGACCTTAACCAGCCATTTTCTTGAGAGGCAAGAGAGTACATAGCCTTTGAAGCCAGCAACCAATGTTAAAATCCCGGCTTCCGCTTAAGAGCTATAGCATTTTGGATATGTTATTTAACCCCTCTGAGCCTCAGTTTCCCCAACTGTAAGATAAAGATTAAATACCACCACTTAGGTCGCTAAGTAGTTAAGAGTATTAAATAAGATAGTGCATACAAAGCACTAAGCGCCTAGCATATGGGGAACACTCGTAAAGCCCCTAAGATACATCAGTGAACAAAAAGAGTTCAGTCTCTCTACATGCTCTGTATCTTACCTCATATTTGTATAATGATGTTGTGGATTTTTAAAAGGTACCAGAGAGAAGCAATCAGCTAGTTTAGGCATAACGTTTTCTACCAGGGAGAAATAATATAGGTTGCACAATAGCCCACATGAGAAAAAAAAAATCATTTTTACCTGTTGTGCTCTCAAAGTAAGTATGCACTTATTCATGGTAATTTTAAAATTCGCTCTTAACCATCTCAGAGTTCTTTCAATGCAAAATTGGGCCCTCAAATTACCACTGCTAAAATAAAATGTAATTTGCTAAGGACAATGTTTGAAAAAAAAAAAAAATCTACCTGAAGCACAACTCAATGGGTTCTGCCACAGTCAGTCAACATTTTCCATTTTGCTTATTTTTCCCACTTCCCTTAGCATGGGTTATTTGTGTTAGTGCCTGTTTTCTAACATCTGTACCTGCACCCACGTAAATAGAAGCATGTATTTCTCATATGATAATGGAAAGTCTTCACTTAACACTTTCAACTTGACCTTTCCTAGACTGAAGGGAAGCTCTGAAGCGGAAGCTAGTCATCTCTGTCTGCTGCCTACAGGTGGCGGTAGCAGTCACGCAAGGTTCTTTCAGTCTCGGCTCAGCAGCTCCACTGCGGTGATTCTCAACTAGCCAGGCAGCATCCTTGTGGTGTCTGTGCTAGGTTTTAAGATGTGTACAAACATTAACCCGAAAGCCTGTCTTTTAAGTACAAAACTAAAGGCAGGTTTGAATGTGGTGATAAAAAGTATAAGATGACAATGACAATAGTATAAACCGAAAAATGATAAACATAGCACTTGTGGTGGAACAAACTATTCTAAGACCTGAATGGCTGGCTGCAAAGGACAGTGCATATGTACTAAGTGCTGTATCTAAGCAGTGAACAATAGTAAGGCAAGGGAAATAACCGAATAACTGATAGTATATAGAAACAAAACAACCCAAAGCAAAATAAAACGCTTTTTTCTGCCATTAGGGAATAAGCCCCAGTGTCAAGTGGCAACTAGTCATATGACAATTAACTTAACATTAATGGAGGAGTGGCTAGAATTTGTTGGAGATTTAAAGCAGTGGTTGTCAATCTTAACTGCACACTAGAATCACCTGGAAAGCTTTTAAGAATCCCGAACCCCAGGCCAATAATCAGAATCCCGAGCGGTGGGACTCAGGCATCAGCAGTGTTGAAAGCTCTTCAGGTGATTTTAATGTGCACCCAAGGTTAAGAACCATTGCCTTCAAATCTAAGCATGGGGAAAATGGGTTGCTACAGGTTCCATGGATTAAAATATATTTGGATGTACAGATCGATGTGTGTGATGAGTGTTAATACTTTGGCAAGAATTATTTCCCTATGATATTTGTATCTTCAAGGAGAGAAATCACCTGCCTTGAGGGATTTTTCTTTTTATAGTCTTGAAAACAGTATGGGTGAGAACATGTATTGCCAAGGAATAACAAGAGTATGCCTTTCATATACCTATTTGAAGAAAATGTATCCCAGAGCTACAAGCGTCAACATCCCTTAGTCATTTCAGTGAGTCCATTTATAAAAAAGTGGACACAAAAACCTTTTCAAAACTATAGGAGTTTCTAGATACCAGCACCTTTCCCTCACTTTCATCTTTAAAAGATTGCTGGGCACAGTGGCTCACGCCTGCAATCCCAGCGCTTTGGGAGGCTGAGGCAGGTGGATCACACGCTGAAACCCCGTCTCTACTAAAAATACAAAAATTAGTTGGGCATGGTGGCAGGTGCCTGTAATCCCAGCTACTAGGGAGGCTGAGGCAGGAGAATCACTTGAACCTGGGAGGCGGAGGTTGCAGTGAGCCAAGATCGCATCATTGCACTCCAGCCTGGGCGACAAGAGCAAAGCTTTGCCTCAAAAAAAAAAAAAAAAGAAAAAGGATTAATTGCTGGCCTACCCACACTCTCAATGCAATCTGGTTACCTTCCATCATTAACAACCAAGTTTTACAGGAAAACAAATGCATGGTGTAGTCCTCAGTACAAACCCCTAGGCCCTTCTTGCTGCAGCCCCTTTTTACCTTATCTGCCATTATCATAGAGGAGCCCCCGTGGATGCCCAGGATAGGGGTGAGAGTCTGTGCAGAAATGAAATCGAGAATCTGGGCAATGGCTTCCTGGTCTGTGTCATCAGCAAACACCACCCCCTGGATCTTCCGGTCAGACATGAGATCACATATGCGGGTGATGATGCTCTTTGGGTCGGTCTCATTCATGGCTACCAGTTCCACCCGAGGCACCACGGAGAGATGGTGGAAATCATCTTTCTCGTGGGCATCCTTGATGGCCACCTCGTCGGAAGTGCCCACGAGGATGACAGCAATGCCAATGCTGGGGGGGCTCTTCTGAGAACGAGCTCTGCTGCCTGACACGGCCAGGACAGCCAACACCAACCAGAACTTGGGAGAACAGCACTCCGCTCTGGGCTTCATCTTCAACTCGTCGACTCCCTGCAAACACAAAGAGAGAGGGAGTTAAAATAGAACCCACACCACGTAACCTGTCTTAGAAGAGGTTAGCTACTGCAATTCAAGGACCTTATCTCCCTTTCAGTGAGCACCAAACCCAACTCCATCTACCAGCCTACTCTCTTATCTCTGGTATTTCCTCTGCAGAATGAGAGAAAATGAAACTTTCAAAAACCTCAGAAATCCTTGAGCAAGGCAATAAAAGGTGCTATTGCTATAGTCACTGGCAGCTACAGACAGAGACAAAAGAGGAAAAGAGGTTGTGAGTGGTCCAGGTAGCCATGCGAGTATGCATACACGAGTCTCCTGGCCCTCCTGTTACAGCCCACCCTAGTACTGTTCTTGGGCTGAGGGACAGCAAGGCCAGGCAAAGTGAGCAAAAAAACGTACTCAGCAGAGGTGAACAACAGAACGCGGGCTGGATAAACTGGATGTGGGGGGCTATAGGTACACAAGCCCTGCATTCTTGCTGCCTTCACCTTATGTTTGCCCCAATGAGGATGACAGCCAGAAAATTCTTTAGTAACCTTGTTAGTATCTGGCTCTTAATATTAAATTACAAAAACAACTGATACATGACTAGTATTTTTAAAACATTGCCTCAATTGATCCTTACAATGACCCAGTAGGGAATAAAATAAGAAAAACATTATCATCCCCATTTTATAAATGTTGATGCCAAGGCTCAAAGAAGATAAGTGTTCTAAGACCGTGTACCAACCAATTAAGTGAACCCACATCTTCTGACTTTTGTATTCCAATATGTGTTCCATTACACTACACGGAACTGCCTCTCATGTAACCAATTATTATAAGGAACACATATTACTCCGATTTATGCACCAAAATACAGAAACTTAAATACCATTAGCAGCCACATTTGAAAAAGTTCCTTTTTTTTCTGATGCCATCCTATAGCCATGACTTCTCTAAAATGACTGATGCCACATTTTCATATAATTCATATAATTTCATATAATTTACCACCTTTTACCTACAAAGGACTCCTTCTTTTTTACTTCCACAAATGACCCTAAATCTTACTCTATGCAGCAGACTAAGGACATAACGCTCTATAGAATATAAGCCTTGGCCATCTCTCTCTAAGCTTCTCATCATTCTCCAAGAGATCCTCTTAATATAACTAGTTCTGCTTATGTTGCTTTATTTTAAATAATCAATGTTCACTATTCAGGTGACAGCTACACTAAAAAGCTCAGATTTCACCACTATACAATATATCCATATAACAAAAGCACACATGTACTGCCCGAATCCATAAAAAAATAAAAATTTTAAAAAATCATTTATTGTACATCTTTTTATGCTGCACACTGTGTTAGGCATTTTGTCACATATAATCTCTCTGATCTTCATGGAGTCCACCCTATAAATTAGACATTTTATTCCCATTTATCAAGTAGAAAAACAGAAGTTCAACACACTTATGTAATTATCCAAGGTCAACGGCATTATAACACCAGCATGCCAATACATAAACATAGCATTTTAATACTCCAAGGCAATATTCTACAAACTGCACCCAGAACCAAAACCAGATTCTCATTCTTCTACAAAGAGAGAGACAGCATGCAATCAAGGATAAAAATGCTACTTCAGATCTCGTTTGTTTCAAAAAAAAAATGGTAAGAGATTAAAAATCTAAAAATGTTGAGAGATTAGCTAATTTTAAAAATCATGAAGGTATTGAGTAAAGAAAGACAAGGAAGTGTTCGGGCTGAGCAGTCAGTCTTGACTGCAAAGGGCGTTAATGATTCGGGAGCAAGATGCTGGGGACATTTTGTGGCTGAAGAAGCACAAAACCCAATCCAGTTCTTGGCAGAAAACATTTTGGAACTTTTACTGGTGTAGTCATCCTTCAGCACTGCCAAGAAGGAGGCCTGTATTGATTGCCTTGTCTTTCTCTCGCAAATAAGATGAGTAGCTCAGTGGTTCATGCCTAAGCAAAGTTTACTCCTGAAAGTTTTCTGATCTCAGTGTCTCTGTGAAAACAGGGAATGACTCCACAAGCCCTGGAAACCTTTGCTGATGGACTGTATCCAATTTAGCAGGAGAACCAGGGCCTGAATTTCTCCTCCTAGAACTTAAAGGAAAGCAACACTAGATAGACAATTGAGTAGGACTGATATTCAGAGGAAGACAGAGGGGTTTAGCACCACAAAGAGCTGTGCATAAACAACACACACACACACAGTTCAATTCCAATGACTGGTTCTCAAGGAAAGCCAAAAGATTTACCATTTGGCAAAACTATAGGCTAACTTCATTCCAATGGTATTCTAATCCTACAGTTACAAGTCACTAAATTAGTTTCTTTCACATTTAAAAGTGGCCCACTCTGCCATGACAGTTGATTAACTTTAATGCACTCCACTCTTCCGCTTTGATGTTTTATTTGCTCTCTCTAAAATATCTCTTGTGTTCTTCTATTTTGTCTCACACAATATATTATATTTGGCTATGCAATGGCTAGTTGTGACACCTAAAGAATAGCGTCTGGTTTTACAGAGCATCTCATTTATACTCAGGATACAGCGAAGCACTTTACAAAGCAATACATTATGGGAGATAACAGTAACAGAGGGGCTGCGAGACAAACAAAGAGGCTACTTTGAATACAAACTCAATTTCAAACATTAAAAGGGGATTCGTTGAGAGAAAGCGTGTAGTTCAAGATAAGCAGAGCGGCTTTGCTCCCTTCCTCACAGAGACCATGACAAGTCTTGACGCACCTGCTCTAGGAAGTCTTGCTCCCCCTGTAGAACTGAGCATTGCTTCCTTTGGGCTCTCACCATAGCCTGCATGTATTTATCTAAATATGCATAAACTTTTATTATCAATATATGATGATGTG
Source organism: Trachypithecus francoisi (assembly GCF_009764315.1). Taxonomy (NCBI): domain Eukaryota; kingdom Metazoa; phylum Chordata; class Mammalia; order Primates; family Cercopithecidae; genus Trachypithecus; species Trachypithecus francoisi. The sequence goes on along the minus strand of NW_022681456.1, from coordinate 117,706,574 downwards.
TCCACCTACTTTAACTAGTTGATAACCTTCTTGTGAGCAGGGACTTTTTCAGCTTAGTAAGCATTTATTGAGCACTTATAACCTAGTGAACATTTTTTTCTTTTTTTCTTTTTTTTTTTTAGTGGTGAGGATGCAACAGATACAGATTCTATCCTTCAAGACCATGGTCTAGCACAAGACACAGACATAAACCCATAACGAAAATGTTGCCTTACTTTACTCATATTCTTGAACTCTAACAGTGCCTATATGCAATAAGGAACGACTCAATAAATGGTGGCCAATATTGAGTTTCTACCATTAGGTGGAACCATATAAAATTGTTAATGTTTGACCATTTTTGACCTATAATAGTTCAACCTGCTGTGTGCCAGATATTACTATTGCCAGGTAATTTTCATGCATTATTAGATACTCACACAAACATTGGAAGTCATACTTTTCCTTTATCACAAATGAGAAAACTGAGGGTTAAGTACATGACCAAGATTACACAGCTAATAAGGGATGGCATCAATTTTCAAACCCAAGTTTGTCTGGATCCAAAGCCCTTCCTCTTTCCCTTCCAGGGCCTCTCAGTATAATATGAGTGTTGAGTGAGTGAATGAATGAATGAATGAATGAAATCACCAACCAAAACCAACTGGTGTTTTAATACCAGTTCTGCCTTAACACAGTGCCTGAGGATAGGCGAGTCACCTAATTACCATCTCTATGCTATCATCGGTGAAACCAGGATAATATACCTAACCTACATACCTGAAAGATTTTTGTGAAGATCAAATGAAAATATGTATATGGAAGTGCTTTGAAGAATCTAAAATACTCTACAGATGCAAAGGATATTACGTTTAAGCTTCTATAGAAGCTGTTCAAGGAGCCTAGCTATTTATGATAGCACAAAGTGAGCGTGTGGGAGGTGAGGGTGAAAGAATGGCAGACAGAGGCTGAAAGGAATGTTAAGAGGAAACTCACATGGGGCAAAAGATATTAGTTCCCTGAGCGATATAACTCCCTGAAGATGTCACATAATGGCTTCGGGGTAGCAGCGACCTCCACTGACAGCTTACTAGTCATGTAGATTAATTCAAGAGTCACTCAGGCCAGGGCCAGTATTGGGAATCAGTGGAGCTCAGTATATCCAAATCATGCCATGAATTCAGAAACCAGGGTGCACCAGCAGGACTAGCAACAAAGCAGCAGGATTAGAGAGTTGACTCTTCACTCATTTGGCTCTTTGCATCCTTGAAGCTTAGGCTAAGTGATCCTGAGATCCACAGTAAACAAAAGGCCACAGGAGCTTATCTTCATGCCAGTAACTGGTACAGGGTAACTATAGCAGGAAACAGTCTACACTTTGCTCAGAGCAGGCTCTAAGGGAAGACACATCTGGGTGGGAAGCCAGGCCAACCCTGTCCTTAGAAAACTGAGTCCTGTGGCAATCCCAACTGGAAGGATATAAAATGTGACTTAATCAATAATTAAGTCAAAAATATTCCAAGCACCATCCTTTAATGCAGTCAGGACATTATTTAGAGTGATTCAATTAAGGAGATTATGACTGGAATATGACAGGCAGTGAGTGAAGTTAATATTAAAATGCCAGAACTATGTATCAGGTCCAGTTTCCCAAGCTACCAATAAAGACAGAAAGTTAGGAGACATAGGCTTAAAATGTGTCACATTAGAGAGTAGGGAAACAAGAATTCTCATACAATGGAACAGAAGCATAAATGAGTATAACTTTTTTGGAGGTCAAAGTGGTAGTATCTATCGAAATTTTAATATCAAGACAAAATAAAATTCAAAGGCAAAAACATCAAAAGGGACATTAAGTGATATCACATATAGGTACCAGGAAAATGCAATCATTATGTATAAGGCAACAACTAAAATTTACATGGGGAGAAACAGACAAATCCAACTGACAAAAGATCTTATTAACTAAGACATAAAAGATGGATGAGTTATAAGTTTGAACTAGTTCGGATACCTAGAAATGCATATAGAACAGAGAATAGATGTTCTTTTTAAGTACATACATGAAAAATATTAAATCTACAAAAATACATCAATAGATTTTAAAAAATCAATATGAAATCAGTTGTCATTTTCCCCATAATGTGATTACATTAAAAGTACTTTTTTTTTTTTTTGAGTCAGAGTCTCGCTCTGTCACCCAGGCTGGAGCACAGTGGTGCTATCTCGGCTCACTGCAAGCTCCGCCTCCCAGGTTCACGCCATTCTCCTGCCTCAGCCTCCCGAGTGCTGGGATTACAGGCGTGAGCCACTGTGCCCAGCCTAAAAGCACGTTTTCAAAGGCACTAAAAATACTACATATCCAAAATCTTAAAAAAAAACTTGTGATCAAAAAACTATAAGGTGAAATAGGAAATTGTAAGGGAAACTAAAATTCCTTTGAACAGAATAACAATGAAAATACTAAATGTCAGAATTTCTAGAGGATAATTAAAGCAGTTTAGAGAGCAAAGTACACCTTTAAATACATTTATAAGAAACCAAGAAAATAAAATATGATTAATTATAATCAAGTTTTCACTTATTGTATTAAAAACTTAACAGTCAATCCTAGTAAACAAGAAAACAACAAATGAATGAAACACAAGACAAAGAAAAGCAAAAAAAAAAAAACTGATCTTTTAAAAGACATAAAGTCCTGACACGATGAATCAAGAAAAAAGTAGAGAAAATGCAAATGAAAGAGAAAATAACATATATAATAGAAATTTTGAAATAATGAATATTATGAAAACTAGTTACTTTTCCATTTAATGTGTAATACGTAATAAAAATGGCAAATAGGGAAAAGGGCTTAAAAGAATGTAGAACATTTGAAAAGTTTTGTAGAACATTTGAAAAGTTTTCGGAATTTTAAAAATTGTTATTAAAGCCCACACCCCTAATTCACCAAAACTACTCCCTACCCTAGTCCTCCACTCCTCACCCAATCATCCCATCATCCCACCCCACCTCTGCCAAAATAAAAAGAAACAAAAGTGGTACAGATGATTTTATAGATTAAGTATATCAAACTTTTAAGGAAGAAACGAGCCTTTCTCATAAAAGTGGAACGAAAAGAAAAAGAAAGAAAGCTTGATTCTAGATTCAGATAATTACAAGATTATTGTAAATCCCTTCCACTTATGGACATAAAGGGGGGGGAGAAAAACAAACCTTAAAAAGTAGTGGTCAGGCGCGGTGGCTCACGCCTGTAATCCCAGCACTTTGGGAAGCCGAAGTGGGCAGATCACTGAAAACACTAAAAATACAAAAAATTAGCTGGGCGTGGTGGCGCGTGCCTCTAATCCCAGCTACTCAGGAGGCAGAGGCAGGAGAATCCCTTGAACAACAGAGTTGGAGCTTGCAGTTAGCCGAGATCACGCCACTGCACTCCAGCCTGGCAACAGAGCAAGGCTCCGACTGAAGAGGGGAAAAATTAAAAAAAGCTAACTAAAACACAGTATATTTTTAAAATAGTAATAATCATCACCATGATCAATTGTGGTTTATACCTGAAATGCAAGAATGACTTAACTTCAGAATATATATCAAAATAATTCACATTAGAGAATTAAATGAGATATTTACATGAATATCTCAAAAAAAAATGCAGATAACATACTTGACTAAGGAAAACACTTATATATGATAGAAATGTTGTGTTTAAAACAAACAAATAAAAAATAACTCTTTGATAATAGGAAATCAAGAGATCATCAGCCTTTACCTGGTGGGTACATCCAAAAACTGCAATCTATTTAGGAATTAGCAAAAGTCTTAACAAGATCTCTACAGCAAAAATTTGAAAACTTTATTAAAAGATTTGAAAGAAGACCCAAACCACGTAACCATATACCACATTCATGAATGTGATATCATAGTATTTTAAGTTCTATTTTCTACAATTTCAAGTCAATTCTCATCAAAATAATAGTAAGATTTTAAAAGAAATGTTATAAATTTATTCTAAAATATATAAGAAAGGATAAAGGTACACAAAGAACTATTGAACAGGATGTCCTTATCTGAACCTATAATGAAAGTGTGCTATGAACTGAGAAGTATGGTTGACTCAATTCTGCAGAACAGATCCAAAATAATTTTTAATTAATATATTTTTAAGAATTGTAAGTTCCAAGTCAATTAAAGTTTTCAGTTACACCTTCTAAATTTAAATCTAGAGAAGCAGGGCAAATGTTGAACCAAAGAAGTGATCTTGAGTCAGAATGCTTAGCTTAGGCAATACATGGATTCATCAACCATCTGAGGTAGGAAATGTGAGTATCACAGATGACAAACACCCACTTTTCAATATCACTAATAAGTACAAGACCAATATCTATTTTTGTCAAATGGCATCTATATATTCAGGGCATTTGAAAATCCAGTTTCAATCCTCTGAATGCACTTAGTGTCTGCTAAACTACTAAATATCATCCAACTCTGTAGAAATAACACATAAAAGGCACCAATCTTTGCTTTCAATTGATGTGGAACCTACACTTCTGTGTTGTTATTTTCCTCCCTCTCACGCTCTTCCCATTATCTATTACTCTTTTCAAGGTTTTGAGCTCCCTTGCCCTGTTCTTTCTTCAGAAAGGAGCAAGGTAAGAAATCCTGAGTCTGGGGCATGGAGGCAAGGGGCTGAGACTGTGCCCCTATGGAACCAGTGGACAAAGAAATATCTCCCTGGACATGCTAGATACATGTCCAATTCATTTGTCACTGAGTGACCCACATGACAATAAACAGGCCTCCTTGGTCCTGGAGTTGGGGTATTTACTCACCAAAATATAATCCTCCGGGGAATTAACCCCAAATCAATTTCAACATATCACAGCCACAGAAATAATGGAAACAGAAAATCAAAGCCTTCATTAAAGCTGTTTCTGGGAAAATATTTGATCAGAGAAGAGCAGGACAGATGGGAGAGGGGAAAAAGGTATAGGCTCTGATTATCCAAATCTTTGAGCCAGCAGATGAAACTTCAAGTCCTCTTACATAATGCATGTAAGGATGCCCGTCCTAAGACCCCCAGTTCCTGTAGACCCCTAGGAGAAGATGGCCCCAACACTGCCAAAAGCAAAGGTGATACTGGATCTCATGGCAGCAGTATTTCTGCCAAATCTTTCCTAGAACCTCTCCCGAATAAGAGCCTTCTCATTCTTAGTTCAACCAGACCCGTCGCCTGGACTTTCTTGTCCTTACAACACTTCTAGTGGCTCAAGCCAGGTTTTTCTATCTGAGCTGTTCTTTCCGGCTGTAGGCACAAAGCAGAAGTATCACATCTACTGTCACCCAGATTCTTGATACAAGGTTTGTACAGATAACTAATAAAGGATTATAAATCACTTTACATGTGTGCATTTTAATAGACATTTGTAATACAAACGTAGATGATTATCAGTACTCTCACCAGCAGCAAACACTCACGGGTTTTTCTTTTTTCCTTAATATTCTACAAGAGCAGACATCAAAATTGCTCAAAGTTCCTCTCCTAATATCTGCACACAGTTCTTAATTATAATTAATTTATAGGCCTCCAAGGACAGTGTGGGCAGCCCTGCTGAAATCCAAACCTTTTGAAACCTGATTCCGATTATTACCATTTGGCAGCAGATTAGGGCAATTGTGTGTATTGGTTTAACAGCAAAATAGCATTTTCAAGTGTTAATAAAAATTATTGGCTTGTCACTGTCTATTAAGAGGAGGACGGGCAGTGAAAATAGCAGATGATAAAAGGAGAAGCACGGGAGCAGGGTGGCAGGAAAATCTCAGCTGGGAAGGAGTCAAAGGAAGATACTGGAAGGACTACAGAGAGCAGGGAATAGGGGACAGACCACCAAACGTATAGGCATCTACCCAGAAAACAGTGGTGTTCTGAGCTGCAGATAAACAGCCTGCACTAGAGGAGATTTAAAATGTAGGAGTTACATAGGTAAACATCTGCCATAGGGGTTTGCTGCACACATCAACCCATCACCTTGGTATTAAGCCCAGCATCCATTAGCTATTCTTCCTGATGCTCTCCCTCCCCCACCCCCTCCCCACCCACAGGCCCCAGTGTGTATTCCTCCCACCATGTATCCATGTGTTCTCATCGTTCAGCTCCCATTTATAAGTTTACCTATGTAACAAACCTGCACATCCTGCACATATACCCCAGAACTTAAAATAAAAGTTGAATAAAATAAAATGGATGGGCACTGTGGTTCACGGTACTTTAGTAATCCCAGCACTTTGGGAGGCTGAGGTGGGTGGATCGCGAGGTAAAGAGATCGAGACCATCCTGGCCAATATGGTGAAACCTCATCTCTACTAAAAATACAAAAATTAGCTGGGCGCAGTGGTGAGAACCTGTAGTCCCAGCTAGTTGGGAGGCTGAGGCAGGAGGGTCACTTGAACCCAGGAGGCGGAGGTTGCAGTGAGCCAAGATAGCACCACTGCACTCCAGTCTGGTGACAGAGCGAGACTCTCTCTCAAAAAAAAATAAAAATAAAAAGTAAAAAATAAAATAAAATATAGGTGTTGAAGAAGGCTACTTCCAAGCCCCAACTCCCAAAACAATCTGCTCTGTAGCCTAGACATATTCCAAGCCACTGCATCCCTCAACAAAGACTCTTCTGCAACAATAATCAGGTTGTTTTGTAATGGAGAGAGCAAAGCTTTAGAGTTAATGGACTCACTTTTAACATTTATTCTTAATTTGCTGTGTGATCTTTACCTCTCTAACTCTGCAAAGTGTGAGATAACTACTGCCTTCACAGAATCACTGTGAAGACCGATTCATTTGACAAATGTTTGTTGAACATTTTCCACGTGCCAGGGCACATGCTAGGAGACAGGATCCAACACAGAATGGGAATGGGATCCTATCTCCAAGCAGCCATTAGGCTAGTGGTCAAGACAAACAAATAAACAGGAAATTACAGTATCATGTGAGAGGGCTGTGACAGAGCATGCCCAGTGCTACCTGAGAGATCAGGAGAGTAACAAGCTAAGGACGAACAGATGACTAGGAAATAGTAGTGAAAACGGCAGATTGAAATTACAAAAGTAATAAAATATCATTTAGAAGATCCTTGTGAAGAAAGCAAGGACCTGAAGTCCAAAGAGCTAGAATTGAAACCTGGCTTTGACACTTATCTTGGGGGGAAGGAAGAGAGTAACTTAAATTACCTAGACCTCATTTTCTTCTTTATAAAATAGGAATTATCCTCACCTTACAGAGTTGTTGTGAATCTTAAACAATTTACTTGAAAGCATCTAGCACAATGCAGTTACCTGATATTTATTCATTGAATGTGAATATATTCTGTTCAGAGGCAGATAAGGAGCTTCTGTTGACTCCAATTACTTAGAAAGGAGTCAAAGAGCTCCTTCTCTCCCACCTCCTTCCCTGGCTTTAGCACAATTTCTACTGACCTTAGAAATAGGTTGTTTTAAAAAGTCTTTAAGTGACAACCTCATGGCTAATGGAAACAATACTTAAATTCTAATCCCAGGGAGAGCCAGCACCTACTTCTTCGTTCCTTCCCTCCTACCAGCCACCAAGTAGTCACCAAATTTTATACCAAGTAATATGACAGCTTCAACTGTCATATTACTGACATCAGAATAATCACACTTCAGATTTGGAATCAATATCTTCCATCACAAAGAGTACTGGAAAGGAGTATGGAAGTACAGGAAAGGCAGAACCCACACTCACTGCTTTTGCTAGTAACAAGGCTTTTCTTGTAAACCCTAATGAAATGAGGCAGGAACTGTGTCTTATTTATCTATCTCCAGCACTTGGCAAAGCATGTGGCATATGGTAGGTGCACAGCGAACATTTGTTAATGACATTAATGAATGAACCAGACCAATAATGAGCTGCAACTCTCCAACTCCACTGATTCTCTAACTCCACTGATCATAAACAAAGGCACTGTTCTAGGTCTTCCATTTCCCAAGGGTTATGATAATAAAAAGGCAATACAATAAACACCAATACCATTTCCAACTTCTTGATATATAGGGATCATTTCTAGGTCAACACTGTTAGTTGGTAATTGCCTATGTATCTGGATGTATATTTGTATGTGTAAATCAATGTTTATACGAGAGTTGCATGTGTGTGAGCTCAAATTAGCCTTGTTTCCCTTGGTCTCTGAGCTATAGGATGGTTCTGCTGATGGAACATGGCACCCAGGTATGACTCAGACTTCACCTCAGAGCCAAGGTTTAAAACAAGCTTTTGAAACCACACCTCAAAGAGAGCCCTGTAGCTAGGCCAGTGTCAATAGGGAACAAAAGCTGCATTATTTCAGCTGGCTGGTTATCCAGCCAACTATAGTTGCAATCACACATTTCCTAATACAAATTTCCACCATTGTTCCCACCAATATACATAGTTGTTAGCCACACAACTAAGCATAACCAAATTGTGAACTCGTTAAAATCCCTCTGATGTTACCTGTGTAACTGAGCACCTATTTGAAGCATTTATTATAAGTTGAAGCTTTACTCTTTGTTCTTGCCCTTCCTCCTCTCTCTCCTTTCTCCCAAATTACAGGATGAGTAGAATAGTAGGGTAGGAGGCACACAGACTGAGGAAATTGTTAGGCCCTGTTACAATTCTGCCACTAACAAGCCTGTGGCTCTGTTTCCTGGTCTGTGAAATAAGAGAAATGGACTGGTTCTTGAAGTCTCTTCCAGCTTTAAAATTCTGTGAATTCTGGTCTTCCACTCACCACTTAAGATCTACTCTCAGGCCAGGCACTGTGGCTCACACCCATAATCCCAGCACTTTGGAGGCGGAGGTAGGTGGATCACTTGAGGTCAGGAGATTGAGACCATCCTGGCTAACATGGTGAAACCGTGTCTCTACTGAAAATACAAAAAATTAGCCGGGCATGGTGGCACGCACCTGTAGTCCCACCTACTCGGGAGGCTGAGGCAGGAGAATTGCTTGAACCAGGGAGGCGGAAGTTCCAATGAGCTGAGATCGCACCACTGTACTCCAGCCTAGGTGACAGAGCAAGACACTGTCTCAAAAAAAAAAAAAAAAAAAAAAATCGACTCTCTGCTATGAGCTAAGACCCTGGGAAGCAGACCTGTTTGGACTACATGGTAAACTTCCCGGTCGTCTGGTTTCCAGGTGGGTTTCGCCAACAGACCACACAAGCAGGAGATGAGTGGGAACAAGACTAAGACAGGGCTATCGACTCCCCTGACCCACTTCCCTTTCTGCCACTCACTGTGGGCTGGTTGTATCACCTGACTGAAGGTCACAGCTTCCATTAAGCAACCCTCTCCCCATGGCTCGCTCTGTACAGCCTACTTCCAGGCTCCAGAAGTTACTCCTACCTTCCTCCTTCAGGGCCACAGGTGGTGGTAGCTACACCCAGCTGCTACTAGCTCCAGGATGTCAGACCATTTCTTGTGGTTTCTGTCCACACCTTGGTAAATAGCCCTTTTACCGAACTGTCTTCAAATTAAACAAATTGAGAGTGGCTTCTGTGTTCTGCTCTGATTATAAAGGATGCAGATTCCTCCTGAGTGCCACAATAATACCTATGAGGCTTTCTTTGATTCAAAGTGGCGAAAGCAAGACCTGAATTCTACCACCACCACCTCCACCACCAAGTCGAGTACGGCCTCTTCTGATGCTGCTCCCTGCTTATCCTCAGGCCCTGGTGAGCAGCATCATAAGCAGTAATGGTCTCCAGGTGCCTGGTTCTCAGCAAAGAACAGATAAACACCTGAAGACAATTTCAACAGCACAACTGTTGAGAGTCAGCATTTTGAGAATGAGAAACGTAAAAGCACTGGGAGTCAGAAAAATACAGCAAGCAATTATTAGAACGACTACAAAATAAAATTCAGAGAAAGGCAGCGCATTTTCACTCAGGGAAAATGAGGTCATTAAATGGGACTTTGCTGAAGTAACAACTGGTTAATGAAGCCCTAAGTTTTTATTCTTCTCTTTGATTTGGTTGGAATCTGATTCATGAAAAAATTTGAGTTTTAGAATCAATTTTTACTGACTATACAAATTAGAAACCAAAGTATGAGGAAATACAATCACGTGTGGCTTAATGACAGAGCTGTGTCCTAAGAAATGCATCATTAGGCGACTTCATCACAGTGCAAACACTATGGAGTGTATTTACACAAACCTGCATGGTACAGCTATTGCACACATAGGCCATATGGGAGAGCCTGTTACTCCTGGGCTACAAATCTGTACAGCATGTTACTGTACTGCATACTGTAGGCAATTGTAACACAGTGGTAAGGATTTTTGCATCTAAATACATCTAACATAGAAGATGTGCAGTAACAATACAGTATTATAATCTTACACAACCGCTGTCATTATAGGGCACATGACTGTATAACAGCACAAGAAAATAAAAAGGTGATATTTCAAAGAAATACATGACAGTTAACTTTGTGGTTTTTCTTAATATGCAGACAAGAAATTAGAAATAGTAAAAAAAAAAAAAATGAGAACTGTTTGTGAATCTTTTCCTGTAATAGTAATAACATAGTTGCAACTTGGTCACCCTTCACATTTTATACTGTTTTCAAAAGCATGTAGCTGCTCTCTCTGAATCCAGCCTCTTGATCCCCTACTGGAACAGCACATATATCAGGCCTGAATGACCATGTCCACCATTGCCATAGGAATGGCAAGGGGGACAGGCTGGTACGGTCAGTGCCTCCTTGTCCATGCCCCACTGAGACCAAATGGAGCTCCTTCCTGACTTGCTAGACATAGCTGCAGGCCAGACCAGAATCCATGGGCAGAATTCTCCAAAATCAGATAAAGGGAGAACAATCAGGATGCCTGCAACTCTCCCACCTTAAATTAAACGTGGAAGGCTGAAAACTTGACTTACAAATTCATATACCAGCTTCTATCCTTCTGTCCTCAAAAGTCCAATGAACCAACATGTCCTTATCATGTGCCCATATGTGAGTCACTGTAAAGTGTGTTAAGGAGTCAGAATTCAGCCACAAGGACCTGACACCCCTGCACAGAAAAGCACACACACTCCCCAACACAGGAGTGTCAGGACCGTAGAGAGGGCTAAGGCAGTATAAAGACAAAGGCAGAGGGTCTGCCCCGGCCTTGGGTCCTGGAGACGCCTTTATTAGGAAGCAGCTTTTGAGCTGGACTGAAGAGCACTGAGGGTATCTGAGGAAAGGAGCCAAAGTACAAAAATGAGGCTGCCTTAAGTCAGAAAACAAGTGAGGAACAAAACATATTGGGGAATAAGAACAGCATGGCTTGGCCAGGAGCAAGAGCCCACAGAAGGAGAGTTTGGAGAAAAGCTGAAAAGGCAAGTCAAGGAATTGGGGGATGCTCAGCTGGCACTTGGACTCAATGCTAGGGATGCAACCAAAAACAGTGGAAAATCGGGAGGAAGAGGAACAGATCTCCCATCGCTAAATCCAGTTTATCCTCAACTTCCAAGGTGACTGAAACTGCAGCTGCCTCCAAGAGCTGTTTGGGAAATCAACTAGGCTGGTTTATTACAGCATGGAAATTCCTTCCCTGCCTCCCAATAATGGCAAATAAGCTGCCACTGTTGAGAAGTGAAGACCCCGGTTTTATCATGATTAAGAAACTAAAGCGCTTACAAAATAACATTCACTGAAGTGTTTTCAATTGAAATAATATTCTTGGAAACAGTTTTCTTCTCTACACGAAAACTTCCCTCTGCTCACACGAACCTAAGTACAATGACCCTAAGCTACTGCCTGCAACTGCCCTGTGTACAGAGGCCTCTCTTCCCTCATCTCTAGCCCAAGTCTTCTCCTTCAGCTCTTGCCTTCCTGTTTACTGTATTCACTCTCATGCCATGCAAAGATTGTTCCACAGCCTCTTTGAGACCTCTCATCTGGAAGCAGCTTTGTTTCAGTTTTCAAATTCTCTCTTGCCTTGCTTTGGCTGACGAAGGAGTATAAGGTTGTGTGTGTGTGTGTGTGTGTGTGTGTGTGTGTGTGTGAATATGTATAAAAAAGAAAGAACTTTAGTTCTATTCATTTTGCCTCTCCTACTCCATCCTCTTTGTTCTATTCCTCACCTTGTGTCTTAAATCTGTCTTGTCTATTCTTAAAATATGTTCATGAACAACTCCACTTGCCTCTTTTTTTCTGCTGTTGTAATTTTCCCTGGCTGTCCTTTATAAGATTTGTCATCTGTTTTTTCCCCCATTGCACCATCCACCTCAACACTTAATCTCTCCACATTTCCTTGGTCCACTTGCACCTGGCAGTCTCCTTCGGCACCTCTTCCTCTACTCTCTTACCTTGCCTGGGCCATTATCTCTTGTTCTTCATCCTGTCTCTTCAGCAGGTTTCATTCCTAGACCAGGATATAACCATGACCCCCCCATCCCCTCTCTCCACCTGAGTCAATGACTCAAAAGTTCCTCTTCCTTAACTAGAAGAAAGGCCTGGTTTCACACTTTTATCCATCTGCCTAGTTGCCTGGCCTCACTGCAAGGTTAACACATCTGAAACATTTTCACAAACTCTTCACATGCCCTTGTCATTTTCCTTTGTTTAATATATATTCAGGCTTAAGTCAAACCCTGCTACTTTCTCATCTTTAGCACCAAATTCTTTCTTCATCACCTAATGCAATATCCTAATGTTTTCCAACAACTATCTTTTCTCTGGCTTAGCCTCTCATTCTACATCAAAATATCTCCATCAGAATCATTTTCTCCTGCTTGCCATACTACACTTTCCTTCCTCTAAAACCTGACATCTTTTCTCCTATTCTCCTCTTCCCTCAAGAATCTACATAGAGAGATAGTGATGTGGCTTGACAGGAACATACCTGATTCAGTCTGAGCTCTGCAGAGTTTAATGAGGGAATCACTAAGCCTTTACCTCTGCATCTCATTAATCATCCACACCTTAAAATTCACTCATTCTTCTATCATCCTGTGCACATATTCATTCCTACACCAACTCTCTAAACTGCCATCTGTCTCCTCACCCCAGAGTCAATATGAGTCTTTCTTACACAAATCTCCCGGAGATAGATGAAGAAATAATGCAGAGATAAACTAGTGACATAAGATACAATCATAGTATGTGTCTCATTTGCCAAGAGGAAGGGACACAGTTCCTGGCCTAGCATGTTCTTGAGGGGTAAGAGATTCTGGGTTTATCAAGACAGCTTTCCTGAGAGATCTGTCCTTTGGGCAAAATGGAACTCTGACAGAGGACTAGTGAAGTGCTAGGAAGCTCTCTGGAATTTGTCTGGTCCAGAGGATAAATGGAAGGCACCAAAGCAGGAATTCCCAGCCAATCAAGAGGAGGAAAGAGAAGTCAAGTAAGCCATAACAAACAAAGAAAAAACTTTTTTTTTTCCAAATTGGCAAATATGATCTATTTTTTAAAGAGACACTGAGAAATAGTGGAAAATCCCTGGATTTGAGTAAGATTTACTATGTGACCTTAAGCACATCACTTAGCCTCTCTGAACCTCAGGGAAGTGGCTCATCTCTAAAATATAAGCAACAATGCCTGTTTCACAGCGTTGTGAGACTTACATGAGAAAATGGGTATGAAAGCAGTTTAAAAGTTGAAAGATACTATGCAAATGTGGAAGCCTGTTATTACTAAATGACCCTAACAAAGACATTATTCATTTAGGTATACATCAGTATACATAAATGTAAATTTTAATTTATGAAAATCTTTTAAGATCCAGTTTACTGAGGTACAATTTGCATATATTAAAATTCACACTTTCAGGTTGATAGTTCTATAGGTTTTTGACAACCATATACAGTATATAACCACCACCATAACCAAGATATAAAATATTTCCATCACCCCAAAATTTCCACGTTCCTTTATAATCAATCCCTTAGCCCTCGCCTGTGCATGACAATCACTGATCTGATTTTTATAATTTTGCTTCTCCCAGACATCCTATAAATGGCATAATATTGTGTGCAACCTTTTGTGTCTGACTTCCGTCACCTGACATAACAACTTTTAAAATTCCTCAATATTGTTGTGTATATCAGAACTTCATCCTTTTCATTGCTGAGTAATATTCCTTTGTATAGATATATCACAATATGTTTATTGATTCACTGTTGACGGACATTAAGGGTGTTTCCACTTTTGGTGATCATGAATAAAGCTCCTATAATGTCCACGTATGGTCTGTAGTGTGGATATGTGTTTTCACTTTTCTTAAGTAGGTACCTAACACTGGGATTGCCGAGTTCTTGGTTAGGGTATTTTAACTTTTATATTTAATTGCCAAACTTTTCCAAAGTGACTATCCCATTTTGCATTCCCACCAGAAGTTTCTCCACATTCTTACCATTCCTACCAACCTATTCTTTCCAAAGTCTTGTGAATGTTCTTTTCTTCCTTCCTTCTTACCTGCTTTTGGTCCTTCTTTCTTTTTGTTAGATTTCATTCATTTTACTTGGTGTTCAGTGGTAGCTCATTGTAGTTCTGAGATGAATTTCCTGCCAACTAATGATGTGAAAATTTTTTTCAATGTTTATTTACCATCTTATCTCTTCTTTAGTAGTGCTTGTTCACATCTTCTGTTCACTTTTTGAGTTTTCTTGCTATTGAGTTATGCGAGTTCTTCACATATTCTAGATATGTTCTTTATATAAAATATGTATTTTATAAATATTTTCTCCCATTTTGTGGCTTATCATTTTCTTTTTTTTATTTTTATTTTTATTATTTATTTATTTATTTATTTTTTAATTATACTTTAAGTTCTAGGGTACATGTGCATAACGTGCAGGTTTATTACATATGTATACTTATGCCATGTTGGTGTGCTGCACCCATCAACTCGTCAGCACCCATCAATTCATCATTTATATCATGTATAACTCCCCAATGCAATCCCTCCCTCCTCCCCCCTCCCCATGATAGGCCCCAGTGTGTGATGTTCCCCTTCCCCAGTCCAAGTGATCTCATTGTTCAGTTCCCACCTATGAGTGAGAACATGCAGTGTTTGGTTTTCTCTTCTTGTGATAGTTTGCTAAGAATGATGGTTTCCAGCTGCATCCATGTCCCTACAAAGGACGCAAACTCATCCTTTTTGATGGCTGCATAGTATTCCATGGTGTATATATGCCACATTTTCTTAATCTAGTCTGTCCCAGATGGACATTTGGGTTGATTCCAAGTCTTTGTCATTTTCTTAACAGTGCCTTTCAAAAACAGAAGTTTTTGTTTTTTATGAAGTCCAGCGTATTAAATTTTTCTTTTATGGCTCATGCATTTTGTATATCTAGGAAGTCTTTGCCTAAACAAAGGATATAAAGATTTTCTCCTGTTTTCCTCTAAAAGTTTTTTAATGTCAGAGTTGTATAATTATAGTTCCATGATACATTTTCAGTTTATTAATCACTTTACATGGTACAAGGTATGAGTCGAAGTTCATTTATGGGTGTATGTATGTTTTGCATATGGATGTACAATTGTTTCAGCATCATTTTCTGAAAAGACTGCCCTTCCTCCACCACCTTGACACGTTTGTCAGAAATCTACTTGTGGATTCTTTTATGCTATTACCACACTATCTTGATTACTGTGCTTTTTAGTCTTATAGACAGGCAGTGTATGTCCTGCAACTTTTTAATTCCAAAATTGTTTTGGCTTTTGTGTTTTGCCATGTAAATTTTAGAATCAGCTGTTAATTTCTACAAAAAAAAAATCCTACTGGGAGTTTGACTGTGTTTTTATTGAATCTATAAAAATTTAAGAAAAATAAGATACCTTAACAATATTGAGTCAGATATTTTATAAAATTTATCCTGAGAATATCATGTTTCTGATGTTACTATAAATTTATTTCTTAAATTTCAATTTCTAATTGTTCATTGATAATATACATACACAATTAATTTTTGTATGACCTTGTATCCTGTGACCTTAAGAAACTAACATTTATTTTAGTAGGGGTTTTTGTTGTTGTTTTTTTTTGTATATTTTTTATTGCTCTCTACATAGACAGTCATGTTGCCTGGGAGTAATGATAGTTTTTTTTACCTTCCTCTTCTTTTTCTAGTCCAATAACACTGGCTAGGACTTCCAATAAAAATTTTTTTAGAACTAGTAACAGAGAACATCCTTATCTTCTTACTTATCTTAGGGGTAGCATACTCAGTTTTTCAGCATTAAATAGGATATTACCTGTAGGGTTTTCATACCTTTGTCAAGTTGAGGAAGTTCCTTTCCATTTCTAGTTTGATGAAATTTTTGAAATCATGAATGTATGTGTATGTATACATATTTCTGTCTTTTTCCTTTACAAGAAATATTTCTTTCCACTCATGCTTCAAGATTCCTTCTACGAACTTGGCTGCTTATAAAGTAAAGACTTAAGAAGGGAGTGGTGCATTTAAATTAGCACATGTACTGGTTATTTTGGTTAGAGTTTGAAAGATTGACTGAAGGATCACAGAAAGTAAGAAACTTCCCCCAAGAGGTTATAGCTACTCATATAGAAGATAATCAGGCCATTTAAAAAAAAATGCTGCAGAGAAGATAATAGATTTGAAATTGATTAGGTGTAAAACACAGTAAGATGTGAAAAAGGTGGGAGAGGAAAACTGCAAAATTGTTCCCTACACCAAAATTTGGGAGAAGATAGTGGTGGGAGACAATTTAGAAAATAAGTTCTGTGTATTTTATATCACTTTCCAGATTTTAGCAGTACATAAAATTGCAGAAGGTCCTATAGACAATGAAAGACAAATACTAAACCACGAAAAAAGAGCAGCTGGGGTGAAAAATCTGACTTAAGTGTCAACTAAATGAAGACAGTACAAGAATGAAATCTCTCTCTAAATTGAGAGTGCAAGTACACATTCCTAAGAGATCTTCCTCTCTATCTGGGTGTGGTTAGAAGCCCTCCAAGAGGAACCTTTTCTCCCTGTTAATGTGAAAGATTTCACTCTTTTATCTTTCATGTCCACTTCATCCTCCATATAAATGTTCTTCCCCTGTGTTTTTCCCTCACTGCCCCTGCCTATAATCCAAATCCTGGTCCCCGTGTCACTCAACCCAGGGCTACCAGCAATCAGATCTGAGAAGCACTGGTAACAAGATCTACAGGAGAGCTTACCAAGGCTTTTATGTATTGGTTTAGGAATCTACCAAGCTTCCTAAAAGAAGTAGTATTCTGAAGTTTTAACTAGGAGTCTCAGAAACTGACTTTCAGAATACAACTTGTTCATTAGACAAAGCATTCATGCACAGAAGGAAATAAAGATGGTAACGGTATATAGCTTAGTTGAGAACACATGTCTAATGCAGTGTTTCTCAAAATAAGATCTGCAAGCAACCTGCATCAGAAACACCTGAGCACTTGGCAAAACTGGCCAATATTTAGGCCTGACCCCAGGCCAGGTGACGAGGAATACCTGGAGATAAATATGGAAACCTGCATTTTTCACAAGTGCCCCAGATGATACTGTTGTGCACCAAAAAGAGAGAAGCCCTGATTAGAAAAGTGCAAAAAAGCCAATTGTTCCCCCACCCAATGCACCAAGTACACACAAGTCTCAGGGCAGTGCTTTTCCAAATATGGTCATGACTAGCTTTTTTTAAGGGAATAAAATAGACCAGATCAGTTCACATCATGTTGTAAAGGCAAAGATTATTTTCAGTTTAATATTTACAGGTGTATGTACTGGTTTGATGTTAAATGTATTTCTTAATTGGACATTTTTTTAAAAGCCATGGTTCATATAGTTCATACAGAAATTGCCTCCAAAGAAGCATCCTATACATCATCTGCTCCCACAGTTTCATGTCACCCCACTTGCTCTGGCTTTGAACTAGGGCTGGGTGCTTGACCCAGCTCAACCAATTAGGAGAACTGGAACATGAATGCCTAAAAGCTAAATAAGTTAGCTATGGGCAATGGACTTTTGAGGCTGAATAAACTTCCAGGTTGAGACTCTCATTTGGGGTGATGGATTTTATTTTATTTTATTATTTTTTTTTTTTTGAGACGGAGTCTCGCTCTGTGGCCCAGGCTGGAGTGCAGTGGCCGGATCTCAGCTCACTGCAAGCTCCGCCTCCCGGGTTTACGCCATTCTCCTGCCTCAGCCTCCCGAGTAGCTGGGACTACAGGCGCCCGCCACCACGCCCGGCTAGTTTTTTGTATTTTTTAGTAGAGACGGGGTTTCACTGTGTTAGCCAGGATAGTCTCGATCTCCTGACGTCGTGATCCGCCCGTCTCGGCCTCCCAAAGTGCTGGGATTACAGGCTTGAGCCACCGCGCCCGGCCGGGGTGATGGATTTTGAACAGAGGAGTATTGATGAGCAACAGGAAGGGCCAGGTGGCAAAGAGAAACAGAAATGGCACCGTCTGAGAAGCAAAGAATGAGAAGCAGAATCAAGAGTTCCCGCAGCCAGGAGGGAAAGGAGACAAGGAGAGCAGCTGCCTGGTTCCTGCAGCCTGCCCAATACTCACCCACCACTCTGCCCAGTTCCTCTTGAGGGCCATATTCCTCCCTCTATAATAAACCTCCTAATGCAAGCCAGCTCTAGGAGTATCAGTGTTTCTTAACCACATGTTTAGAGTATGAGGCTTTCACAATAGAGGTTCACAGAATAAACTGTCACCCATAAACACTTATGCAGTACTCATGTCACACGCACACTCCAAGTGCTTTATACATAGTAATTCACTTAATCTTCACACAACCCTATGGGGTAGACGCTATTGTTAGCACTATTAGCCCCATTTAACAGACAAATAAACTGAGGTACAGAAAACTTAAGTAACTAACCCAAGGTTACATGGCTACTAAATGGAGGAGCTAGGATACAAACAGAGGCAGTTATCTCTAATGTGCATGCTCTTAATCACTACCCTATATATCCTCTCAGATGTCAACATAGGAAAACAAATTAGATTTCAAGCCAAAAGTAATTACAAAAATAAGCTGCAATGCTTTGGAAAAACCGTTCAATGATACAGGAGAAACAAAGACACAAATTTAAAAAAAATTAAACATTTGAATAAGGGACTTTTTAAAACGTTTTAATAATTTGTAGTATTTATGCAGGCAAGTACAACCACATAAATACACACATTATAAATGTACATGCAGCTCAGTGAATTTCTATTTCAAAACCCACCATTCATGTTTTTCAATACTTTTGTAATTATGAAGTGTAGTAAAGTCTTCATAAGGGAAAAAAAGTTTTCCCTATCCTCATAACTGAAAAAAGCCCAAAAAACGAATATGTAGGCATGGGATTACAAGGTACTGAATTCAACAGAACTCATACAAAAGGATCAGCAAAAGATAGCATGAACGGAAGTAGAAAAATAAATAAATAAAAAGAAATCTAAACTTCTAACAGAATGAATCAATTCTTAGTCAAAGTGACCTGCTTTTAGAATGCTTTGGGGATTTATTTCAGTCTTACTTACACTTACCCACTCATCCAGGACAAGTAATAATTATGGAAAATGAGTAATGAAGACTGGTGGTTTGTGGATCTCATGTATTTTATTTCTTTGGAGCAATCTCGAAAAGAAGAGAGGGCCAATTGATGCCTCTGTGGGCGAGTAGCTCTTAAGCATTTACTTCTGAAGCTTGCTTTGCGGCCAGGTATTACATTTACACAGTGCTTGCCCTCTGAAATGGGAAGCAAACTGTGTCATGTCCTCAAATATATGGTGACAATGGCCCTATCTTAGTGGCTGTGGACTTAGCCCCAGGACTGACACAGTGCACAGTCCACCTTCACGCACTTCTACAAGCCTGTTGGCTTCTCTGTCCTAATTCCAAGTCAGTTGAGCAAGCAATAAAACAGCTGAATTGTTATCAGAAAGAGAAGGCAGAGAAATGAGAGAGGGAAAGAGAATGAGTGGAATGGATAGAATGTAAAAAGAAACAATTTTGTTTAACCCCAAAAAAATCAATATACGGCCATGTATTGCTTAACAACAGGGACACATCCTGAGAAATGTGTTGTTAGGCAATTTCATCATTGTGTGAACATCACAGAGTATACTTCCACAAGCCTAGTTGGTAAGTGTACTACACACCTGGGCTCTATGGTATAGCCTATTGCTCCTTGGCTACAAACCTGTACAGCCTGCTACTGTGCTGAATGTTGTAGGCACTTGTAACACGATGGTAAGTATTTGTATATCTAAACATGTCTAAACATTTAAAAGGTACAGTATAAATACAGCGTAAAAGACAAAAAAAAAACAAAGGGCCAGGAGTGGTGGCTCACACACACCTGTAATCCCAGCACTTTGGGAGGTTGAAGTGGGTGGATCACTGGAGGTCAGGAGTTTGAGACCAGCCTGGCCTCGTCTCATGGTGAAACCCCATGTCTACTAAAAATACAAAAATTAGCCAGGTGTGATGGTGCACGTCTGTACTCCCAGCTACTCAGGAGGCTGAGGCAAGAGAATCACTTGAACTTGGGAGGGAGAGGGTGTAGAGAGCCGAGATCACACCACTGCATTCCAGCCTGGGAGAGAGAGCAAGACTCCCACCTCAAAAAAAAAAAAAAAATCATACACAGTATAAAAGATTTTGTAAAATGGTATAAAAGATAAAAAATGGTATAAGGCACTTACCATGAATGAAGCCTGCAGGACTGAAAGTTGCTCTGAGTGAGTGAGTGAGTGAGTGAGTAAATGTGAAGGCCTGGGACATTACTGTACACTACTGTAGACTTCATAAACATTGAATACTTAGGATACAGTAACTTTAGTTTTAAGAGTTTCTTTCTTCAGTAATAAATTAGCTTACTATAACTTTTTCACTTTATACTTCTAAAATTGCTTAACTTTTGCCCCTTTCATACAACAGCTGTAGAAAATACTTTCTTTCTCTATATTCTCATTCTATAAGCTTTTTTCTATTTTAAAAATTATTTGTTTTGTCTTTTAGATTTGTTGTCAATAACTAAGACACAAACATATACATTAAGCTAGTTCTACACAGAATCAAAATCATTAAGACATCACTAGGCAATAGGAATTTCTTAGCTCCATTATCATCTTATGGGACCACCATCATATATGTGTTCCATTGTACATGTGGTCCATCATTGACCAAAACATCATTATGCAGCAGTACACAATTGTACATTACATATCTAGGCACATAAAACAATTTTGCCATCTACTGATTAAGCTTGAGATAAGGCATACAAAATGCTTTTATATCTGAGTCTACTGAAGACATTTTAAGTAAGCACAATATAATTACTCAGCTTAATAACAGTTAGTGCTTCATCTGCCAACCACTTTATAACCTTTACCTAATTAATTTTCACAAAACCTCTGCAAGGTATGTGCGTCTTAAAAACCCATTTTGTAAATGGACAAATAACGAGCAAGAGGTTAAGTGACTTACCTTAAAATGAAGAAAAAGGCTAGCATGTGGAATCAGAATGTGAACTGCAGTAAAACATTTCTGTTCCCCAAGACCATGCCAAACTCATTTTCCCCTGAAACCATCATGCTCTCAACCTCCTGGCCTTACAGAATGGCAGCAAGGATGGATTTTTGCACTGGCAAAATTGGCATACACCCGTCTTTCATTCAAATGACAAAAAGCAGTACAATTTTCACAAGTAGATCTGAGCCCAGCAAGCTAACACGCGCAACAATAACAGGTACAGAGATGTCCAATCAGGGAAACGGTGCTTCCCATGAGTGACTGTCATTCTCCAGCCTTGCTGCTCAGAGGACTTCACTTCTAAGAAAAGCCTGGTCAAAACAATAGGCTGACACCCTCCAGTTAGTGAGGATCTAAACTGTCTTCCTACTCTAATTTTGTCCTCCCTGTACTGAGAGGATGTGAGGCCCTGCTGTCCACAAGACAGCAGCCTTCATTTCAGCCCCTGCTGGGCTGACCCTGACTATATGGCTGGCCTATCTCATTTCATGGACAATAAACATTCAGGACGTTGTTTCAACACAGATGAAGAATGGGTGTCCTTTCCTGGATGTTTTGCCACTCCTTACAAAATCACTGCCCCCTCCAGTCATTTTCTCTTGCTCTGTCTGTTCCTTTTGGTTTTAACATCCTATGAAATCTGCCCACCAACCTACCACCTCTAGAAAGCAAACTACATCAGGAATTCCACAAATCTAAATCTCTTGCTGATTGCTCTATAGCTCCTGAAAGCCATATTGGTGATTTGTAAGCTGCAGAGCCTAAATGGCATCTTAAAATCTGATCGTTTGTGGAGGACTGGAGGACGGGTACCACCACTACCCCACGTGTCCAGTGGCAGCACTAGAATTTCTATTCAGGAGAGGGTCAGTGTCAGCAATCTGGTGGGAGAAGAAAACCAGGGCACTTGGTATAGAGTAGCATTTCCATAGCACACACTATTTTTACTTAGTGTATATGTTTCTTGAGAAGAAGGGGTGCTTTACGAAGGCTTGTTGACAGTGTGGGATTATATGTTTCTCCTGCAACACCCCTTGTCTTATTGCTGTCCCCTGAATCAGCTGAGGCACTTAGGTCTCTAGGATTGAACATGGAAGGGCCCATGAAGTGAAATTCCTGGTCTGCAGGCTGGAAACAGTGTGACTCCTGCTCAGCTTCAGAGAAGGCAGAGTCCTTTGAGCACCATGCAGACTTTCCACCCTGGAAGACAGGTAGTGCCCTGGGTATCACAACTTTGAGGCTACAAACTCCAGTGGGCCCCGAACCCATCTAAGCAGGTTTCCTCTGCAGATGAGGCCTCTTAAGGCAATGGCTTTTCCGATCTTACACATTAGCCAAGCCAGACAATCTCCTCTCCCTATCAGTATTACTGATGTACAGCCACCTTCAGCTGATTGCCATCTTTCATCTTCTGAAATGTGATTTTTAAATATGTTATGTATTTCATTTGTGCAATGCCCTGGATACTGGATTGGAACACAATTGCAGCAGATTACGCTATTTATTTTACATACTTGAAGATACAGCCTCTTGAACTCAATATGCAAATGCGTGTGAATAATATGCAAATCTGTGTTTTCTGCCAAGACTCTGGCATTTTTCTTTTAATGGGCCTGTGATTCCTATTCAAGAAGGAAGAACATCTTCCTTGCATCACCCTGCATCAATGTTCTCTCCCTCCTCCCTTCAAGGTCCTGACCAGCTTGTAACTTCACTAAAGCTTCAAAGTCCTGAAAAAATTACAGGCTCCACTAAATTCCATTTAAACCTATAATGGTCATTCTAAGGCATTGTTTAGTGCATATCTATAGATGTGCCACCAATGCAATGAGGTTCGCACCATCTAACTGCCAATTTGGGATTTTATTCTTAACTTCATGGAATCTGACAGTCTGCTTAGTAATTCTAAATTTAAATGTTCTCACCTACTGTACAGATGTGGTCACACAACCTTTCTAATGAAAAAAACATGCAGTTTACAAAGCTTTTTAAAGCGAAATTTACAATGGTGCAGGCAAAAGGTGTCAGACTGGCAACTGCAAAATTGAATCCTCTATTTAGCCTTAGAATGGTGAATTATATGTATCTTACAAATGCTGCCTGCACCATCACCATTATGATCACCACCGTCATCAACACCAAAGCTTCAAAAAGCCCAAGAGGTGCTCAGACCCAGAAGCAGCTACTGAAGAAGCTAATCAATTTCAAAAATTACTTACCTACTGTGTACAAGGCACTCTTCTAAGTTGTCCTAAATATAAACATAAGACAAGCCTTGCCCTTTACAAGCATACATCTAATAAAAATAATGGCAATAACTAATATTGCCTTAGCACTTCTTTTACACCAGGTACTATGCTCAGCACTCAGCCTGGGACATGTCATTTGATCCTCATGACAATCATACTTGCCCAGGATTCTACAGTTAATAAATAATAGAGGCTAAATTCTAAGAAACCACCCTAGTGACTCATGAATAAATAACTGTTGAAGTGAAATGAATTGAAATTTCATAGGTGAAACACAACTGTCCAAAAGAACCAAGGTGAGATCCTTAAATTAAAAACTTCTCATAATAGGTTTTCATTCAGGGCTATAATGACAGAGGGGAAGAAAAAAACCAGAAGTCCCATCTCCCAATGGCTGAGTTCCAATTTGTATTTTATGCTTATATGTCAAATCCAATATAATGTCCTTACAGTTTTCCAGTCTTGGTCCTTTTATAAAGAAAATTATTTTTAAAAAACTATTTCAAATTCTCATAATGAAATATCCCACAGACTAGATTTATCCTCCCTATGCTGGGAGTGGAATAAATGAGATTCCCTAAGTGAACCAGGGGGCGAGTGAGCACCCAAGATTCCTGGACACCATAAGCTGAAACAGGGCCCAGGCTAGAATGAAACTAAACTCCCGTTGTCTCTAATCTCCAACAGCTTGCTTATCCCACTTAGCTTTGCAGAAGTGGTGGAGGTGAGACAGACACTGCCACCTTGGAGAAAGACACCTCACCTTATAAACACAAAACACTCTCCTAAGCTTTGTGGCATATGAGAATAACACGGGGGCCTAAACTTCCAGCAAGAGTCCCAAGAGCTAACTGCAGCCCACATAAATCATATCGTTCTCTTGAGGACTTGGAGTGAGTGAAGGTTATCTACTTAGCCTCCTAGGAAGATACAAGATTGATGAAACTGTAGAGAATGAATCCTGTAAGCTTGTTCTAAACATGGATTCACCTGACTCCCCGAAAGAATATTCTTTCACAGAACCAGTGGGTTCAAAGCACAGAGCAAGCAGTCATCAGGGATGAGAACCTGAAGTCAGAACTGAATGATGACCTGACCAAAACCATCCCCCTGATCCCTTGAGAATCATTTAGTTAGCTCTAGATTTTGTTCAGTATTCAAATTGACTTGCTCAGCATTGATCAATGACTAGCACTTGGCCCATATCTAAGTAAATTTGATTAAATTGTTTTGAACAGCCTTTGAATTACATCTAAACAGCCATATTTTAAATAGTAAACACACTCTATTTCACCACTATTATCAATAAAATATTCATAGGGCTTACACACACATTGATTTCTAATCATATGGCCAACTACTGAAGAAGCATGTGTTTCTATTTTTCCTGTGCTGGTGAAAAATGATGCAGAAGACAGATGGTGGAGGGGAGCGGGTAGCAGAAAACATTAAAAAATAATATTTCCAAAAAAGGTTTTAATAAAATAGAAAAATCCTTAAATTGTGATGTCAAAGGAAAAGAACATGAAAAATTGTGATTCCAAATAATACCAAAATATTGGATGATAAACATTCATAAATTATTTGTTTAATCATTATTAACTGATGCCAAATCAGAAAAGCTTAAGATTTCAGACCCCACAGCGACCTGGAAATCTGTGAAAAGACAGACAAATGCAAATCTCACTTTTATTTAATAGATATCTACCTCAAAAGCTAAACATAAAACTCAAATCTATAAATGTATTACACAGATATTTGAAAGCCATCTACTCAAAAGCACATAACTTACTATTTTAAATGATGATTTTGAAGAATTGATATAGAAAAATAAAATCAGCCAAGAATGACCAGAAAAGGCAACTTAAAGTGACTTTTTTTAAAAGAAGGGGGCTTGCATTTATCTGATTTATAAACGGATGATACAGAATTATGTTCACAACTATAACAAAGAATTTAAAATATATTGTAGATATGAGCAGCAAATTCACAAAAGAGAAACCACGATGAAGAAACCTGGAAAATTGTCCAATATTACTCATAATTACAGAAATAAAAACACAGCAGTAGAGTATAATTTTTACTTACCAAATCATAAAGATTTTCTATTTAGATTTTAGAGGGGGTGACCAAGGACATGGTGAAATACAGCACTCTCACATATTACTACAGTGAATGTAAATTGATACAAACCATTTTAGAAAAGCCATTTGGCATTACAGATCAAGAGCCTTAAAAATATGCATACCTTTGACCCCGTAATTCAATTTCTGGGAATCTTTCCTAAAGAAATAATGTAAAATACAGACCGAAAAAGCTTTATACACTGAAATATTCACTGCAACATCATTTATAATAGTGAAAAATGGAAAGTAATTAAATGGCTGACAGTAAGAAGGTGGTTAAGTAAATTATGCTTTATGACAGAATGCTAAATAGCCTTAAAAAATTATGTTTACCAAGAGTTTTCAATAACATAGAAAAATCTGTATGCTGTGATGTTAAATTTTAAAAAGAGCACCAAAAAAACTGGTGTGATTTCATCTATTTAAAAATGCATAGAAAAATGCTGGAAGGAAGTAACAAAACATTAGCAGCAATTGTCTGCTAGAATTTGAGTGACTTTTTTTTCTGACAACTTTTCCATTTTTTTTCCAAATATCCCACAATGAACTTATGTTATTTTTATAATCAGAAAAAAATATTAAAGTTACATGTTAAGCATTGCTTAAGTATTTATACCAGTCTACAGATAAAGGAAGAATAATACAACCGAAACGAGACACAGAAGCAGATTAATGGAGAATCAACCACTTCCTGCCTCCTTTTAGTTAATGCCACTAAATTTTTAAGCCTGTGTTGTAATTTAGCAATTACTAGCATATGAAATATTTACCCCATTAGTTGGATAAAATTAAATGCCTAAATCTGTCTAGGGTCACATATTTCCCAGTCTTGACTGAAAGGAACCATACAATGAATCATTTTGGA
Source organism: Trachypithecus francoisi (assembly GCF_009764315.1). Taxonomy (NCBI): domain Eukaryota; kingdom Metazoa; phylum Chordata; class Mammalia; order Primates; family Cercopithecidae; genus Trachypithecus; species Trachypithecus francoisi. The sequence continues at coordinate 117,679,864 of NW_022681456.1, read as the reverse complement.
AAGAATAATTTCTGTAAAGTAAGATCATGATCTAATTTTGAGTTACCGCATTTATTTAAAGTGCTGTACCCTCTTTTGTGTGTATATAAAGGCACATGTACTTTGTGTAATTTTTGTGAATGTATGCATGAATATTACAGCAACTAAGACTTGAATGGTTTGATTCAGTTCGACCTCCTCCCTCAACAGATGAAGAAACTGAGGCCCAAAGAAATTATGAGGTCAAAGAACTCGCTCACAATCACTTGACTGGCCAGTGGCAAAGCCAATCTGGAGGTTTTCCACTAATTTATTTTGCCACATGTACACCCAGCATTATGACTGTAAGAAGCTGGAAAATTGAGATAAAGTTGCAGTAACATCCAACTCCTACCCTACCGAGGAAATGATCACTTTCACTTTAACTATTTTGTATGTTCCTTCGTTAAAGGGACTTGAAAGAGCCATTGGAAGTGTGTGGCTGAGCCCTTAGATATGTATGCAACTGTCCTGGGTGGCCACTAATATCTCAATTAGCAGAATAAGCTGAAAGTAGAGGCTAAAGCACTTCTGTTTTGTTAGTGTTTTAAGATCAAAACAACTCTTTCCAAAGTTTGAAAGGCTAAGAATTTCAGAAGTTCTTGAGAAATGACAAAAAAGTGGGTTAATAATGTAAACGGAACTCTCCAGATAATAAATATTTTACTGTTCTTGTACAACATTAGGTTAGCTATCCCTGCTTTGCAATTCTTTCTTGCTGTGATTAGCATATGTAAAGTTTTTCAAGGTGACTTATTAAGCTTATTATCTGGGGCTTTAGAACAAGTTTTGGAATGTAGGTCTTTAGATCTTTTCATGCTATATGAGTTCCTCTAACTTCAAGGTCTAATGAGGTGTGTGTTGGCCTAAGAGTCCTGTGCCTACTAATCATGGTACTATGGTATGTGGCCAAGGTTAAGTCATGACTTAAAACACTTTGCAGAACAACTAAACTCCCTTTATATCCGATGGGCTTTTACCAAATATATGTGTGCATACAATAGTGTATCATATATATTCTATATTAATCTACACTATTTCACCAAATTCACTATGCAAATATTTTCTACATATAGTAACTCAATGTTGATAACAAAATAGAAAATAAAGTACACAAGCAGAGGATCACAGTGTGATTTCAGAGGAGAGATTAGATTTAACAGAAGGCTCTACCAATGAGGAGGCTTCTTTAACTGGCAATAAACTCAAAGCTGAGAACAGCAGGATCACGCCAGGGGAAATGAGTAATAGTGAGGAAGATGGGGACAGGAGTGCAGAGCTGACAAAGCGAAGGTGCAGGATGAGCTTGGCTATGACAAGTCCACGGAGGATTGTAATTAAAGATCAAGACAGCCATTTGGAATAGACTCAAGAAGAGGATCGTGTGTCCACTGAAAAGAGCAAAGCGATGGGTTAGTCCTTCAGAAGGTCTGCAGTATTACCACTGGCCAGTGAGGGCATGCAAAGCAACCAAAGGAAGCAAAAAACAGACGATTAAAGGGAGCGATCATTAAGGCTATAATGGTGCCTGTAACATTTGAAACATGCCTCCAAGATGAACATAATGTACAACTACATGGCAATGATCTCCTTAAGTCACTACAAAACTCCATTCCATTTTTTAAAATAATACTCATATGATGATCTCACAGCTCTGTGGACAGCAAAGTCCTTGAAAAAGAAAAGCTCAGAATACAAAATGTGTTGGAGGATTGGGGAGGGCCTTTGGGTATTTAAACATGAAGAATATTACTGTTTTATGAGCAGGTTAATCATATACGAAACAGTTCACTATCTAGCAAGCACTACAGACAGAGCTAGTGTGACTTTCACATGCACTAGCTGGGTGACCTTAAGTAAGCCATTTAAACTTTCTAAGCCACAGTATTCTCATCTGTAAAATGGTAATAATAATACCTACCTTGCAGAACTCTTGTGAGAATTAAATGAGATAATGTATGTAAAGCACTCAGAAAGATGCCTGGAACATCTGCCCCGTAATAGATACTAGTTATGATAATGATTATGATGATGAGGATGTTACTTAAAATATTGCAAACATTCAAAATCCTCCTCTCACCCTTTTCAATTACCCTAAAAGGAAGCATCATTCTGCCACTCCCCCTCCTACTCGCAACACATCGATAAATGGACAAGAACTAGGAAAAACCTGATGTGTTAGAAAAGTTTCTCACCAACTCAGCATATTTCCTCAGAACTTCTAAGTTCAGTCAGCCTCACTCACGCAGGGAGACTAGGGCCCAGCCTAGCTAGAGCCCCACTGCAGGACCCGTCCAAATCACCCCATCACTTACTCCATTAGCACACACTAAATAAAAGACTCCCCAGCCCTGTCCCTGCTGCACCAGTAAAGCCAGAAGCCACCAATGAGCAGTCTCCGGGAAGAGAAATCCCATTGTATGATAAAGAGCACCAGAAGAGCATCAGCTTAGAGAGACTCCCAAATCCTCCATATTTGACAGAGTAGAGATTTACCCCTTTACCTGTCATTTCCCAAGGAAGGTCTCCTGACGCCTTCCACATTCTATTTTCAATCTATAGAAAATGTGGGTTCTCCCAATGAGTCCAGAGCCCTTAGACTCTTAGAAGTAACTAGCTATGAGATCTCAGGCAGGACACTTATCCCTCTGGGCCCTGGGATTCCCCGCTAGAAAATAAGACTATTGTATTAGGTAATCTTAAAGGTCTTTTCTGGAAATAACAGCCTACGAATCTTTAAATATCATTTTAAAAATTACATCAATAGGCCGGGCGCGGTGGCTCAAGCCTGTAATCCCAGCACTTTGGGAGGCCGAGACGGGTGGATCACGAGGTCAGGAGATCGAGACCATCCTGGCTAACACGGTGAAACCCCGTCTCTACTAAAAAAATACAAAAAATTAGCCGGGCGAGATGGCGGGCGCCTGTAGTCCCAGCTACTCGGGAGGCTGAGGCGAGAGAATGGCGTAAACCCGGGAGGCGGAGCTTGCAGTGAGCTGAGATCCGGCCACTGCACTCCAGCCTGGGCGACAGAGCAAGACTCCGTCTCAAAAAAAAAAAAAATTACATCAATAAAGCAGAAAGAGATGGATGAATAGATATTTAGATAACGATAAATAGATGACAGATATATAATGAAAGCATGCTTTTATTGGGAAAGTCATAATAATTGAATGACTCAATGATTTGCTTCTACTAGAAAATTTTATATCCTGGGCCCAGATTATCTTGAGAACTTGGTCCTTATTGTCTACCCTCCCACCTCCCACTTCCCACTGCCATTTTCACAATAAAGAATGGCTACCTTTAACCAGCACTAGCTCCATCAACGAGGCTTATTCTTAGTGAGAAAAAGAGAGTGGAAAAGAAACAATGACAGTGAATACACAAGGGGTTAAGTGTATTACTCTCTTCTCCTTTCTAAGCAAAGCAAATCCACAGGCTGCAAATGGGAACCATTAGGGTCTGACACTGATTTGGAGGGATTTTCCAAGTCATTATTTCTATCTAGCTTCTTATATTCTCGATTAATAGAACTAGGGAAATAATAATGTCATTTATTGAGTATTTAAGTATGTGCCAGCCACTACGCTGTGTGATTTACACATATAATTGCATTTAATAATCAAAGCAGAGATAAGTTGCTAGCCAAAGACCACACAACTAATAAATGGCAGAGTAAGGATCTGAACCCAGGCTTCCCTGATTCTCAGGCTGGTGCTTTTAACCACAGGCACTTCTCTTGGTTGACACTGTATGACCACTATGTGGCCAGATCATCCCACTTGCTGGATGTGGGAGAATGCAAGAGGAAGAACACAAATGTGGTTCTTCCTTGTCCACCTGTTACGGTGCCTGGCACATTCTCTAGTGCAAAAAATAACAACAACTGGGCTGGGCATGGTGGCTCACATCTGTAATCCCAGCATTTTGGGAGGCCAAGGCGGACGGATCACCTGAGGTCAGGAGTTCGAGACCAGCCTGACCAACATGGAGAAACCCTATCTCTACTAAAAATACAAAATTAGTTGGGCATGGTGGCACTTGCCTGTAATCCCAGCTACTCAGGAGGCTGAGGCAGGAGAATTGCTTGAACCCAGGAGGCGGAGGGTGCAGTGAGCCGAGATGGCACCATTGCACTCCAGCATGGGCAACAAGAGTGAAACTATGTCTCAAAAATAATAATTAATAATAACAACAACTATTACTGCTACCACTATTACAACTACTACCACTACCAATTACTGAGAATTATGTTTTGTCAGATACTGTGTTTGGTTTATATAAGAATTATTTTCCCCATTTTACAGATGAGAATACTTGAAATTCTAAGAGGCCAATAAGTCAGGTCAATCCAGCTTATAAACTGGAGATAAATTTAGAACCCAATACTATCTTACACAACTCAAAATATGAAAGATTTGAATTCTGGAATCAGGACCACATTAATTAAATTAACATAGGAGACTAACTTGTGCAAAGCCCTCTATTCTTTTGAAGCCAAAAAAACACAAAAACAAAAACAAACAAACAAAAGAAAACAAAAAACACAGCTTCTTTAAATTGGAAAAACGCCCTTAAAGAAAAAAAAAAAAAGACTGGGTAATGTTCAATAAAAATAAGACAAGACACTATGATCTGGCAAAAGGAAGTGGGTCAGTACCAAGTTGAAGAGTGTTTAGTCGTAGGGCAATCGGGGAGGTACCTTACATAAGCCATGTTCAACCCAAACGAAAATGAAAATAGGCAGGAATGTCCAGAGGGGTGTTGTCTCCTCTTGCCCCATGCATTTTTGCTAGGCACACAGCATGGTAGTAAAAAGTAACTGACACACATTAAGGAACCTATTAACTTTAAATTTGATTATTTTCTATGTCAAAATAATAATTTAAACCAAGTAATTCATTGTAATTAAATAAGCCAAAGGGGAAAACTGCCAACTATCCACTTCCTGTTAGGTAGTATTACACAAAGAAGAGCACGTTAAGATGTTGGAAACTTTTATTTTGTCTGATACTAAAACCTATGAAGACGTAGCTATGGCCATGCTTTTTTTCGAGAAATCCACAGATGTGCTTTATAGAAGACAATATATGTACAATTTTTTAAACTGAGGAATAATTTCACTACAGTCTTTGAGTCTATGGTGATCTCACATGCTATATCTCTAAGCTGTATAACAGCCTTATATCCTACCAACTCCCCTACAGGACACCCATATGTTATTCATAGGATCCAAACAAGCACATTTTACTACACCCATGCGGTTTTCATGATGTTCCCATCCTAGGGTGATCTTTCTCTTTCTCTATTTGTTAAATCTATTCACATTTCAAGAACACTCTCAAATATCCTTCCTGTACAACTTATTTTCAAATAAACTCAAGAAAATACAAGCAGTTTAGAGCTTCCCTTCTTCATTATTGTGGAATACACATATAAAAAGTTAATAAGGCCGGGTATTGTGGCTCATGCCTGTAATTCCAGCACTTTAGGAGGCCAAGGAGGGTGGATCATCTGAGGTTAGGAGTTCGAGACCAGCCTGACCAACGTGGAGAAACCCCGTCTCAACTAAAAATACAAAACATTAGCTAGGCATGGTGGTGGATGCCTGTAATCCCAGCTACTCAGGAGGCTGAGGCAGGAGAATCGCTTGAACTCATGAGGCAGAGGTTAATGTGAGCAGAGATCATGCCATTGCAGTCCAGCCTGGGCAACAAGAGTGAAACTCCATCTCAAAAAAAAAAAAAAAGTTAATAAAACATTTATGCACATTGTTCCAAATTCTGAAGCAAATACTTCTGTAACTATCACCCAGATTAAAGAATCCATAAGAGTCCCAAAATGTCCCTGTGTGCCCTTCCCATGTTATAACCTTCTCCCTCACCAATGCAGGAAACCCCCACTGAGTACTATAATCATATTCTGAGTATTATTATTGTATTCTTCCTTTTCTTTGTAATTTTCACATAATGACACATCCCTAAACAGTACGTTCAGTTGTTTGTTTTAGAACATTACGTGGATAGAATCATTTAGAATCATACTATATGTATTATTTCCCCTCATGCTTCTTTTACTCCATAGCATACTTCTGAGATTTGGCCACGTTGCTGGGAGCAGCTGTGGTTCATTTACCTTAATTGCTATGTACTGTTCCACTTTATGATTACACTTCAACTTCTTTAGCTACATTAGAATGTAGATAAGACCTTTGGGTTGATTCCAATTTGGGGCAATTCTGACATGTCTATTCTTGTCCAAGAATCCTAGTACAATAATAACTGAACTTCTCTAAGATTCAAATGTAATAGATAATGCCAAACGATTTTTTCAAATTGGGCCAATTAAATTTCCACAAGCAGTGCAGAAGTATTTCTCTTCTACATTCTCACCAACATTTAGTATTGCCAAGTTTAAACAATGTTTTAACCAATCAGTTGGGTATATATTGGCAACTTATAGTGGTTTTCATTTGCATTCCTTTGCTTCCTAATGAGGTTGAACATATTTTCATATTTTTATTGACCACTTAGATATCTTCTTCTGGGAAGGGCCTATTTACCCACTTTACCACTGACTTATCTTTTTTATTATGACTCATTTATATAAGAATATTCATTTTGTTATACATTATGGATACTTTAAACATATATAAATGAATATAAGTTAAAGATACTACCCTGTATATATTTTGGATATATATTTCTTCATAAAATCTAAATCAGTATTGTCTAATATGGTATCCAGTAGACACATGTGGCTATCGAGCATTTAAAATGTGGCTAGTGAGAATAAAGAAGCATTTTTTAAAATTAAATTAAACTTAATTTAATTACATAGGCATATGTAGCTACTGGCTACCATATGGGACAGTATAATAGTAAATATGAGTCTTTTGTCAGCTACATATCTTATAAATATATTTTCCCACTCTGTGATCTGTCTTTTCATTATCTTTTTGTCATAATTTGATAAATAAAAGACTTTAAATTTAATATAGTTGAATTTATCAAACTCATCTTTCATTTTTAGAAGTATTTTGCTTTACACACACAAAAAAATTTCCCTACTCCAAGTTCAAGTTCATGAGATATTCCTATAGTGTCTCTATTTTACCTCTCACATTTATATCTCAAATTGATTTTTGTATATGCTGTGAAGTGAGAAATGTATTTCTTTTTTTATACAGATATGAAATTTTTTCAGCACTAGTTATTAAAAAGTCTATCTTTTTTCCACCAATCTGCCATGCCCTTCTATTATTTATCAAGTGACCATTATAGTGGGGCTCTGTTTTGGAAATTTTCTATTCAATTTCATTGATATATTTGTATACCCTTGCAAAAATGTTACACCATTCAGCTTTAAAATAATCCAATCTGATAATTATTTTTTAATTGGAGCAATTTTAGTTAATGTAATGTAAAATAAATCTTGATATCTGGTAAAACAATTTTTCCCGTCGTATTCTTTCTCTTTAAGTGTTTTGACTATCCTTAGCTGTTTGCAATTTCAAGTTAATTTTAGAATCTATTTGTTAAATTCTGCAAAAAAAAAAAAAAAAAAAAAAATCTGCCACATATTCATTTCAATTAACTTGAATCTTATATCATTTGGGAGTGAGTTAATAATTTTAAAATGCAGTCTTTCAATATGTAAATACAGCATTTCCTTTCCTCTACTTCAATTTATAATGCTTTACATTATTTTTTGGTCTTTGCAGATACATTTAAAAAATGAACCAATAAAACAAAACAAAAAACTAAGACTTATCATCTCTTTTTTCATTTTCTGAAGACTTTGTGTAAGAGTATACTTTTTCTCTGGGCACGGTGGCTCACGCCTATAATCCCAGCACTTTGGGAGGCCAAGGTGGGTGGATCTCCTGAGGTCAAGAATTCAAGACCAGCCTGGCCAACCTGGTGAAACTCCGTCTCTACTGAAAATACAAAAATTAGCCAGACGTGGTGGCGGGAGCATGTAATCTCAGCTATGCAGAAGACTGAGGCAGGAGAATCACTTGAACCCGGGAGGCTGAGGTTGCAGTGAGCTGAGATCGGCCACTGCACTCCAGCCTGGGCCACAGGGGCAAGACTCCATCTCAAATAGTAACAAAATAACAATTTTTCTTTCTTTAATGGTTGACAAGACTTGCCAATGAAGCTAACTAAGCCTGGCACACTTTTTAAGGAAGATTCCTAATACTAATAATTAAATGTTTAAATGATCATAATCTTTGAGTTTTCTATTTATTTGTAAATCAATATTGGTGAGCTATATTTTCTAATAATTTTTCTATTTCAACTAATTTTTTAATTCATCAACATAAAATTTTACAATGACTTCTTATCTCTTTATTTCATGTAGCACTTCTAGTGATATCCCCATTTTTCTTCCTTAGACCATTTGTACCTTATATTATTTTGTGTTGACTAGCCTTACCAGACATTTATAAATGTATAAGTTTAAAAAAACTTTAGGTTTCATGAATACTTTCCAATATATGTTTATCATAAATTTCTTTTTTTTTACTCTCATCTTGATCATTTCCTTCCTTTTATACTCTTTTAGATTATTTTATTCTCCTCCTAACTTCATGAGACAGATGTCTAGTTTATTATTTTTCTTTCTTTTTTAAAATATAAGCTATAAAGACTGTAAATTTCCCTCTAAGGATTGTTTTATCTGCATCCTACATATAATGGTATGTAGCATTTTAGTTATTGTTCAATTCAAAATAGTTTCTAAACTTCTATTATGATTTCATCTTTAAAACATGAGTTATTTATCCCAAACATATGAGATTCTCTAGTTGTCCTTTTGCTTTTTACTTATAGCTAAATTGCACTTCGATCAGGAAGCACGAGGTCTTCCTGGCCTTAATTTCAGTCCCTTTGAAACTCACCGAGATGTAATTTAAGTTTTGATAAATGGTCAATTTCCTAAATGTTTCATACATGTTTGAAAAAAAGGAATATTTGGTAGCTTTTTACTAGAGTGTTCTGTATTTACCTGTTAATGCCAAGTTTGTTCATCATATTAATCAAATCTCCTATATCCATATCAGTAACTAAGAAAAGTGTTTTTAAAACCTCCTATCATAATCATGAATATTTTTATTTCTCATTATACAACTGTTAATTTGATATTATATACTTCGAGATTTGCTACTAGGTTCATATAATCTAAAATGTTTATATTATAATCTAAAACATTTAATCCATCGAAGTGACCCATCTGTCTAAAGTCTATTTTATCTGATGTTAATATAGCTATATTAGTGTTATTTTGACTAATGTTTGCATAGCATATGTTTTTCCAACTTTTTATAGTTACTCTTTCAGTACCATTATGTTTTAGATGTCACTTATAAACAGAATATTATTTTTAATACAATATGAAAATGATTTTGTAATTTCAGCATTTTTAGTTAATGTAATTATTGGGCTTAAATTTATCACCTTATTTTTGTATTTTCGATTTGTTCCACTCCTCCTCTGTTTCTTCTTCTTTCTCTCTTTCTTTCCTTTCTTTATAATGATTGAATATTTTTATCATTTTTTATTTCCAATCTGCTAATTATAAATTCTACATTTGGTTTCTGGTGTTCACGAGATTGTCCTAGAAATTAAAATATATCTACTTAATTTATCAAAGTTTAGACTTAATTCATATCATTACCCCTCTCTCAGAAAATACAAGTATCTTGGGACACTTTAACCCCATTAACTTTCCTGCCTAATTTATACATACATTTTGTTGTCATTTTTCCCATTTTTAATTGCATCACTATTAGTCACCTTTACTTTTTTGCAAATGGCTAATAATCATTTAGGTTCACATTTTCTACTCCACTTGCTCTTCACTCCATCTTGAATCTCAGACATTTCATTTTAGGTTCATGTTCATTAGAATATCCTTTACTGAAGGTTTGCTGGTGTTGAAAATTCTAGTTTTTATTTTTCCAAATCTTTAAAACTTTCATTTCATTCTAAAAGACATTTTCACTGGTGTAAAATTCTAAGGTGTCAGTTATTTTCTTTTGGCACATAAATTTTCTACTATGTCCTGGCTTTTGCTGTTCTTGATAGGTCAGGAGTTCATCTGTCTGTCATTTCTCTATAATAATCTTCCATTACTCTATAACTTCTTTTAAGATATTCTCAACTTAGCTGATTTTCTGCTGTAATATTATGATATAATTTTTAGGCAGAAATCATTTTGAGATATAAATGTTACATATTTTTTTTATGCTTCTTAGTTCTTTTTTTTTTTTTTGAGACGGAGTCTCGCTCTGTCACCCAGGCTGGAGTATAGTGGCCAGATCTCGGCTCACTGCAAGCTCCGCCTCCCGGGTTCACGCCATTCTCCTGCCTCAGCCTCCCGGGTAGCTGGCACTACAGGCGCCGCCACGTCGCCCGGCTAGTTTTTTGTAGTTTTTAGTAGAGACGGGGTTTCACCGTGTTAGCCAGGATGGTCTCGATCTCCTGACCTCGTGATCCGCCCGTCTCGGCCTCCCAAAGTGCTGGGATTACAGGCTTGAGCCACCGCGCCCGGCCCTTAGTTCTTATTAAGCCTTTTGAACCTATAGATTTGACTTTTTCTTCTTGTAGATCTGCTCATTTATAAATATAGGTAGACAAACAGAGCTATTTTGAGGCCATGCTGTTAAGTATGTACAAATTCAAAATTGTTACATAGTTCTGGTAAAATAAACTTTTTATCATCAGTATGTGATCGTGGAAAATGGAAAATTCTAAAGCATTATTTCTTCAGATATATTTTTTTCTGACTATTTTCTCTCACCACTCTGATTATATGCATGGAAGACAGTGGGGAAGGTCTCTGCCTGCTGCCTTCTTCAGACCCCTCATCCAGTTCACTAATTCTCTCTTTAGCTCTATACAAATCAGCTACTAGATCAATCAGATGAGCTTTTATTATACTTTCAGTTATTTTCTGTTCCTAGAAGTTTTAGTTGGCTCTTTTACAAATCTTCAAAAATACTTTTTGCACTTTCCTGGTTCCTGGAGATATTTTTAAACTTCCCTTTTATTTATTTAAATGTGGTAAGCATAGTTTTTTCATAATATATGCCCAACAATTCCAACGTCTGGAGAAAGTGCTGATCTGTTTCTGCACTCTGTTGTTTCCTCTAGTTTTCTTTGACTATACAGTTCACTGCCCTTGAAAATGAAGGAGTGGGGAGGTGGTTCCCAGCAATCTAGGATGTCTTCCTTAAAGAAGTTTTGCATTTGCTTCTGCCAGGTGCTTAAAATAACTACTGACCCAGAACTATCTCAAACTAAATTCACTGCTGGAGGGTTCTTGACCATTCATTTATGCAAATATAGCTTACAACTATTCTGATGAGCTGAGAGCCAGCAACTTCTCAGGGATAGGGTCTTGTTTTTTGTTCTTGTTGTTTTCTTCACTTTCCCATCCTCAGCCCCCTTCTGCTCAGCCTCAAGGGCACTCTCCATAAAATTGCCTGTGCATATAATCACAGGTTATTTCTGGTTCTGAGAGTCCAGCTTAATATGGGAGGGTTTCCCTAGACTCCCCACTTGGGTTGAGTTCCAAGATTTGTTTCTGCCTTCTTCTGCCAGGCCATTAAAAGTACAGCTTAATTATCAGCAAATACCATTTGGTTAACAGAGCTCCCAATACTTTTCTTGGATTTCAGCATCATGATGCCTTATCTTCTTATAGCAATTTGATGGTTTCAGACATCCTTTTATTGACATTTTAATTTGTTGTTAGTAGAGGGTTGGGCTAAATAGCCACACAGCCATATTCTCAGAAACGAATGGTCTTTTTTTATGCCTCTGTCACTTAACATACTCCATCTTGTACCTGGCCCCCTAATTACAAGTAAACCCATAAATCCACAGGTAGTCAGGACCTAACCTCTTGTCCTCCTATGTCAAAGCTTAAAGTGCACTGAGCACTAAAGGGCAATTCTTGTACCACTTTTCCATCTCCTCTCATATCCTTATTTTATAGTTTCACTGTATTCAGTCAATTCCAAGAACAACTTTTTGAGTTTCAATAACAATAGGGTTGTGGAGAGACAATGTCTCACTTGATCTAGAGAAAAATGGTTATATCCTAGAAAATGTATGGTTTTCACATATTTCATGTAGGCAGTGTATGTCTGCTTATGAATATGTGTGTATGTGTACGAAAGAGAGAAAGAGACAGAGAATGTGTTTGAGATTTAATCGGGCAAAATCAATTCCATTTTGTTATACACAGTGCTTCATGCCTTATGTTAACGAACATGATGACAATGATTTCCTTAACTGGATAACAAGAATAAACTGTTCTAGCAATGTCATTGTCAAAATGTATATACAACCCAAGAAGCCAGGCCATTAGTGAATAGGATTAATTTGTATCATATTAATTTGTAATTTTAGTGTTTAATATAATGTATAAAAATTCACATTTTCTATGTATAATTCAGACCCTATGTGCATGACTCTTACTGAGAATAATGTTTGCAACAGATTTATCTCTATGAAGATGCAGCATACTAGGTTACTTAGCCATTAGTTAAAACTATGCAGATTACTTAATATCTTCTGGTGTCAGATGTTTCACATAAATCAAATGACATGGACATGAAGCTGTGTAAGATTCCTCCCAGCCTCACAATTTCCAAAAATTTATTTGTAGTAAAATCATTCATTCTAAATGGAAAACAATCTCAAAAAAATAAGTTTTTGCATGAACTCATTATATGCAACAATGTGAAAGAATCTCATGGGCAAGATGCTAAGAAAAAGTCTCCAGAGGGCCAGGCATGGTGGCTCATGCCTGTAATCCCCATACTTTGGGAAGCCAAGATGGATGGATCGCTTGAGGTCCAGATTTCGAGTCCAGCCTGGCCAACATGGTGAAAACCTGTCTGTACTAATAATACAAAAATTAGCCAGGCGTGGTGACGCGCACCTGTAGTCCCGGCTACTCTGGAGGCTGAGACACGAGAATTGCTTGAGCCCATGAGGCAGAGAGGCTGCAGTGAGCTGAGATCACTCCACTGCACCTCAGCCTAGGTGACAGAGTGAGACTCTGCCTCAGGAAAGAAAAAAAAAAGGCCTCAGACACAAGAGTACTGTTGCTGGATTCCCTTTATATGAAGTTCAAGAACAGGCAAAATTTATCTCAGGTTGACAGAAGTCTGAGTCTGAAGAGTGGTAATAACATAAGAGGGAATGGTATTGACTGGAAAGGGGCATGAAGAAACTGATTTGCTGGAAATGTTTTATATCTTTATCTGCTTAGTGGTTATACAGATGTTATACATAAGAAAAAATTCATCAAGTTTTATATTTGAGATGAGTGCAGTTTGCTGTGTGTATGTTATACCTTGATTTAAAAAAAAAAGTATATGAACAAGAATTCAAGAAATGGGAAATTACAGATTTAATTATTTCAATGTTTCTTAAAATTCAGGATAAAATAATTCATCTTTTTCTTTAAAAGAGTGTCCATGAATGGCATTTTACTTATTACTGCCCTAAGTGCCTTAACTTGAAATGCGTACAGTATTTTAAAATCCTAAAACTGTATTTTTTTTTAATTTTAAAAAGTCCTAATTCAACTTTTCAGCAGGGCAGAATGGCATCCTCACCCATCCTACCCCATACCCCAGTTATTTTGAACTCATGATGTTCTAACTGTATACTTTTTCCTAAACATCACAGGAATATCTATACCATTTAAGTTATTCTGAAAGCTAAGCCTTCTCAGTCCTCCAACAATCTCCATCATCCAAGAAAAAAATGAGAAAACCACACATATATATTTCAAATGAACCACATATTTGAAGGAAAAAAAAAAACAGAAAAGAACATATAGTGCTCAGTTATAATCAGAAGTCCTGGAAACTTGTTAAACATGTATATTATCTTGAGACAATTGAGACTGTTAATAGTTGCCAGCATTATCCCCGCGAGCATCATGCTAAGAGCATGTAACTAGCGGTATGGCATCAGATAACCATAACAATTCATGAGTTAGATACTAATATTGTCCCATATTGCAGATGAGAAAACTAAAGATTAAAAGAGTTTTTAAAAATGTACCCAAGTTGATATGGCTAGTAACTAGTAGATGATGGATTTAAACTCAGGAAGCCTGATCTCAGAGCAAAATTCTTAACTATCACACCCTAAAGCTCTTCCTTATAATGAGTTGAACTCCGTCTCCCTCTACCTTGTACCTGATCTTTGAGGATACATAGAACAATGTTAATCTCCTTCCCTATAACATTTCAAATACATGAAGGCAACTGTCATGCCCTGCCCTGAACCTCTCTACTCAAGTTAAATAACACTATTTCCTTCAACAGGTTTTTCTACAACTCATTTCAAGTCATCTCCCCTTGCTTGAGACATCTGACAAAACACACACCAGTATATTCAGTGATTGTCTTGTATTGAAGGAAGAATATTTCAAAGTGGCCTGATAAGTGCATAACACGAACACACTGCTGCACTGCTCCAGAAGAGAAGAGCCACTTTCGCGGAATCCAGAAATGCTTGGTAAAGAGTGGAGTGACCTGAAGAAGGAGTCCTGGGATTGTGTGTCCACCATGCTCACTATAAATGGCTGCTGGCTTGTACTCTGTAACAAACGCAGTCTCCAAAAAAATGATATGAATATACTTTCTTCTCTCCTTCTGCCTTCCACAAGCTAATCAAAGCCAATGATCCTCGAACAGCACACAGGGCAAAATTTTGGAGCTCCAAATTCCACAGCTCAGGCAGGCCATGTTATAGAGGGCTTCATTTAAAGCCGACTTACTACTGCTTACATGTATAGAAGATCATATGCTAAGCCAGGACTGGCTGTGAGAACAACCACAGCAAAGACAGATGAACACTACCATTAATGATAGCTTGTCTTTGGTAAGGACTACCTGGATTCATCCCAGGGTATTGAAAAGTCTATTGTTCGGCCGGGCGCGGTGGCTCAAGCCTGTAATCCCAGCACTTTGGGAGGCCGAGATGGGCGGATCATGAGGTCAGGAGATCGAGACCATCCTGGCTAACACGGTGAAACCCCGTCTCTACTAAAAAATACAAAAAAACTAGCCGGGCGAGGTGGCGGGCGCCTGTAGTCCCAGCTGCTCGGGAGGCGGAGGCAGGAGAATGGCGTGAACCCGGGAGGCGGAGCTTGCAGTGAGCTGAGATCCGGCCACTGCACTCCAGCCTGGGCGACAGAGCGAGACTCCGTCTCAAAAAAAAAAAAGTCTATTGTTCATGTTGAACGGTCAGTAGTAACAGCACCTTCAGGTTAGTACCTCGAGATAGGGCTGTGTGTCCTAGTGATGTAGAACTCTAATGTACAGGGAGGGCAGGAAATAATGAGCATTGTTCTTAAATCCAGTAAAACTTTCTGATCAGGCTTATCAAAGTCTCAGGGAAAAATATCAACTGGGTGTATCATTCCAGACACAGGCACCACATGGTCTGGTGCCCAGCGCTAATGCACTGTGAAAGCAGATTGCATCCAGCGGCCTGACGGCTGACACTTCACTTGTCCTTAAAATGGGACAAAGACTAGAAAGACTCGGGAAGAAAAAGGATAAGAAAGGGCCTTAAGGTGTCAAGGAATATCTAGCAATAATAAAGGTAAATGTGACGAGGAAGTAACTAGAGAGAAAAGGGTGCTGTAAATCAGAGACAAATGAGTGGCGGCTGTCCCAACTTATATAAGTATCAGGAAAGAGAGGAAGGACCTGAATTAGAAAATATTAAGCATCATTGTAAAAGTTCTTGTTTCTAAAGACAGGTCATCAGAGACTATGGAACAACAAAGATATACTATGTCCTATAGTTTTAGAAACAATCTCCAATTAAGTCAACTAAAATATTTATCTAGACAAACCAAGAGCAGAAGCCACTTATATTATGTTTCAGGAATGGGTTTGACTATGTTCAAAAGTTCAAATAATTGAGATTTTCTTATAAAATTTAATCTTAGCCAAATTGCTTCCAAACCTGGTTATTTCATTACTGACAAATATAATAATGTTCCTAGGGCTCAGATCTCATTACTATTAAATACTTATTAAGTATCCCTTGTGTGCTGAATGATGCACATTATAGGGGGAAGAATGTTATGTGCGCCCTCCCTCGAATTGCTTAGAGTCTTATAAAACTGATAGGACACACACACATAAACACCCCCAAATTTCTTCCAGGGGATATTTAGAGTATTTGCAAGAATCTATGTCTCTAAAATGCCTTGGTGTTAGGTTCCTGGATGAAAACTGACCCAGACTTGCTTGATGAAATGGGGAAAACACATGGACAAGATTATGCTAGCAATACGCAGCCTTCTCTCGCTTTCTCTCTGGTTTCAAAGAAGATGCAGCCGCTCCTGTCCATAGCTAATCCTTTGACACAAGTCCTCCTTCCTCTTCCTCTCTTTGCCACTGCTTTGGCTAAGGTCTTCATCTTTTCTGGCCAGGGTTACTGGGAAGGTCTCTAAATGAGCTCTGCCACCAATTCACATTGCTCTAAGCAACTCTGCCGCACACCATTTCCCAGGGAAATATTTTGTTGTAAAATATAAACCTCACTGTGTCATTCCTCTGTTTAAAGATTCTTCAGTGGATTCCTGCAGCTCTGAGGATATAGTTCAAATTAATCCTTTAGCATGACTGAAAATGATCATTGTGGTTTGCATCTTTCATAGATTTCTACTTTCATCTCATGGCATCTCTCAGGAACCCATTTACACCAAACCAATTGCCCTTTACTTCAAGGTTTCCAAATCTGTCATGCTTGTTTGCATCTCCATACCGCAGCTTTCACACTGATGGGTATCTGGGGTATCCTTTCCTCCTCTCCTTGTCTAGCCATCAAACTTCAGTTTACATGTCACCGTTATGTAAAAGATATTTTCCAACCCTTTCTGCATCTCCCTGGACCAGGCCCTTTCTCTTCTCCTATGGACCCCCTAGATACCTCTACTGTCGCACGTACTACCACAGTGAGTCTTATCATCTCCTCAACTAGACATGAACTCCTTTGGAAAAATGACTGTACCTAATTCATTTTTGTATCTCGAACATTTAGCACAGAATTTACAAGAAAAAAATAAAAAATAATGAGCCAAGCAGAATAAGATGATAGTTTTGAATAAGAAATGAATGAACGATGACATAGGTGCTTCAGCCAGAGGGGACTGTACAGAAGGATCAGATGTCAGAGCCTACACATCAAAGCCTTGCTAGAAGTCGGGGGCAGAGGATGTGGAAGTCTGGCGAAGTAAGCAACGAGAAGGCCTTGTCAAGGAAAGCAAGCAAGCCTCAGAAGTCTGCTCTGACCTCACCACTTGGCAAACAGGAACAACCCCCAACCTCTGTAGTTTGTGTCAATATTCATTATTCTTCACATAGCTCTCCTTGGCTACCTGTTTACCCCGGCAATAAATCAAAATCATGTCTTCTGTCTTTCTGGTGGGTCCCTTTTCTTATATGGCTTTGAAGGAAAAAGATTTTCTTCTCCCTCCCTTTTCCATGAATCATGATCTAGACCTCAGGGTCTCCCTCCAGCCCAGTACGTACACAGGCACCCTCAAAATGACCAGGCCACATGAAAGATTCCATAGGGGTGCTGTGGTCCAGCCCCCGCAGAAGGTGGATGACCACAGACACACAGGGGAAGGTATTCAAATCCCTGCTCACTTCAGGCTCTTTCATTCTCTGCCTTCTCTGTTTTTTTCCATCCCCTCACACTATTTCTTCTATGAAGAAAGCGTTTAGCTAGAAAACGGCAGGCTTGACTGCCCCTGCCATCAGTACAGCGAAGCTTTGCCATACTGTGCATGCAGTGCGGAGAGACAGAGATGAAAGCAGCCACACTCGGGACCAGGGAATGAGCGACTAGTGCACACGAATTAACCAAGCCCCTCAGAACTCGCCTCTTCCCTCAGCAACTGCACCTTACACAGGGAGGAGCTGCTACCCTGAAAGGGCACTGTGCTGTAGACGGTTCCTTAGCGCTTCCCACCCCAGGAAGCGTGGCGCGCTCATTAAGCTGGAGCTGATGCCATAGCTCTTCCATCACAGGCTGACATTCACTCTGGGTGCAATCTAACAACTCTGTGCAGTGGATAATAACCAATTGGGGTCTCTTGCCACTCACAGAGAATCAGCAGAGAGAGAGAGAAGCAAAAGAGAGGAGAAACACGCAGATGTTAAAGAAGAAGAAAAGAGAAAGTAAGTGAAACATAAAGCGAGAGCGGAAAGTGAATCACTTTCCAACGGTTTAGCATGTAAAGGAAATGACGTGTGAACAATGCTGAAAGGAATTAGTACTCCTATTGAAGCTATGTATTGAACATGACCTGCAGGAAACTGACCTTAGGGTTTCAGAGAGTATAGTTGGTCTAAAAGAGCAATGGGCTCACCTGAGCCTCCTGCTCAGAGCTCTGTACTTGTGGGCACAGGGTGAGGATGTAGCCTGGCTCTGTCTGAATCTGAAGTGTCCAGTGCACAAGAGTCAAAGCCACTGCAGTATGGAAGGAGTGTGCTCTTAGTATTTGGAGGTGCTGGATTCAAATGACTGTTTTTTTCAGTATGACTAGACCTCTAAGAGTCTCAGTTTCCTCATCTGTAAAATGAGGATGAATATGCTTCATGGAGTTCTTCGAGGGGAGTGAATGCACGTGCATTTTGTAAAGTGCATTTTTGGTGCCTCCCAGTGGGGAAAAGCAAGAGGCAGGAAGGTAAGAGGGGTCAGGATGCACATAAAAAATCCCTGGGTCCCCTCCTCAAGATCTCTGCTTAGAAAACAAGGTAGGCGGGCTCCTGGCCCTACAGGCTAGAATTGTGGTCCCATACCTAAGTGGGTTTGGTAACACTTCATCTCACTCCTCAGTCCTCCCATCAGAAAGAAATGACTAAGCTCCCCAAGCATGCCCCCCAGCCTTCCACCTGAGTTGAGAGTAACAGTGGCAGTGGAAAGCTATAATCCCATGTGAAAAGGATAGAAACTCAATGCCCAGAGTCTACATGGCCTGGATGGAGGATCCCACATAGATCTTTAGTACTGTTGGAGCCACACTTACCATATTTCCTTTTCTTTCCTAAAATAAAAGTCTCATGAAAGCACAACATTCAAGTATGGTTTTAGAGGCCAGAATCTTCCATTCAACACCCCTGATGCCCTTCCTGTACTCACCCTACTCGCACACAACCCAAGACACTTGTGGAATGACTGATGGGAAAACAGATGACCGAAGAGAATTTTTTTAGAGCCTCCAGAAAGCCCTAAGCAGTGCCCCCTTTGAGAGCCAACTATGCCAAGAGGGCTTATAACTGTGGTGCTGGAGGCAGGGAAGGAATCCTAAAGGGCACTGAACTGCTGGTGCTGCTGTCTGTGAGGCACTGGGTGAGTCACTTTGTCCCTCTGGGCCTCTGGTTCAACCTCTGAAAATTGAATAGTTACAAACTGTCTGCTTGTCTGCAATATGCCACCTGCAGGTGAGTTTTGTCTAGGCATCATTGAGATGTTGCTGAATTGTTGTGTTGTGTAGTGTGAATATGAAACACTAGACGAGGCACACACTCCAACTCTCCCTATTGCCCTACACTCAGGGACTTCTAGCATTTACATCACCTACCTTGCCCCAAGGCCATCTCCACTGTAAATGCTCAGTGGAGATAATGGTTTCTCAGGGACCACTTTCTAGATGTGTGACCTTAGACAACTTACTTTCTTTCTCCAAACCTCAGTTTCCTCATCTGTAAAATAGATGTAATAGTAGTATTAGTAGTATCTACCTCATAGCATAGCTGAGACTATTAAATGAGTTAATTTATGAAAAATGCTTAGTACAGAACCTGGCACATAGGACAGTACCTGCTACATCATCATCATTATTATTATTAATTATATTTTCATCTTTGATCTTTGATTCAGCAGATCCTCATTCCATTCATTAAGCTTACCATAGAAGAAAAATTTACGTCAGCATCAGCTTTTAGCAACAGACTCTGAGCAAGTGGTTGAGCACGAACCAGGCTCTATGAGATGAATGAATGGGGCAACCAGGTCAATTTCTTCAAATCAATTGTCTTGCCTTTTCACTACTGGTCGCCTGCCTACCTCATCCCCCCTCCTCCCCACCCCTAAAGCCAAAAAAGCACTGAACTTAAGAGTTAGAAGCATCAGGTTCCAGCTTGTACCCTCTTTTCCATGGTACTTAATGCCTCTTAGCCTCAGCTTTTTCATCTGTAAAAAACAGACCACAACACAAGGAGGTATCGTCTCACCCCAGTTAAAATGGCTTTTATCAAAAAGGTAGGGAATATGTTTGCTCTTGCTTCTCCAGTTCCTTTAATTGTGATGTTAAAGAGTGTCAATTTTAGATCTTTCCAGCTTTCTCTTGTGGGCATTTAGTGCTATAAATTTCCCTCTACACACTGCTTTAAATGTGTCCCAGAGATTCTGGTATGTTGTATCTTTGTTCTCATTGGTTTCAAAGAATATCTTTATTCCTGCCTTCATTTCGTTATGTACCCAGTAGTCATTCAGGAGCAGGTTGTTCAGTTTCCATGTAGTTGAGCGGTTTTGATTGAGTTTCTTAGCCCTGAGTTCTAGTTTGATTGCACTGTGGTCTCAGAGGCAGTTTGTTATAATTTCTGTTCTTTTACATTTGCTAAGGAGTGCTTTACTTCCAATTATGTGGTCAATTTTGGAATAAGTGCGATGTGGTGCTGAGCAGAATGTATATTCTGTTGATTTGGGGTGGAGAGTTCTATAGATGTCTATTAGGTCCGCTTGGTGCAGAGATGAGTTCAATTCCTGGATATCCTTGTTAACTTTCTGTCTTGTTGATCTGTCTAATGTTGACAGTGGAGTGTTGAAGTCTCCCATTATTATTGTATGGGAGTCTAAGTCTCTTTGTAAGTCTCTAAGGACTTGCTTTATGAATTTGGGTGCTCCTGTATTGGTGCATATATATTTAGGATAGTTAGCTCTTCCTGTTGAATTGATCCCTTTACCATGATGTAATGGCCTTCTTTGTCTCTTTTGATCTTTGATGTTTAAAGTCTATTTTATCAGAGACTAGGATTGCAACCCCTGCTTTTTTTTGTTCTCCATTTGCTTGGTAGATCTTCCTCCATCCCTTTATTTTGAGCCTATGTATGTCTCTGCATGTGAGATGGGTCTCCTGAATACAGCTAGCAGAAGGCAAGAAAAAAACTAAGATCAGAGAAGAACTGAAGGATATAGAGACACAAAAAACCCTCCAAAAAATCAATGAATCCAGGAGTTGGTTTTTTGAAAAAATCAACAAAATTGACAGACCGCTAGCAAGACTAATAAAGAAGAAAAGAGAGAAGAATCAAATAGACGCAATAAAAAATGATAAAGGGGATATCACCACCGACCCCACAGAAATACAAACTACCATCAGAGAATACTATAAACACCTCTACGCAAATCAACTAGAAAATCTAGAAGAAATGGATAATTTCCTGGACACTTACACTCTTCCAAGACTAAACCAGGAAGAAGTTGAATCCCTGAATAGACCAATAGCAGGCT
Source organism: Trachypithecus francoisi (assembly GCF_009764315.1). NCBI lineage: Eukaryota > Metazoa > Chordata > Mammalia > Primates > Cercopithecidae > Trachypithecus > Trachypithecus francoisi. The sequence goes on along the minus strand of NW_022681456.1, from coordinate 117,658,265 downwards.
CTGAAATTGAGGCAATAATTAATAGCCTACTAACCAAAAAAAGTCCAGGACCAGATGGATTCACAGCTGAATTCTACCAGAGGTACAAGGAGGAGCTGGTACCATTCCTTCTGAAACTATTCCAATCAATAGAAAAAGAGGGAATCCTCCCTAACTCATTTTATGAGGCCAACATCATCCTGATACCAAAGCCTGGCAGAGACACAACAAAAAAAGAGAATTTTAGACCAATATCCCTGATGAACATCGATGCAAAAATCTTCAATAAAATACTGGCAAACCGGATTCAGCAGCACATCAAAAAGCTTATCCACCATGATCAAGTGGGCTTCATCCCTGGGATGCAAGGCTGGTTCAACATTCGCAAATCAATAAACGTAATCCAGCATATAAACAGAACCAAAGACAAGAACCACATGATTATCTCAATAGATGCAGAAAAGGCTTTTGACAAAATTCAACAGCCCTTCATGCTAAAAATGCTCAATAAATTCGGTATTGATGGAACGTACCTCAAAATAATAAGAGCTATTTATGACAAACCCACAGCTAATATCATACTGAATGGGCAAAAACTGGAAAAATTCCCATTGAAAACTGGCACAAGACGGGGATGCCCTCTGTCACCACTCCTATTCAACATAGTGTTGGAAGTTCTGGCTAGGGCAATCAGGCAAGAGAAAGAAATCAAGGGTATCCAGTTAGGAAAAGAAGAAGTCAAATTGTCCCTGTTTGCAGATGACATGATTGTATATTTAGAAAACCCCATTGTCTCAGCCCAAAATCTCCTTAAGCTGATAAGCAACTTCAGCAAAGTCTCAGGATACAAAATTATGTGCAAAAATCACAAGCATTCTTATACACCAGTAACAGACAAGCAGAGAGCCAAATCAGGAATGAACTTCCATTCACAATTGCTTCAAAGAGAATAAAATACCTAGGAATCCAACTTACAAGGGATGTAAAGGACCTCTTCAAGGAGAACTACAAACCACTGCTCAGTGAAATCAAAGAGGACACAAACAAATGGAAGAACATACCATGCTCATGGATAGGAAGAATCAATATCATGAAAATGGCCATACTGCCCAAGGTTATTTATAGATTCAATGCCATCTCCATTAAGCTACCAATGACTTTCTTCACAGAATTGGAAAAAACTGCTTTAAAGTTCATATGGAACCAAAAAAGACCCCGCATTACTGAGACAATCCTAAGTCAAAAGAACAAAGCTGGAGGCGTCATGCTACCTGACTTCAAACTATACTACAAGGCTACAGTAACCAAAACAGCATGGTACTGGTACCAAAACAGAGATATAGACCAATGGAACAGAACAGAGTCCTCAGAAATAATACCACACATCTACAGCCATCTGATCTTTGACAAACCTGAGAAAAGCAAGAAATGGGGAAAGGATTCCCTATTTAATAAATGGTGCTGGGAAAATTGGCTAGCCATAAGCAGAAAGCTGAGACTGGATCCTTTCCTTACTCCTTATACGAAAATTAATTCAAGATGGATTAGAGATTTAAATGTTAGACCTAATACCATAAAAACCCTAGAAGAAAACCTAGGTAGTACCATTCAGGACATAGGCATGGGCAAGGACTTCATGTCTAAAACACCAAAAGTAATGGCAGCAAAAGCCAAAATGGACAAGTGGGATCTAATTAAACTAAAGAGCTTCTGCATAGCAAAAGAAACTACCATCAGAGTGAACAGGCAACCTACAGAATGGGAGAAAATTTTTGCAATCTACTCATCTGACAAAGGGCTAATATCCAGAACCTACGAAGAACACAAACAAATTTACAAGAAAAAAACAAACAACCCCATCAAAAAGTGGGCAAAGGATATGAACAGACATTTCTCAAAAGAAGACATTCATACAGCCAACAGACACATGAAAAAATGCTCATCATCACTCGCCATCAGAGAAATGCAAATCAAAACCACAATGAGATACTATTTCACACCAGTTAGAATGGCAATCATTAAAAAGTCAGGAAACAACAGGTGTTGGAGAGAATGTGGAGAAATAGGAACACTTTTACACTGTTGGTGGGATTGTAAACTAGTTCAACCATTATGGAAAACAGTATGGCAATTTCTCAAGGATCTAGAACTAGATGTACCATATGACCCAGCCATCCCACTACTGGGTATATACCCAAAGGATTATAAATCATGCTGCTATAAAGACACATGCACACGTATGTTTATTGCGGCACTATTCACAATAGCACAGACTTGGAATCAACCCAAATGTCCATGTGACAGACTGGATTAAGAAAATGTGGCACATATACACCATGGAATATTATGCAGCCATAAAAAAGGATGAGTTTGCGTCCTTTGTAGGGACATGGATGCAGCTGGAAACCATCATTCTTAGCAAACTATCACAAGAACAGAAAACCAAACACCTCATTTTCTCACTCATAGGTGGGAACTGAACAATGAGATCACTTGGACTCGGGAAGGGGAACATCATCGGGGCCTATCATGGGGAGGGGGGAGGGGGGAAGGATTGCATTGGGAGTTATACCTGATATAAATGACGAATTGATGGGTGCTGACGAGTTGATGGGTGCAGAACACCAACATGGCACAAGTATACATATGTAACAAACCTGCAAGTTATGCACATGTACCCTAGAACTTAAAGTATAATAAAAACAAAAAATAAAAAAAAAGGTAAGGAATAACGGATGCTAGTGAGGGTGTGGAGAAATGAGAACCCTCATACACTGTGGGTGGGAATGTAAATCAATACAGTCACTATGGAAAACAGTATGGAGTTTCCTCAGAAAAACTAGATATAGAACTACCACATGACCCAGGAATCCCATTAGTAGGTATACGTCCCAAAGAAAGGAAATCAACATATCAAAGAGATATCTGCACTCCCGAATTCATTGTAGCACGATTCACAATAGCCAAAATCTGGAATCAACCTAAATGCCCTTCAATGGATGAATAAAAGAAATGTGGTGTAATATATACAGTGGAATACTATTCAAATATAAAAAATGAAGTCCTGTCCTTTGCAGCAACATGGATGCAATTGGAGATCACTATATTGAGTGAAATAAGCCAGGTACAGAAAGACAAATATTGCATTTTCTCACTCTCATATATGAGAGCTAAAAAAGTAAATCTCTTGAAAATAGAGAGTATCTATTACCAGAGGCTAAGAAGGGTAGAGAAAAGAGCGTATAAAGAGAGGTTAATTAATGGGTACCAAAAAAAATATAGTTAGATTAAAAAAAAAAAACCTAGTGCTAGACAGTTCAGTAGGGTTTCCACAGTAAGCAATAATCTATTGTATATTTTCAAATAACTAGAAGAGAAGAATCCAAATGTTCCCAGCATAAAGAAAAGATAAATATTAGAGGTGATGGATATCCCACTTACCCTGATTTTATCATTATGTATTATATGAATGTATCAAAATTTCACATATACCCCCAAAATATGTATATCTATTGTGTAACCATTTTTTTAGCAGGCCATTATCTTATCTTAGAGGTTGAAATAAGGTAACAAAGTCAAAAGCAAACAACATAGTTCCTGGCATACGTTAGTCACACTGTGCTTAGATACCAATTGGAGTCTAAACCACTCCATTTTCTTCCTCTCACTAGCTACGTTTCAAACCTGCTAGTTGTACCCATGGGCATCACCCAACCCCTGGCCACAGGCAGGCCAAAACCATTTGCTGACCTCACTCTCTATTTTAAGCTGTGCCTCCTGGGTCTGCTCCTGGCCATTCAGGAAGTCAGGATCTTGCAGAAGATACACTGTTTTAGGCTCCAGGCCCCTTGTAACAACACTGCTCAAACAGGACTGTCTGCAGTGATGGAAATTTATATCCACAGTGTCCATTATAGCAGCCCCCTGCAGCCACTGGACACTTGAAATGTGGCTTAGCAACTGAAAAACTGAATTTTTATTTTATTTAATTTTCATTAATTTAAATGTAAACAGCCACATACGACCAGTGGCCACTGTATTGGCTAGCACAGCCTTAGTACCACCTCCAGTTGTTGCTAAAGTCCAACTCAAGCCCCTCTTCCAGACAAGACATCTGAACTTTTCAACCACCTGGCTGGCATCTTTACTTGGACTTTGCTACTTCCATCAAGGCTGGTGTGATGAGGCAGGAAAATGAGATCACTCAATGGCTATGTCTAGTGCCCTTCAATCACTAGGCAACTAGATGATTTGTTTTTTAAAATGCAGGTAAAATCAACATCTCCCTTGGTTCCACTGTATTTGGGGAATGTACATAAATTGGACCTATGCTTGTAATGGTCTCTGAAGGGTCCTCCTGCAGTGGGATTACCCTATAGAGCTGTGTGGTACCTAAGCGAAAACCAGAGCTTTGAGGCTAGGAAATAAAAGCCTGTGCACTGACTGCAGATTAGGGGCAAAAGGCTGGGAGACTTTTTGAAAATGAGATCCTTGGCATTTCCATTTCCATTTCACTCAGTCAAAAATTCCACAAGAATACCTTACTTCACAATATTTTTTGCATTAATCTTGCCAAGATCAGATTCCAAGAAGCAATAAAGAATATTAAGTTAACTTTCATTTTAAATCAGAAAGTTTGTTAGGTTTGAGATCATAAACAAATTATCATCTTTGCCAAACTGAGATTGGCCCTAAGAGAGAACAGATTCATTCTCTCATTTGGAAGGCATGAGTCTTGTGTGGTTTCATGACCTTCATTCCATAAAATTAAATGTGTTGTGTGAATTGTTCTAAGCCAGTTACTCTAGACAAAAACACAACAAAAATCTTGCTCCAAGTAAGAAAAAGTTGGGAATGGAAGGGAAAACTGATCTACTCACTTGATAAATATCTATTGGCCAGGCATGGTGGCTCACGCCTATAATTCCAGCTCTTTGGGAAGCCAAGATAGGAGGATCTCTTAAAGCCAAGATTTGAGACCAGCCTGGGCATCAAAACGAGAACCCATCTCTATCTCTGTCTCTCTCCATACATATACATAATATACATACACACACACACATAGGTGCGTGAATGTATGAATTATATGAATGTATCAAAATATCACATTGTACATCTATTGTGTAACCATTTTTTTAGCAGGCCATTATCTTATCTTAGAGGTTGAAATAAGGTAACAAAGGCAAAAGCAAGCAACATAGTTCCTGGCATACGTTAGTCACACTGTGCTTAGATACCAATTGGAGTCTAAACCACTCCATTTCCACACACATAGGTGTGTGTGTGTGTGTGTGTGTGTATTTTAATCCTTACTGTGTGCCAGGATGACAATGGGGCTCAAAGTTCAGTTACTGACAAAGCCATAGCAAATAATTATTATATGTGGTACACGGTACACACAAGATATCTGGGAACACAGAGAATACAGCAATACCTGGCACAGGGAAAAGTCAAGAAAGGTTTTACTAAGAGGTATCCTTTGAGCTGCAACTTAAAGAATAAATAGAAATATGCCAGGCAAAGATGGGGAAGAGAAAACTACATTTCAGGAAAGGAACATGGGAAGAAAGGAAAGTACAAAGGAAGAAATGGGCATTCCACACTAAGGGGCAAGCCTGAATACTGGCCCCATTTTTATTTTCAAGCCTGTCAGTCCTGCCAGTCCTTCCTGGCTCCCTTGAGCCTCTTCCAAATTTATGCAACCAGTCCAAGCACATCATGTCCGTCTGGGTCACATCCCATTATAACAAGGCTCCAAATGAGGTCCCACTAGCAAAACCCCATAACCCTGCTAATCAAAACTGCTTCTTATTTTCCAAGCTCCAGCAACCCACCATATATGTGAATAGTGTTTGCTGTTTCCTGGAAAAGACCACGCACTGCTGCTGCAGGTAGCCAACTATCCATACGATAGTGATGCAAAAATTCCAGTGGGAGCTGGAGACCCTCTGGGTGGGCCAGCTGTATTGTGAAGTGCTGCAGTACTTAAATAAGAGGCACTAAATGACAGTTAACTTAAAGAGAGGAATGTCAGGAGGCTAAAAGCAGCCATAAAGAGTGACGCACAAGAAGGAAAAAGAGGACAGCAGTGACCAGGGTAAATGTGGACTAGCTGGAAAATTTTCTGGCATGACATTAGATTCTTAAGATTGATCTTCTATGCCATGCTTAAGGAGACCAGGTTTTAAGGAGGTACACTTACCCAAAGTACAGAAGGAAGTTAGAACATTCACAGGAAACGCTATAATATCACTGATAGGTATAAAGTCAAAACCAGCCTATAATTTTTGGATGAAAAACATTTGTTCCATTATTATGGGAATATCTCACTTTAAGTGGCAATCTCAAAATATGCAACAGTGTTCTTTTCTTCTTTTTTATTATACTATAGGCTAGAAAAATATCAGATTTTTGGTAGAGTTTTTGGGTTTTTTTTTTTTTTTTTTTTTTAATTCTCTGATAAATTAGGTCACCTCACCAGGCTCTTTGGACATGCTGGGTGGATTTTCTCAAATAAAGACATCACAGTGGTTGGCTGGCAATATCAATGATAGAATTCAGGTCCCCAGAAACTGCAACCAAGTAGGGCAGCACTGTGAAAAAAGCTCTGGACTTGCCATCAGACATCCATCAGATTTAGCTTTCAGTACCAGTTCCACCCTTTTCTCCTTAAGTGCATTTAAAGATACAAATCTCTTAACTCCTCTGGACCTTAATTTTCTAATCTGTAAAATGGGAATAGTAATACCTCACAAGATTTCTGCAAAGATTAACATAATGATGTGAATGAAAGTATATGGTTAGCCGGGCTTGGTGGCACGTGCCTGCAGTCCTAGATATTCAGGAGACTGAGGCAGGAGGATAACTTGGGCCCAGGAATTTGAGCCTGTAGCCAGCTATGACTGCACCACTGTACTCCAGCCCGGATCACACAGCAAGACCCTGTCTCAAAAAAAAGAAAAGGATATGGAAAATAGTCAATACTCAACACATCTTAGTTCAATTGAATTTGACCACCGAATACCATGCATTTATGCATTAATAGGATTTTGATGTTCTGAAATCTGGACATGTCAAAAAAATGGCCACATAGCAATTGAAAATCCCTTTTTTCTGATCCCTTGCCTAATTACCAGTAACAAATAGCACCAACCAACGCCAGTTCCCTTTCATTTTCAATGCACGCTCTGCAACTAGACACTGGTTAGGAGAAAAGAAAATGTATTAAAGGGATGGTTATTTGCTTCCTCTCACTAAAATCCTGTGGATGATTGATTCATAAACTACACATTACCAAGTTGAGGTATCTTTTTTATACAGTAGTTGTAGTTCCAAAAATGAATGGCTTTATCAAAATAAAACTGAAAATGGATTTCTTAGTCCCTCCCTTCTGTGATGTCTTTTTGGAACAATTAGCTTGAAAGTCAGCTTTCTTTGTCTAGGATCCTTCTCAATCTTTCCACCCACTCAAAACTATTAGCAGTCCAGCTAACTTATTTTCATTTACTTCATTTATTTAATACCTATCTTGTTCTCAAAAAGAAAAAAATAGAGACTTCTAACTCCAGCTAAGAATAGAGATTCACACCCCTTTCTGGGAAATTCCCACAGTGGGCCTGACTTTCTTTTCCTCCACATGCAGATTCCAAAAGTTCTACATTTATCTGCCTGATTTCAATAATTAGCATGCATATAACCAAACCTTCCCACAGATGTGCACACTGACCTGACCTCCTTTCCCTCCAGTCTTCTGAGTTAGAGTGTGTATGTTCAAAGTTTGGTTCTTAGAGACCTTCTGAATCCAGTTTATACTTTATGGTTCTAGGAGTCCCAATATATCATCCATGTAAAAAGCCAACAAAGTCAAGTTAGGGATTAAAAACTCCTATTCTTCAAATATTCTATTTTAATGATGCCAGTGAAATACCCACATAAATTGAATCATTTTTTTCTCTCACAACTTTTCTAAAATTCAAACTCTTTCCTAAACTAACATTCCCTAATAGGTACTTTTGGAAGGACCTCAACATTTTAGAAATAGTGGCCCTTTCTGACATGAAAGATTCCAGGTAGAGGCCATATGGCTTTTTGTGTTTTTTCTTAAGGGCTTACTAATATCTCTAAAAATAACAAATGCCATGTGATGCAGTCTTTTAAGACAGTCCATCAACTTAAACTAAGTCTTTGGGTTTACTAGTGGAAAATGACAGTATCCATTTATAAGAAGGTAGGGAAGTATCCAAATGAAACCTGTAAAGCTGTTAACCAAGATCTTGCTTGAAAATTGGAAGCTGATGGGGGGAAGGTCTTCTTGGAAAGGGTCCATGGCCCTCCATTCTGAACATTGGTGGGAACATGGGAGCTCAGGAACTAAAAAAAAAGCAGACATTCTTGGGGTCATATCAGAATCACCTTGAAAATGAGAGCAGCGATGATGCAGATGAACTGGCTGGAGCATTTGATGCCCTTTACCACAGGAGGAAGATCACATTCCTGCAGAGGAATACACCACAGAGCCTTGCCATTAATTCAGATTTTCTCCTTTCTGTCTTCCCTAAAGAGCTTATCTCTGAAGAGGCTAGGGTGGTAAAAAAGCCCTCAGAGGAATTCAGTCACAATCTTGGGACTAAAAGCCCTCCTCCTCACTGAAAAAAAGGAATTAGAGCTGGGTGTGGTGGCTCATGCCTGTAATCCCAACTACTCAGGAGGCTGAGGCAGGAGATTGCTTGAGCCCAGGAGTTTGAGACCAGCCTGGGCAACATAGCAAGATCCCATCTCAAGAAAAAAAGGGATTGAGAGAACTAGGAGTGTAGTGAGTAGGAGGTGAAGTGAAAAAATGAGAGTCAAGAGAATTAAATTTCCCCAACTCACTTATGCTTCTCATAGAAACATCATTCCTTGGTACTTTAACTTCTCAAGGAGAAAATTCAAAGGAATAGAACTGAAGTAGGGAAAAGATGGGATAAGACTGCTTTATCCTAGACAAAAACATCATTTTGTAATTGTGCAGGATATTGTTTGTTGATCCTTAGCACCATTCTCACATCTCTAAGTTCTCTGTTGCATTCCAGGTTTATGAAGCCTAGAAACTACCTTCCTTTCCTAGATGTTTTTGCTAGCAACTTCCTGGTTAGATCCCAGCAGTGAGAGGCTCCAGACTGAGGTGAGGAAGGTGGAAGAGAAAGAGAAGCTGCTACGCTCCAGGTGCACCTGTAGGACGTCACTTTGATGTTGGCCTGTGGTAAAGGTACAGTTTTGCTGGTGACATCAGGCATCTCCAGAGAATCACCCACTTGTCTCACTGTAGTCCTTCACTTACATTTTTCCCGAACGAAGCTTTCCTGTTCTTCACTCCTCCAGCCTTCTAAAGATTGTGTAAACCTCAAATTCCCTGTATTAACGCACTTCCTCTTCAAAACACCCAAGGTGGCTTCTGTGAATCCAGACTAATACATTAGTCTGCCCCATAGTTCTCAAGTTGGAGGACTTGTACCAATCCTGACGGCACCAAGGATACATAAAACCCTAACAAAGCACAATATGTATTCTTGAACCATTTTACTCAATAGTATGTAATTTTAGAAATTTATTTTTATATTGAAATAATCACTGAAATATTATAGGGAAAGGGCATTTTAAAATAAAGTTTTAGGATCCGGGCATGGTAGCTCACGCCTGCAATCACAGCATTTCGGGAGGCTAAGGCAGGCAGATAATTTGAGGCCAGGAGTTCGAGATCAGCCTGTCCAATGTGGTGAAACCCCATCTCTACTAAAAATACAAAAAATTAGCTAAGTGTGGTGATGTAGGCCTGTAGTCCCAGCTGCTTGGGAGGCTGAGGCCCAAGAATCACTTGAACCTGGGAGGCAGAAGTTGCAATGAACCGAGTTTGTCCCACTGCCACTATACTCCAGCCTGGGTGACAGGAGCAAGACTATGTCTTTAAAATAAAATAAAATAAAATAAAATAAAAAAGTTTTATGACAAAATACAAAACCTAAGAGAAAATAACTCTTGCAGAAGGCTACTTGACATTGCATTCTCAACCTGAAGGATGAGCTTCCACCCTCCTCTGTAATTTTGAGTATCTTGATGGAAGAGTTTGCAACACACTGCACGTCTTTCTCTCTATATGTCCATCTAAGTTTCTTTTGTGTTTCTGTTTCAGAAGGGATTTCAGATGGTACAGCAGTACTGGGGAGGTTGAAAGTCTGTACATTCTCTGTGAACAGCCAGGCAGGTTCAATTAAGTCAGAGTTTCCATATAAATCTTTTCTTAGCCTACTAGAATGCCAGATTCTTGGTGGCAGGGAAGACACCATGTCTAATGAGCTTCGTGCCCAGTACTGCACATCTCCAGCAGTCCCTGGCCCACAGTAGGCATGCGATAGATATGTTATTCCCTGAATTGAAGAATCAGTGGATAGATGGAGAGGCAGATAAGTATGTACCAAGCACAAGCAGCAACAGAGGTTGAATGATATGAAATATATATTGTTATATATATAACCTCGACCAAGTTATTTTGCCTCTAATCCTTAGGTTCTGTATCAGGAAAATGAGCATTATTGTACCTATTTCTCAGGATTGTTAGGGTGGGAATAAAGGTTTGAGAGGTGGCACAAGCAAAGTACCTAGTAAGGCGTCTTGCAGACAGTAAGCTCTCCTATATAATATTTATCATTACCAATTTTTACTGGATTTGAGTAGTGTAAAATATGCTTAGGTTATACAAGTAGATTGAATCTAATTCAATCTTTCCTCAATGGTTCAGAGAGCACTAAAGTGTTTCAGCAGGTCATTTGAGACATGGTGTCTCCAGTTCATTAGCCAGAGTGGCAAATAGCAGGGTGCCCTGGGTGTCCGAGCTTAAACCCCCGCTTCCACAATGGAAGCTGGCTACAAAAAACTAGCTGATGCTTTGACCACATGGCAGTCTTCCAAACTGAATTGTTATTTGGGTTAGGATTACAAGATTAGCAGAGAGGAGCACACAGTCAATGAAATAATATATTTTGACTCCAAAAAAGAAACTGATACAGCAGTGCATAAAATTTCAAATGGGCAAGAGTGTAAAACTCATCACAGAGGCTCAAACCTGACTAAAGGCAAATGAATAATTATCAATGATAATGTACACGGGCAGAGGAATGCCTGGTGGGGAGCCTGTGGCACCCGTGGTAAGTCCAGTTTTATTTAACATCTTAGTTAATGATCTGGAAAAGAGATAAACAAAAAACTAAAGAGAGATGCCGAAGTGGGTATCTGTTGGCTTTGCCTGCTGGGCACCTGATCTCCTACTGGTGGTAACAGCACCAAAACTATGCTTTGGGAAGCAACCTCTCCTCCAGTGGATAAAATATCCATGGAATTGTCAAACAACGTGCCCCAACCTCCCTTTTAAAAGATGGGCAAGTGATCTATGCTGGGCCAAAAGGATGCTCTCTTCCTGGAATTCTAATCTTAAGCACAGTATTACGAAGACTTTTTGATACAAAGACATTGAACCATCTAGCATCACTTATTCCAGTAGCATATCTCTGAGAAAAAAAAACAAAAACAAAAAACAAAACTATTAATTCCTGCTACCTACATCCTTGGAAGCACCTGGCATTTTTCCTTTCCTTTTTCTTTAAATCTAATATGCTTCTTTTTTTCCTGAAATTAAGCAATGTTATTTTATATGAGCTTGAAAAAAAAAAAAAAAAAAAAGGCCCAAATAATGGAGATGCAGCTTCCACTAAATCTAGGGTATGCATTCTGTTACATTTTGTTTATCTCTGATCATTCAGCAATTCTCAAAATATTTTTCAGACACTAGTGTAAGAAACACCACAACAGATAAAGCAGTCTATTTTAAAATCACAGTGTTTAGATTCATCTTGGAAACAATTCACATTGACATTTTTATGGAAAAAAAGAAATGTATTCTAATATTCACACATAGCAGAACAAACCACCTAACCTTAGAACTAAGGTGAAGGCAGAGAATCAGACATGAAATTGCAATGAGATGAGGCACTTTTAAATGCCATTAAAGTTCTATATTGCATAAAGTACAACACATTAGACATTAGCAAAATACATCCATGGTAAGTGACCTCTATGGTACATTGTCTGAGTTATTAAGTACATATTTCCTTTAAAGAGAGATTAGGCAGAGAATAAATCCAAGGGAGTTTAGAGAATTGTACTAAAAGTGAATCAGGTTATCCGGGGGTAAAGGGATGAATGTTCACAATACACTTGCTGTTTTCCAACAGCCCTGCTCTCCCGGGTAAAAAGCATGGAGGGATGCCGCCATCTTTGCTTGAGCCTAAAAGAAGCTCCTTGTTTAAGGGCCATATTTGCTGATTACAGAAAATTTAGCCACTGTGGACCAAAAGAGGAAGTCAAGTCTAAAGGTGAAGCCAGTCTACCCTCAGCCCAAATGGATGTTTCCACCGCTCAACAAACACCCTGCACTGTCTCCATGACAACTCACCTATAGTGCTTTTGGACCAGAATAAGAAAGCTGCTCCAACAATAACTAATAAGGCCACTCTCTTGTAAGGAGAATTTGAAAAGGAAGGATGAATATTTTCTTCTCAGTTTTGGAGAGAATCAAGATTCATCTCTTACCCTACAAGAAACAGAGAATCTTACTCTTACTGTTCTTTCTTCCCAGAATCTATAACCTGTGCCTCTGGGAGGACTAGTCAGTGCCACATTCTGGTTAGTGCTTTAAAAAGACCCAAGGCATACACTGCACATAGCATGTAAAAGTGGTACACAGTAACAGGTATGTTGTATATGGATAAGGTATCTAGGATAGTATCAGTCAGGGTCCCAACATAAAACAGATGGCAACTCCAAATGGGAAGACAGAGGAGAGTTTAATGAAGGGACTATTTTAAAAGGTGTGGGCAGAGTCAAGGGGAACCAACAAGGACTGGTGAAACACCCAGGTTCTGACAACTGTGAGAGCTGTTATCACCCCTGTTCCCCCAAAGAAGAAAGGTGAGGGAGCTGCTAATAGAACCCAGCAGGAGCTGGACATGTAAGAGTGGCCACCCTGCAGGAGATGTAGCTCTGGGGAGAAGAAGGCAGGGATTCTCAACCCACAGCACAGCAGGGAGAGAGGGAACTGGGAAAAGGGCCATCTAACCTCACCCTCCTGACCACTCTCTCCTGGCCAATGCTAACCAGATTCTTAGGAAATCCACTGATCCAGTCTACAGGGTTCAGTCTCATTGTTGTCAAAGCAGAGTGAGAAGAATGGGAAGAGGATCTAGAGGAGCAAAAAGAGGAATATCTGTATCTTCACTGATATCTATATTTCTCACACTATGGCAACTTTTCACATATTCCTCCAAAGTGTGTGATTTTTTTAACCCTTCTATTTCTGTGTGAGATCTCCTTATCCTCTCTAAATGGTAATCTACATTTTATTTAATTTTTGCAGTTTTACACCCTAGAGCATAGGGTGCAAAAGTGGTGTTTTCCTATTTCCCACTATCTATGCCCAGGCACACATGGACAAAACCTTCCTTAAGGCTATAATCATGAAACAAAAATGAAGGCAATGGTAGAAACGCTAACTGTCCTCCAAAACCTCAAAAGACAAACAAAATCTGTGCTTTAACAATATATAAAAACGAGAATCCAGGTATCATTTAATGCACACCTGAAACGAAAACCAACCCGACACTAAGAGGACCATTAAAAACAATGGCTGAAGCACCAGTGCTGCCTTTGACTATGGCACTGACCTCCACTTAGCCTGGCTTCACCTTAGAAACAGCTCTCAGCAGCTCCCAGTGTTTGACTACAGGCAAAATCCTGGCTTCCTATAAAAACTTGACCCAGGACCCTGCTTTCTGCAAAATCCTATTTTACGAAGCATAACAGAGCAGGAATAACAGGAAGAAATTAAGGAGTAATTTAGGAATGTGATGTTAGAAGAGACTCCAACAAAAGGAGAGCTGTTATGTCACAAAAGGACTGCAAAAGAAAGTAGGACAGCTGTCATTTTTGAGATGTTTACTGACAGAATCTTCAAAGCACAGCTTCTTTTTCTGATTTCCACCATTTTGAAAAGAAACACGTTTATGGCTCAGCAGGTCAGACCAGCACTTCTTACACTTTATCTCTCCCTGGACAGTGGCACCAGATGCTTTATGATCAAGCTTCATTCACCACCATCTGTGGCATTAGCCTCACACTTAAAGAAGGACCCCCAAAACACCCTGCGCTTCCCTAAGAGCCTTAAAACTAACCAAGCCCAATAGTCACCTTACGCCACCTTTAATTCCCGGCTATTAAAATTCAAACATTTCAAAGCTATTGAAGCTATTAATAGTGCAATTTTGATGAGCTAGTTCAAAGTCAGCATTAATGACCTGTTGATGATTTTAATGGTTCTTGCAATAAGTACTGTGAATGACCTATTGTTAAAATACAGTGACTGGCTTTTACATTAATCCATTAACTCTTCTTTTCTCATCATTCTTTCCAGACTAAAATATTTCCTTCCTTTCAATTTGAAGAGTTCATAGATAAAGAAAACTAAAGTACACAGAAAGAATACATTTTAGCAACTGACAATCAGAGGAGGCAATGGAAAGGGGCAGGAATATGCCAGATCTGAGGTAAAAGCCAAGTCCTGTGTATATGAAACCGTGGGTTAGAGAGGGAATAAATCCATCTAGACCAAGGAGAAGAAAGGGAAATAGTGCAAATTCAGAAGGCATAAAATGAGAAGGTGTTGGAGATGGATGGAATGACCAGGCCAGGGAACTACTAGAATCCAGAATCTTCAAAAAGCCACTCCAGCTTCAGCAACACACACTCAATGACAAAAAGCGACATCTATCCCCTGTTTGTCACTTCCAGGTTCACCGCTTTTGTTCTGTACCTTATGGAATCCCGGGGCTATCGACCCTTGCCTCATGTATATCCTTAAGTCCACCCACACCTAAACAATGTACATTCCTTTCCTTCTGGGAGCAGAAGCAGCTACTCTCCTGACTGGTTTTATCCTTCTCCAGTTGACAGCATATGCTCAGAGACCATGTTCTATGATAACCCTCCTTCTCCAGTTACTCCAGCATCATCCTGCCCCGTGAATGGAACCTGGATGAGAGGCGGGAAGGAGGTCCAACAATTAGAGGAGCAGAGTCAGTCTACAAATGAGCAGAGTCAAGGACGTTACCACCTACCTAGCTCTGCCTACATTTTTAAAACACACATTTGTATGGAAAGCCTTTAAGGAGATGTAAATGTGTATGGAAATTCAGGAACCAAGATACATGGCTGAGAGCATTTGGGTGAAAGATAAAATAAGACAGATAATAATATCACTGTAAGAGTAGAGACCACCCAGCATCTTAGCCTGACAGAGGATATTGAAAATATTTACTGAAAGAAATCACAAAACTGGCAGAAAGGCAAGATATGATAGCGATACAAGACTTCAATTATTTAGACATGCTAGAAGTTTAATTCTTTTAAAACAGGGCATCTGATTTTTCCTTCTAACAGCAGTATTTCCCTGGAAGTTAAGAAATCTTTGAGAAGAGCTGCTATTGGGGATTTAATTTTCCACCTCAAGGAAGCCTTAGTAACAGGCTAGAAATGTTTTTTTCTGTAAAGTGACAGATAGTAAATATTTTACACTTTGTGGGCCATATGGTCCCTGCCTCTGTCATAGCTATTCACCTTTGCCCTTGAAGTGCAAAAGCAGCCATAGACACTACCTAAATAAGCAGATGTGGCTGTGTTCCAATAAAATTTTATTTATAAAAACAAATAGCAGACCAGATTTGGCCTGCAGACTGTAGTTTGCCAACCCCTGCCCTAGATGGTTATATGGAACTAACGATGTCTCAGTGAGAAAATGACCACATCCTACTGGTGTTTATACTAGCTAACAGAGAGGGTGCAGCCATATGCAGAGGCTCACACCTGTAATCCCAGCACTTTGGGAGGCTGAGGTGGGAGGATCACTTGAGCCCAGGAGTACAAGACCAGCCTGGGCTACATAATGAGACCCATCTCTACAAAAAATAAAAATTAAAAAAAAAATTAGTTGGGTATGGTGGTACATGCCTGTAGCCCCAGCTATTCAGGTGGCTGAGGTTGGAGGATCACTTGAGCCCGGGAAGCCAAGGCTGCAGTAAGCTGTGATCCTGCCACTGCACTTCAGCCTGGGAAACAGAGCAAGACTCCGTCTCAAAAAAAATAAATAAATAAATAAAGGAAAGGGGGATGCTATGGAAACTATGATAAGGAAAATAAACAGCTTGAGGCCAGGAGCAGTGGCACAACCTGTAATCCCAGTACTTTGGGAGGCTGAGGCAGGTGGATCACTTGAGGTAAGGAGTTCGAGACCAGCCTGGCCAACATGTCTCTATTAAAAATACAAAAATTTGCCAGGCATGGTGGCATGCACCTGCAATCCCAGCTACTTGGGAGGCTGAGGCAGGTTGAACCCAGGAGGTGGAGGTTTGTGATGAGCTGAGATCGCACCATTGCACTGCAGCCTGGGTGGCAGAGCAAGACTTCATCTCAAAAAAAAAAAAAAGAATGAATGAATTTGAGTGTATGGAAACATCTAAAAGGGCAATGTGATTTAAAAAAGATTCACTGCTTTAAATTATTTCATTCTGGCTGTATAATAGCTAACAATTCTAATTCAGAAGATATTTAAAGGAGATAATATGATTACCTAAAAAGTTATGTGATGAAATCAGATTATGTAACAAAATATATAGAAGATAAAGATGCACTCATAATATATAAAAACAGAACAGTTATAAAAGTATAAGGATAAACTTGTAAGAAAAGTGGCTAAAGCTTAGAAAAAATGGTAAAAGACTTGTTAAAGCTATGTTCAAAAGAAAGTGATCCAGGAAGTGATAGAAACAGTTTTGTGTGATGATGGAAGGTTAAAAGATGACAAAGAGAAGGCAGAGGTATCCAACTTTTATCTTGCTTTTCATATCTTCCACAAAGGAAAATGATCTTCAAACTGCAAAGGGTAAGGCAAACATGGTTTAAGATAAAACTGAAACACTGTATGGGAAAAGAAATAGTTAAGAAGTAGTCAAGTCACTTAAACATATACATCAGGTACTGTCCCGGGACAATGACAATAACTTAACAAGAATGGCTAGTGTTTATTGAGTTCTTAAGACATGCCAGGCATTGTGCTAAATACTTAATAAGCATTAACTAATTTAGTCCCTACAACAATATTATGTAGTATGTATTATCATTTTTCCCATTTTATGGATGAGTAACTAAAAATTAAGAAACCTGTTCAAATTCCCAGTTAGTAATTAGGTCCTGAATTCACTGTGTCTAGCACATAAGTCTTGCTTTTAAAGATACTTAAATAACCTGAAGGTTTATTCAAGAATCATTATCCACAATTCTTAAGAAATTACTCAGAATAAAAAGATAACTAAATGGCAGACCAGCATGGGTTGTCATTTTTAAGACAAACAAAAAAAACAGTAAAAACCATAAAATATGACCAGTTCTAACTTGCACAGATTCACAGAAAAGCTCTAAACCAAACCGTTAAACAAATGGTGCTGTTGCTTTAAAAAAATACAGTATGTGATCACCAGGAATCAATATAGGTTCATTACTGGTCCATTTCTGCCCTATCCCTGCCCAACTGCCAGTAATAATAACCGTAGCACCATAGTCTCAGTCCAGATCCAATCCTGAGTTTGGGAAAGGCAGGTCTTATGTTATGCTAAAGAAGATTTCCATTAGTGCTGGATAATTGTAAACTGTCTTCTGCTGTATACCTGCTGTTACTACGCTGGGCCTGAACAAAGCCATGAGTGTCTAATGGAGCATCCAGCTTTCCTCTATCCTGACACCTGTGAACAACAGCCTGCCATAATGACCTGCCTAGGTCCCATTTCCAAACTCCCTGTCAGTGGTTTGAATCTGAGCTTTACCATTTACAAGCAGTCATGAAACCTAGGGTAAACTACTTCACTTCCTTGATAATTTCTTCATCTGCAAAATAAAGCACCCTAGAACCCAGTAATACTGGGTTACTGTGATGGTTCACTGCAATGGTTAAGTGAGAAAATACATACTAAAGCACTCTGAACACCATGATATACTAAATAAATAATTACTGGCCAGGCACAGTGGCTCACGCCTGTAATCCCAACACTTTGGGAGGCTGAGGTGGGCGGATCACGAGGTCTAGAGATTGAAACCACCCTGGCCAAAATGGTGAAACCCCATCTCTACTAAAACTACAAAAATTAGCTGGGCATGGTGGTGCATGCCTGTAGTCCCAGCTACTCTGGAGGCTGAGGCAGGAGAATCGCATGAACCCAGGAGGTGGAGGTTGCAGTGAGTTGATATCGCGCCATTACACTCCAGCCTGGGTGACAGAGCCAGACTCTGTCTCAAAATAAATAAATAAATTATTATTACAAGTTATTAACCTTATTTTTTAATAGAACCTTATTATAACCTTTGCTGATAAGATTACTAGACTGATGATTCAGAGAAACATAAACACATGGGATCTTGATTTCAATGGGGACATTTGGCCAAGTTTCCTATGAGATCTTTGAGACTATAAGAGAGAATGGTGGGCAGATTCCTGGTGCAATCAAGGAGGCTCACAGCTAGATGAGGGGAATGCAGCTTAGAAGGAGCCTTTGTGAACTGGTCTAAACTCACCCACACAACAGCAGCTTCCACCTGCCCCGATCCTGAGCCAGTAAAAACCAGACCCTCTGATGTTGTGGGGCCTTCCCACCATTAACCTGTGTTTAAAAATGGCTTTTGGTTTGTCTACATTTGTAGTAATGTATCAGTAATTTATAATTTATACCCAGCTACTTTCACAGAATGTGTGAAGCAGCTAAATGATTTGGACACAGGCAGAAGGAGCTGCTTATAAAAGGATGACATCAATCCCTGAGTGACAGAATTTGGATGTAAAATAGACCTTAACAAGCCAAGTCAAACAAGATGAAGTGCAACAGTGACAACCACCAGGTCCAGCACTTCAGTCCAAACCGCAGCCCCCTCCTCCAAAAAAACCCATCTATATAATAATAGGATGGAGAAGTTGCTTTGAAATAGCATGTGTGTTCAAGATTTAAATCTCTTAGATGATAATATCAATCAGAAGTTCAATGTGATCGTCAAAAAAAAAAAGCAACACAATTTCTCTTAGGCTACAACTGTAAACATAGAATACTCAGAATGAAGAAAAATGTTTTCCTGGTATGTTCTACGTGGGACAGATCACACGTGGTCTACTAGTTCAGTTCTAGGAATTACCTAGAAGCACTTGAGGTCATATAGAAGTGGCTTGACCAGAAAAAAATATTTAATCTAAAAATGTTAAATTATACTAGTTGAAAGACCCAGTGGCATTTATTTCCTAATGCTTGCAGAACATCATTTACTCACACTCTATTCTCCCTTTAATCCTCTACTGAAATTGCTTGTATAGACATCACCAGTAATCCCCATATCACCAAATGCAATGGTCAACTTGCTATCTCATCTTCCTCTGTCATCTGCATTCAACAATGTTGACTATCCTCTTATTTGTGAAATGATTCCTTTCCTAGCTTCAATAACACTTCAGTATCCTGGTTTCTTCCTACTTCAGTGGTCAGCCTTTTCTGTCTCTCTCTGACTCTCCTCCTTTTTTCACCTTCTAAAATCCCTCCAGGGATTGATATCTGACATTTTTTTCTATCTAACTAGGCTCACTCCCTAAATGACTGCATCCATATCCATGACGTCAAATACCATCTCTATGCTGACAACTCCCAAGTTGATATGTCTAGTTCTGACTTCTTCAAACCTCAAGATTCAAATGGTTTTCTAAATCAGAAATACCTCAAACTAATTCAGACAAAAAACACTTCCTATTTTCTTACACCAGAGTTGCCTCTCCCCAAGTCTTCCATATCTCAGTTAATACCAGTACCATTTATTCTACTGCATAGTCATCCGCAATTCCTCTCTTTCCTTCATCCCTCCATATGCAACCCTCTGCAAGTTAAGTCAGCTATACAGTGAATATATACCTAGAATCTAACACTGTCCACCACCTCCATAACTGCGACCTTAATCCCCATCATTTCTCACCTAAATGATGAAACAGCCACCTAAGCATCTCTCCCCCTTACAAACTATTTATTCTCTAGCTAGATTAAAACATACAAAAGACAACATCCTCCAATCATCCTCTTTCCATCACACTTAGAATAAAATGACTTTCCATTACAGAATAAAAATCCAAACCTCTTACCATAGCCTAGAAGGCCCTCATGATTCAGGTTCCTATCTATCTTCCAAATTCTTTTTTTTTTAATACACTTATGCTCACTACATTCCAATCACGTTGACTGTCTAGCTACTGCTCAAACATACCAAACTCGCTCCTGTGTTGGGGCATTTGTCCTGGTTGTTGGCTCTCTAGTGGCCCATTCTCTTTGATCTATCAGGTAACTGCACAAATGCCACCTACTCCAACAGATCTTCCATGACCACATTACCCAAAAGAACCCTAAACTCTCTATATTTTTTGAGGAATTTCACATTATCTAAATGTATATCATGTTTTACGTGATTAATATTTATGTCCTCCACTAGCAAGTCAGTTCTACAATAGGGCTTTTGTCCATCTTCTTCATCACTACATTCCCAGTGACTACAGCAATGCCTACCACTAAATTGTCAGTAAATGTCTGCCTATTAATCTGTGCATTACAGGTGTAAGCCACCACACCCAGTCAAAAGTCTATTTTAGATGTATTAAGCATTCAAAAAAATGGATGGGAACATGGAAGAGAAGTCCTGAGGGAGAGGACACAGAGAGGCCTTTCTATGATGCCTACCCTAAAGCTTCTACCGGAAAGACTAAGACTAAATGAGAGAGATTTCCAGAACTAGGAAGGATCCAGAGAAAAGGTCAGTCAAGAACAAAAAGGTTGGGAGAATCTTGATTTTAGACTTCACAGAAATCAGGATGAAGTAGAAAGCAGCCAACCCTTAACTACAAAAGCCTAATTTCTACACCATTCTCTTCCCAGAGAAGGTAAGTAGAAAGACTTCCTCTAAAACTATTGGTATTTCTTCATTGGTATTCCAAAATAATGGTAAACTGTTGTTTGCAAGGAAAAGGGCTTTGTCGTGTGTGTGTGCGTGTGCGTGTGCGTGTGTGTGTGGCCACAGCTACTGTTGGGCAGCTTCTCTTGCATAGCTACAGCTTACAGCTCTCACCAGGCCTCCCGAGGCATGTTTCCTTTCCTCTTGCCCATTCAACTAGGGGCGATCACAGCTTCCAGCTGTTGCTAGTCTCCAGCCTGTTAGTCATCAGCTCATGCTAAGTCTCTTATTTCTTCCCATACCTCTGCAAATAGTCCCTTTATCAAACTCTCTCCAATTAAACCCTTTGAGTATGCCATTGTCTCCCTGCCAGGACCCCGACTGAAATACAGGTAGGACCCAAGAGATGAAACCCTTCCCTGGGGCAGCACCTTCTATCCAATCAATTTAATGTGGCTGCTATATATCTCCGTTTTGGTCACTACTTGAACTCCAAGACTGGTAGATTAATTTAACAACAATCTCTGTTTCTAGCTAATAACCCACTGAATCACCATTCCCCCAGACATCTCCTTGATATGGCCCTACCTGAATATCCTTACACTTACAGTTCTGTTCTATTTTTTACTCTCCACTTAACCCTGCCTTCCCAAATGCAACCCACTAGCCATTCCCTAGGATGCCTCTGATGCTGCTGGTACCTCTGCAGGAAGGGTATCAGGTACCAGCCAGAGCAGCTAAGACTCAAAGATGAGAATGTGGCCCTGCAGAGGAACTGGAAAGGAAACCAAGAAAGTAAAGTAGAGGCCCATGGTGGAACTAGTCTGTAAGAACTGAAGGGATGGCTGCAGGTGCATGGCCAAGTTGCCAGACACTACAGGTGGGAATGTGTAGAGCTACTTGCTGTGGTAAAGCCTGGTTTGGGAGGGGGACAGGTCTAAGCTAACGGAATGAGGTTCACCCTGCCTGAAGGTGAGCAGGGCTAGAAGCAGTAACAGTGAATATTTTCCTCCTCCTCAAACCTTCCTCTTACCCTTCAATATCTTCTGCTCACCACCAACCTACTTAAATTGCTGATTCTCCTAAAACATCTGTTACCACCACCAAGTCCTACCACTTGAGGAGACTATATGCCCATAGAGGCATGAATTCTGCCTTCTATTTCTGCTGTGTTTTCTGTAGCATTTAGCCTAGTGCTAAGTATCAAGAGGACTTCAGAAAATGTTTATTAATTCACTAGCTCATCTTGGCAGCTGATTTCAGTGACTCTCACAGACTCAAATCCTAATACTCCTTGACAACCCATGCCCACCCATACTCTTCCTCTGTGTCTAAATCTCTCCAGCCAACTGTTTCCATTCACATTTTTTCAAAAATCAAAAATTACACAATAACGAAATTTCCAGAAGTTGCATGCCATTGACTCTCATCTTTAGGAAACTATTTGGAAGTAGGGTTAGATACTATAGTTTACATATAGATTATTTCCTTTTCTTCACAAAATTCCTTAATGGTGGGATGTGACAGGCATTGTGACTTCCACTTTAGAATTAATAAAACCAAGGCTCAGAAAGGTTAAGTAACTTATACAAGACTGCAGGGCTTGTAAGTGATTTTAACTCAGATTAGAATCCAGGTCTGTGCCTGATATTCCACAGTGCTTCTCTGTTAGCACATCCCTCTTCCTACCCCAGGTTGATGTCCTCTTTCCTCCACAGGCTACCAAGTGGGTGTAACATCACAGGGAGACATAACAGGGAGATGCCCATAACAGGGCATCTGGCCATCACGCACAACTTCATCACTGGCAGGAAGCCAAGACCCCAATACACATGCTGAGTCCTGATGCCTGGCTTCCACTTGCTGCTGCACTCACTCCTCAGGAGTGATGCTCACCAGCGCTCTATATGGAAAGCATGGCTCCCAGCTCTGATGTCGACAAAGCCATGTGTGCTCATACATCCTCAGCCTCTGATCATCTGTCAAGGCAGCTATGACCAGCAGCCAGAAAATACTCTGCTCTGGTGCTCTTCTAGGCCTCCAGCTAAAAAAATCCGACCACAGGCAGCAGCTTGTTGTCTTATTTCCCCTTTTCCTGGTTCACCTGAATGGATGAGATGCTTGTTTCCATTTTCCCTCTAAAAGAAGACCCAAGTTTTCTGAGAACAGACAGCCAGGAACTCCTGGGACTGTAAGATAGAGAGATAGAAGGAACAGTTGGTCCATAGATGAGAAACGTATATGGAAACATAAGATTAACTTAGGGTTTTAAAGAGCTATAGCTGAGTAAGTTTGACCCTGTCATAGCTATTCAAAAGGCTAGCATATGTGACCAGTAAAAAATTGTAAGCCCTCTGTATCATACAAATCTTGAATATAAGCCATAGTTAGTAACCGCTATGCTAAAACAGGACTCAGTAAACTACTTAACTTCACACCAACCTCAGAACATAACATGACTGCACCTTCTATTGGGATTCCCATGCCAATAATCATATGTGCATTTACGAAGCACTTCATCTCATCCTTAGAGGAGAAAAGCATTTTCTCCATGGTAACAATGACACTGAATGATATTCCCAGAGCACTGGCTATTGTCAAGTCAGGCAATATATGATTTAAAAGCATTAACTTGATTCAAACTGCCTGGGTTTGAATTCAGACTCTGATACTTACTAGTTGAGTTTCCTGCCATGAGTTACCTAGCCCCTTACGTATCTGTTTCCTTGCTTATAAAACTGTGATAAAAAAAAAATAGTACCTATTTCATGGCATTATTGTGGGAATTAAACTAAATCGTGCATATAAAGTAAATAGAAGAGTACCCTGCAGAAAGTAAATATTCAATGAATGCTGGCTATTATTAAAGACAAAGATAAGTGGAAGGCTTCTGCTTTTTGCCATGATAAAATCCTGATTTCAGGTCAGTTTCCTACTGGAAACGACTATAAAGCTGGACAAAAGATGTGAGGCAACTATTTCTAGGCAGTGGACAATAAGCGGCATAAGACTTTGATTCCTCAGAAAATGAAAACTTTATGAGATGAGCCCATAATCATCCTGGTTCTTTGGCCTAGAGACAATTTCCTGACAGAGAGCTGGAGTCCAAGCATAACACAGTGGCCGCACTGTGCTGAGGAGGCAGCGGTCATAGTTTGTGGCAGCTAAAGAGGATAGAATCTACGGGGTGGATTATCAGAGACACCTGTGCAAAGAGGGCCCCGTAAGTCCAAGATGAGGTAATCTGTGAATTCATGGCTGAGGGCTGAGTTATACATGCTCAAGGAAAGACTTCCAGGCTTTTCTAGACAGCACCCATTACAGTGTTAAAGGTAAAACACAGTTAGTAGGTTGAGCACTGGTGGGGAAAGAGAAGTGCTGGAACTTGCTGAGTTCCAGCCCTGCCAGGGTAGAACAGCCTTCTTTAAATGTTATAACATCTGTGGCATCAGTCTGAGATTCCAGAAATGCCACTCTGTAGGAGTAAGATCTGTACCCCAAAATAAGACCTACTGTAGTCTCACCCTAATAAAGACTACATTCAAACTACAACAAAATCCTCAAGGAAACAGTTTAAAGATTGAGTCTGACCAATTTAGAAGGACTTGGAAAATGCCATGAGTTTTCCACAGAAATAACAAAGCATAAAATCAAGCCTGCAAAAGTTCAAGGTGATCAGCCAGTATTTTAGCTGCAAGAATTCATACTTTTCTAAGGGAAACAACAGAATCCAGTGTCTCTAAAGCATATTATCCAAAATGCCCAGTATTTAATTTAAAAACCACTTATACATACAAAGAAAATGGAAAATGTGACACAGATTTTGGACTTGGCATATGAAACTTTAAGGCAGCTATTATAAATATGTCTTTAAAAGTACAGAAAATATGCTCAAATAATTAAAAGTAAATATGGCCCTAATGTGTGAACAGATAGAAAATCTCAGTAGAAAAGCAGAAAATTACAAAAAAAAAAAAAAGATGTAAATAAAAGTTCTATAACTAAGAAGTATACTAACTGAAATGAAAAAAAAATCATTGTGTGGGCTTAACAGCAAATTGGAAACGGCAGAGAGTTGGTGAGCTTGAAGACAGATTAATAATATCATTGATCTATTCTTATTCTTTTATTTTTTTCACCTTGGCTCTCTGCCTAGAGACAATTTCCTGACTGCAGTAAAGAGCTAGAGTTCAAACACAGCACAGAAATAGAAAAAGGGGGGGAAAATATTGAAGAAAAATGAAAAAGCTGCATGTTAATATTTGACACAATATTAAATAATCTAACATATATATATATATATAATTGGAGGAGTCCCAAAAGATTTTTTTTTAATGAGATTGAAGCAGAAAAAGCATGTGAAGAAATAGCAGCCAAAAATTTCCCAAATGCCAATTCGATTTTCACTGACTTACAGGTCCAACAAGCTCAGCAAACCCAAGAAGGATAAATAAAGGGAATCAAACCTAATTACATCATAAACTTCTGAAGACCTGGATAAAGAGAGGATCTTGAAAGTAGCCAGTAAGAAAGAAAAATAAATGAAGTACAAGGAAACAAGGATAAAAATGACTGCTGACCAGAAGATAATGGAATAATATCTTTAAAGTGCCAAAAACAAAAAAGAGGAAAAACCTGTCAACCCAGAATTCTATTCTCCAAGAATGAGAGAAGTAAATGCATTTTAAGATAAACAAAAGCTAGGTGACAGAATGGCCTTCAGGCTGAAGGGAAATAATAAAAGATGAAAACCCAGATCTACAAGAAGAAATAAGATGTACTGAAAATGGAAAATAAGTGAGTAAATATAAAAGATTATGTTATCATTCTTTTTATAATTTACAAGAGATAACACTGTTTATTAAAACAAAAATGATTATAAGGTGAGGTTTATAGTATACATAGAAGTAAAAGATAGGACAACAGTCATACTAAAGACAAGGTGGACAGTCATATGAAATTATCCTCCTGTGAAGTTATTACACTTCTAAAGTGGGAAGTGAGAATCAAGAAACAGGAAGTAAAAATTGGGAGGTGATGGGTAGGAAGTGAGAAACAGGAAGTATGCAATGTCATATGTTACGTGTGAAGAGATACAATGTTAACTCTAAATAGACTAACATAATTAAGAATGCATTTTTTAGCCCCAGAGCAACCACTAAAAAAATACTAAGTAGAGGTATAAGTAAGAAGACAACAGAGGAAATAAAATAGAAAATATGAATATTTTATTTACCCCAAAGAAGGTCAGGAAAGAGAAACAGGGAAGCAATTGTAATCAGAAATGACAAATGAAATCCAAATAGCAAGACATAGCCATTAGCCTAACCACTTCAATAATTACATTAAATATAAATATACCAACCCTCCACTAAAAGGGCAGAGATTGTCATGCTGAAAAAAAAAAAGCAACACCCTTATAACTTATAAATATGTTATTTATAAGAAAAGCATTTTAAATATAAAGGAATATATGGGTTGAAAGTAAAAGGATAGAAAAAGTTGTACCCTGTAACTACATGATCCAGCAATTCTACCTTTTGGACACATGTTCATAATAACATTTGAATGTAAATGTTCTTTGTAGGTTTATTCGCAATAATCAAAAACTGGAAATGATCCACTTGTCCATAAATAGTAAGCACGTTGTGGTATATTCATGAATTCAGTACTCAATAAAAAGGAACAAATATTGATATGCAATAAAATAGGCAAATCTCAGACATTTGGCTAAGCAAAAAAAGCTAGATTCAAACAATTACATAGTGTGTAATTCCATTTATATGAAATTCTAGAGCAACCAAAGCTAATTTGTGAGGACACAGATCAGACTGATGGTTGCCTTGGGTAGGGAACTGGTGAGTAAAACTGACTGCAGAAGGGCACAAGAGAACTTCCTTTCATGATGGAAATGTTCTACTTCTTGATCAGAGTGCTAGATATACAGTTGCATATGTTTGTCAAAAGTCATGGACCTGTACACTTAAAATATGTAAATTTTTGTGGAAATTTTACTTCAATAAAGTTGATTTAATTTCTTAAAATATAAAGACAATTAAAGGCTTCTCTTCTCTTTTTGCCATTACATGAAACTTCAACTCATGCTCACTCAGGAAAGAAAGAAAAAGACAAGTGGAGAATTAGAACAAAATAGGAGCTCACCTCAAAAGAATTTAACTGTTCCCAACCCCTTGTCTATTCTGAATGTAGTCTTTGAATTACCATCCAATATCATTATTATTACCAATCAACTTTGTTGATCTTCAGTAGCGTTAGTTATCTAAAAATCTAGTTTTTAAAATTCTCCTGTGGATCCGGGAAGTTCAAAAACACAAAATACATTCTTGATATGGTTTGGATGTTTATCCCCTCCAAATCTCATGTTGAAGTGCGATCCCCAGTGTTGGAGGTGGGGCTTAATGGGAGGTGTTTGGGTTATGGGGCTGAATCTCTATGAATGGTTTGGTGCCTTTCCCCAGGTAATGAGTTCTCACTGTTCACAGGAGATCTGGTTGTTTAAAAGAGCGTGGTATGCATCCCCTCCCTCTCTCTTGCTGCCTCTGTTGCCACATAACACGCCTGCTCCTCCTTAACCTTCTACTATGATTGAAGGTTTCATGAGGCTCTCACCAGAAAGACAGATGCCTGCACCATGCTTTTTTTTCCTTTTTGAGACAAGGTCTTACTCTGTCACCCAGACTGGAGTGCAGTGGTGCAATTTTGACTCACTGCAACCTCTTCCTCCTAGCTCAAGCAACCTTCCCAATTCAGCATCCTGAGTAGCTGGGTGGACACCACCATGCCCAGTTAATTTTTGTATCATTTTTGGTAGAGATGGGGTTTCACCAGGTTGCCCAGGCTGGCTAAAATGCTTCTTATACAGCCTGCAGAATCATGAGCCAAATTTTCTTTATAAATTACCCAGTCTCAGGTCTTTTATAACAACACAAAAAGGACTAATACAGTTTTTAATCCAAGAAACATACCCAGCCCATAGAAAGCATACAGAATACAAAAGTAGAAAGGGTTGAGTGTGCCTGTGTGTTAGGTACAGCATCAAGGCAGGAGCTGGGAAGCAACCACGGTGACCCATAAACCAGTAAGTGCAGGTCCATGGTCCAGTAGTATTTGTATTGCAAGCTTATGAAAATGTGGAGAAAGGAGTTTACAATCTGTAGATTCTATTAGTAATTTTTACCAGTCCACTGAGATATTTACAGTTTCACCATTATAAGTGAAACCAAGACTTAAATATTTTGCAATAGGGCCTGCCTTTTGAGTCTGTTCCATCCCATTCACCTCTCAGTGCCCTGATGCCACTTACACCCACAGCATCTGGGAAAACGATATAATTTACAGTTACTTAGATCCATTTTGATGGGCTTTACCTCAGACTACTTTATGATTTATGGAAAAGCAGAATAAGGAAAACTTCTCACCTTTAAAGAATTACACAGAGCTCAGCCTGAAGGCATTATTCCCCAGTGGTTTTTATTTCTTATCTTGCTATTTGTCCTCCAACTCATCTCCTTGGCACACACACACTCACACACACATACGCATGCAAACAGATAAGGCTCCAAACTACCAAAATGATGAAGTGGGAGAAGAGATTGATTTATGAGGGTAATACAAGGGGTATAACTAGAAGATAATGGGGTGAAATTGAGCAAAGGGAAGTGGAAGCTGAATATCAAGAAACATTTCAACTCAACAGAGTGTGAAGCAAGATCCCAGGAGAAGCCAGGGAAGCCCTGTGGCTGGAAATCATTAAACACTCAACCATGGGAAATAACAGGTGGCCTGGCTGGTAGAAAAAAAGGGAGCAGGAGTGAAATTTACATTTCACTAAAATCCTAGAACTGCTTTGCTAAATAAGCCATTCTGTGAAGGATGAGAGTTCCATCTCTGTATTATCTCTCTCCCTCCCTGCCCCAGCCCAACACACACCTCACAAACACCCATGCTCTCCACACACCTTCCAACATGATGATTGGAACTAGGGGACTCTCCATACACCTTACAGGGACTTTGGGGCTCTAATTCACATTTACCCTCTGTCCAATGTCCCTTCATTTCCCACATTTTCTTTCACTAACCATTATATTTATGCTAGTGCCCCACTATGGGTAGCACTGCACCCAGGGAAAGCAGACTGACATATGTTCACACACACACACACACACACAGTAGGTAGGAGGTAGATAGGAGGGTGGGTAGACAGGGAATCCACACTCTCTGTGGCCCTTGGCTAGAGCTGGGCCAGTTACCAAGAGTAACCAAAACAGTACTGCTAGATACTGAGAATTAGTTTGTATTTCAGTGCCTTCTATTTTTAATACTTTGATACTCTATTATGTTCCCACATTGAACCTGGTCAAAAGCTAAAAATGCCTATAACTAGCACACAACTCCCCACAAACCCTGCAGCCAGAAAGTTCTCCCAGAAGAAAAGCTGACAACCCCAGTCATATGCACGATAAGGCTGGGGCAGTTTGCCAAACGCTCCTGCTGTGAAGATGGACAAAGGGACAAGAAAAAAATCACAAGGATGCTCTCATTTCAAAGCCAGGTGAGACCAGGGATTGGGTGTGACCTTTTGTTTCTGAGGTGTAAAGTTCTATGGGGTAGGATGGAGGACATAAACTCTGGGGAGCATGACTTGTTAGTCTAGAGAAGTTGGGGACAGGACAGTCACCTCAGTGGCTGAAGTAGGTCAGCATAAACTGCCCTTAAACTTGACCCACTGGGAAGTGGTGGCTGAGGTATGCAGCACTCACAGCATCAAACCCAGGGGAGCGTCACTGCAGATTTCCAGTCTGTTAGCATCCTATGGACAAATGAAAAGTGTCACTTCTAGATCTACGTGTGTGCAAACCACGGCAGCTGAAGGTTGAAAACAACTAAACATAAGATTCAACACTGATCAGGTGAGAATGAAAATGAGGCCCAACTGTGACTAATTCTATGCTGGCTCCTGCAGCGCAGTGTCTGCTAAGGACAACTGGAAAAGCTTAAATGTTAGCATGTTACTGCCCTCTCCTGGGCAAAAGGTCAAAGTCAGTACAAATGTGTGAGTCATAACTTGTTGAAGTTTGTGCCCCATAGCGTCAATCTTTAATCCATTCTTTTACAAGCCTTTGAAAAAAGGTCTGCTTTTCCCATCTTCCACATGCAAACCTCTCTCCATGACCACCACCTTGTTACTTTTTCCATGGGAACCAAGGGCTTCTGAGATCACAGACTTCATCGGGGGGCATAAGTGACTGTGGGAAAGGGATTAGCATCATTTGCCAGAATAGCTGATATGACAGGGGTGGTGAGGACAGCCCAGAACTTCAGAACTGATCTACTTTTTAAGCAAGAACCCCCTTTTCCTGTTTATTGCCCTGCAATTGTTCTAGGCAATTCTGGGTCTGAGAAAAACTCCTCCTACAATCTTCATCCCACTACACACTATGTCTATACTTCAACCTCAGGCCCAGGCACTGACTATTTGGGAACCTAACTTGTACAACTGAATAATGTAATTAAATGTAATTCATTCCGAATGTTAAGGGCTAGAATGTCTTCTCAAAATTAATGAAAACTGAAATCATTTGGAAATAATTATTTTACAACTTTTAGTTGCTGTACAAATAATAATGTAACAGAAGATACATAAGTAAAATAAAATGAGACAAATTAATTAGCAATGTCCTAATAGGCCTAAGTTAGATCATCATCTGTTTTCTATAAAGTTCCCAAGTAAGTTACTTATTTCCAACTCTTCATTCGTACAAAGTACAAATGTATATAAATTAAAAGAGTTCAAATTAGTGGGAGTTTAGAATACAGTATCTTTCAGTAGAGACAATAATCACTTTAAAGGATTCTCATCCTCAACAAATATTTTTCCAGAGCCTGCTAAGTACACAGCACTACATGGGGGAGACACAGCACAATCTCATTATCACGTCTCCCTGTGAGGATAAATTGCAGAAAATCCCAAAAGCCACTGTCGGAGTTATCTTGCTTGGCTCCCACTTTGATCACATCCCTGACCCCTCTGGTCCCTCAGAGGCCCTCCCATCATGGTTCATGGGGAAAAGCATCTCTTTAGTGGCAGGTGGTGTGGGGTGGGGGTGGAGCAAGGGATGCCACAGGGAATGAGGGGACCTGACTTCTGGCCTTAGAGCAGCCACGGCTCCCATCTGATAAGAGTGCACCCCCAAGCACTTCTCAGTATATGTTCTGTATATATGCCTCAGTATATGCCTGTGCAACAGCACTTCAGGGAAATTTCACTTAATCCTCACAACAGCCCCATAGGTGGATCTTCTTATTACTCCACCATTTTAAGGATGAAGTGTACAAAATTAAAGCATTTTGCCCAGTTACAAAATCTTAAGAAATAGAGTCAGGATTCAAATGCAAGGCTGTCTGAGTCATAACTTCACATCTGAAATGGAATCAACCCATCAGAGTTGCTATTTTCTGGACAATAATTTGTTTACGTCAAGGATCCTGAAGTCAGATGATGTCACATACCTACTCAAGATTCTCCACTGACTCCCCCATTGAATTTAGAATAAAATTCAGGTTTTGCCATGGCCTTCAAAGCCCTACGTGAACTGGCCCTTGACTACCTCCGTGATCTCACGTCTCACACTTCTGCTCCATTCACTAAGCTCTAGGCATGCCTCCTTGCTTTTTCTTTAACAGACATGTACATTTCTACTCCAAGGTCTCTGTATTTGTTGTTTCCTCAGGCTGGGACTCTCTCATCCTGAAGAACTATATGCCCACCTCCTCATTTCATTTATGCCCCTCTGCTCAATGTCACCTTATCCAAAAGGCCTTTTCTGTCTCCTCTATATAAAATAGAAACTTCCATCACTGTCTAGCCCCACACCTATAGTCCATTTTATTCGCAGTACTCATCACTCTGGTCTATGATCATATTCGCATCTCCTTGTTTATCGTCTCTCCCATTACGATGAAAGCTTCAGGAGGCAGGGACCTGGTTGGTCTCACCTGCTCATTGGTGTATCCCAGGTACTAGAGCAGTTCATGGCACATAGTAGACGTTCAATAAATATCTACTGAATTAATGAATAAATAAATGAGCATAAATCCCTGTATCGATATATCCAGATTTGAGTACTTTAAGTTTCATTTGAAAAACAAATCTAGAAAAGACAATCTCACATTTATACAGACAGGCCTATTCATTACCCAATGTATCTAATTTCATCCATTTCTGTCTAGGTCTTATATCATTCTCCAAATCTGAAATATCCTGTTTTGAACTGCCACCATTTCCTTCCTATAAGTGCCTTCCATGATTTCCTAAAACCCTTCTTTAACGACATATTGTTGAGGAGAGGTAATATTTCAAAGCCACTATCTCAGTCACACAACCCACCATTTCACAACATTTCACACAAGTCTAAATCAACAAATGACTCCTGTGTGTTGCTACAGATAGAATCCTTGTCCCTGCCCCAAGGTAGTTTCCCAACAGAAGCAGAGTTCTGTGTACGTCTACTTGAGACGCTTCTCCCAGCTGGCTGGCCTGCTGTCCACCTCTTGCTCTGTAGCCAGGTTCTTGCAAAGCTCCACGTACAGAGAGACACTTATTAAGATGCCTTTGAGGAAAATGGTAACAACAGCTCCAGTTACTCAGCATCTACTTTGTATTTTACATCTACTTCTTCTAGTCCTCCCAACTCTGCCTGGTAGGCCTCATACTTCTCATTTTACAAACAATTAAAGTGAGCATCAGAAAAGTGCAACAACTTGCCCAAGGCCATGAAGTTAGTTAGGGGCAGTGACATGAACCCAGAACTGACTTGAGTTCAAAAAAGAAACATTTCTTACAGTTTTAACATAGAAATATAAAGGCTTTCACCTAATTAATCAAGTATTTTTCATCAATTGACTCTATGTCTCAGACCATGCCAGGTAATCTAGAATACAGAAGAAAGTAGAAGTTCCCAGCTGAGAGGGAGAGCTATGGGCCATTGATTCAGTTATCTATTTTCTTACATGTTTACGGCTTTAATTTTTTTAAGCTCTGGACTGTTGGTTAAGTTAATTTGTGTGATTCCTGTAAACCATGAGTTGTTTATCATAAATCACTTCTCAGAGGGCTAAGCTAGAAAAATAAACTGCTTTTCTAGGATGATATGCTTTTTTTTTTTTTTTTTTTTTTTTTTTTTGTTGAGACGGAGTCTCGCTCTGTCGCCCAGGCTGGAGTGCAGTGGCCGGATCTCAGCTCACTGCAAGCTCCGCCTCCCAGGTTGACGCCATTCTCTCGCCTCAGCCTCCCGAGTAGCTGGGACTACAGGCGCCCGCCATCTCGCCCGGCTAATTTTTTGTATTTTTTTAGTAGAGACGGGGTTTCACCGTGTTAGCCAGGATGGTCTCGATCTCCTGACCTCGTGATTCGCCCGTCTCGGCCTCCCAAAATGCTGGGATTACAGGCTTGAGCCACCGCGCCCGGCCGATGATATGCTTTTTAAGAATAGAGCGGTTCAACAGAAGTTCCTAAGTTCACGCTAATCATAAATAGGGGCTAAGAGTTCAGGGTCTAAACAAATCGTGGCAGGCCAGAAACGAAAACCACAAAACAAACATACAGGCCCACAAAGCAAAATGCAGCTAAGCACCTGCTACTCTTCTTGTTCCAGATCCTTAATCCATTGAATGTATCATTGTTATGACATTAGAAAGAGTGAGAAGTGGCAGGGTGGTAAGCATTTTTATGAGGTGTTACAATGTTTTAACTAACCTACACCTCCTTCTGAAGGCTTTGTTTTCCGTATCACTCCAGATTCCTGTTACATTGCAGGGTGTTACTGCCTGAGTCTGGCTCTGCCTGTGTGATCCTGGAGAAAGCTTCTTTAGCAGCTACCTGCAGTTGCTGATACGAGAACCTTGGTCTTACCTGGTAGAACAGTGATAAGTTCCTGTGAATACAATGGCAGCAGATTGTCTATAGACTACTTCCACTGTTTCCTCTCCAGAGCTAGCCTTTTCATAGAGCACAGTGGGCAGCACCAGTACCTACCTGTGCGTACAAATCCTACAGCGAGATGGGCTGTATTAAGAGTCAATGAGGGGTGATCTCTTGGCTTCAGAAGCAACAGTACAAAGGCAGTGGCTAAAGTAGGTCAGTCTAACCCCAGCTGAAGTCTGTGAGACATGGGAACATCAACAACTAGTTCTTCACCTGATTGATTTCAGAGTCAATAGAGTCTGATGCAGTCATACTTGGAAGTAAAGCATCTATTACTACATTTAATTCCAAGGAATGACTACAGATGCCAAACAGGGCAGCCTAGGATGCCAAGCCACGCTCATATCATAGCAACAGTGCATATTATAACAATGCAAGAAAATGGAAGAACAAGTCTCATTTGGCAACAGAAGTAGCAGCTCTGTGGGAAATTCTAGAGTATGATGTAGACCACCCCACAGAGAAATACTGAGTAAAAATATGCAGTCCGGTGTTAAAGTTAGTATAAATATGTAAATTCTGTGAGTGTGGAGGGGGTAAAATAATGTCTTCAAACTTGTTTGCTCAGTTACCCACTACAAGGATTCTTAAAAATTTGTTTTAAGCTGATACCTAAATGTTGTCCATCATAATCTAAATGGTTACAAAGTATATAATTTCTGGCATATAATAAATACTAACATTTAAAATAAAATTACTTCACCATGCTTTCAAATTATTCCATGGAATATAAAGACCATAGTAACTTTATATCTACCACCATCCATTTTTTAAATATAAGATTAACCCTTTTTTTAAGTTATACATTTGATATCATTCCTTCTTTTCCCTGACATTGAACTTCTCTTCCATCTCCTCCACAA
Organism: Trachypithecus francoisi; assembly: GCF_009764315.1. Lineage (NCBI taxonomy): Eukaryota > Metazoa > Chordata > Mammalia > Primates > Cercopithecidae > Trachypithecus > Trachypithecus francoisi. The sequence goes on along the minus strand of NW_022681456.1, from coordinate 117,623,324 downwards.
AATTTTATTGTAATGTAATATATATGTCACATTATATACATGATGCTTGAAAGTATTTCACTGGTCACTATTAAACTTCTTTGCTACCAAAATACATACGTAAGTTGAAGTTTATAATTATTTTTTATTTCCTGTAATCATAGGTGTTTAAGTGTCGTTTTTCGGATTGAGATAGTGTTACAATTATTATTTGCAAATATTCGGTGAAAATAACAAAGACACATTAATTTTGACAGACAAGTATTAAACATAAATAGTAAAATATTATTACATTGTATGATATGTGTATTTTACCACAGTTTAAAATATATAAAAATGTATTATTAGGACTATATCTCTTAATAAGCTGGAGACAGAGATAGTTTATGGTTCTTGATGAAAGGATGCTTCTCCTAACACAAATATTTCTAATTATCCCTTTATGTAACCCTTAGAAGTGTTTTCACCTTTGAGCAATGCATATAGTAAAATTTGGATGAGAGGTGTGATTTTCTTTGGTAAGGAGAGAAAAGTGCAACCATGAAAGGGGAGGTAATGCTTTCTCTAGCAGATGGATTTTAGGAAAGAATATACTAGGAAACCGACGATCTGAAAATTAAGTCCCTTAAAATGATCCATACCTTCATACTGCTTTGAAAATCTTCACATACTCACAAAGGTATCTGTTCTCCAGTTTGTTGCTGTGTTGCAGAACTTCTGAAACACTGTAGACCTGTTGCTTTTCCCACTAACTGTGGTCTGGTCAGTGTAGCTAATAAAGCGTGAAGTTGCATGTATGTATCCCCTCAGTGTCTACGTCACCACCGACAGGAAAAAACTGAGGCTCACCATGTGAATTGTCCTTGGATTATAGCAATGTAGGCTGTGTGTTGCTTTCTTCTCCTCATTGTCTTCCCATAGGGATGAGTCAGCAGCTTGGCCCAGCAAGCAGCAAAACCCATGAACCAGCCTTTGCCAGGGCAGTTGTAACATAGCTCAGACAGTCATGCTTCACCTCACTGGAGAAATGTGGCCCATAAAGGGAAAAAAAGGCAATCACAATCCCATACGCGTGGTTTTCCCATACATCCAATAGCAATCCTATCCACATCCTGCAAGAGAATATTTCAACATCCCCATGGGCATTCTACATCCTATATATTCTTACATTTTCAATAATCTGTTCCATCCTCTCCTTTTCAACTTGAAACCCTAGCAGCAAAAGTGACTGTTGATCTGGTAGGACTCCACCTTGGACTGTGGCTTATTTCCGAGTTGCAGCCCAGATCTTCCACTGATGACACCGAAGCTATCACCGTGGCAACCATCACTGACATACAGTGCAAAGCTGAGGATGAAGCATGAGTTGTTCTCCAACTCACTTCCATAATGTTAAACCACATTGTAGGCTTTAAACTGCCACCCTCTGGGTTTACTGTTCTGTCCCAGAACCAGAGAAGCAGCCCATTTTTAAACTGAAATTGTTCTTTCACTCTCCTCAGGACCTCTCCACAAGAAAACAATGGGAAAGGTGACCACACGGCCACCTAGGCCCTGAAAGTATGGTATTTACTCACTCAAAACCCAACAATGTTGCAGTTAATTGTAGAAAAAGTGCTGTTGGGGAAGAATAAGATGATATCTAAAAGTAGCATATGCATAAATATGATACAAAATGTCAACTTGTTGCCTAATAGCTACAAGAAAGAAGTTTCTGGGGCAAATATAGCCACATTGCCTCATAGAAAAAGCCTAAAGAAAGTCTCTGCCAGGGGGGATCCTTGGGGTAAATGCTTTCTTTTCATAAGGATCAATCCAACCCTGCCCCATATGTTTAAATGCTAAATTCAAAAATGGACTGCGATGAAAGAACAACAAACCTTTGTTAGTCCTCTGGGGGGACTAAAGATGCTGAGATGTGTGCCTTGCTGAAAGAGCTCTGTAAATAGCAAGGAAGTCCTATTTTTCTTTGCTAGAGATAAAGCACAGTCTCATAGATTTGGATCTTAGATTTTTTTTTTATATATCCTCTCAAATTCATTTTTGCCAGAGTCATCCGGTTGTGCTCTGATGCCAAAGATTTCAACACAGTTGGTGGTGGCAGAGCCAACACTGGTGACTTAACAAAGACTATTCATTCAAAAGCCACATTTCTGAAGAGAAGAGACCTGGATTCTGCAAGGAGCAACTGTACCTCTAATTACAAAATTTCTGAAATTCCCCTAAATGTAGGTTACATTAATCCCATCGGCATGCCAAGGATGGTGTGTCTTGATTTACTTTTGAGTACAGGCTCAAAAGTTGTGGTGCTCAGACATCCAGAATGTAAGGAAGGTAACTGGTGACTAGCGGGAATTCCGTGGACAGATGGGCCATTTAGAGTCACCGGCACTTTGGTCCCTCTAAACTGATGGGCAGCCGCTCAGAAAACCCAGGAACCACAAACTCGCCAGACTACTGCAGACTGCTTTTTCTCTGAAAGAACTAAGTTCTTGGGAAAGGAGGGAAAGCAGTCTTAAGAGGGTGTTACCAGAGGTTCTACTACTTTCCCTGTATCTCAAGTCCTTAGCAGGGGCAGGCCATTAGTGCCTGCAGCAGGTGATAGCAGAATTATCTGTGTGGTTGCTGGACTTTGGAGGGACCCTTGCTTCAACCCTAAGAGTGCCCAGAGATGCAAATCAGGGCTGAATCCACTGCCTGAAGAACCCATAGTTCCTGGACAGAAATGAGGGGAGAAGGGAGGTGCTGGTTTGCATTTCAGCCTGGACAGCAAGCAAACCTCAGCTAGGTAAAAGAGTGATTAGGGACATCTCAGAAGCTTCTGGTTGCTATGGAGACGTCTCAGCGTTTCCAATCTTTCCACCTCCTAGGCTCTCCCACATCCTCCAGACCCTCTGAGATCAATGGCAGAAACTCTCCTCTCCCTTTTCCTGCCTCTTCTCTCCAGGGCTGCTACAGGTTTCCAGGACCCTCAATCTGAACACACAACCAGAGGGTCCACAAGGCCTCCTGGAGTCCTTTAAGTGTGAAAGCTGCCGGGGCATTCAGCAATCAGCTCAAAGCCACTGACATGAGGTACTTCAACTGTGAGGAACTCTATGGCCTCATGATCAACATAACGTCTACACTGCCATTAGCCTCTACAAGAGGGTATCAGGTATCACGTAGTGGACACAGCATTGTTAACAAACCATTTTATTTACATACATGTTCTAGCATTATAGAGGAAGATCACAAACCATGATGCCAAGAAGTTGCGTTCAATATAGTGTATATTGATGGGTCATGAGACAAAGAGAGGTGGATACAGCTTAAAGGGAATCAGCAAAATACACACTTTTAGATATGTACCAGGCTATACTGTGTTTGCAGTACAGAAGCCTGCAAGAACCAAACCAATCAAATTTATGTTTATTATGAACTTACTGCAGGTAAGCACTGTGATTCTCCAAAACATACTAAATTCATTAAGGAGGAACTCAAAAAAGAGCAACAAAAATTAGTAAACATTAGAGAACAGGCACTTAAATTATCTTTGATCATGATGTCGATTACAGAACCTAAGAAGAAAATACAAGAGACAACCAGAGGAAAAAGAAAAGTTACCACTTTAAAGGGAAGATATTGATCAATTTGCTATTTCTACTGAGGCTAAGGAATGGTTTTTATATGCAGAGGAAAAACATTGCATTAATCTATGGAAGAATAGCCAGTCAAAATAGGGGATCACACACTGGAAGTTACAAAAGAGGTTATAAAGTATCCCTCTTTGTTAGAAATCATTTAAACAGAGTAGATGAATCAACCCAAAAGTGTTTACTGAGACCCCAGCCCAGGCCCAGCCCCATGGACTGTAGCATTGGGGTTGTAAGTGGGAGCTAGCTCTACAGTCAGATTTACCTGCCTTCAAATCCCAGCTTGGTCACTTATGGGCTATGCAACCTAAGGCAAGTTATTTCATCTCTTTAAGTTTATTCCTCATTTGGAAAATAAGGATGATAAGGGTACTTACCTCATTAAATTATTATGAGGATTAAGTGAGAACATACATGGAAAAGCATTTAGCTTGCTAGGATGTGCTCAATAAATTCCTGCTATTATTGTTTCTTATATTTGACCCCTTGCCTATTTAAAAATTAGTGGCCTAGGGTTCTCATTTGCCAGATCACAATGAACAATGAAGAAATAAACAAAAGGAGTGCTGAGATGCCTCAGATTCCTGCACGACAGTAAATGCCCTTTGCTCCCTGAGCCTACTCTCATGCCTCTGACTCATGCTTTGGGCACAATTCCTTAAAAAGAGTTTCCACTTCAAGCTTATGGAGACAAATAAGTTTTAGGTAAAATATTACTTTGGGAAAGCAGTTCAACCAAGGGCCAGAATTTTAATACAGCTGGAATCCCTATCAGAAATAAACTCAACATGGAATGACAGGCCTAGCCACCTACAACATAGAAAAAAGCTAAGTTTGACCAGGGAAGAGAAAAATGAAGGACAAAATCTCCAATCCAGAAGTGGTGCTTCTAGAGATAAAAATTTCATACACCTCCCACTCCCTTGTGAACATTCCAAGAAGAGCAAGGCTAAGAGAGAGTAGTGATATGGCCTGCCAGATAAAATACAGGACACCCAGTTGAATTTGAACTTCAATGATAAATATCAAATATTTTTAGTATAAGTATGCAAATATTACAATATTTGAAACGTACTTCTACTAAAAAAGTATTGTTTATTTGAAATTCAAATTTAATTAAGTATTCTAATTCACTAAATCTGACAACCCTAGATATAGTACAGGGAACCTCCTGTATGCAGACTGACTGAGGCCAGAAATGAAATAGAAACACTGAAAAAAACCCATAGTGATCCCTGAACAGTCTCTGCCTGGTAGACAAGCTAGAGAGCATTCATTCCAGGAAAGGATGGGAACCCTGCAGCCTGAATAAGAAAATCCTATGTAAAAACCATTGAGCCTAAATGTAAGGGTGAAGAAGTCCCCTTGGGCAAATTAGCTTGTCTTGTTAACAGGATATTCAAGTCAAATAATCCAGTCTGTTTGTAGAAAGCTTACTGCATCCAAAAGCCAAGCACATGCAATTCATGGTTGGTAGAGCTGTATAGTTGCACCCATTTGTCAAAACTCTAGGAAGACTTCATGGACACTTAGCGTCTATACCACAGGCTCCCACATACATTGTATCTGCTTCCATCACAGCACTCACCACACAAAATATGATTACCAATTTATCTGTCCATCTCTCTCTCTAGACTGTGAGCTTCTCAAGAGTGGAGACAAGATCTAATTTATCTGTGAAACCACAGCCCTAATAGCAAATGGCCACCACACTATATAGCTGGTTAACCTGTGTGGTTTCTGCAAGGGAATTCACAGGAAGTAGGGGCTAAATAGACTTTATTGGTAAAAAATCAGGAAAGAGAAGAGGGGAGAAAAAGAAAGAAAAAGAAAGCTATCCTTATTAATCGCTTGCAATAGATTAGATACATTTATCTGTACAGGTCTTATACATAAGCACACTTGATATATCAAAAGTGGATCTGTGTATATATAGCAGTAAGAGAAAATTATTAAAGATTTTTGTTGGGTTTTTTTTTTTTTGGTTGGGGATATGAAGAAAGAAGTCGACATGTATATGATAATGTAAAAATAAAAATGTATATAAGGACCTTAAGGATATGTCTCTATGTACATGTCAGGTGCCCACACGGAATATGTTAGAGCTTCTGTAAAAGAAGTGAGAGATATTAGAAAAAAAGACTCAAACCAATTCTCTTTCTAAAAATATTCAGATCTCTGAAGCACTCAATTCTAGAATCAGCTCTCAATAACAGTCCCTGTTGTGTTAATGAAACTGTAACTTATCTTACCCACTCACCTTTACACAGTGTCCGCAGGAATCCACAAATTAGGATATAGTTAGTGACGGTCCTCCTGAATGGCATTACAGAAATGAAACTAAAATACTCTGAAAGCCTAATACTGCTTCAGGAAAATCTCCACCCTGTTTAGGAACCCTGTGTTCCATCCCATGGAACCTCTCCTCCTATGTTTACCTGTCTCTCTCCTTCCTGCATTCCTCCTGTGAGAACCTCCCTATCTGTATTTCCCCTCTCTATCACTGCCCACCGTCTTTCTTTTTCATAGACTGTTGAAAACTATTTAAAAGATCCTGAATATCAAAGTCTGTCTTCTTCTGGCCATGTATTTAAGGTATATAATAGCATGTGGTTTCCAATCCCCCAGGAGCTGGGCATGAAAATAAAATGTTAGAACTTCTATTTACATTTATTTTTATCTCACCCATTTTTAATTTCTGGTTTTTTGTGTGTGTGCTTTATAATGAACACAACATATTAGACAGTATACACATATAATTATGTACTAAATAAACACGCCGGTCATTGGCATTCTAGTTCTCTAGGGCTGCATAACAAACCACCCCAAAACTTGGTGGCATAAAATAACAACCAGTTCATTATGTTCACAAATTCTGAGGGTTAGGAATTCAGATAGGGCACAGCTGGGATTGTTTGATTCATTTCCATGACTTTTGGAGTCTCAGTTGAGAAGACCCAAGCATCTGGGAAGTGACTCCAGGGATGCATGCTAGAATCATCTGAAACTTCTCAACTTACATGGCTGACCTGGGCTCAGCCAGGACCACTGACCAGAGTACCTACACATGACCTGTCTGTGTGGCTTCTCACAGCATAGCAGCAGGGATGTCCAAAGGACAAATGAACCAAGGGAACCAGGTAGAGGCTGCATGGCCTTTTCTGACCTAGCCTCAGAAGTCACCTAGAGCCATGCTCTCCATACTCAATTAGTCAATGCAATTATGAAGCTGCCCAGATACAAGGAGAGGGGGCTAGACTCTCTTCACCATGATGTGCAGTAATGACCAGGTCACACTGCAGAGGAGAATGTGGAATGAGAGAGATTGTTGTAGTTACTTCGGAAAACAACCTACCCCACTTTGACTATTCGCTCTGAGATCTGTCCCCCATCCCTTCTCTTTACTGCTCTTTATTGCAGAGAGCAAAAACCTTGCAGATCACATTTCCCAGCCTCCCCTGCCAAACAGATTCTGGCTAGGATTTACCAATGGAGATACTGCCAAGAGATTGTGGGGGTGCTGGAGAGAGGAGAAGCTAGAATATATCTCCCCCTTTCTCTCTGCTTTGGTCAGCATCTTCCTAGGAGATGCATCTCCTCCCTGACTTACATTCTCTGCCAGGCAGCCACCAATTGTTCCATTCTCAGTGGACAAGTTCCACCTTGTTCTCTGTGACCCAGAGGTTTGCACTGGCTTCCTGCTTTGCTGATCTGGGGTTGCACATGGGTTGGCCATGCCCCATGTAGCTTTCAGCTCTTACCCCTTTGTCTCTGATTCCCAGCATTAAATTCTCCCAATTGAATTACCTAGTATGGGCTGTTTTCTTGACTGTATAACAATATACACAGACTAGGGATAACAACCCCCAAATGTTTTACTTATCAAAATGTGGGATTTGAAAAGCATGTAGACCATTGACATAGTTTCAGAAGCCCTGGAACGGGAGTCAGGCTGCCTGAGTTCTGGCCCTAGACCAGGCATAGCTACGTACTTTGGTATTTGCTTAGCCCATTGGTCTTAGTGTCCTCAGCCACACAATGAGTTGTCCTCTTTGGTGCCAACATTCTGTGATTGTATCTTTCAGATATAATCTGCCTACTAGGTCTGGGCCTAACCCACAATGGCATTGATTCTGAATGTCTCACCTCAGCACTAAAAAATATCTCAGCACAAACAAACAAATGTAATTTGCTACATGATTCAACAAAGGGTGCTGGCCAGGTTAGAGATGCTAGAGCCATCTCCACTGCAATAATTGACCCCTGATGTTTCACCTGAGGTTAAGACAGGAAGGACGGGGCCAGTACATCAGGTTAGTGTGGGAGCTCAGAGCACTTCTGCCTCCTCAGCTCTAGATAAAAGCAAGATAGCATTGGTCATCAGGCTCTTACAAGTAAATCTGGCCATCTGCAGACTGAGTTCCATCCAAGTTCAGGGGAACCACTGGGTGACATTCATATGAAAGTGCTGTAATCCCAGCATTTTGGGAGGCTTAGCAAGTGGATCACTTGAGGTCAGGAGTTCAAGCCCAGCCTGGCCAACATGGTGAAACACCATCTCTACCAAAAATATAAAAAATTACCTGGGTGTGATGGTGCATGCCTGTAATCCCAGCTACTCTGGAGGCTGGAGCAGAAGAATCACTTGAACCTGGGAGGTGGAGGTTGCAGTGAGCTGAGATCTTGCCACTGTACTCTAGCCTGGGTGACAGAGTGAGACTCTATCTCAAAAAATAAAATAAAAAAAAAAAAGAACAACTTTTTCTTCTTTGAAGGGACAAAAAAAATCTTATGACACAAAAGGAACATAATTTGTCACAAAAGGGAAGAAAAATTGTGCAACTGAGCCCTCCAATTATACCATCACAGGGAATAGCTTCCACTTTAGAGAAATGCTTTCATATAGAGCTGATAGAAAGAGGGACAAAGTCATGTGGTTGCCCTTTTTTTAGGCATATAAATGAGCCTTCACCCAATGTACCCATCTTTTGTCTCTTTTCTATTCCAGAAGAAGATTTGACAAAAGTGATCATGGATTTAACAAAACATCTTTTAAGATATTTAAAGTAAATAAAATATTATAATAAACTATAAACAAATGTGACCTTATATTTTAAGGCCAAATATTCTATTTGATTGGATATTATTTGAGACAAATGGGTTACATATTTATTTAGACCTAGCATTCTTTGTTAGCAGAGAGATTTTCATACTATTTCTTGTAGCAGGATCTGACCTGTAAATAAACCTAAGTACTATTTGGGAACACCATAGTGCTATTGGGAAAATGCGAATTCAAAACCAAAACCTCAAGGTAATATCAAAGATGCTGAAAGATTAACAGAAAGGACAGAAGACTCACCGCACGTCCGCAGCAGACATAGAATCTTGCCTAAATCATTATGTTGGCTCTATTTTAACAGGGTAGAACCTGTGAGGCATTCAAATTCAAAACTTTACTTCGATGATTTCAAGGGGCAAGAAACAGCTGAACCGGTTCTAACTGAAGCAAAATGTCCTTATTCTACTTAGCTGAAATTATTTATGCATCCAAATAATTTTGAGATGAAATGAGCAGAATTCATCATGTACACTGGAGCCGGCTTCTTCACTTAACTCAATTCCACCTTTGGGCCTATATATGGCATACAACACTTTGAAACTACAAAACAAGTATAAAAGGCAAATGAAGAGATAAAGGTAAGCAGCCAGTAGTTTCAATTAAGAAACAAAGAACCATCCCATTTGATGTGCCTGCTGTATGCAATGCACTTTTCTAGACTACGTGCAGTGTGAAGATCAAGAAGATACAGCCTGGCTCTCCAGGGGGCCCCAGCTGCATGGTGGCACCAGACATGTATATTAATAACTTGCAAATAAGGCAAGGGTGACAAGGGCCATTGAGAATACAGAGTGATACGTAAGAATGCAGGAGAGAAAAACGCGTCCCCTGTTTGAAGGAAATGGGAGGGCTTCTTAGAGGAGGTGAGGTTGCAGCGACACCTTGAAGAACTTACTTGAAGAACTTTGACAGTGCTGGGATGGAGCAGGGGATATGTCTGACTGAAGGCAGGAACGGCCTGAGCAAAGCCAAGGAAGTGTGTCAAGGGCATGCACTAAGTGCACGAATGAGCTGGAGCAGAAAGAGGAGGAAGCAATGCAGTGGGCAGGAGGAGACAAAGGCCGTCAGAGATGAACCATGGACGCCCAGGCACGCTGTGGAGGAAAACAAGGACTTCATTCTGCACGCAATAATGAGCCATTAAAGGCTTCCGAGGAGGCAGATGTGATTAGATCTCTGATTTAAATGACAACTCGTGGCAATTTGAGTTATGTTCTTAAAATCTACATTCCTCAGAGAAAATTTTCTAAAAATCTCTTATCAGGGCAATAACTCTTCCCTGTGTCACAGCTGCCCTGAATGCCCCTACCCTCATTCTGTTCTAAAAGCCTCTGTGTGAAAACAAGCACCTTTTTCTCCGAGTTGTTTCCTCCAACTGTTTGTTCCGTATGGACTCTGGGTGCCCTGTGTGGGCTCACATCTGTCTGCCCAGCAACAAGCCACATCATCACGAGCATACCTGGAGGGTCTTCTGGGGACTCACCAGTAAGCCCTTGAGCCACAGAACCAAACTTCCATTTCCCTGTAAACATACACTGCAATGAAGAGCACGAGGGAACATTTTTACGTGGATGAATAGCATCCATGGCCCTCAAACAGTTAACTCCGAGGTTAACTTCTTCCACGATTTCTCTAGACTTGGAGAATCAGAGTTCAGATCCTCCCTCTAGTGCCGCAATTAAAGACTCTGAATTTCTAAGGAAAGTTCTTTTTCGTCCTCTACCCTTAATTTCTGTGTATAAACAGACTCAATTTGTCCAATACCGTATGTCCCACAGGTTAAAGAGAGTTCAGGTTATTTTCTTATAGGCATAAAAAATAAATTAGATTAAAATTCAAGTGGAGCAGAATAGTGAACAAGAAAAGAGAAAGAAACCAGCAAAGACAGGGTCAGGCCACACCGTGCCATACCATCAACCTATTGCTTCCATTAGCTGTTCTCTTGGGGATCTGTCATTCTCTGATGCTTCCACTGGACTCGGCTTGGCTGCAACAAGTCTGCCATTGGGAGCCTCTCCTGGGAGGTCAGCCTCAGTAAATATAGTAACTAGTATTTTTGATGTGATGCAGGATATGGGAAGAAAGGTACTTAGGGCATTTGGTGTGCATACCATATATATCTGTATGGGTACACACACAAGCATGAGACACAGAGAGAGAGGACTGCAAAGAGAGGCTTCCACCATAAAGCACGACTGAAGTATCTCTCAGTGGAAATTAAAGACAGAAGCACCCAATAAACTCATCTTCAACTCATCGATAACCTTCCACTGGGCCAGATGGAGAAGGCTAATGCTGTGACACATCAGAGCCCCCTCCACACCAACCTCTGAGAAGCAGATCAGCTTCCTCCCATGGCCCGTCTCCTGTGGGAAGAGGTGAGAACCACACAGGAATGAGTGCTGAGCTCCTATAAGGCTGCTAGGAGGGAAGAGACCCACCTGGGAGCTGGCGGTTTCTCCTCCACAAATGCCTCCCACCCAGTGCCGACTCCCCAGCACAGCAGTCGGTTCCCTCATCTCTCTTGCCTCCCTTGATGACGATGCAGGCTCTGCGGAGGCCCGTCTTGGGTGAGCTCCCACATTCTGAATCTTCGTGGTTTACTGTAACCTCCCAGAGGGTGAAAAGGGAAGGGAGATGGGAAAACCCAGATTGGGCAAATTACTAACTCTGAGAAATATAAGAACATAATGAATCTGGAGCTGACATGTCCAAGGAGGAAACCACTGGCCGCACATGACTATTGGCACTTAAATTAACTGAAATTCTCCATTCTCACTAGTCACAGGTGGCTAGTGGCTATCACAGTGGACAGCAAAGTTAGAGAACATTTCCATCACGGTAGAAAGTTTTATTGTACAGCACTGGTCTCAAGGCTCTTGGGAAGAGGTCTATTTGCACCTTAGATTAGGAATAAAATGTAGTGTTTGTGATAAAGTGAAAAGAGCACTAATTAGGATTAAGTCTAGGCTGAGTTTTACTAATAATGGACTAATAATGGCAACACAATCTGTAGAAATAAGGGCACTGAAGTGACAGGTGATCCCTGGAGCTTTACCCTACAGAGTAAGATGAGGCAACAGGGTTCAATGGGGAGCCTGGGACCCCGGAATTCACAAGACCTGAGTCCAAACGCCAGCACAGTCCTGACGCCCAGGGGCAAGTCACATGAGCTGTCCTAGCCTTCACTTCCTCAGCTGCATAATGGAACAACATCATCTATCTCATTTGCCAAATGAGGTCATAGATTTAAAATATACTTAAAAGCATCCAGCATGCTGCCAAATGCTAAACAAAAGCTGGGTGTTACCCCCAAAGGTTGGTACATAGTATATTTCTCTCTCCTTTATTCCTAGGGAGGCTCTCATTAGCAGATGCCCAGGACGCGGCACTGTGCATTTTTCTTATACCACGTCTCTCCTCCTGTGGGCAACCTCTGGTGGAGGCATTTTGTTGCCTGTGTTTCGCAAGCCCAGATTTGCTTCCTCCTCCCTCCACTCTTCCTCCTCCGTGTTCTCCTCGTCCTCTTTCTCCTTCTCCTACTCCTCATCCTCCTCTTTCTCCCACCCACTACCAACACAACCACAAAAAGACGAGAAGGTTATTTTAAAGTCACCCATAAAACACACCCTTGAAGTCCCTCCTTGGCTTTGAGAGATGGGGAAAAAAGACGTTACAGAGATGTCATTTATTAAAGTCCTGCTCTATCCAGAGCACTTGATTTGGACCGTGGGAATTATCTTAAAAGAAAAAAAAAGGAGGGGGAGGGGGAATGAAAGGTACACATTTGGATATTCTCTAAAAATACTAAGGGATTCTTCATACATATCAGCAAGTGTAAATTAATGTAGGCCAAATCTAATAAATAATTGTGACCAAAATGAGAGACTGAGTAACAGGACATGGAGAATCTGGTGGGTTATTCAGGAAAGTTTCTTGGGGGAGTTCAAAATTGAGCCAGATTTTAAAGGAGGTGACAGACACAGTTTGGCAAAAGGAGAGAAGGAGGCTCTCCAGGAAGGGGAATTATAACACTCTAAGGTGTAGAGACAGACAGGGAGGAGTTCAGATAGGTGAACGCCCAGAGACTGGGAGGGAGTAACACAAGGTAGGCAGCTGCCAGGGTGGGGCCCACAGGGAGAGGGAGGTCAGGCTGCAGAGGGCTTCCTGGGGAATTTCGTTTTGCTAATAAGCAGTAATGAAGAGCCACCATGGATTCGTGAGTAGAGGAAAACAGTGTTTAATGAAGACAATTCCAGCAGCTGTGTGGAGCATAGAGGAGAGAGGGCGAGGTCCAGGCAGGGGATGCCAGCTAGAGTCCTGCACTAAGCAGTAGCCATGGAAATGGAAAATGAGGATCCAAGGAAACCATGCGGAGGGAGAACCAGCCGACATTGGCATGGAGTGGAAGTGGGGGATTTTGGAGAGGGGACCAGTGGAAACTGGTGCCAGGACAGTGTGCCACTGGCAGCCATAGAAATGTGTTGGCGAAGAGATGCTGATTGAAGGAAGAGAGAACAGAGAGGAACAGTGGGTTTCTTTCTTTTTTTCTTTTGATCATCACCATTTTCCAATATTGCAATATTGGGAGAACATGCCAGGAGAGATTTCTATCCACCACTGGAGATATTATTATTCAGGATGCTGGAACCGTAGATTGCAGAATGATCAAAACCAGTTTGTAACTGAAACCATGTGAGAAAATGAGCTTTCAAGGGAGTGGAGGACTGAGAAAAAACAGAACGGACATTTGATTGAGCTCCGAGAAAATGGTGGCATAAGTGGGGCAGAGCTTTTCAGCCTCAGCAATGCTGACATTTGGCGATGCCTCATCCTTCATTTTCAAGGACTGTCTCATGCATCCTAGGATTCTGAGCAGCATCCCAGGCCTCTACCCCTGCTCCCCAGTCATGACCATGAAAACTGTCTCCAGACATTGGCAAATGTCCTTTGAGAGGAAAAACAGCCCCCACTAGAGAGCCATGGGTTAGAGGTAATATTGATATTTATTAGACATTTATAACATGCCAGGCATGTTCTAAGTCCTTTATAGGTATTAATGTATTTAATTCTCAAAACAATATTTTTAAGCACTGTTTTTCTATTATTCTCCATTATTCCCAAATAAGGAAACCAAGACTTAGAAGTGATGTAATTTTTCAAAGTTTCCACCACTAAAAAGTGGCAGCTTCAGGCAGTTTGGCTCCAAGACTCATGTTTCTTACCAAAAGGCTCTACTGCCTTTTTGTGGAAAGAGGATTCATATGCAAAAGTACTTTGAAGACAGACTCCATAGAATCTATGGGGTGGGGCTGAGGAGGGGCTGCTGGGGGCATGCAGGAGACCCCAAAACATCAGGCCTATGGCACTAAAAGAAGTCTCATACTACCTAAGAAACAGGGATCCCAGAGAGAGGGGCTGGGGGAAGACAATGCATTTTGTTTTGGATCAACAAAGGTTTTAGGGTGACCACACTGAAAGCAGCAGTGAAGAAGCAGAGAAGACAGAACTTCCTGATGTCAGGAAAGACAGGAAGTATTGTGTGACAGCAGAGTCCATAATGAAGAGACAGACTGGGTCAGGACAAAGGCAGTTGTAGCTGTAAAGGACAAAACAAAGTCCCCTCTGAAGCATCCAGCAAACAAAAGGTACACTTGAGTGTTTATACTGGAAAGAGAATGATTATGGACATTTACATCCAAGAGTGACGATTTCTCAGCAAAGTGTGATGACACCATCAACTGAGATGAGGACGATGGAGGAGAGAATGCTCTGAGAGCCCATGTTTTAAGAGTGGGGTGGGTGCTTGTGAGCAAAGGCTGGTCACGCCGTCATTCGTGATGATGGACTCTGGAAGAAAGTATTCTGAGGACTTTCTTTTCATCTGCCCTTAGTAGTGGGAGTGACAGAACACTAAAAGCAGATATGCCTGCAAGTGGGTGAGTCAGTACTGGAGAAGCTGAATTCCAGTTCAAGGAAACAGAGTGGCAGGGGAGGGAAGGAAGGGAAGCAACAAGGAATTCTAAGGCCAGGAGAAGGAAGCATTAGAGAATTCCACACTGAGAGCTAAGGTCAGTGATGTAAGTGAAGTGGAGGAAGCAAAGCCTGAAGTCACAAGGAGGGAGGATCCAGATCTTGTGGGAGGGGGTGAGAGAGACACCATAGGGAAGCAATGCTGCTGGACACCTGGACAAAGATACAATGTGGAAGAATTGGAGGGCACGTTTTTGCCGGTAAGTGGTTGATCTGCAATGGAAATGTGCAAGAATCCATGAATCCAACGTATTAAAAAAGTTAATTTAGTGTATATTTTGAAATATGTAGGAGAAAATGTAACAAAGTGCAAAAATGTTGACCATTTTAACTGAATAACTAAATAAACACTTGTTTTATTAAAATTAGACAAAGTTCTTTCCCTCTGGGCAATCTGGGCAATCCACTTACAATGAAAAATCTAAGAGCAGTTATTTCCACAGCATGAGGAGCTGTGTGCATAAAATTAGAGGGTTAAGAGCATTTATTTAATCAACCCA
Source organism: Trachypithecus francoisi (assembly GCF_009764315.1). Taxonomy (NCBI): domain Eukaryota; kingdom Metazoa; phylum Chordata; class Mammalia; order Primates; family Cercopithecidae; genus Trachypithecus; species Trachypithecus francoisi. The sequence goes on along the minus strand of NW_022681456.1, from coordinate 117,608,055 downwards.
CCACATCTTCTAGAAACGCAGGTCCAGCGGAATGGCAGACAAGAATGGCTGGAGTCCCAAGAAGTCAGAGGCTGTCTTCCTCCCTTAGAGTGGAGGTTGCAGGCAGCACGGCTCAGGCACACATGAGACAAAGGAACGGGTGTGAGAGAGGTGGTGGGAAGAGCAATTCTCAGACTTGGCTGTACATTAGAACCACCTGGGCAGCATTTCAAATATGCTGGTCTCTAATACAGAAATCAGAATCACTGCCCTTATGAACGTACCCTAAAGTTCTTACACCTTGTGAAGAAAAATGGTTTTTCATTCATATTCTCAAATTCTCTCTCTCTCATACACACACACGCACACACACACACGCACACAGGCACACACACATGCACGGAGCTGGCTCTTCCACACAGTGAGCGGCAGGGAGCACGGCTTTGCTTGGCAGCTGCTTCTTCCTCCAGCTGCATCTGGGCTTGAACCCAACTGCACCGAGAAACCAGGCGGGAGCAGAGGGAAGCTCACGCTCTTCTTGTCTCCACACCTACCCCATGCCCACCCCTGATTCCAATACCAAAGGGAGATCAAGACCCAATACCTTAAATATATACCATCCCTTCTCCCATGGAAACAGAAGGGCTTCACAAAGATCAATATTTTCACCAGCCTGCAGTTATTCAATTCAGATTTTAGCAAATTGCATTCGTTTTGTATAAAATTAACCCTCAATTGCCTATGCTATGAGTAGGCACCACACTACAAGTAACCTAAAACCAGCAACAATTCAAAATTGATTTATATTTGCCACGTGAATGCTTGACATTCTGTGAACTCATAATGCTTAATTCCTTCCCAAAATGTCTGTTTGCCACCATTTACAGGCAGGAGTGAGACAAAGAGATGTACACCAAGCAAATATCTGCCTGGCAGAGGATTGGATTATCATAGTGACCGTAACACCCAAGCAAGCCTTGGAGGCTGGCAGGCAGGCGGGCTGGCTGACCTCCACGAAGAGGTCACAAAAACTCCCTGGAGTCCAGACAGAACTTCCCAGGGGGGCAGAGCAACTGTCGCTTTCTGATTCTCCCCCAGAAGCGTGCCAAAATTGCTGCCACCTCGTCATCCGCTAGGCGAGGAAGGAGGAAGGGTGATAGGCAGTGTCTCTCCCTGGGGAATGCAGTTAGACAGACCCTCTGTCTGCACCCGTCTCCCCTTGCCGTCAGAGAAGGCAGACCTCCTTTACATCCCACTCATCCGCCACCTCTTCCTTCTACCCTGTTTTTCTCATCCTTCCTCTTCCTTTGTTCTCTCCCTCCCTAATTTTTTCCTCATTAACACACAGGTGGAGAAATAGCAGAGAAGCTGATGGAAGTTCAGGTCCTGGCTATGGCACTTTCCTCTTCTTCCTTTCATCAGTGTCACCCTCTCTTTTTTAAAAATTTCCCTCTTTCCTTTTTCCTGCCATTCTCTCTAATAACCCAAGGCTCCCAGCCCTCACCTAATTTCTGGGCTTATTCTATAACACTCCCAATTTCCTGAGGCGGTCCTAGGAACTGAGTTTCATACACTTTACTCCATCTCCCTCATCAGCAGAAATGAACGCACCAAGCTTCTGCAATTCTCCTCGGCATGACAGCTGTAGGGGAGGATCGTTGAGGCACAGGCTGGGGTAGGCATTTATGTAAGAAAAATAAAAGAAGATGGAGAAGGCCAGCAAGGACCATCCCTTTTGCTTTTTCCTACCCTACTGAGAAACCGGCAGTGTTACTCACAGGATATGGACAAAAGAGGCAGGGAGCTCAGTTCCAGGTGCTTTACATACTTCACCTCATCTAACCTTCACATAACCTGCATTTTACAGCAGAGGAAAAGCCGGCAGTCAAAAGTTGAAATGCCTTACCCAAAGTCACTCGGTGGCAATTCCAGGATTCTGAACTGAAGTCCCTTTGACATCAAAAACCCAGCTTTTGACTCCCACAGGCTGCCTCACTGGGGAGTGGTATTGGGGCTCCCATCTTTACTTCTGGATGTTGACTATTCAAGATCTAGACTTGCATTGGTGTAAAAGCCACAGCAGTACCAGCCCAGAATCTTGAGGTGCCAGGACTCAGCTGTCCTTGTAAGGCACTGCTTGGTACCCAGGAGAAAAAAGAGACAAATCTCCCATGGTGGGAAAGGTAAAGAGACAATCCACTGAATATCAACTTTGAGGGGAGGAGAACCTTATGAGAAATTTTAAGAAATCTTCACCCTGGGGTCCCAATGGAGACTTAATCTCTGGCTGTGCCTAGAATTTGTTCTCAGGGCCTTAGACAAGAGTCAGAGTCCATTAGGGCAGACTGGGAGGTGGCTAACATAGCAGAGAATTATAAAGAAAGCTAGTATTCCTCTATTCCAATATCTGAATCACATTCATGCCTTCCTAAGTACTTGCGTCTCCCATCCCTGGGTGGTCACGTTGGCTCACCCGTGTCTGGGCCAGATAGCCGGGCTCCTACATTACTTGATTTCTACCACCTTAAAGACATCATCAATTCTGCCTTCTTCTCTAGACATTTTTGCCCAAATCTCAGCTCCTGGTTTGTGTGAGCTCTTGGAGGATAGGCATTACATTTGATTCCACAGCAAAGAGGCCCTGCCCTTGGCCACAAACCTTCATAAACGTCCTATAAATGAATCCATGCAGCGGGTTAATCTTGAAAGACAAAAAAGTCAGGATTGCAAGGAAAAGCTGTTCTCCAAAGTCTTCACTTTCTAGAGACAAGTAACTAGAGGAATATATGCCCGGGTGTACCCTGGACACATGGTTCAGAGCAAGGGCTCTTAACCTGCCATTCATAGATGGGCTTCAGGGATCCTAAGTGCCCTAACAATACTTCGCGTGGAAATTGAGGCATTGGCACAAAAGTTGATTTTTCAGGGAGGAGGATCCAGAACATTCATTTAAGGAATTGCTGCTTAAATGCGTGGAATAAAGGTCAGGGTAGAAGTGGGAAGGCAGCAAAGATGAAGTGGGTTTGGGGGTCAAGGAGGGCATCATGGACTTCACAGGCTGTAAGCCAGGCTGTTTGTGTCAGCAGCGGTGCAAAGCTGACTCGCAGAACACCTCATTCCTTAGACAGGAGCTCAGCCTTCTTTGTTCAGACCTGAGAAGCTGGCAGTACTTAACTGTTCCCACCTTTGTTGGGAATGTTAATATAGGTTGGGTCCAAGCCCCCCCAGGTGAGAACCACATAGCATCTTTGGCATTGCCCTAGCTGGCAGCCACTGCCGTCACTCCATTTTGAGTGCCATCTATTTAACCCACCCCATTTTCCCTGTTTAGAAAGTAGAATCTCAGGATAAGCCAGATCGCAAACTTTTCTTACTTTTCCTTAATTACATATATCAGTTTCCTGCAGTCTGCCAAGCCTGAAATTCTCACAGAGCCCCAGATCTAATAGGATTTGTTCTTTAAAAAGTCATTTTGAGGGTTCCTAGCCCTGGTCTCTTTAAGGTAACTGACAGGTTTGATATTTTTGCAACCTAGTATTTGTGCTTATGAGTTTGTAATTTCTAGCCATCATCTCTTTTTTCAAAGAAGGTTATTCACTGGCTCTAAGAGATCTTTCCAGTCCTCTGTGTTTTTCCCAAATGGCAGCTTTTGGCCCTGCACTGGCCACTTCTTTGTTAAAGACATTTTAGAATCTGTCATGAAGACCTGGGGTTATTTATCATATTCTCCTTAATTAATGTTTTAAAATCCTCTCCAATTTTATATTGGTCTTGTGTTCCCTAACTCATGCTAGAATCCAGATTATATATCTTACATATATATATATACACACATACACAAACACACACACACACACACACGTGTGTGTGATTGTATGTGAGTAAACAGTTCCCAATTATATTTCTAAGAAATTAAAGATATACTTCTTGTTCTTATGAAGATGGCTTTTATTGCTTTCCCTTTAATTCCTCATATAGCTAAAGTTTTTCATTTTCTATTTCCTAATCATCTTTTCTAAATATAAAAATGACACGCTTTATTGTGGAAATTTTGGAAAGATAGAGAGGTAAAATGGTAATAATTCCCTTGCTCCTAACGTCTTAAATCTTCTGCATGATATGTCAATCTTCCTTCTCAGATTTCACAACCTTTACCATTTCTGAAGACGCCTACCTGTCCACTGAAGTGGCTTTCTTTTTAGGATAAGCCCTTTGTTTATCCGAGCAGGCTTCCTCCAGACTTTCTCATCTAGGAGAGCGAGCTGCTCTCCTCAACTATCTCAAGGCACCTGCAGAGGAGAAAGCGCCCCAGACACGAGATTCAGAAAAGCTGGGCTTGAATTCTAGCTTTTTCTTCCTCTTGACTACATAATTTTGGGCAATCATTAGAGCACTTTATATCACTAGAGTACTTTGTACCTCAATGTCCTCACCTTTAAAAGAGGGAAAATAGTTCATGCCTAGAATTCCTCTTGGTGAGTTCTTGGGAAGACCAAATAATGTATGAGGAAGACAGTATATATGAGAAAGCTATTGACACACTATCAAGCTTTAGCAATGTAAGTGATTGATGTTATTGCATCCAATTGGGTTTGTCTTCACCTCTGTTGCCTTCCTTCATTGAAAACCTTCCTTTTCTTTCTCAAATTTTGGCTGTTTAATTTTCCTTACAGTTTTTCAAGTGTGATCAGTTCGTGGTGACTTTGTCCTAGGCTCACTTGAACCTGTAAATCCTCAATTAATTGGTTTCCATTTGTATCTTCTGCATTTTTGCACTAAAAATGTATGTTCTCTAAATATTCTAGAAACATGGCACCTTGTGGCCAGATTGTCTTTTCTTGCCAAGTGTAATCTGATGAGATATTCAAAGAAGTCAGTCTTGATCTGGAAGCTTCTAATTCAGAAATGACTGCTGGCCCTCTACATGGGACAACTCAGCGTCACACTGCACCACCCAAACTAGCTCTGATTGGATACCTAGTAGGTTGGGAACAGGGGAAGTCACAGTAATTAATATTTCTGCAATGCCTACACTGTGACAAATATTGTTCAAAGTGAAATAACTCACCTGATTCTCACAATAACTCTAAAAACCCAGAATTATTAATACTCCATTTGATGGATAAGGAATCTGATAGCACAGAGAAATAAAGACATTTCTCCAGTGCATGAACAAGGGTCAGAACATAAACCCTGGCAGTATGACTCCTGAGTTCTTGCTCAGGAGAAAAATCACTGTTTTCTGCCTCTGCCATGTTACACTGCAGAAAGAAAGGTGGAGAAGACAGTGGCGGGGAAAATGTAAAAAACCCAAAGATGACAGCAAAGGAGCTGAGGAAGTACAAGTGCTGAAAACACAACCCATTTCACCCTCCGCATAACTCAACAATTACATTAATTACACTCCTGTGCATTTCTGGAAGACTGTCCTGGTTGTGTCCTATAGCTAATGAGTACATCAGAAGAAAGAGGCCCACAAATCATTCACAGAAGTCCAGGTCCTAACCACCTTTCGAATCCTGCTGGGCACCCTTCTCTTTCTCCACTCTCTTCATTACATAGAACCAGACACGCAGTATGTTTCTTTTAAGTCTCTGAGCATCAAGTCAACCATAAACATGTACTACAAAGCTTAGAGCAGAGTTTAAGAGTGTGAACCTGAGCCAAAGCGCCCAGTTCAAATCCTGATTGTGCCATTTAAGCAAAGAAAGCTTTTAACGTCTTCATGTCTTGGTATCCTCATCTGTGAAATGCAGATAAACTTACATACCTCTATGGGTGTTTGAAAGGGTTAAATTGGTCAATTCATGGAAAGCACTAAGTACAGAACCGGTAGGTGCTCACAACAAAGTAGCAGCCATCTACTAAACATCGATGGTGTGCCAGCATTCTTTTAGGCACACACTGGGACATGAGGATGGATGCTGTTTCTCCCCTTGAGAAATTCACATCGGGAGGTGTGATGGATAGAGACATGACAGCAGTCCTTTCACATCCCAGGGTGGGCTATGGGAGCAAGAAGAGAGCAGTGATTCCAGTCTGTGGGCGACAGGAAGACCTGGAGCTGAGGATCCCTGAGCTGAAACTTGCAGGCACGAGGGGAGGTGGGGAGGGCACTGCAGTCAGAGCAAGAGGCATGAGCAAAGGCCTGGAGTGTAAATCAGCCTTTCACAGTATCCCTTGCCCCTGCCTGTGTCACCATCTCCATCTCTTTGCTTCTTGGATCATGTAAAGATAAAAGATAAGCCTGGAAAAAACAGTTTCACACATAAAGCTAGAAAGATTAGTTTTGCTCTCCTTTCTGACAAGTATTTATCTAGTTTTCTCAATAAAATACTGTGAAAGAGAAGCTGGGAAGGAGACATAGACCAAAGATTAAAAACCGCAGGTCACAATGCCTAGGTGCCACTCTGCATTCAGAATGCTGCGTACCTCACCACTCACGGCATGTCTTGCCCATTAAATATTTTCCATTTTCTTGTTCACTGAGAGTGGATGTATTGAATTCAAGGCCACATAATACATTGAAAACTGGCTATCTGGAGCAGGATGCAGTTATTAATTATTATTTCATACTGCACATATGTATATTACAATTATGGTTGAGGAGATTTTTTACATTTCCTCATTCGATCCACAAAATGACATCTTTAGGGGGGGTCAACATAACTGGCTCCCCTAAAGACCTCATTTTACAGATGAGGAAGTGAGTTCAGCAAGGTCGTATAGCTTGCCTGAGTCACACAGTGCTGGCCAGGGTGGGGCTGAGATGGGATCTGGTCAACAGGGCCAAAGACCAGTGCCTCTCTCCTCAATTCCACCTTGCTTCAAATTACTGAAAAGCCTTTTTAAAATATGCATATGGTAAAGCTAAGGTACTCCATGTGGCACCAATATATATCCTCTTTCATAATAGAAAAAAAAAGATATGGGGAATTTAACCTTTGTATTTTACATTTATTTTCTATAAAACTGCCCTCCGAGTTAATTGTTGATATAGATATTTGAAACAAAACTAGCTCACTCATATCCTTTTTGGAATTTCCTCTTTAACAATGATGACCCCTGTTAATAGTAAAATCCAAGCACAAAGCAGTACTTATGACTGCCATTCTCTTGCACTTAACCATTAGTCTCTATTCAAAGGAGTAGTTTGCAAATGGGTTTGAGAAAAAAATAGAAAACAAGAAAATGGAGAATATTCAAAATGTCCAAGATTACATGATCAGAGAGAAGTGGATTGTTCCTTCCCTCTTAGAGGAACCAGAGTCTTCAAGTTCAGAGGTGAAATGTACTTACAGAATAGTAGGAGTAGGTTAAGATGATGCTGCCCAGGCCTTAGCCATATGTGAAATGAATGAGATGCTCATGGCCAGTACCATGAGTTTCTCATCCTTCATCCTCACTGAATTAAATTAAGGTCCAGAAATCAGCTATTTTGTAGGGATCCATTTTTCCAGTTTTAAACAACTTTGCCTTTTACCAACAGCAAAGCCCCAAGAGAAGGGATCTAGAAGAAAATCACTTTAGCCGAAGTTTCCAAGTACATGCTGTTTATGAGTTCCACTACATGCAACATAAACCTTTATCTTTTTTAACATGAAAGCAACTCTAATTTAAAGAGTCAGGGGTTAGAATCAGAAGATGTAAGTTGGAATCCTGGCTTGCTCCTTATAGCTGTGTAACGTTCAGCTCTCTAATTCTCACTCAGTTTATCTGAGAAACAGAAATAATGTCAGCCTTGTGGTGAGGATTAAGTGAAATAATGTGCATTAACATAATCTAGAATATAATGGGCATAATCAAGAATACAAATTTCAATAGAAATTTGTCTCAAGCAAAGGCAAGGCAATTCGTTATAAATAACTATATTTAGACTGACAGTAATAATTCTTAGCATTTTCGTTCCACTTCTTATCTTTAAATGATACACAAATTCTGATTACATAATTCCAGGACCTTCTCATTTCTTTTCCTAATCTCTGTCTCAGTTGCATAAATGCAGACTTATCAATAAACTGGATTGCCTGCAATGGTTACTGAAAGATCATTCATGAGTTTCAGTGTCAAACTTGAATTTCATGTTAAAAGCAAAGCAACTCTGTCAATGGGTACATAATAAAAAGGAGAGGTTGAGAAGGTAACCATGATCTCATTTACTCCAGACAGTCCAGGCTGGAGTGCAGTGGTACAATCTCGAGTCAGTGCAACCTCCGCCTCCCAGGTTCAATCAATTCTCCTGCCTCAGCCTCCCAAGTAGCTGGGAGTACAGGCACCTGCCACCACACCTGGCTAATTTTTGTATTTTTAGTAGAGACAGGGTTTCACCATCTTGGCCAGGCTGGTCTCGAACTCCTGACCTCTTGATCCACCTGCCTTGGCCTCTCAAGGGAGAGTTCACTTCTAGTTGGGGAGATCAAGCAAGACTTCATGGTGGAGCTTGCCTTTGAGATGAGCCTTGAGGAATGAACAGTATTTACATGGAACTTGAAAGGAGGGGCAACAGCGTAATTAGTGATGAGAGAGAGCTTTTTGAAGAAATGTCCATATCAAACACAATGTGAAAGGAAGCTCAAAGAACTGAGGCACAAAGAAATGAGTATATTTTCACTTCATCAGCCTAAAGCTGGCACTAAAGATACTTTCATCTATTCAACCCTAGTAAATCTCACCCAAAGCATTAAGAGGTGCTTGGATGGCAAGGAAATGGAAACATAAAAGGTATAAACATATCAGCTTTATCTTCAATGCACATTCATTTCCATCCTCATCTTTACCAACAACCAACATTTTCTGAGCACTGACCATGTGCAGAGAGCACTCTGCTAACCACTGAGGACATAAAATGACAAAGACATAAATCTTGTCCTCACAGGAAAATAAAAAATTAATAAATTTGATCACTGTAACAAATTTGATCACTTTTAAACAAAAGTGATTTCTCTTCCACATGCAGGCTCTAAACACACACACACGTGCGCGCACACGCACACACACACACACATCCAGTATTTCTTTCTTCAAAAATCCAAAGGGTAGCATTCTCGTACTCAGGAAAGATCTTTCGAATCTGAGCACCTATATTTGGCCAGGGTAGAATTTCTTCTGCAGTCCTTCTTCCTATGTGAACTGAAGGCAAAACCAAGATAACAGATGTAAACAAAATCAAATAAAAACTGAAATATTCTCCATTCCCCTTTGAGCTCAGAAACAATTCTGGAGCCTCTAACAAGGTGATAAGAGGAAAAACCACGAAATCACAAAGATAGCAATTGTGGCTCCACAGAGCTCACCGGTGAAACTGATCTGCATGGTAATAAACTCCAGGGTAAAGGCTGCAGTAGCTCCATGATTTGGATGTTTTGCCTATGTGGGGTCAGCCAGCAGATATTTGAAAATTCAAATCAAGGAGTATGCGTCTTAGTTTTCTCCTAAATATTTAGGTCTCACACCACCACACAGCCCACCAAACACCACTGAGTCCAAACCACACTCATACTCTTTCTCTTTTATCTTCAATGGCTATTAGCAGCTGTCCAAAAGAAAAGTAGTGTGTTTACTCTTTTATAGTTTGTCTTTTTAAAGACACAGATTCATAAATCTGGGCTTTTTTCTTGCCTCTGTACATTTAGGTTCACATTTATTTTAAAACGGGGAAGGGAGGAAGCCAAAAAGGAAGGATGTGAGAAAACTATTAACCCAGCCAGCCTAATAATCAGTGATTAAAGTTACAGTCAGAGAAGAACGACATCTTGATGCCTCCTACCCTCTTCCTCCTCTGCGTGCCTTTAATATTCTACTTCAGGCACTCAGAGGGAGGGCAACAGGGCTAGTGAATTCCAACTAGCACTCAGATAATTGCACCATTCACACCCCTTACCAGTCAATCAGGGTCTGCTTAGCCAGCCCCATTTATTAATAGTTTTCCTACATTTACACTGTTACAAAGGACCGAAATGAGGTTTTCTCTCCGAAACAAGAAATGGGGCACCCTCAATAAAGACTAAGTGGAACAGAGGATGTTTGCAAAACCAAGAACCGCTCGCCCTATTTCGCAGCCACACCTGTTTTAAGGATGTCAGGAAAACATTCTCCCTAAGTTTCCTAACTTTCAACACCAGGCCAGTGTTAGTGTTGAGAGAGCTTCCCTTAATTCAAACCCCAGTTCCATCCCTTGTGTGTAATCTGCAGACTAAGTACCATCATATCCCAACAGCATTTTTTTCTTTAACTTCTGGCCCAGGGACCGTCTACTAATCACAGAACAGTTTAACAGTGACAAGGTCTTACCTTCATGTTAAAATGCTAGTATAACATAATGTTTAGAGCTAACAGGTGCCTTGTCGATCATCTTGCCCAGTCGTTCTCAAATATGTCTGCACATTAGAATCCTCCAGGGAAGTTTTTAAAATGACCATTGCCTGAATCCCTCCGTGAGAGATTTCAATTTAACTCTTTGGGGTAGGGTCTGAGCATGGGCATCATTCTTTTCTTTGTTATTCTTGTCTAGTTTTTGTATTTATTTTTGTTTAAGCTCTGTGGATGATTCTGTTATTGAAGTGGAGTTCAAGATCACTGCTTCAGACTACTGTCACTTTATGGAAATTAGAAAATTGAGGTCCAGAGTCAACCGTTTGTACATGGTCACAAAATAAAACAACACAAGCAGAATTAAATATAAGCTTCTGACTCCTAAGACCACCACCTCTTTCATTATCATGTAGGCAGCTACTGGACAGCTTGGAAAAACCGGTAATTTTTAAAGACCCATTACATATAAAGAGAGAACTTCGGACTCTGATGCTATGTGGATAAGCAAATGCACACCACTGGCTGACTTAGGGCCATGCATTCCAAGGGGGCTCATGGGGGCAGGGCAGGGGAGAGGAAAGTACCGAAGTGAGGGTCAGTGGACGTGGCTGACCACATTATGTGGTTTTAGGCCATGTGGCCAACCTTAGGACTATTTTCACAGTTTTTAAAGGGTGATTGTCAAGGAGGACAGGTAACCTCCAATAATCCAGACTGTCAGCATTATTGCTTTATTATCCTGCACCACGCACACAGACCACAGGCATTATTGTCCCTAAATTGCACACATTTAATGCATTTATGATTTTGGGGCCTACTATATTTAGTAGGTAAGTCACTGTACAAACTATCCATCCACACACAAGTCTAATATGCACAGGTGCTTGGGGTGTGTGTGGATTTGGATACATAACCAATACACTAATCTCAAATCCAAAGATACAAACTGCTGTGGCATCTGCGTGACCAGACTACAGCCCCTAGAAGGTGGGAGGATTAGTTAAGAATGTCGACCATTTTCACAGAGTACAATTAGCTATGGGAGAAAGAATGAGTGTCCTCACCTGAGCTTCAGGCTTCTTCTAAGACTCTCTTCTCCCTTCCTGTAACCATGTAGTGCTTTTATTCAGCCACTGTTTTTAAGTCCCCTCTCTTAAAAAGAAACAAGATCTGATTTCCTAAGAAATTCTATCCAGTTGAAGCCCTGAATGGGTCTATATAAAGATTAATGGGAACTTTAAGCTTGACATTTCTTTTTAAAGAAAGAAATTTTCCGTCTGAGTGAGGCAGTGAGGAAAGACACAGAGGATGGCGTGTGGACGGCATAGTTTGCCGTTGGTGAGTTGAGTAAGCAGTTCAGAGGGTTAATTCATTGAAACCTTAATTGTCTTAATCTAGGAAGCTCCTCTGTTACAGACTTTCCGCTCCCCATCAAGCTGGGCTCCAAGGAGGGCCAAAGCCCGTCACTTCCCTCTCCTCCCAGGTCTGCCATTCCCAGAGAGCTGGCCCTGCTTCCCCTCCACCGCCTTCTTGGGGACCCTGGGCACAGCCTTATCACTGTGCCTCCCCTGCTCTGCCTCTCAAGTCCCCTTGGAATGCATGACTCTTAGGTCAGTCAATGGTGGGCATTTACTTACCCACATGTTTTCAGATCCAGGATACTCTCTTTATATGTAATGGATCTTTAAAAAGTCATCAGGCTGAGCTTAGGTTTCTTCTGCTAATGAAACAAATATAAACCACACCATACAAAGAATGGTGAAAGTTTAGATAAATGTTTGGATAAGGAGCAGAAAAAGATACAAAATAAGTTTAAGGAATCATCCATTTCAAGCCCATCTTCCCTTAGGCACCAATGCTATAGTTTAATCAAGAGGTGACTGAAGGTGTCTCCCCAACATCTCCACACCTGGACATCCCCAGGAGTAAAAACCTCGAAAATATCAAGTCACTCTAAATAGACTACCAAAGAGCATTTTGTGAATCCCCTAGGAATAACGGGATCCCTCTTCATCCATCACTCCCCTTTGCCATTACAGAAAGCAGCTGGTGTCTGAAGGGCATGGCAACTTTTTACCTTCCTACTCCAGAAACACATGGGCTAGGCTGGTCCTTCATTCTGAGTAGCTTGGCCTGGGCTAGGATCCAGGTTTCTCTTTGGACACAAACCAACTAACAGCTGTCCCTTTCCTTGTAATGGCCATCAATAGAGTTAGCTACAATCCAGTGGTCTAAGGTGAAAACTGTAACATTTGTTCATTCTAGAGGCAAGTCTAATAAACAAGGTTAGGATTTCACTAACTATAGAATCACAAAAGCAGAAATTAGAGCCTCTTCTTTCTTTTAAGAAGACCCTGGCTTTACTCTCTAATCTTGTCATTTGTAATCTGAAATTCCTAATCAAAGCAGCAGCAAATTCCTGTGTTGTTCTTTTCCTTGAGTTAAGGGATGCAAGGAAGAGCGGGAGGCTTGCCTTTTACACCAACTTTCCTCTTCATATGCTTTCTGTCCTCCTGAAATGACCTGTCTTTCCGTATCCTACAAACTTCTATTTTTTTCTCAAGACATAATTTAAATGTCGACCCCTCCATGAAGCCCTCCTCACTCTCCCAGGTTTCTCTCCTTTATAGATCTTACCTAAATATATGCTTATCTCTTTATACATGTCCACACCACTAGATCCTGGGCTACTGGAAGGTACAGACAGAGCTAATTCTTTTTCATAGCACAAAGTTCCTAACAAATCTTGTTGAATAACTGAGCAAAGCAAAAGACATGAAAATAAATGAAGTTAAAAGAACAGAATCGTGTAAAAAAGACTAAGACATTAATAAAAAGATAAACTAAAAAGCAGGAGGACATAAGAAGAAAAAGAAGAAAGAGAGGAATCAGTTGTGAGAAGGACCAGAATAAGAGAGCACAGAATGAAGAGAGAGCAGGCGAAAGATGTGCATAGGTGAAAGAGTGAAAGAAGAGAGGAGATGGGTGAACTTAAATATACAGGTTTCTTTCTGATTTAAAAAACAAAACAAAACAAAAAGAAGTGCTGGAATCCCAAAAGTAGAATACAAGCAGAACTGCCAATGGTCTGGTGCCAAGGCCACTAACCATGGTCTATAATTAAAAGCAGGGATGGTGTAGACCTGTGATGCATGGTCCAGCAACTCTGGTGTCAACTGATAGCTCGATAGAAATGCAAAATATGGAGCCCAGCCCAGGTTTACTGAATTAGAATATGCATTTTCACAAAATCTCCAGATGATTTCAATATATGATAAAGTTAGAGATGCACTGACGTCGATATTTAAAATCCACAGATAACTGCATTTCACTCTAATCAATGGCATGGTATACAAAGCACTGGCACTAAGAAGTTATACAACCTTAGGAAAATCACTTAATGTCCCTGGGTCTCAGTTTCTTTATTAAATGAGAAGTTCAGAGTAGATGATTTCTAAAGTGTCACATAGCTCTGATATTCTTAATCTCATCTAACAGCATAACTTTAACCCTTCCTAAACCCAACAGAACAAACAGGTAGCATCGTCGACTAATTAATATCTCACTTCCTTTCTCCATTCATTTATTTAACATTTTCTGAGAATCTATTACGTGCTAGTCACTACGCTAAGTACAAATGATTCTAAGATGAATAAAACATCTCTCCCTGCCCTTGAGGAGCTCACAAAATTCTTAGGGAAACCGGGCGTATAAACAAAATCAGGATAAACTAAGAAGCATGAGCACATGTTGGTGAAGACTAGAAAGGAAGGCAATTCCACAGCCTGGGGCAGCCATGGAGAGTTTCAGCAAGGGGACAACGTAGACGTGCATGAGCTCCCTTCTCTGCCAACCTCTGCTGAAAGTGCTAAGAAGTGAAAAGACCAAAAATAAGGTGGAGAACATCAAGAAAACAACCAAAGGTTCATAAACATGCCTTGCTGGGTTCACAATCCCCCAAAAGGTTCACAGCACAATGGATTCTGTATAATGGCCACAGGCACCATTAACAGCCGCAGGTGAACCTCAGAAACCCACCTTCTTTGAGCTCTGCCTGCTCTTTCATCCCGACTACATTCTGTTCCAGCTTTGACCTCCTTCTGGAAGATAATATCAATTCAACCACTAATCTACTGTCCCTGGAGACTTCTTCTTGTGGTTGCAAAGAGGAGATCTACTTTAATAAATGCAAACAATTCATTAGACCAGTAACTTTTTGATCTATATTTATTTACAGTGAGAGACAATACTGGTATCCAGTCATGTACACTGGAGCAGCGACTGAAAATGTAGTTTACTGAAAGGAAGAAATTTCTAGAATTCGTAAGGATGGGCTAGAATGGCACTGAGGAAAAGGAGGAGCTTCATGTTTCCAGCTCAGCCACTTTTGACTCCAACAAAATACACAAGATGAGTGCTTTTGTCAGCCCCAGTCCTCAATATTAAAGACACAAGACTATTGTTTGGAAGAACAGTTTTCCCACCTTTAGAATGGTGAGTTCAACCCTGGCTTTTTTCTCTTCCCTAGCTTCTGCATGCTGATTTGGGATTATGATTTCTTCCCATACAATTTGTCCTTTTACCTGTCTCCTTTTATAGTCCATCAATATTATTTATAGCCCATAAATATTAACAATTTTTTTTACCTTAACCTGTTAGTAGTATATATGTCACCTTCGTTTTCAGATTCTTAAACAAGAATATAGAAAAAAAAAAAAAAAAACCCTGTCCCCTGGGTTTATTGTATTCATGGAAAACTGAAAGAATATTTTACAAGGTAATACTGTGGCCAAGGAATGGATCAGCTCAGTCCTGTTTCTCCCAAACATGCCTCATTCCACCAGCCAATTTCAGTCCATTTGCCCACCTCCCAGGTACCCCCTGCCTCTCCCCACACAAGGCTGGGTGTGTGTACATGAAGGTCAAGGAAGATGGTCAAGATTCCAAAGCTATTCTTCTGGAGATAAACCAAGAACACAAAATCAAGGTTCCTGCTGTTCATCCCTTCTCCAGAGGAAGTCGCTCTTCTCAATCAGACTTAAAGAAAAGCACTTGGTGCGCAAAGTATTGAATAGAGGATTTTTTTCTTTCCCCTCCTTTCCTGTCATTTTGCCTTCTTATTGATTCTCTCTGCCTGCGTTCATCCCTGGCAAAAAATGCATATATACGTTAGCAAAGCAAGGATTTTCAGACAGACAGGCTTCCTAGGGATGGAACCAATGGGAGAGGAAAAATTACATGTAACACCTAACTCTAAACTGCCACATCACTCTGTGTTCACAGATCCGCCATGCTCTGCCACACCTGAAACAGACATAGAAGATAACCATCTTGTTCTGCTTCTCTTGAAATCACCCACCTAATGTCCTTAACTGTGTCCTGGGAAGTCTTCATTTCCCATTATTATTATTTTTCTTAATTGCACATCATGGAGGCTCCTCGATTGAAATTAAATTTGCTCTTCCTCCCACCAGCAGCCACCTTTCTTTCCTATATCACCCACACTGTAAGGGGGGTGGCAGAAGGAGAAAAGACAAAATAGAACCCAGTCAGCTCTATGCTGTGAGGGGAAAAAAGGGGGCGAGAAAAATGGCCCTGAGATGGCTCAGAGCACCACTGAGTCACAGCCTCACAGAGACTGCCCGCGAGGATGGGGAACACCTGCTTCCTCGTCAGGGTCTCCAAAATGGCTTTGGATGGTGAAAAGGCACAGACCACCTGTGGCGATTCCTCCTTGAATCTTAACAAGCCCTTTCCAATTGGATTACCTCTCCCTTCCCTTTATAGCTTCCCCACCCACTTTTTCCTCTCTTCCTCAACTCCCTCCCCTTTCCACCTCGCCTAGTCTTAGGGACAACTAATGATAGTCTGGAACCTGGCTTCATCCATTGGCATTCAAGATAAATGAGGTAGCTGAGATCCTGTCAAACAGCATCCTTATCAACCCCATCACCAACAAACAAACATTCCAAAGGACCTACTGGGTGTAGAGTACTGGTATTGTGGCACTGGGGATGCAAAAGGGGCCCTGTGCCCCATCAATGCCCTCCTCTCCTTGTCCATTTGTATGTATGAAAGCATTGCACATGGAGCTGCCTTTCTCACCCATACCTCTTTTCTATTTTGAAGTCAAATTAAGAGTTCATCCTCCTACTTGGAGTGGAAGCAGATGGAGAATGAGCTCAGGTGTCTCTAAGGTGAGCACACGCCAGATAACCTCAGCTATTTGTAGATGTGGCGAGAACATGGTTCAAAGTGGGATCCCACCCTCTCACTCTGATTACACCATGGTTACAAAGTAGCATTTCAGCAGTAAAACTCAAAAGAATGAAACCCAGGAAAGGGGGATAGTGAATTTGGATTACATCTATCCTTTCTGGACAATCAAGAACTATCATCTACTGTCATGTTGAGCGACAAAGATCTTTCACCTCTTCCCCACGTCCCTTTGGTATTTTGGATTATCAGAAAATTGTTGTTTTAAAATGCCAGAAAAAAAATGTGTGTGTGTTGCGGGGGGCTGGTAACACTTTTAGGAAAAATAATGATGTTAATGATTCTGCTACATATTTTTGGAGATCTTTATCCCAACCTGATTCCTGCATTTAGACACCTTCAGAGTTCAGGGATATATGGTCAGTGGAGCAAGGAAAGGAGCAGTCCACTCACCATCATGTCCCTACAACCCATGAATGATCTGATTTTCTCAAGAGTTGTCTTGGATTGCATGAGTGACTAGCTGAAGAGTCATTAGCTAAGTCTTTTCCATTTCTCCTGCTATTTCTCTTCTCAAGTACATTAAAATACTGCCTAATCACATTTCACATATTGTAAAAATTGATGAAAGGGAAAATATTAAAGTATTAATTCCATTTTTGAGGGTACAAGACTAACACATGCAAACAGCACATTTCTTTGTTTAACACAAAGACTCACGTGTCGAATTCTGCACCCCTTCCACATGCACAGCATTTTAGAACTCTGCAAGATAGCCATTTTGCAAGAGTGTGGAAGTAACAGTTTGCTTGGAGGATGTGTGGGTATAAATAGATGTGTAGACAGAAGGAGAAATTTACAGCTCAAAAATAATAGCACAAGAAAAAATACAAATTAAAAGCAGAATATTGACAGAATTCCTCCTTTCCGAGCTTAAGATTTAAGTCCTTTAACCTGCAGCATCCTTCAATTCCAGCTGTTCTTGGACCAGCCTGATCCCCACCTAGACCTACCCCTCTGCAATAGGCCTCCCGGGATCTCTGGGCCCAGTGTCAACCCTTTAGACAGCAAGTGGATTTCAGGGCAACAATCACAGTAATCTCAATCATTATTTTTATCTGTTTTAAAGGGCATAGAAAGGATGACTAGGAAGGTAAAGACAAGAGACAGGGAGAGAGGCATGAAGGTGACAAGGGGAATAAAGCCAACTGACAAAAAAAAAAAAAAGATTTCTAGATTCCCATAAAAATCGGAGCTTTTGCTCTGGGAGAATAAAATGCTATTTAACTGGAAAATCACACAGGTCTCCTGGCTGGCTACGTCGATATAGATATAGATACCCCTGATGCCATCCAACATCTTTTGTGCCTACCTACACCCATCCCCACTGCCCCCCAAAAGCCCAAAACCTGTTTGATGAGAGAATAAAAAGAAAAAATATGGGAGATTTCCTCCTTTGTAATAAGCCTTTTCCCCAAAACAGCATTATTTTCATATCTTGTGACCTTTTCTTCCAAAAAGATCCACTTGAGGGACTCGAAGAGATAGATAAAAGAAGGAATCCCTACCCCAGGTGAGGAAAAAATAAAATAGAATTTGCCCTACCTTGGTTTGTAGAAGCCAAACCTCTAGACGGACAGATTAAGGGAGTGAGCATGTTGGGAATGTCCAGTCCCTTCTTCTCGCTTGCATATCCACATAAGAAAGACGAAGAATAAATGAACGGAAGATAATTTAAAATCCAATTTAGCGTCAATTTTGTTTTAATCTTGTGTCTTGAAGAGATGCAAATTCAAAAAAAAAAAGATTTAATTCAAAGGTAATTCAGGGTATGGAGAGCAGCTCACAATGCAGAATCCAGAGTAATTATTCCGTGTGCATGTGAGGTTAGTGGCTGGAATAGATTTTTAACGCTTCTTCTGGCAATTACGGTTTTTGGTTTTTGGAGCGTTAGTGGAGGAGGCTCTGTGTGGAGAAGCTGGGGGCCGGCTCCGTCCCTCGGTGGAGCATGGTCATTCCCAAAGCGTCCCCTTCCTAAGGGGGAAAAAGAGGCGGTCAGGGCTTGATTCGCGTGTCCCCCGGAGGGTGAGAAAAATGCATTCCGAAAAAGATATCAATTCGTTTTATGGAAAGGGGGGAGGAAACCCCGCATTTCCCACAGAGTGCACACGAGAGGAATTGAAAACAGCTGGTACCGGTCTATAAATAATTCAGAAAAGGTCTGGCTATACCATTCCTGGGACAGGCATGGATGAGAGGTGGGAAAGCTAACCTGAATGGAAGAGGAGAGAGGGAGGGAGCGAGCGAAGGAGGGAAGTGGGAAGGAAGGAGGAAGGGAGGGAGAAGCGGCACCATACAGCAACACACACTCACACACACGCAGAAACACAATTCCCACTTAACTCGCCAGCGAGTGCGGCCCCCAGCCCCATCTGCATTGCTGCTGACATGTCTGTCTCGCTCTCCCCATCGCCTCCAGCAGCAGCCCCGCCTCCCACCCCAGGCTTGTGCTGAATGGGTTCTGATTGTGCACGGGGTGCACACTGGGCATTTCTTGGAAGGGGCACACTGACACGCGCGCACACACGCCCCCGACGCGCACGCGCCCCGCGCGCACTCACACTCACCCCCGTGCACACTCACCCCCGCGCACACTCACGCTGCCGCCGCGCTGAGGTGCAGCGCACGGGGCTTCACCTGCAACGTGTCGATTGGACGGATGGGCGCGTGGGTCCAGCCTGGGGCGCCACTGCCCTGCCTCTCTGCTAGGTGAGGGGATGAAACCCCCTAAAAGACCAGAGACAGCCCTACCCAGTCACAGCACCCCCTCCCCCCCCAAAAAAAAACCCATAAAAAAAGCCACGTCCAAATTAGCAACTGCCGGGTTCTGCTCGATTTCAGAGCTTTACCTCATGCCAGGTTGGTTCACGGTTTCACGGCTTCGACCCTTTATCTGCCTGACACCCCCAAACCCCTACATTGGAACGAGAGACTCCAAAACCAATCTTTACGTACCGTCTCCGAGCGCCTCCGCGGTTGCAGTCTCCGGAGAGAGGTGGCCGGTGGCTGGGAATGGAGGGTTTTCCTTTCCTGCAAAGCAGGATTAATGATCCGTCTCGGGGGTTTTGAAGTTCACGACTCTTCTTTGCAAGGCAAAAGGATATGCATTCGGACGCCAGCACTTCTGGATGGTGGTGATCAAGAATCACCCTGACGAGCACTCTCAATAGAGCGAAGCCCCGAGATTTCCTAGAGGTGAAGAAGCCGGAGGAAGTGGTTTTTGAAAGGGGGTGGGGGGAACCTTCCTTTCTCAAAAAGAGGTGGGGGGGCGGTGGAGAGGCAGGAGCCCAGATTCCAGTTGGTGAGGATCGGAGCCGGGGGAAGGGAAGCGGGCGGGGGCAGGCTGTGCAAGTCAACCGCGCGGCAGCCGGAGAGGGAGAGCAGGAGGGGAGGAGGGGAGCGTCAGAAAAATGGGTATTAATCACCGGGGACGGGGGGAGGCGCGAGGAACGCGGGTTGCCTGGTCTGGATTTGGGTCTCACACTCAGAAACGTGCCGCGCACACACACAGACACACACACCCCCCTACCTCTCACACCCCGGCTCCGGTAGGAGGAGAAACCCACGAAGCTGGGGAAGATGCTGCTTCTGCTCCCAGGGGCGGGTGTGAGCGCGCGTGTCCTCTTTCTCCACACCCCCCACCCCACCCCACCCCAAGCCCCTGCACCCCCTCACTCCTCTGGCTAAGACTCTGGCGGAGGCAGCTTCCCACGTCATGTGCTGGGGAAGTGGGGTAGGAAGGGGGACGGAAGGGGGAAAAGCTTAGCTCGAGTCCGTGGCGCCTCCTCCCGGCCGCAGCGGGGAACAGCACCGAGGGAGAGCGGCTCAGGGGCGAGGGGAGCTAGACAGTGCCCCCCGTGGGCGGCCGCGCGGGCTGCGGAAAGCATCTTTAAGGGGGAGCTGTGGTTCGAAATCGAAGACCCTTTTATTTTCCATAAATCAGCCTGTGCTTCCTACGAGCATTCTGCATGTCGGACGCAGTCTGGGGCCGGGTTCTTTCTTGCCTTCAAGGAGCTTAAGATCTATTCTGAGCACATGAGGCTGACGCCTAACGCAATAGAAAACAAAGCAAAGCAGGTGTCATTCGTGGCTAAATTGTATAGTATAGACCATACACGTGCTTTTCTGGCTGCTAGTGAAGGCGTGAGGGGTTTGACATTTTTTATTAAAGTGGATCCTGTTATTTAAATGCCTTGAGAAGAGAAGATGATGAGACCAGTGAATAATCCCTAAAGGAAACTGGATTTCCTGGCATTTACAAACCCACCCTCTTTGAAAAGGCAAACATCCATTCATTTCTCTTCCTCTTGAACTCTTCTATATTTTAATAGCCTTTATCACCACCTGTAGTATTGTTTACTTTTAATATTAATATTATTGTTTATGCATCATTTTCATTCTCATCGTCTTTTCAAATATCTAGAATATTACAGTGGTGGAACATTTTCATATTGGTTGTATCATGGGCTTCTCACCAGCATTCCTGAGAAGTGGCCATACAAACGCACAGGACAGAAGGCTCTGTGAAATGGATACTAGTGGCTTGGAACTTTAGTCTGTAGAAGACATCAGACATGTTTTTGCTGTCCTGTAGACCAGACTACTCATACTTCTGAGCTACAGTAATTCTTTTGTGTTGTCTGGTTTTTCTCAGGCTTAATTTTTGAACCTAACATATTTAACACACACAAACACATAAGCATTGTGTGAAAACACAAATAGAGTGTGTTCACATGCAAATTATTCCTTCTCAGTAATGGTTTTCTATTTTTCTAAGAGTTAGAGCTGATCTTTCACTACTTTGGGGAAGTGTCAAAGCACCCCAGAGTTGCTGTGCCCTCTTGGTACACAATAGCCAACCCAAGCCCCTCTAATAATTTGTCTCCAGGGTTTTGAAATTCACCTGCCTATGGGAAGGTTTGCAGTTGTTACAACACCGATTCCAGGAGGAGTATAGAATGCGGAAAGCAAGAACCTAATAGAGATTTCCTGAAACACTCTTCCCTGAATTTTCCAGGAAAATTATCATTACCTGGTCCATTACCTTCAGAACAACATCCAAGCTCACTCAAGGATCTTCATGGGTTGACCTTGAATCTACTTTTTAAATTTTTATTTTTTTTAATTTCTGGCTCATAACCCAAGACCTTCCCCTTCCTATCCCCAGTCCCTTCACCAAAATTATACTATTCTTCTCTATTTTCTTTCCTTTTCCTCCCTACCTGAACCCTGTTGCAATTCCATTCCACCCTGTTCACTTTTCCAAGTGTAGAGGGAAAAATGAACGCTCATACTTCCTCCACCTAATTGAGTCCACACTCCTCTTCAGTTTCCAGCTCAAGTCCCACCTCCCTGGGGATATTTTTCAGTCCACCAAGCCTGAACTGATTTCTGTAAAAATTGCAAGGATCTTAAAATGAGAGATGACACGATTTTAAAATGAGAGATGACACCTCACCACCATCCCCTCCACTCTCGTTTTCTGTATTCAGCAATGTATGGAAGAGTTTGCTTGATCAGTTATCAAACTGACTGAGTGATAACTTCTTGTATTCATTAACCAGGTACCGGCCCACTAAAGGGAAAAATATTACCTCTGTAGCTATTCACGTTGAACCATGTGCAACTATTGATATTCAATCACATGAAATTGCCAATCATATGAAATAACCATTATTGGCATATAATAAAAAGGCAATTTCATAAAGTTAAACTTAAAATTGTATTCTGGTGTCAATTTCCTGTCTTCCTAACTAGTTGTTTAGCTCCCTAAGGGGATAGACCATAACCTAAGTCATCCATATATTCCCAGTACCTGGCTCAGCTCCAGACATGCAGTAGAGGTTCAATAAATATTTTTTATGACTATTTGAAGCCACTTTATCAAGCAGTTTTTCTGGTTCTGAAATAGCTAATTCTAGGGACCACACAGACTGTGAAGTGGAAAGCAATATCCTTTTTCCCATGGTATTCATTGTCCATTGACTATTCAATGGAACCAAGACTCATCTCCTTTTTTTCTGGCTCCTTGTCATTCACTTGCTCTTCTCACCAATAACCTTTGCCTTCATGGACCATAAGCCTCTCAATAAAACTATTTCAGCCAGGCGTGGTGGCTCATGCCCATAATCCCAGCACTTTGGGAGGCCAAGGTGGGCGGATCACCTGAGGTCGGCAGTTCAAGACCAGCCTGACCAACATGGAGAAACTCCATCTCTACTAAAAATACAAAATTAGCCAGGTGTGGTGGCACATGCCTGTAATCCCAGCTACTTGGGAGGCTGAGGCAAGAGAATCGCTTGAACCCCAGAGGCTGAGGCTGCGGTGAGCCGAGATCACGCCATTGCACTCCAACAAGAGCGAAACTCCATCTCAAAATAAAATAAAATAAAATAAAACTATTTCAAGGACCACTGAGATTCATGAAATTTGAAACACCATTTCTTAATGTCACAAATATATATTTCCTAACTCCTAGTTCAGCAACACAGAAAACAATATTCTAATGAGACAAGATGTTGCATCATATTTCACAGCATTGCTTATTGAGGAGAAGCTCTTACTTGAGGCTGCTAATGACACTTTTGGAGGTATTCTGCCAGCTCAACCCAAAGAGAGGTTCCCAGAAGATGCAAACACTCTTTTTCATGGCCCAATCAGCAAAAGCAAAGCCTATGTCTTGCCTGGCCAACAACAACAACAAAAACGTATGTTTATCTGGCAACATCTTTCAGATCAAACACTGGTACCAAAGTGTGGAGCCTGAAGTTTATACGATTTGGAGTCCCTCTTTAAGAGAAAGAATAAAAATTTAATTGCAAAAGTGAATATCCACTTAGAAAATAAATCACAACAATTTAAAAACTCTTTAGTAGTTATAAACACCACAAAAATTAAAAATTTAAATAATAATCTTTAGTTAACTGCATATTTCTGTAATATTTATTTTTGTATTTTTTTTTTACCACATACTCTTTGAGCACCTCTTCACATTATGATTTAAAGTATAATTTTCTATGAAGATACTAGAATCAAAAAAAAAAAATCTGGGATCCAGTCTATTCTTCAAAATAGCTGTTTGAAAATTGTTTTTCATTATTGATAATTTAGAAAAATTTCCTAGTTATTGGTATTAGTACAGTTTACACTTTTAAGGGTTGTTGTCAAATTTAGAAAGACATTTATCAAATTTATTTGATATATAAGCTCTAAGGTTACAAGGATTTCAAGTTTTCTTATACAGTGACTAATCTTAAAATATCTCTTAAATTGATAACATTCATTAACTAGTTTGTAATTTATTATAAGTTTTACACTGTCTTCATCAACGACAGCATTTTGTCCTGAACAAGCCAAAAATATAAATATTTCCCCAATATGTTCATATGATTCACTTCTCTTCATTAATTTGATTGTCAAACAATCCCAGGAGTCTATTCATTACTTCTATTTAAAATTTCTGTTTTCGTCTTAAAGAATTAGTTTAGGTATGACTTGGGAAATGCAACATTAGGTGGTCTTGGGAAACATGACATTTGGGCAGGAAAACAAAAATGCCTGTCCTCACCTAAGTTCCTAGGCACAGGCACAGGGTTGGAGCCCTAGCTGGGGACCACACCCTTCCCTTCCCAGCACTTCCCTGCCCCCCTTTGGTATCATTACAGACTTGAGCAGCTTCCAAAGGGTAAACATTACACTTAGATTCTTTAAAGAAAATTCTAACTTGTCATATGTGTTTTAAACACTCCATTTGAGAGACAAATCTGAAGGAGAAAAAAAATGTTACAAAATACCACAGTGGTCAGAAACTTTGGGGTAAGGGAGAGGCAGCTTTTTCTTGAACTAAAATACCAGGATAACCCACAGAACACATACCCTGTGACACCTTTGTGCCACACCTGGAAACCTTTTCTTCATTTGGAACAGTGAGCAATAACTTAATTCTATGGAGAAGATACATTGTAAGGTGTAGAGATATATCTCACTAAGCCTAAAGGAATGTGTTTCCAATTCAGCTTTCCCTTAGCTTCACCCCAAAAATGGTCACCACCACTCCAATGACACCCAGTGTGAAGGGATATCTGACAGGGAAAGTTGGAGTGGAAAGAGCAATTTTAAATGATTGCAATGAAGGCCGGGTATGGTGGCTCACACCTGTGATCCCAGCACTTTGGGAGGCCGAGGCGGGTGGATCACTTGAGGTCAGGAGTTCAAGACCAGCCTGGCCAACAGGGCGAAATCTCGTCTCTACTAAAAACACAAAAACTAGCCAAGTGTGGTGGAGACCCCCTGTAATTACAGCTATTCAGGAGGCTGAAGCAGGAGAATCCCTTGAACCCGAGAGGCGGAGGTTGCAGTGAGCTGAGATCCCGCCACTGCATTCCAGCCTGGGTGACAAAGAGGCAATTATAAAATAATAATAATAATAATAATAATAATAATAGATTACAATTAAAATATGCTACTTTTGCAAATTTCACCAAAACACTTGCGCACATTTTAGGGCTTCTCCCAAGACCTTAGAAAGGGCCCAGGTGAGAGTCTGTGAATCCAAAGCTGTATTAGTTTCAAAGTCGGTCTGCCTTTCAGTTCATTACCTAATGTAAAACAGGCTTGTTGGTTTCTAGATAAAATATTTGAATGATTTTTATCTTTGAAAAACTGATCATTAAAGGCTCCATTGACAACATGCATATTAATGTTTTCTGCTTAATCCAATCCATCTTTTCTTTTGCTTACAATTCCTGGAGTGTGTAGGAAACACAGGCAGAGCATTCAATTTTAATAACTTGCACAAGCATACTAAGATCCTGCCTATACCATCACTACTCTTTTCAAAGAATCTCCATTTTGTTCTTATCATAATAATATTAATTATTCAACTCAGACGGTCTTTTTTTCAAAGAGAGAGTTAAACAACCCTCATCCCCTTGTCTGAAGACCTGCCTATCCTCCAACCACGAAAAAATTATTCATTATTCAGGGCATTTTATTGAGCCTGTGGTATACACTGTAACAATACACTTCTTGACATTTACATTGTGTTCTCATGGAAACATTTCTTCAATACTCATCTAAATCTGCCTCTTTTTTTCTTTTTGAGACAGAATCTTGCTCTGTTGCCAGGCTAGAGTGCAGTGGCATGATCTCAGCTCACTGCAACCTCCACCTCCTGGATTCAAGCGATTCTCCTGCCTCAGCCTCCCAAGTAGCTGGGACTACAGGCACGCGCCACCATGCCTGGCTAATTTTTGTATTTTTGGTAGAGACGGGGTTTCACCATATTGGTTAGGCTGGTCTCGAACTCCTGACCTCGTGATCCACCTCCCCCGGCCTCCCAAAGTGCTGGGATTACAGGCATGAGTCACTGGACCTGACCCTTAAATCTGCCCTTTTCTTTTGGAAATCAATCAAAGGGGCAGGATGGGAGGAGAAAGAGAAAGAGAAAGGAGGGATGAATAAGACTTTCAGAGAGAATGATTGAACCTAGAAAGGAGGAAATATAGGATGTAATGTGATAGTAAGCTTTCTCTGTACTAGAGAAAAGGGAGAATTTACTTGTTATTTCTAGCATCATTCACACCCTGAATGGAAATAACCCCCTATTAAGCACAGTTACAGTTGGCACTGTCTTATTAATTGTATTTTTTCTTTTCAACATAGCAAAGATACAACACCACCGGATCTGACCCAGCAGTTTTATTTAAAAAATTCGTTTTTTTTTTTTTTTTTTTTTTTGAGACGGAGTCTCTCTCTGTTGCCCAGGCTGGAGTGCAGTGGCATGATCTCGGCTCACTGCAAGCTCTGCTTCCTGGATTCACGCCACTCTCCTGCCTCAGCCTCCTGAGTAGCTGGGACTACAGGTGTTCGCCCGGCTAAGTTTTTGTATTTTTAGTAGAGATGGGGTTTCACCGTGTTAGCCAGGATGGTCTCGATCTCCTGATCTCATGATCTGCCCACCTCAGCCTCCCAAACTGCAGGGATTACAGGCACGAGCCACCGCATCTGGCCCTAAAAAGAATTCTTTTAGAATCTTAGTGTTTCTATCCGAATAGGTCTTCTCCCCACTTTTTTTTCTCATGGAAACACCTTGGAAAAACCTGTCTCTAGCCTCACCATCATTATGTAGAGAAGACATATTCTTTTGTTTTGCTTTCATTATTTGAGTTTCTCAAAAAATGTACCCTAATTGCTTTTACTATGGACAATATAAATGACAGAGCCAATCTCTATCTCAAGGCGTTTTGGAACATCTTCTTGCCAGAGGCAGTTGGATAGTGATGTAAACGAGGAAACAAAATGGAAATAAATTTTATAGCTCTCCTTTCACTAGTTCCCTTTTCCCTTGTCACTTCATCCTTTCTCTGATTTTTTAAAGGCTTTTTTGTGAGCCATGTATCCAGCGCTCCAATATTCTTTTACCATTTAATATCTGTCTCCTTTCCTGTGGGCCTTTCCTCCTGGAACAGTCCCTGTTATCATCCCCAGGGAAATATCACTTCTTTTTCCTACCCCCCTTCAGAGGGTCCTTTTATCTTCTAGAGTAGCTTTTATTGATAATGACTTCTGCCTCCTTCTAGAAAAGACATATACCCCTCCCTCACTCCTGGCCCCCTGCACCCTTCCCCACTGACAGCCAAGAGAACTTCTGTGGAGATGGAGACCAAGAAAAGGAAATGAGAACAAAATGGCTTTAAAATCTTCCCAAGTTGAGGGAAAAGAGGAGGCCACTGGGGGACCCTGACAATCTGTTGAGAGAACATGGAGTAACATGGGTGTGCAACATTCATGTCTAGAGACAGGAATCTCACAAAATAAATGTGAAATTAATATGAAATTGTGTGAATAGGGTAGATTTCATTAGGGCACCCACAGATACATGTATGCACACACACACATACACACACACCTCTAGTGCATTTGGAGAATTCTGAGTTCCACCCCTGAGGTGGTGGGGGGTTATTCCTCCCATGTCCCAAATTCACACAATCAACCCTGGCCACATGCCCTGGGAGGTATGCACAGTAAGCACCACAAGGCAGGGGCCTGGCCTATTTTGTTCACTGCTATATTCCCAACACCTACAGCAATGTCTCAATGAATCAATGAATGAATGACTTGTAAGAGGACCAGAAGAATGAGGTCAGTAAGTATTTCTAGAAGAATTTTCTATACCTCTATAACAGCTGCATTAGGATGACCCTACTTGAACTTCTCAACAGGCTCCACAGTAACGGATTTAGTTCAAATTCCTCCTTGTCACACTGGTTCCTTCACTGTCTGGCCCCAACTTACCTCTCCTCTGTAGCTCTTTATAAAAAGCATTCATTTATAATTTTGTTCTCAAATTGATGTTTATTTTATTTTTAATTTATATTTTAGTTTTATCAAAACTATGTAAGTCAAGAGTTTAAAATAATTGAATAGTTTAACAGCAGTCCCTTTATCCCCTCAGCCCCACAATTTTTCACTCCCTAAAGGCCCCTTTCAGACTTTTTAATTGAAATTTTTGGCATTTACTCTCACAACTCAAAATGGCACACTTACATTGCTACTTCTTATTTTTTTGGTCCATTCATTATCAATTGATATCCCACTGTGGAAGATAAGGGTTTGCCTCCCTTTCCCCAAAAACAAAAACAAAAAAACCTCTAACGAGCCACACACATGCACTCTTCCTAGTCCTATCCCCATATCTTTCAATATACATATGTCATAATTTTATTTAAATCAATATTCATAATTTACAGTTGTCCCATAAATGTCCTTTATCACATATTAGATTTGGTTATTTGTCTCTTTAGTCTCCTTTAATCTAAGATAGTTCCTTCACCTTCTTTTGTCTTCCAGGACATTGACATTTTTGGATAGTCCGGGCCAGTAATCTTACAGAATATTTCATATTCTAAATTTGTCTGTGTGTTTTTCCTCATGAAGAGATGAAGGATAAGCATTTTTTGGCAAGGTGTTATTGCACACTTCTCTGGCATGTCATATCAGAAGGCCTGGAATGCCAGTTTGTCCCAATACTGATGATTCCAAATTTGATCACAGATTTGGGAGTGTCCAAGGGATCGCTCAATACAAAAGTACACTTCCCTTTTTGTAATTAATAGGTAATCTCTTGGATGATCATTTGAGACCACACTCCCATGTCCCTGTTTCCTAATAACTTAAGGACAAAGAGAACTGAAATAAAATATTAACTGATAGTATGTCTGTTGTTGACAGTGGTATTAGTGCAGTAATTATTAGCAGAGTTAGAAAATTATATATATATAAGCTCTGTCCACTAAAAAGTCCAAAAAGGAATGACATTCCAGTAACAATGAGCACTCCTATTACCCAGATCCTGGTTTCTAAAATACCATTTCTGCCACCAGCTATCCTTAAAGAAGTGGCAAACTCCCGGGTCTGAGGAAGTTAAGGTCAGGGAAGTAAAAGTTGGGCTTGGAACATCTTGTTTGGCCCAAATGCAAGGAAGTGCTCTAAGACTAATGGGGACATGTCAAAAGGACATAACACCCAGTTTAAAGGGTCTCCTGGCCAAATGTTGGACTATTTTAGCATAAATGAGAATAATTATCATTATCAGTGTGACACGTTGAATAAAAAAGAAATCCATTAGTCCATAGGGATACTCAAAAGGGTACTGGTGAAGAGAAGGAAAGCTCTTCTTTAAAAATATTCCAATTAATAAATACTAAAGGAATGATAGAATTAGAAAATCACCATTTTATCACCTCCAGTATAACAAATGTTAATCAGTGGATGTTAATAAATCCTTTTCTGGTGATGACTTTGGCAAGACACAATCATACAAGGCACTTAATGTATAAAAATTATTATGTCATTTTTTAAAACTTCAAATATATTCTCTCACATGTTATAAATACAAATACCCCTTCCCTTCATTCATGTTTACTAATGCATTTCATTAATCTTTCCAAATTTTCTTCTTTGCAAAACCTTTCTTTTATCCATTGGTTGATTGCTATGAGCAAGATTCATATATAATTTAGTGACTCTGTAGAGAAAAATTCTTTAGCCTCTTTTAAGAGGAATTTATTAATTTCTTCTTTGAACAAAAACATTTCCCAAATTTCTTTTAAGAAAATGTTAAAATATATCTCTAAGTTAGTTGGTTTACTCCCAATTTTAAAATACTAATTCAAAAAAACATCAACTGAGCACTATGTATCAAGAAGAGGGCTAAATATTGTTAGAAAAATGAAAATAAGTAAGATATTTTCATGACTTCCAGAAGTTTATAGTCTGCCTTAGTCCATTCAGGCTGCTGTAACAAAATACCATAAACTGGGTGGCTTATCAACAACATAAACTTATTTCTCACAGTTTGGGAGAATGGAAGTCTAAGATTAGGGTACCAGCAGATTCGGTGTCTGATGAGGGCCCACTTTCTAGTTCACAGATGATACCTTCTAGTTGTGTCAGTACATGGTGGAAGGAGCAAGGGGTCTCCCTCAGGCCTCCTTTGTAACAGCCCCACTCATAAGGGCTCGGCCCACATGACCTAATCACCTGCCAAAATATCGTCTTTTGGGTGGTTAAGATTTCAACATATGAATTTGGGAAAACAGAATATTTAGACCACAACATAGTCTAAAGAAAAGAAGTCAGTATGTAAAAAGAGAAGCAGGTAATAAAATACAGAGCTATGTAACACTTATAATAAAGATAGAAGTAGAATTCTAATACCTCTAAACATTCATTCCAACAAAAGTGTGGAAATTGCTTTGTTGCCCTCAATTCTTCATTTCTTCATATAGCCACAACCCTTGCCATGCAATGCTGCAGTGGCCCCCAGATAATGGAAGGGGCATACATCCCTACACTTTGAGTTTAGATTGGGCAATATGATTTGATTTAACCAACCAAATGAAGTAGAATTGATGGAGTGCCAGTTCCACATCCAGGTCTCAAAATGCCTGCATTGTTCTGCCTGAGCACTCACACCTCTGCCACTGCCATGAAAAGAACATGTCCAGGGCAGCCTGTTTGTCCTAGGAGGAAAAGGGGCCATGCAGAGCAAAGCTGAGTCACCCTAGCTGAGCCCAAACCATTTAAGACCATTTTCAGCCACCTATAGATACGCAAGAATAAATACTTGGTGTTATAAACCATTGAGTTTCAGGGGGATTTGTTGTGCAGCAATTTTATCACACTGCCTAACAGATACACAGAAGGATGAGGGAAATCTTGCATCTCAAAGGGTGTGGCACCAGTTCTGGAATTAGAAGTAGACTTTTGATAGGGAGAGAAGGAGTTAGACCATTCCAAGCTGAAGGAGGGGCATGAACAGAAGTTCAGAGGGACTTTCAAGTAATAGTAAGAGATAGCGCAAATGTGGAAGAGTATCGGAGCACATTCTAGAGGCTATGGAATTTTGTAATAAGTACTCTATGTTTATTTTATACTTTAGGGTTCTGGAGGAAGAAAGGAATTTGATCTGGCCTAAACCTTTGGAAAATAATATTTGCAATAGTTGGAGCCAAATCTAATGGAGGAAAAATGAACAAAATTAAGAATGGTTGCTTCTCTACTATGTGCTGAGTGCTTTACCTTGATTATCTTATATAGTATCTCAACAATCCTGTAAAGTGCATATTGGCATCCCCTTGTACCGATGAAGAAAAACAACATTGAGAGATTAAGTAACTTTCCCAGAATCTTATAGCTGGCAAGACATAGAGCCAGAGTTCAAGGTCAGTATGCATGGCAAAATATGTGCTCTTTCTGCTATCATCATTCTGTCTCCCAAATATTGTATATAGGCAGGCAAATTAGAAGGTTATTGCTCTAGGAAAGTGGTAATGAATTATACTAGTAGCAATAAGAAAAGATAAGAGGAAATATATTTTAGAGAGATTATAAAAGTTATACTTATTTATTTGTATTGTCAAAGTAAAATCGCCAGGATATAGCAACTGGCTGAATATGTGTGGTGATGGGGCGTGATAAGAAGATTCCACATTTTTTACTTTAACCAAACAGTCTGTGTCAGTGCCACTAAGATAGAGAACAAAGGCCAGGAAGAGCAGGTTTGGTGGTAAGAAACCTAATACACTAAGTTTATTTATCATCTTGGGATGATTTCTGATTAGTGATAACATTAATAATAGCTATCTCTCACTGAGCACTGTTCTAAAGCACTGTTGCTAGTGTTCTGCATGAATTAATTCATCCATTCACACATCAACACCAACAATAAGGTAGGTGACATTATTATCCCATTTTATTGATAAGGACACTGAAGAACAAAGAAGTTAAGGAACTTGGACAAGTAGCTATGGTGCATGGATATGAACTCAGGCAATCTGGCTGTAGGATCACATTCTTTACAACTACACTGTTGAATCAATCCATATGGGTTCTTCCAACATGGTAGGCCCTGGTCCCAATAGCTGTGTTAGTTGGGAAAATCAAGGTTCCACTGCAATAAAGAGCCTCCTAACAACGGTGGCTTAACAAAAGATTACTTCTTGCTCTCTCAAAAGCCACTACAGATTCAGGCAACCCTTCAAGACGTAGTTATCCATGTGTTGACAAAACATTCTGTGTTATATCTTATGTCACTTTCATAGCAACATGTGCTACCAAGACAACAGCTGTAAGCAAGGAGAGGGATGACATGTCTTGAACTGGCAATTAAATGTTTTGGCTTGAAAATGATACATCTCACTCCTGCCCATACTCATCAGTCAGAACTAGTCCCATGGCCAAGCCCAGTTTCATGGGAGCAGGGAAGTGCAATCCTGTCTAGAAGGAATAGAGCCATAAGCATTGTTTAGCAGTAATGATATCTGCATCCCTCAATTATGCTGCTTCTCATAACATACCAGTAATTAGACATTTGGGTCTTAAAACTCAAGATCAAAATGAAAGCACTAATTTGAAATGTATTTGGATAAGCATTTATATACTTATGTATCCTAATTTCTACCTCTTTTCTCAAGACACATGGCATTCGTGCTCTATTTTCTCTCATAACTGCCATTCCTTTCGGGGGATTGAAAAGATCAAATGACATAATCCATATGTTTTGATTGTTGAACTTCAAAGTGCAACATGACTAGTATCGTTGTATACAATGTTCAGATCTTTACTTACCCTCAGTTACATATTAGCCAGTTGTTTAACAGTCGTGGAACACCTAGATGAAGGACATTCTTCTAGGCATGGTGGAGATATAACATTATTTAAGACCTATCTCTGCCCATAAGGAATCAGGCTGTGTCCATGACATGTTAATAAATACAAGGAAAGCAGCAGAAAATAAATAGTATTCCAGGCCAGGGGTGGTGGCTCATGCCTGTAATCCCAGCACTTTGGGAAGCCAAAGGGGGCAGATTACTTGAGGTTAGGAGTTAGAGACCAGCCTGGCCAACATGACAAAACCTTATCGTTACTTAAAAAAAAAAAAAAATACAAAAATTAGCCGGGTATAGTGGCAGGCACTTGTAATCCCAGGTACTCAGGAGTCTGAGGCAGGAGAATGGCTTGAGCCTGGGAAGCAGAGGATGCAGTGAGCCGAGATTGCACCACTACACTCCAGCCTGGGCAACAGAGTGAGACTCCATCTCAAAAAAGAAAAGAAAAAGAAAGAAAAGAAATAGTATTCCAGAGATCACTGAAGAAAAAAATGTGGGCCAGGCACAGTGGCTCACACCTGTAATCCCATCACTTTGGGCGGCTAAGGAAGGAGGATACCTTGAGCTCAGGAGTTTGAAACCACCCTGGACAACATAAGGAGACCCTGTCTCTCCAAAAACAATGAATATGCTGGGTGCAGTGGCTCACACCTGCAATCCCAACACTTTGGGAGACCGAGGTGGGTGTATCATTTGAGGTCAGGAGTTCAAGACTAGCCTGGCCAACATGATGAAACTCCATCTCTACGAAAAAAAAAAAAAAAATACAAAAATTAGCTGGGCATTATGGCATGTGCCTATAATCTCAGCTACTCAGCAGTCTGAGGCAGGAGAATCGCTTGAACCTGGAAGGTGGAGGTTGCAGTGAGCCAAGATCACACCACTGCACTCCAGTGTGGGTGACAGAGTGAGACTCTATCTCAAAAAAAGAAAAAAGAATAAACTAGCTAAGCATGGGCATGGGCATGGTGGCATGTGCTTGTGGTCCTAGCTATTCGAGAAGCTGAGATAGGAGGATCACTTGAGCTTCGGAAGTCAGGGCTGCAGTGAACAGAGTTGAGACCCTGTCGAAAGGAGAGAAAAGGAAAGGAAAGGAAAGAAGGGAAGGGAAGGGAAGGGAAGGGAAGGGAAGGGAAGGGAAGGGAAAGGAAGGGAAAGGGAGAGGAAAGGAAAGGAGACAGGAGAGGAGGGGTGGGGAGAGTGGGAGGGAGGGAGGGAGGGAGGAAGGGAGGAAGGGAGGAAGGGAGGAAGGGAGGAAAGGGAGGGAGGGAGAGATGGAAGGAGGGAAGGAAGGAAGGAAGGAAGGAAGAAAAATGCCAAGTGTGGAATGTTTTGAAATGGTTTTATGAGAGTATCTTAACAGTTAATGAGCTGGTGAACTCAAATGTATGAAGAAGCCAAATGTAAGACTGGCGAAGGCTGTGGTGAACTGGAAAGAATATGCTCAGTCTGAAGGCTTTCAAATTCTAGTAGGGGCAGGGGTGTGTGTATGTGTGCACAATTAAACACTGTGAGGATTAAACAAAACACAAGTTCTTGGCAATATCTAGACTGTGACCTCTGGTTGAGAGGAGCGTTTTATGTTCATTGATAGCAAAGCCCTACTTGACAAAGGTAAATTTCTGACCAGGACAGTTAACGTGGAGAGGCAGGAGGTAAGGGAGGTAAGGAAGGATGGGCTTTGGAATCTCTCTGTTGACCCTGACAAATCTTACCAGGCGTCAGGAAGAGTTTGCCTGATCTAGTAAAACTAGTCAGTATGATGCAGTATGTAGATAAATGAAACACATTTTGCCTAAATTATTGTAAATTTCAATTTAGGAAGGTCAAAATTAATGAGGTTTTCCTGTACTTGGAAGTCCTGTACTTGGATGGCATGATAAATGTTAGAACTAAAAACTTAACAGCTATTTAATAATGTCAGTATCTAATGGAGAAAAAGGTGAGGATAAAACGATTAACTAACATGATTGCGGAAGGAAAAACAGATTGGCTTAAGACTTTCCAAAGAAACATGCCGTCACACTATAGTTTTTCTTGGGATTTTAAAGAGTGTACCTTTACCCTTGACATCAAGTCTCTTAGAATTTGGTCAAGTAGAACATCTACTTTTAAGTTTTATCTTGCCCTCAGATCTTTATAAATGATTGATTGACGATCACATTTAATTTTGAAAAGAACTTAAATTTACACCTATTAATAAAGAGTTTTAAATCTGTTTCTTCTATATTAGTTGTTGTTGTTGTTGTTTTGTTGTTGTTGTTGTTGTTGTTGTTTTGATACGGAGTCTCACTTTGTTGCCCAGGCTGAAGGGCAGTGGGGCGATCTTGGCTCACTGCAAGCTCCGCCTCCCGAGTTCACTCCATTCTTCTGCCTCAGCCTCTCCAGTATCTGGGACTACAGGCGCCTGCCACCATGCCTGGCTAATTTTTTTGTATTTTCAGTAGAGATGGGGTTTCACCGTGTTAGCCAGGATGGTCTCGATCTCCTGACCTCATGATCTGCCCCCCTCGGCCTCCCAAAGTGCTGGGATTATAGGCGTGAGTCACCGTAGTATTTTTAATTACTCTTTCATTTAAAGAACACTTTCCTCTACACCTTACTTTTGAAACAGCTGGTTATGTCACCTGCTTCACTTTTTATATGTATATATGTAAATATGTAAATTGTATGTAGTTGTAATCTATGTGATTGTTACTTATGTTCTTTTCTCATTTAAATCTACTTTTTTATAATTTTCTAGATATCTTCATAGGTCACATATTCATCAAGATAAAGACTACAGTTTTCTAATCTATCCCTTAAGTTTTGTTTCCAGTTTTTTAATATAATGAATAATTTGCTACAAACATCTGAATAAAAAATACATTTTTTATTTAGAAGTATTTAATTTGAAATATATTCCTTCAAAGTAGGATTACTGATCACCAAGTACTATCATGTGAATTTCCTTCATTTCCAATGTTCCCTAGATAGGTTTTACAAATTTGCAAAATCTTACTTGCACCTCTTTTTCTACTGCCCTGCAAACTTGGATTTTATTACCATATTTACATTTGTTTATACAACAGGGAAGAAGAAGCATCTCCTATGGCCTTTAATGTATTTTTCTGTAGCTATTACCAAGCATACTGACTTAGTGTTCATTCTTTCTTGTGTGCAAATGGTTTGTTCCTCTTCTTTGATCAATTATTATGTGGAACAGGAATTAATTTTATGTATCTACAGTCATTCTCTTTACATTTGAATGTTCAGATTATACCTGTCATATTTATTTCTGCATGTTTCCCCTAGTATAACCTATTTTTTCTGTTAAAAACATTTTTAAATAGTTATAGAAATATAGAAATTTCTAACTACCATATTCTAAACTCCCAGGAACTTAATTTGCATTGGCCTAAATTAGTCTCAATCTAGTACTGAAAGGCTGGACGATTATTTTTTTTCCTTTGCAATGTGGCTTTAACACGTTGACTTCATGAATCACCCAGGTAGACTGGTATTATGAATGTGAGGAAGGTTGAACCTGGTACACAACCAGGGTTTATGCTTTTAGAAAGCTGGTAAATACAGCATAGAAAGGCACTTCTCAGTAGCTTTTCATGGCTTAGAGATCATACAATCTGTGCTTGCACATGGCAGCCGAAAGTCACACTATTATTCCAAGAATACATTAGTGAGAATTACTTTTCAGAAGCTACTCCAGAAGCATCCTGGCCATAATCTCTCTAGAAATAGAGATAAACAAAAACTCGCAATGATTGAGCACACTTAAGGAAAAGGCCATGTTCTTCTCGCAGCAATGTTAACTATCTCTCTTTTCTCTGACAGCAGTGATCATCCACCACGTCAAAGTTAAAGGAACAACAGCCTTACATTGTGAGAAATTCTCTGTACTTTATGAAGTTTCATCTTAAGAAAAGATTAGAGGGGGCGGAGCAAGATGGCCGAATAGGAACAGCTCCAGTCTCCAACTCCCAGCGCGAGCGACACAGAAGACGGGTGATTTCTGCATTTTCAACTGAGGTACTGGGGTCATCTCACTAGGAAGTGCCGGACAATCAGTGCTGGTCAGCTGCTGCAGCCGGACCAGCGAGAGCGGAAGCAGGGCGAGGCATCGCCTCACCTGGAAGCGCAAGGGGGAAGGAAATCCGTTTTCCTAGCCAGGAGAACTGAGACACACAACACCTGGAAAATCAGATAACTCCCACCCCAATACTGCGCTTTAAGGAAACAGGCACACCAGGAGAATATATCCCACACCTGGCCGGGAGGGTCCCACGCCCACGGAGCCTCCTTCACTGCTAACACAGCAGTCTGCGGCGATCGATCCGCAAGGCAGCAGCGAGGCTGGGGGAGGGGCGCCCGCCATTGCTGAGGCTTAAGTAGGTAAACAAAGCCCCTGGGAAGCTCGAACTGGGTGGAGCTCACAGCAGCTCAAGGAAGCCTGCCTGTCTCTGTAGACTCCACCTCTGGGGACAGGGCACAGCTGAAGTCCAATAGGGGAAGCAGCGGGGCTGGTGCAGACGCCAACGACTCTGTCTGACAGCTTTGGGGAGAGCCGTGGATCTCCCAACGCGGAGGTTGAGATCTGAGAACGGACAGACTGCCTGCTCAGGTGGGTCCCTGACCCCTAAGTAGCCTAGCTGGGAGACATCCCCCACTAGGGGCAGTCTGACACCCCACACCTCACAGTGTGGAGTACACCCCTGAGAGGAAGCTTCCAAAGGAAGAATCAGACAGGTACACTCGCTGTTCAGCAATATTCTATCTTCTGCAACCTCTGCTGCTGATACCCAGGCAAACAGGGTCTGGAGTGGACCTCAAGCAATCTCCAACAGACCAACAGACAGCCCTTCTGACCGTCAGATGGAAAACTATCAAACAGGAAGGACACCTATACCAAAACCCCATCAGTACGTCACCATCATCAAAGACCAGAGGCAGATAAAACCACAAAGATGTGGAAGAAGCAGGGCAGAAAAGCTGGAAATTCAAAAAATAAGAGCACATCTCCCGCTGCAAAGGAGCGCAGCCCATCGCCAGCAACGGATCAAAGCTGGTCAGAGAATGACTTTGACGAGATGAGAGAAGAAGGCTTCAGTCCATCAAACTTCTCAGAGCTAAAGGAGGAATTACGTACCCAGCGCAAAGAAACTAAAAATCTTGAAAAAAGAGTGGAAGAATTGACAGCTAGACTAATTAATGCAGAGAAGATCATAAACGAAATGACAGAGATGAAAACCATGACACGAGAAATACGTGACAAATGCACAAGCATTAGTAACTGACTCGATCAACTGGAAGAAAGAGTATCAGCGATTGAGGATCAAATGAATGAAATGAAGCGAGAAGAGACACCAAAAGAAAAAAGAAGAAAAAGAAATGAACAAAGCCTGCAAGAAGTATGGGATTATGTAAAAAGACCAAACCTACGTCTCATTGGGGTGCCTGAAAGTGAGGGGGAAAATGGAACCAAGTTGGAAAACACTCTTCAGGATATCATCCAGGAGAACTTCCCCAACCTAGTAGGGCAGGACAACATTCAAATTCAGGAAATACAGAGAACACCACAAAGATACTCCTCCAGAAGAGCAACTCCAAGACACATAATTGCCAGATTCACCAAAGTTGAAATGAAGGAAAAAATCTTAAGGGCAGCCAGAGAGAAAGGTCGGGTTACCCACAAAGGGAAGCCCATCAGACTAACAGCAGATCTCTCGGCAGAAACTCTACAAGCCAGAAGAGAGTGGGGGCCAATATTCAACGTTCTTAAAGAAAAGAATTTTCAACCCAGAATTTCATATCCAGCCAAACTAAGTTTCATCAGTGAAGGAGAAATAAAATCCTTTACAGATAAGCAAATGCTTAGAGATTTTGTCACCACCAGGCCTGCCTTACAAGAGACCCTGAAGGAAGCCCTAAACATGGAAAGGAACAACCGGTACCAGCCATCGCAAAAACATGCCAAAATGTAAAGACCATCGAGGCTAGGAAGAAACTGCATCAACTAACGAGCAAAATAACCAGTTAATATCATAATGGCAGGATCAAGTTCACACATAACAATATTAACCTTAAATGTTAATGGACTAAATGCTCCAATTAAAAGACACAGACTGGCAAACTGGATAAAGAGTCAAGACCCATCAGTCTGCTGTATTCAGGAGACCCATCTCACATGCAGAGACATACATAGGCTCAAAATAAAGGGATGGAGGAAGATCTACCAAGCAAATGGAGAACAAAAAAAAGCAGGGGTTGCAATCCTAGTCTCTGATAAAACAGACTTTAAACCATCAAAGATCAAAAGAGACAAAGAAGGCCATTACATAATGGTAAAGGGATCAATTCAACAGGAAGAGCTAACTCTCCTAATATATATGCACCCAATACAGGAGCACCCAGATTCATAAAGCAAGTCCTTAGAGACCTACAAAGAGACTTAGACTCCCATACAATAATAATGGGAGACTTCAACACTCCACTGTCAACATTAGACAGATCAACGAGACAGAAAGTTAACAAGGATATCCAGGAATTGAACTCATCTCTGCACCAAGCGGACCTAATAGACATCTATAGAACTCTCCACCCCAAATCAACAGAATATACATTCTTTTCAGCACCACATCGCACTTATTCCACAATTGACCACATAATTGGAAGTAAAGCACTCCTCAGCAAATGTACAAGAACAGAAATTATAACAAACTGTCTCTCAGACCACAGTGCAATCAAACTAGAACTCAGGACTAAGAAACTCAATCAAAACCGCTCAACTACATGGAAACTGAATAACCTGCTCCTGAATGACTACTGGGTACATAACGAAATGAAAGCAGAAATAAAGATGTTCTTTGAAACCAATGAGAACAAAGATACAACATACCAGAATCTCTGGGACACATTTAAAGCAGTGTGTAGAGGGAAATTTATAGCACTAAATGCCACAAGAGAAAGCAGGAAAGATCTAAAATTGACACTTTAACATCACAATTAAAAGAACTAGAGAGGCAAGAGCAAACACATTCAAAAGCTAGCAGAAGGCAAGAAATAACTAAGATCAGAGCAGAACTGAAGGAGATAGAGTCACAAAAAACCCTCCAAAAAATCAATGAATCCAGGAGTTGGTTTTTTGAAAAGATCAACAAAATTGACAGACCGCTAGCAAGACTAATAAAGAAGAAAAGAGAGAGGAATCAAATAGATGCAATAAAAAATGATAAAGGGGATATCACCACCAACCTCACAGAAATACAAACAACTATCAGAGAATACTATAAATGCCTCTACGCAAATCGACTAGAAAATCTAGAAGAAATGGATAATTTCCTGGACACTTACACTCTCCCAAGACTGAACCAGGAAGAAGTTGAATCCCTGAATAGACCAATAACAGGCTCTGAAATTGAGGCAACAATTAATAGCCTACCCACGAAAAAAAGTCCAGGACCAGATGGATTCACAGCTGAATTCTACCAGAGGTACAAGGAGGAGCTGGTACCATTCCTTCTGAAACTATTCCAATCAATAGAAAAAGAGGGAATCCTCCCTAACTCATTTTATGAGGCCAACATCACCCTGATACCAAAGCCTGGCAGAGACACAACAAAAAAAGAGAATTTTAGACCAATATCCCTGATGAACATCGATGCAAAAATTCTCAATAAAATACTGGCAAACGGATTCAGCAGCACATCAAAAAGCTTATCCACCATGATCAAGTGGGCTTCATCCCTGGGATGCAAGGCTGGTTCAACATTTGCAAATCAATAAACGTAATCCAGCATATAAACAGAACCAAAGACAAGAACCACATGATTATCTCAATAGATGCAGAAAAGGCTTTTGACAAAATTCAACAGCTCTTTAGGCTAAAAACGCTCAATAAATTCGGTATTGATGGAATGTACCTCAAAATAATAAGAGCTATTTATGACAAACCCACAGCTAATATCATACTGAATGGGCAAAAACTGGAAAAATTCCCTTTGAAAACTGGCACAAGACAGGGATGCCCTCTCTCACCACTCCTATTCAACATAGTCTTCGAAGTTCTGGCTAGGGCAATCAGGCAAGAGAAAGAAATCAAGGGTATCCAGTTAGGAAAAGAAGAAGTCAAATTGTCCCTGTTTGCAGATGACATGATTGTATATTTAGAAAACCCCATCGTCTCAGCCCAAAATCTCCTTAAACTGATAAGCAACTTCAGGAAAGTCTCAGGATACAAAATTAATGTGCAAAAATCACAAGCATTCTTATACACCAGGAACAGACAAGCAGAGAGCCAAATCAGGAATGAACTTCCATTCACAATTGCTTCAAAGAGAATAAAATACCTAGGAATCCAACTTACAAGGGATGTAAAGGACCTCTTCAAGGAGAACTACAAACCACTGCTCAGTGAAATCAAAGAGGACACAAACAAATGGAAGAACATACCATGCTCATGGATAGGAAGAATCAATATCATGAAAATGGCCATACTGCCCAAGGTGATTTATAGATTCAATGCCATCCCCATCAAGCTACCAATGACTTTCTTCACAGAATTGGAAAAAACTGCTTTAAAGTTCATATGGAACCAAAAAAGAGCCCGCATTGCTGAGACAATCCTAAGTCAAAAGGACAAAGCTGGAGGCGTCACGCTACCTGACTTCAAACTATACTACAAGGCTGCAGTAACCAAAACAGCATGGTACTGGTACCACAACAGAGATATAGACCAATGGAACAGAACAGAGTCCTCAGAAATAGTACCACACATCTACAGCCATCTGATCTTTGACAAACCTGAGAGAAACAAGAATTGGGGAAGGGATTCCCTATTTAATAAATGGTGCTGGGAAAATTGGCTAGCCATAAGTAGAAAGCTGAGACTGGATCCTTTCCTTACTCATTATACGAAAATTAATTCAAGATGGATTAGAGACTTAAATGTTAGACCTAATACCATAAAAACCCTAGAAGAAAATCTAGGTAGTACCATTCAGGACATAGGCATGGGCAAGGACTTCATGTCTAAAACACCAAAAGCAACGGCAGCAAAAGCAAAAATGGACAAATGGGATCTCATTAAACTAAACAGCTTTTGCACAGCAAAAGAAACTACCATCAGAGTGAACAGGCAACCTACAGAATGGGAGAACATTTTTGCAACCTACTCATCTGACAAAGGGCTAATATCCAGATCTACAAAGAACTCAAACAAATATACAAGAAAAAAACAAACAACCCCATCAAAAAGTGGGCAAAGGATATGAACAGACATTTCTCAAAAGAAGACATTCATACAGCCAACAGACACATGAAAAAATGCTCATCATCACTCGCCATCAGAGAAATGCAAATCAAAACTACAATGAGATACCATCTCACACCAGTTAGAATGGCAATCATTAGAAGTCAGGAAACAACAGGTGTTGGAGAGGATGTGGAGAAATAGGAACACTTTTACACTGTTGGTGGGATTGTAAACTAGTTCAACCATTATGGAAAACAGTATGGCGATTCCTCAAGGATCTAGAACTAGATGTACCCTATGACCCAGCCATCCCACTACTGGGTATATACCCAAAGGATTATAAATTATTCTACTACAAAGACACATGCACACGTATGTTATTGCGGCACTATTCACAATAGCAAAGACTTGGAATCAACCCAAATGTCCATCTGTGACAGACTGGATTAAGAAAATGTGGCACATATACACCATGGAATACTATGCAGCCATAAAAAAGGATGAGTTTGCGTCCTTTGTAGGGACATGGATGCAGCTGGAAACCATCATTCTTAGCAAACTATCACAAGAACAGAAAACCAAACACCGCATGTTCTCACTCATAGGTGGGAACTGAACAATGAGATCACTTGAACTCGGGAAGGGGAACATCACACACTGGGGCCTATCATGGGGGGGGGGGAGGAGGGAGGGATTGCACTGGGGAGTTATACATGATATAAATGATGAATTGATGGGTGCTGATGAGTTGATGGGTGCAGCACACCAACATGGCACAAGTATACATATGTAACAAACCTGCACGTTATGCACATGTACCCTAGAACTTAAAGTATAATAAAACAAAAAAAAGAAAAGAGTATTGCATTAGAAAGTTCACTGAGGGGCGGAGCAAGATGGCCGAATAGGAACAGCTCCAGTCTCCAACTCCCAGCGCGAGTAACACAGAAGACCGGTGATTTCTGCATTTTCAACTGAGGTACTGGGGTCATCTCTCTAGGGAGTGCCGGACAATCGGTGCTGGTCAGCTGCTGCAGCCTGACCAGCGTGAGCTGAAGCAGGGCGAGGCATCGCCTCACCTGGAAGCGCAAGGGGGAAGGAAATCCGTTTTCCTAGCCAGGGGAACTGAGACACATAACACCTGGAAAATCGCGTAACTCCCACCCCAATACTGCGCTTTAAGGAACAGGCACACCAGGAGAATATATCCCACACCTGGCCGGAGGGTCCCACACCCACGGAGCCTCCCTCACTGCTAACACAGCCGTCTGCGGCGATCTATACGCAAGGCAGCAGCGAGGCTGGGGGAGGGGCGCCCGCCATTGCTGAGGCTTAAGTAGGTAAACAAAGCCGCTGGGAAGCTCGAACTGGGTGGAG
The DNA here is from genome assembly GCF_009764315.1 of Trachypithecus francoisi. NCBI lineage: Eukaryota > Metazoa > Chordata > Mammalia > Primates > Cercopithecidae > Trachypithecus > Trachypithecus francoisi. The sequence continues at coordinate 117,564,693 of NW_022681456.1, read as the reverse complement.
CTCACAGCAGCTCAAGGAAACCTGCCTGTCTCTGTAGACTCCACCTCTGGGGACAGCCCACAGCTGAGGTCCAATAGGGAAAGCAGCGGGGGCAGTGCAGAGGCGAACGACTCTGTCTGACAGCTTTGGGGAGAGCCGTGGATCTCCCAACGCGGAGGTTGAGATCCGAGAACGGACAGACTGCCTGCTCAGGTGGGTCCCTGACCCCTGAGTAGCCTAACTGGGAGACATCCCCCACTAGGGGCAGTCTGACACCCCACACCTCACAGGGTGGAGTCATCCCTGAGAGGAAACTTCCAAAGGAAGAATCAGACAGGTACACTCGCTGCTCAGCAATATTCTATCTTTGGCAACCTCTGCTGCTGATACCCAGGCAAACAGGGTCTGGAGTGGACCTCAAGCAATCTCCAACAGACCAACAGACAGTCCTTCTGACTGTCAGACGGAAAACTATCAAACAGGAAGGACACCTATACCAAAACCCCATCAGTACGTCACCATCATCAAAGACCAGAGACAGATAAAACCACAAAGATGGGGAAAAAGCAGGGCAGAAAAGCTGGAAATTCAAAAAATAAGAGCGCATCTCCCCCTGCAAAGGAGCGCAGCCCATCGCCAGCAACGGATCAAAGCTGGTCAGAGAATGACTTTGACGAGATGAGAGAAGAAGGCTTCAGTCCATCAAACTTCTCAGAGCTAAAGGAGGAATTACGTACCCAGCGCAAAGAAACTAAAAATCTTGAAAAAAGAGTGGAAGAATTGACAGCTAGACTAATTAATGCAGAGAAGATCATAAACGAAATGACAGAGATGAAAACCATGACACGAGAAATACGTGACAAATCCACAAGCTTCAGTAACCGACTCGATCAACTGGAAGAAAGAGTATCAGCGATTGAGGATCAAATGAATGAAATGAAGCGAGAAGAGAAAACCAAAAGAAAAAAGAAGAAAAAGAAATGAACAAAGCCTGCAAGAAGTATGGGATTATGTAAAAAGACCAAATCTACGTCTGATTGGGGTGCCTGAAAGTGAGGGGGAAAATGGAACCAAGTTGGAAAACACTCTTCAGGATATCATCCAGGAGAACTTCCCCAACCTAGTAGGGCAAGACAACATTCAAATTCAGGAAATACAGAGAACGCCACAAAGATACTCCTCCAGAAGAGCAACTCCAAGACACATAATTGCCAGATTCACCAAAGTTGAAATGAAGGAAAAAATCTTAAGGGCAGCCAGAGAGAAAGGTCGGGTTACCCACAAAGGGAAGCCCATCAGACTAACAGCAGATCTCTCGGCAGAAACTCTACAAGCCAGAAGAGTGGGGGCCAATATTCAACGTTCTTAAAGAAAAGAATTTTCAACCCAGAATTTCATATCCAGCCAAACTAAGTTTCATCAGTGAAGGAGAAATAAAATCCTTTACAGATAAGCAAATGCTTAGAGATTTTGTCACCACCAGGCCTGCCTTACAAGAGACCCTGAAGGAAGCCCTAAACATGGAAAGGAACAACCGGTACCAGCCATTGCAAAAACATGCCAAAATGTAAAGACCATCGAGGCTAGGAAGAAACTGCATCAACTAATGAGCAAAATAACCAGTTAATATCATAATGACAGGATCAAGTTCACACATAACAATATTAACCTTAAATGTCAATGGACTAAATGCTCCAATTAAAAGACACAGACTGGCAAACTGGATAAAGAATCAAGACCCATCAGTCTGCTGTATTCAGGAGACCCATCTCACATGCAGAGACATACATAGGCTCAAAATAAAGGGATGGAGAAAGATCTACCAAGCAAATGGAGAACAAAAAAAAGCAGGGTTTGCAATCCTAGTCTCTGATAAAACAGACTTTAAACCATCAAAGATCAAAAGAGACAAAGAAGGCCATTACATAATGGTAAAGGGATCAATTCAACAGGAAGAGCTAACTCTCCTAAATATATATGCACCCAATACAGGAGCACCCAGATTCATAAAGCAAGTCCTTAGAGACCTACAAAGAGACTTAGACTCCCATACAATAATAATGGGAGACTTCAACACTCCACTGTCAACATTAGACAGATCAACGAGACAGAAAGTTAACAAGGATATCCAGGAATTGAACTCATCTCTGCACCAAGCGGACCTAATAGACATCTATAGAACTCTCCACCCCAAATCAACAGAATATACATTCTTCTCAGCACCACATCGCACTTATTCCACAATTGACCACATAATTGGAAGTAAAGCACTCCTCAGCAAATGTACAAGAACAGAAATTATAACAAACTGTCTCTCAGACCACAGTGCAATCAAACTAGAACTCAGGACTAAGAAACTCAATCAAAACCGCTCAACTACATGGAAACTGAATAACCTGCTCCTGAATGACTACTGGGTACATAACGAAATGAAAGCAGAAATAAAGATGTTCTTTGAAACCAATGAGAACAAAGATACAACATACCAGAATCTCTGGGACACATTTAAAGCAGTGTGTAGAGGGAAATTTATAGCACTAAATGCCCACAAGAGAAAGCAGGAAAGATCTAAAATTGACACTTTAACATCACAATTAAAAGAACTAGAGAGGCAAGAGCAAACACATTCAAAAGCTAGCAGAAGGCAAGAAATAACTAAGATCAGAGCAGAACTGAAGGAGATAGAGTCACAAAAAACCCTCCAAAAAATCAATGAATCCAGGAGTTGGTTTTTTGAAAAGATCAACAAAATTGACAGACCGCTAGCAAGACTAATAAAGAAGAAAAGAGAGAGGAATCAAATAGACGCAATAAAAAATGATAAAGGGGATATCACCACCAACCTCACAGAAATACAAACAACTATCAGAGAATACTATAAATGCCTCTACGCAAATCGACTAGAAAATCTAGAAGAAATGGATAATTTCCTGGACACTTACACTCTCCCAAGACTGAACCAGGAAGAAGTTGAATCCCTGAATAGACCAATAACAGGCTCTGAAATTGAGGCAACAATTAATAGCCTACCCACGAAAAAAAGTCCAGGACCAGATGGATTCACAGCTGAATTCTACCAGAGGTACAAGGAGGAGCTGGTACCATTCCTTCTGAAACTATTCCAATCAATAGAAAAAGAGGGAATCCTCCCTAACTCATTTTATGAGGCCAACATCACCCTGATACCAAAGCCTGGCAGAGACACAACAAAAAAAGAGAATTTTAGACCAATATCCCTGATGAACATCGATGCAAAAATTCTCAATAAAATACTGGCAAACCGGATTCAGCAGCACATCAAAAAGCTTATCCACCATGATCAAGTGGGCTTCATCCCTGGGATGCAAGGCTGGTTCAACATTCGCAAATCAATAAACGTAATCCAGCATATAACAGAACCAAAGACAAGAACCACATGATTATCTCAATAGATGCAGAAAAGGCTTTTGACAAAATTCAACAGCCCTTTATGCTAAAAACGCTCAATAAATTCGGTATTGATGGAACGTACCTCAAAATAATAAGAGCTATTTACGACAAACCCACAGCTAATATCATACTGAATGGGCAAAAACTGGAAAAATTCCCTTTGAAAACTGGCACAAGACAGGGATGCCCTCTCTCACCACTCCTATTCAACATAGTCTTGGAAGTTCTGGCTAGGGCAATCAGGCAAGACAAAGAAATCAAGGGTATCCAGTTAGGAAAAGAAGAAGTCAAATTGTCCCTGTTTGCAGATGACATGATGGTATATTTAGAAAACCCCATCGTCTCAGCCAAAATCTCCTTAAGCTGATAAGCAACTTCAGCAAAGTCTCAGGATACAAAATTAATGTGCAAAAATCACAAGCATTCTTATACACCAGTAACAGACAAGCAGAGAGCCAAATCAGGAATGAACTTCCATTCACAATTGCTTCAAAGAGAATAAAATACCTAGGAATCCAGCTTACAAGGGATGTAAAGGACCTCTTCAAGGAGAACTACAAACCACTGCTCAGTGAAATCAAAGAGGACACAAACAAATGGAAGAACATACCATGCTCATGGATAGGAAGAATCAATATTGTGAAAATGGCCATACTGCCCAAGGTTATTTATAGATTCAATGCCATCCCCATCAAGCTACCAATGAGTTTCTTCACAGAATTGGAAAAAACTGCTTTAAAGTTCATATGGAACCAAAAAAGAGCCCGCATTGCCAAGACAATCCTAGGTCAAAAGGACAAAGCTGGAGGCGTCACGCTACCTGACTTCAAACTATACTACAAGGCTACAGTAACCAAAACAGCATGGTACTGGTACCACAACAGAGAAATAGACCAGTGGAACAGAACAGAGTCCTCAGAAATAATACCACACATCTACAGCCATCTGATCTTTGACAAACCTGACAAAAACAAGAAATGGGGAAAGGGTTCCCTATTTAATAAATGGTGCTGGGAAAATTGGCTAGCCACAAGTAGAAAGCTGAAACTGGATCCTTTCCTTACCCCTTATACGAAAATTAATTCAAAATGGATTAGAGACTTAAATGTTAGACCTAATACCATAAAAACCCTAGAAGAAAATCTAGGTAGTACCATTCAGGACATAGGCATGGGCAAGGACTTCATGTCTAAAACACCAAAAGCAACGGCAGCAAAAGCAAAAATGGACAAATGGGATCTCATTAAACTAAACAGCTTTTGCACAGCAAAAGAAACTACCATCAGAGTGAACAGGCAACCTACAGAATGGGAGAAAATTTTTGCAACCTACTCATCTGACAAAGGGCTAATATCCAGAATCTACAAAGAACTCAAACAAATATACAAGAAAAAAACAAACAACCCCATCAAAAAGTGGGGAAAGGATATGAACAGACATTTCTCAAAAGAAGACATCCATACAGCCAACAGACACATGAAAAAATGCTCGTCATCACTCGCCATCAGAGAAATGCAAATCAAAACCACAATGAGATACCATCTCACACCAGTTAGAATGGCAATCATTAAGAAGTCAGGAAACAACAGGTGTTGGAGAGGATGTGGAGAAATAGGAACACTTTTACACTGTTGGTGGGATTGTAAACTAGTTCAACCATTATGGAAAACAGTATGGCGATTCCTCAAGGATCTAGAACTAGATGTACCATATGACCCAGCCATCCCACTACTGGGTATATACCCAAAGGATTATAAATTACTCTACTACAAAGACACATGCACACGTATGTTTATTGCGGCACTATTCACAATAGCAAAGACTTGGAATCAACCCAAATGTCCATCTGTGACAGACTGGATTAAGAAAATGTGGCACATATACACCATGGAATACTATGCAGCCATCAAAAAGGATGAGTTTGCGTCCTTTGTAGGGACATGGATGCAGCTGGAAACCATCATTCTTAGCAAACTATCACAAGAAGAGAAAACCAAACACCGCATGTTCTCACTCATAGGTGGGAACTGAACAATGAGATCACTTGGACTCGGGAAGGGGAACATCACACACTGGGGCCTATCATGGGGAGGGGGGAGGAGGGAGGGATTGCTTTGGGGAGTTATACATGATATAAACGTTATGCACATGTACCCTAGAACTTAAAGTATAATAAAAAATAAAAATAAAAAAAATAAAAAAATAAAAAAATAAAAAAATAAAAAAAAAAGAAAGTTCACTGAAATAACACCCGTGGAATTCATTTCCAAATTGATCTCATCTGCTCCCATGGTTTCAAATATCAACTGTACAACAATGATTTCCAAAAATCATTTTTGTTGCAGAAGTTTCTTACATATTTTGGAGATTAACAATAGCAATAGACTCTGAATTATTCTTCCAACTTCTGAATGACCCCCTCCCAAATAGCAAAATGCACCAGAGGGCTCTTTTGGGAACATACATTCATCATGGCACCTCCCACCATAAAATCCTTTAACTATCTCTTATCACTTACAGGATTAATTCTAACTTGCTTAGCATGACACCAACTTATGTAGGATATTTGTTATTTACAGAATCCCACCACAGGGCAGAAGAAAATGTGGATTGTTGAATCTACAATAGTGAATTATACTGTATCATTCACATCTTCACATGGGTTGTCATACAGTTAATAACACAGCTCTTATGTGGCTAAGTGGAAATAGGAAGGCAGTTTATGACTATATTTCAAGTTTTTCCATACTTTCTCCTTAGGAATACAGTTATGTGCTACATAATGACATTTCAGTCAATGGTGGACCGCATATACAATGGACTGCATATATGAAGGTGGTCCCAAGAGATTATGACATTTTCATTGCACCTTTTCTATGTTTGAATATGTTTAGATACATAAATATCATTGTGTTACAATTGCCCACAATATTTAATACAGTAACATGCTGTATAGGTTTGTAGCTTAGGAGCAATAGGCTATACCATATAGCCTAGGTGTATAGTAGGATAAACCACTAGGTTTGCATAAGTATATTCTATGGTGTTTGCATAACGACAAAATTGCCTAAGGATACATTTCTCAGAACATATCCCCTTCGTTAAGCAATGCACAATTGTAGAGAGTTATATTCTCTAATCCAGTTTCTATATTTTTTGGAGGGCAGCTTACAAAATGCTATGTAAATTACAATGATTCTTATTAACTCAATAGTGGATTGGTGCTTATCAACACATTGGGCTTTAATGCTTTTGATGCTGTGACCATTTAACATATTATAAATGTTAATAAATGAATTAAATCTATCTCATGGTGATTTGTATCGAATCACATCACACAAAAATTACACTAACTACAGTAAAATCAACGGCTCTTTAGATCATAATTTAAGCTCAGAAGAAATAGGAAAAATATCTAAAATGACCGGTGAATTGAGTGTCTTGTTGGCTTCTTTGTACTTGAATAATCAGTCCTCCAAAATGTTTTGCTAGTTCCACATTTAAAAACTTTTAAAAAATATTTCTAATTACTGAACAGCAAAACTCCTTTTACTCTCATCAAATTATATTCCAAGATCACTTCCATGACAACCTCTTCCTTTCCCACTTGGATGATTTTCCATTTTAGTATTTCTTTTCTTAAATAAAACATATGCAAAAAACCATCTCATTTAGAGAACAGAAGATGATAAAGCGTTTTCTTGTGCTTAAAATTTTGAATTATTCAAAGGCATCTTTGAGATGACTCGTTCCTGAATGTGTGCCTTAGAAAGGCATATAATGGATGCTTATTCTATATTTTATAGAGTGATATAGTTTGGCTCTGTGTCCCCACCCAAATCTCATCTCTAATTGTAGTCTCCACATGTCAAGGGAGGGACCTGGTGAGAGGCGATTGGATCATGGGAGTGGTTTCCCCCATGCTGTTCTTGTGATAGGGAGTTCTCACAAGATCTGATGGTTTAAAAGTGTTTGACAGTTCTCCCTTCTCTCTCTCTCTCTTGCTGCCCTGTGAAGAAGGTACTTGCTTCTCCTTTGCCTTCCGCCATAATTGTAAGTTTCCTGAGGCCTCCCCAGCCATGCGGAACTGTGAGTTAATTAAACTTCTTTCCTTTGTAAATTACCCAGTCTCAGGCAGTTCTTTATAGCAGTGTGAAAACGTATTAATACATAGAGTTTTCTTTATCCTTGCCACTTTGCCGTTTTTCCTGGTGCTTACTCTAACAAGTCAGATGGCAGACAAGCTGAAAGAGATGGAAGTGCTGGGAGAGGTGGCTGAGCAGGAGAATAATGTTTCTGCTCTCTCTCCTTCTGGATTCTTCTGTCCTTACTGTATATGAGGATTGTTTCCTTGTTCTTGTTGAAGAAGAAACCCTCTTCATTCCTCCATAAAGGGCTTATCCCCGGTGCCCCTTCATGAGGTGCAGTTTCCTGGGAAGTCTAACAATGTGCAGCAAGAATTTACTAAAGTATTTTCCCTGAACTTCAACTCTTCTTTTACTCTCAAAATGAGCCAGAAGTTGGGCTCATTTTTAAAGTAAGGATGTAATTAAAAATTATATCTAGCGCTGGAGCTATCTTTGAGGCTAAAGGTCATATTTTCATTAAAAAGGATGTAAATGTGCACTTAGACTGCTGGAACTATTCCTTGGCCCCAAACATTACACTTTGTCACTTTTAAAAATTATTGTTTTGGGTTTGAAGAAATTGTATTCCTAGTACTTCCTACTCACTACATAGAAGTGATATTGCAATAACCAATGAAGACTGTTATAAAGTCTTCTACAATCATTGTATGCTATACATACGCTTAGTAAATTTTAGCATCAGTAATTCCTAACTAAAAGTTTATAGAGAGAAACGAAAACCACATGCCTTAGCACCATCCCAAACTTGCAGTTGAATCAAAAATGTCCATTCACACAATATATTTTATAAATCTACTCATTATAATGCCTCTTTTTTCATTTCTACATTTAATAGTAAATATCTATTTGATTTATAAAAAAATAAATGAAAACCACACAAGTGACAAAAACAAAGCAGTTAGCAAAAATGACAACTCGGAGCTTGTAAACTAAATTACAAGGTTTCAGCAGGGTGTTCAAAAAGACTGCAAATTAGGAGTGTTACTTATGTTCAACTTTTAAGGCGAGGTTTGAATAACAAGCAAAAATATCACTTTTAGTCATAGGAGAGTATATGCAATTATTCCAAAAGAGTTGATAGAAAATCTGCTTCTGGCACTGTCTTAGTTAATGGTCTGATAAAAGTCATTTTTCTTACTTTATTTTATTATTATTATTATTTTTTATTTTTTGAGACAGAGTCTCATTCTGTCACCCAGGCTGGAGTGCAGTGGCACGATCTCGGCTCTCTGCAAGCTCCGCCTCCCGGGTTCATGCCATTCTCCTGCCTCAGCCTCCCGAGTAGCTGGGACTACAGGCGCCCGCCACCACGCCTGGCTAATTTTTTGTATTTTTAGTAGAGACAGGGTTTCACCATGCTAGCCAGGATGGTCTCGATCTCCTGGCCTCATGATCTGCCCGCCTCGGCCTCCCAAAGTGCTGGGATTACAGGCATGAGCCACCGCGCCCGGCCATTTTTCTTACTTTTAATATGTTTTTGAAGGAAGAACTGGACAGAACCACATGGGTCTCTTTCTTCCTAAAAAAACTATAATGCAGGAAAAATTTTCCTCTATTGTTTTGTGCTATTTTCTGAGCCCCAGTGTTAAGACTCCAGAAAAGGCAGAGAAGGCAAAGGAGATGGCCTTCTTTATACCAGCTTCAGGGTCTTCCTCTCTTCACGAGCTAACTTCACGTTCATTCATCCTTCTGTGTCCTCTTATGCACTTTTACTTTCTCCTTCCACCTTCAAAAAAGTCCTGGGTGGAAGAAAATCATACAGTCTCCAAGGAAAACATCAGAAAGAAAAGAATTCAACAGCCTCATGTTTGTTTATTTTGCTCACTAGAAACAATAGGTCCTTGCTGTACTCCTTGCTCAGTTGAGGCAAGTACAAAAACAATTGCAGGGTTATCTGTTCCACCTTTGAGCTGGGAGCTTCCAATCCCTGCCCGGTGGTGGAAATCTTACTAATCCATTAGCTCTATTGGCTTTTCTAACTGGGGGCCCTAAGTACATTGAACTGGCTGTGCTCAGAGGTTTTTTTTGTTTTGTTTTTGGTTTTTTTTTTGTTTTGTTTGGTTGGTTGTTTGTTTTTGAGACAGACTCTTGCTCTGTCGCCCAGGCTGGAGTACAGTGGCACGATCTGGGGATCACTGCAAGCTCCCCATCCTGGGCTCACGCCATTCTCCTGCCTCAGCCTCCTGAGTAGCTGGGACTACAAGCACCCGCCACCACGCCCGGCTAATTTTTTGTATTTATAGTAGAGACAGGGTTTCACCATGTTCGCCAGGATGGTCTCCATCTCCTGACTTCGTGATCCGCCCGCCTCGGTCTCCGAAAGTGCTGGGATTACAGGTGTGAGCCACCGCGCCCGGCCCAGAGTTTTAGTATCTCTGGATTGCTTCCTCCCTGTTCCTTCAAAAAGTGGAATTAATAACAATTTTTAGAAGAACTCCCAGGTTAAAAATATATAAAACTCAATGTTGTATTTTCTAAAATAGTCTTTCCCAATATCTCATGTCCCCCTTTGGCAGAAGAAATGAAAATGTTTAATAGTATTTAGTTTGGAAAGCTGTAAGGCAGGCTGGGTTTCTCTTCTCTGATCTACCTCTGCATGGTCAGGTCACATCAGGTTTGGGGAAGACAAAGGAGATACAGAATAAGGTAAATCAGGCAAGATGCCTGAAATAATTGATTGCTCTAAATATTATATTTACAAGAAAACCCTTCTTCATTAAATTGAATATAAATGAAACTCTGATCTATAAGCAAACATTCCACAGAAATATTAATTAGACTTTCTAAACTGGAGGAGCACTACTCTTGCTTAGTAGCATGGTTTAAGAACCAGTTATCACTTTAAAAATTGGTGAGTTGGCCGGGCGCGGTGGCTCAAGCCTGTAATCCCAGCACTTTGGGAGGCCGAGGCGGGCGGATCACGAGGTCAGGAGATCGAGACCCTCCTGGCTAACACGGTGAAACCCCGTCTCTACTAAAAATACAAAAAAACTAGCCGGGCGCGGTGGCGGGCGCCTGTAGTCCCAGCTACTCGGAGGCTGAGGTGGGAGAATGGCGGGAACCCGGGAGGCGGAGCTTGCAGTGAGCCGAGATCCGGCCACTGTACTCCAGCCCGGGCGACGCAGCGAGACTCCGTCTCAAAAAAAAATAAATAAATAAATAAATAAAAATAAATAAAAATAATAAAAATTGGTGAGTTAGATGGGCAGTTACCATCTTGTAGTACGTGTAAGTCTTTTCTGAACCATTAAATAAATGCACACTGCGAGGAAACTCATCAGCAGGAGCAACAAGCTACTGTTTAAGAGTGGGCAGGGCAAAAGTGAAGGTGGGAGAGAGGTCATTTTCACTTTCACCTTATTTTATAAGAGCAAAAAGGAAGCCGCTTTATGCTACTAAGTATGTTGTAATGATCGTTTATTGAACCAGAAAAAAGCTTGCAAAATATTCAAATAGAATAGGAAGGTAACAGCTACTTTAATCAAAAGGAGTTTGAGGACAGGGCATTGGGTGGTCGGGGAAAGTAGATTTGGACCTCGAGTTTCCCTTGACTAACGTTTTAAGTTGACATAAACAAACTCTTTTGGGGAGGAAATTAATTGCATTGGTGTACTTACAGCTGTTTATTAAAAATGTGTCCTTACATGATTCTTCCATACACAGCCCTTCCTTTTACTGAAGTCTCTATGCCATAAGTCACTTATTGTGGACAACTACCATGTCACTAGAAGCTGGGTTGATTCAGAAGTGTGCGACACACAATTACTCCTTTCTTTCTTTCTCCTCCTCTGCTCCTCATTCCATGCCCTGAGACATCTCAGTCTCCTAATGGGCATAAGTTAAGGGAAGACAAGGCCTTCTCCACCTCCCCAGCTGGGATCTGGGATCCAGGATATGTGCCAATGTGATAGAACAGTCTTTCTCTTTTAGGCTACTTTGCCATTGTTGCACATCCACAGAGAAAAATTCAAATGTATAAATCATGGACTAATTCTTGACATGTCATACCAGTATATTTGATTCTTCTTTCCACTTTCTGTTATGCAGTAATTGTGCAAAACCAAAGTTGCATTCTGTTCATTTGAACACAGTTTTTAAAAATGTTTTCTTTCCATAGGTTATTGGGGAACAGGTGGTGTTTGGTTACATGAGTAACTTCTTTAGTGGTGATTTGTGAGATTTTGGTGCACCCATCACCCAAGCAGTATATACAGCACCCAGTTTGTAGTCTTTTATCCCTCACCTCCTTCCCACCCTTTTCTCCTGAGTTCTCAAAGTCCATTGTATCATTCTGATGTCTTTGCATCCTCATAGCTTAGTTCCCTCTTATAAGTGAGAACATATGTTTGGTTTTCCACTCCGCAGTTGCTTCACTTAGAATAATAGTCTCCAATCTCATTCAGGTCACTGTGAATGCCATTAACTTATTCCTTTTTATGGATGGGTAGTATTCCATCATATATATACACATATATTATATATATTCCATCATATATATCATATATGTCATATATACCATATCTTGATATGGTATATATGGTATATATATGGTGTGTATATATATATATGTAGTGCGTATATACGTATATACATATATGTGTGTGTGTATATATATACACACACATACATATGTATATTCCACAGTTTATCCACTCATTGATTGATGGGCATTTGGGTTGGTTCCACATTCTTGCAATTGTGAATTGTGCTGCTATAAACATGTATGTGCAAGTATCTATTTCATATAATGACTTCTTTTCCTCTAGGTAGATACCCAGTAGTGGGATTGCTGGATCAAATGGTAGTTCTACTTTCAGTTCTTTAAGGAATCTCCACACTGCTTTCCATAGAGGTTGTACTAGTTTACATACCCACCAGCAGTATAGAAGTGTTCCCTGTTCACCATATCCACACCAGCATCTTTTTTAAGTTATTATTATGGCCATTCTTGCAGGAGTAAGGTGGTACCACATTGTGGTTTTGATTTGCATTTCCATGATCAGTAGTGATACTGAGCATTTTTTCATATGTTTATTGGCCATTTGTATATGTTCTTTTGAGAATTGTCTATTCATGTCCTTAGCCTACTTTTTGATAGGATTCTTTTTTTTCTTGCTGATTTGGTTGAGTTCGTTGTAGATTCTGGATATTAGTCCTTTGTCAGATGTATAGATTGTGAAGATTTTCTCCCACTCTGTGGGTTGTCTGTTTACTCTGCTATCTATTCCTTTTGGCAGGCAAAAGCTCTTTAGTTTAATTAAGTCCTAGCTATTTATCTTTGTTTTTATTGCATTTGCTCTTGGGTCCTTGGTCAAGAATTCCTTGCCTAAGCCAATGTCTAGAAGGGTTTTTTCAATGTCATCTTCTGTAATTTTTATAGCTTCAGGTCTTAGATTTAGGTTCTTGATCCATCTTGAGTTGATTTTCATATAAGGTGAGAGATGAGGATCCAGTCTCATTCTCCTACATGTGGCTTGCCAATTATCCCAGTACCATTTGTTGTAAAGGGTGTCCTTTCCCCACTTTGTTTTTGCTTGCTTCATCAAAAATCAGTTGACTATAAGTATTTGGGTTTATTTCTGCATTCTCTATTCTGTTCCATTGGTCTATATACCTATTTTCTTTTTTTTTTTTTTTTTTTTGAGACGGAGTCTCGCTCTGCCGCCCAGGCTGGAGTGCAGTGGCCGGGTCTCAGCTCACTGCAAGCTCCGCCTCCTGGGTTTACGCCATTCTCCTGCCTCAGCCTCCCAAGCAGCTGGGACTACAGGCGCCCGCCATGTCGCCCGGCTAGTTTTTTGTATTTTTTAGTAGAGACGGGGTTTCACTATGTTAGCCAGGATGGTCTCGATCTCCTGACCTCGTGATCCGCCCGTCTCGGCCTCCCAAAGTGCTGGGATTACAGGCTTGAGCCACCGCGCCCGGCCTATATACCTATTTTCATACCAGTACCATGCTGTGTTGGTGACTATGGTTTATAGTACAGCTTGAAGTCAGGTAGTGTGATGCCTCCAGATTTGTTTTTGTTTTGTTTTGTTTTGTTTTGTCTGTTTCTTTATTGCTTTTGGGGTTTTGTTGTTGTTGTTGTTTTGATTTTGGTTTTTTTTTTTTGTGTGTGTGCTTAGCTTTGCTTTGGCTATGCAGGTTCTTTTTGGGTTCCATATGAGTTTTTGGATTGTTTTTTCTAATTCTGTGAAGAATGATGCTTGTATTTTGATGGAAATTTCCTTGGATTTGTAGATTGCTTTTAGCAGTATGGTCATTTTCACATGGATTGATTCTACCCATCCATGAGCATTGGATGTGTTTCCATTTATTTGTGTCATCTGCGATTTTTTTCAGCAGTGTTTTGTAGTTTTCCTTGTAGAGGTCTTTCACCCTCTTGGTATATTCCTAAGGTTTTGTTTTTGTTTTTGTTTTCTGCAGCCATTGTTAAAGGGGTTGAGTTCTTGATTTGATTCTCAGCTTGGCCGTTGTTGGTGTATAGAAGAGCTACTGATTTTTGTACATTAATCTTGTATCCAGAAACTTTGCTGAATTCATAGATGGCTTTTATTACATTGAGGTATGTCCCTTATATGCTGAGTTTGCTGAGAGTTTTAATCATAAAGGAATGCTGGATTTTGTCAGATGCTTTTTGTCTATTGAGATGATTGTGTGATTTTTATTTTTAATTCTGTTTATGTGATGTATCAAATTAATTGACTTGCATATGTTAAACCATCCCTGCACCCCCGGTATGAAACCCACTTGAGTCATGGTGAATTATCTTTTTGATATGTTGTTGGATTTGGTTAGCTAGTATTTTGCTAAAGATTTTAACTTTATGTTCATCAGGGATATTGGTCTGTAGTTTTCTTTTTTGATTATGTTCTTTCCTGATTTTGGTATTAGGGTGATATTAGCTTCATAGAATGATTTTGGGAAGGTTCCCTCTTTCTCCATTTCTGTGGAATAGTGTCAATAGGATTGGTACCAATTCTTCTTTGAAGTCTACCATAATTCTGCTGTGAATCCATCTGCTCTGGGACTTTATTTGTTGGTAATTTTTAAATTACCATTTCATTCCCACTGCTTATTATTGGTCTGTTCAGAATATCTAATTATTTCTGATTTGAGCTACAAAGATTGTATCTTTCCAGGAATTTGTCCACCTCTTCTAGGTTTTCTAGTTTATATACATAAAAGTGATCATAGTAGCCTTGAATGATCTTTTGTATCTGTGTGGTGTCAGTTGTAATATCTCCCATTTCTCTTCTAATTGAGCTTATTTGGATTTTCTCTCTTCTTTTCTTGGTTAATCTTGCTAATGGCCTATCTATTTTATTTATCTTTTCAAAGAAGCAGCTTTTTGTTTCAGTTATCTTTTGTTTTGTTTTTTGTTTGTTTCAATTTATTTAGTTCTGCTCTGATCTCGGTTATTTCCTTTCTTCTGGTGGGTTTGGTTTTGCTTTGTTCTTGTATCTCTAGTTCCTTGAGGTGTGACTTTAGATTGTCTGTTTGTGCTTTTTCAGACTTTTTAATATAGGCATTTCGGGCTATGAACTTCCCTCTCAGCACCACCTTTGCTGTATCCCAGAAGTTTTGATAGGTTGTGTCACTATTGTCATTCAATTAGAAGAATTTTTAAATTTCCATCTGATTTCATTTTTGATCCAATGATCAGGAGCAGGTTATTTAATTTCCATGTATTCACATGGTTTCGAAGGTTCCTTTTGGGGTTTATTTCCAGTTTTTTTCCACTGTGGTCAGAGATAGTGCTTGACACAATTTCAACTGTCTTAAATTTATTGAGGCTCATTTTGTGGCCTATCATGTGGTCTGTCTTGAAGAAAGTTCCATGCACTGTTGAATAGAATTCATATTCTGCAGGTGTTGGGTAGATATTCTGTAAATATGTGTTAAGTCCTTTTGTTCCAGAGTACAGTTTAAATCCATTGTTTCTTTGTTGACTTTCTGTCTTGATGACTTGTCTAGTGCTGTCAGTGGAGTACTGAAGTCCCCCACTATTATTGTGCTGCTATCTCATTTCTTAGGTCTGTTAGTAATTGTCTTTTAAATTTTGGAGCTCCAGTGTTAGGTGCATATATATTTAGGACTGTGATATTTTCCTGTTGGACAAGTCCATTTATCATTATATAATGTCCCTCTTTGTCTTTTTTAACTGCTCTTGCTTTAAAGTTTATTTTGTCTGATATAAGAATAGCTACTCCTCCTCTTTTTCGGTGTCCATTTGCATGGAATGTCTTTTTCCACTCCTTCACCTTAAGTTTATGTGAGTCCTTAGGTGTTGGGTGAGTCTCTTGAAGGCAGCAGATAGTTGGTTGGTGAGCTCTTATCTATTCTGCAGTTCTGTATCTTTTAAGTGGAGCATTTAGGCCATTTACATTCAATGTTAGTATTGAGATGTGTGGTACTATTCCATTCATCGTGCTTTTGTTGCCTGTATACCTTGGTTTTTTATTTAACTTGTATTTTTGTTTTATAGGTTCTATGTGATTTATGCTTTAAAGAGGTTCTGTTTTGATGTGTTTCCAGGATTTGTTTCAAGATTTAGAGCTCCTTTTAGTAGTTCTTGTAATGCTGGCTTTGTGGTGGTGAATTCTCTCAGCATTTTTTTGTCTGAAAAAGACTATACCTTTCCTTCATTTATGAAACTTAGTTTCACTGGATACAAAATTCTTGGCTAATTGTTTTGTTTGAGGAGGCTGAAGATAGGGCCCCAATCCCTTCAAGCTTGTAGGGTTTCTCCTCAGAAATCTGCTGTTAAACTGATAGGCGAGAGCGCCGCCAGAGCAGGGGCGCCGTGCCGCACGCAGCTGAGCAGCACCACAGCTGCCGCCACCGTCACAGCCACAGTCGCCACAGCTAGGCCCTCGGCCACCGCAGGGAGCTCCACAGTGACGTAGACCAAGGACAAGATTTCTAAAAGGGAAATTGCTTAAAGAGTATATCTGCATTGAAGATGGCCGAATAGGAACAGCTCCAGTCTCCAACTCCCAGCGCAAGCGACACAGAAGAGGGGTGATTTCTGCATTTTCAACTGAGGTACTGGGGTCATCTCACTGGGGAGTGTCGCACAATCGGTGCTGGTCAGATGCTGCAGCCCGACCAGCGAGAGCTGAAGCAGGGCGAGGCATTGCCTCACCTGGGAAGCGCAAGGGGGAAGGGAATCCCTTTTCCTAGCCAGGGGAACTGAGACACACAACACCTGGAAAATCGGGTAATTCCCACGCCAATACTGCGCTTTAAGCAAACGGGCACACCAGGAGATTATACCCACAACTAGCCGGGAGGTCCCACAGCCACGGAGCCTCCCTCATTGCTAGCACAGCAGTCTGCGATCTAACCGCAAGGCAACAGCGAGGCTGGGGGAGGGGCGCCCGCCATTGCTGAGGCTTAAGTAGGTAAACAAAGCCACTGGGAAGCTCGAACTGGGTGGAGCTCACAGCAGCTCAAGGAAACCTGCCTGTCTCTGTAGACTCCACCTCTGGGGACAGGGCACAGCTAAACAACAACAGGGGAAGCAGCAGAGGCCTGTGCAGACGCGAACGACTCTGTCTGACAGCTTTGAAGAGAGCAGTGGATCTCCCAAAACGGAGGTTGAGATCTGAGAACGGACAGACTGCCTGCTCAAGTGGGTCCCTGACGCCTGAGTAGCCTAACTGGGAGACATCCCCCACTAGGGGCAGTCTGACACCCCACACCTCACAGGGTGGAATACACCCCTGAGAGGAAGCTTCCAAAGTAAGAATCAGACAGGTACACTCGCTGTTCAGCAATATTCTATCTTCTGCAACCTCTGCTGCTGATACCCAGGCAAACAGGGTCGGGAGTGGACCTCAAGCAATCTCCAACAGACCTAGAGCTGAGGGTCCTGACTATTAGAAGGAAAACTATCAAAAGGAAGAACACCTATACCAAACCCCATCAGTACGTCACCATCAACAAAGACCAGAGGCAGATAAAACCACAAAGATGGGGAAGAAGCAGGGCAGAAAAGCTGGAAATTCAAAAAATAAGAGCACATCTCCCCCTGCAAAGGAGCAAAGCCCATCGCCAGCAACGGACCAAAGCTGGTCAGAGAATGACTTTGACGAGATGAGAGAAGAAGGCTTCAGTCCATCAAACTTCTCAGAGCTAAAGGAGGAATTATGTACCCAGCGCAAAGAAATTAAAATCTTGAAAAAAGAGTGGAAGAATTGATAGCTAGAATAATTAATGCAGAGAAGGTCATAAATGAAATGACAGAGATGAAAACCATGACACGAGAAATACGTGACAAATCCACAAGCTTCAGTAACCGACTCGATCAACTGGAAGAAAGAGTATCAGCGATTGAGGATCAAATGAATGAAATGAAGCGAGAAGAGAACCAAAAGAAAAAAGAAGAAAAAGAAATGAACAAAGCCTGCAAGAAGTATGGGATTATGTAAAAAGACCAAATCTACGTCTGATTGGGGTGCCTGAAAGTGAGGGGGAAAATGGAACCAAGTTGGAAAACACTCTTCAGGATATCATCCAGGAGAATTTCCCCAACCTAGTAGGGCAGGACAACATTCAAATTCAGGAAATACAGAGAACACCACAAAGATACTGCTCGAGAAGAGCAACTCCAAGACACATAATTGTCAGATTCACCAAAGTAGAAATGAAGGAAAAAATCTTAAGGGCAGCCAGAGAGAAAGGTCGGGTTACCCACAAAGGGAAGCCTATCAGACTAACAGCAGATCTCTCGGCAGAAACTCTACAAGCCAGAAGAGAGTGGGGGTCAATATTCAACATTCTTAAAGAAAAGAATTTTCAACCCAGAATTTCATATCCAGCCAAACTAAGTTTCATCAGTGAAGGAGAAATAAAATCCTTTACAGATAAGCAAATGCTTAGAGATTTTGTCACCACCAGGCCTGCCTTACAAGAGACCCTGAAGGAAGCCCTAAACATGGAAAGGAACAACCGGTACCAGCCATTGCAAAAACATGCCAAAATGTAAAGACCATCGAGGCTAGGAAGAAACTGCATCAACTAACGAGCAAAATAACCAGTTAATATCATAATGGCAGGATCAAGTTCACACATAACAATATTAACCTTAAATGTTAACGGACTAAATGCTCCAATTAAAAGACACAGACTGGCAAACTGGATAAAGAGTCAAGACCCATCAATCTGCTATGTTCAGGAGACCCATCTCACATGCAGAGACATACATAGGCTCAAAATAAAGGGATGGAGGAAGATCTACCAAGCAAATGGAGAATAAAAAAAAGCAGGGGTTGCAATCCTCCTAGTCTCTGATAAAATAGACTTTAAACCATCAAAGATCAAAAGAGACAAAGAAGGCCATTACATAATGGTAAAGGGATCAATTCAACAGAAAGAGCTAACTATCCTAAATATATATGCACCCAATACAGGAGCACCCAAATTCATAAAGCAAGTCCTTAGAGACTTGCAAAGAGACTTAGACTCCCATACAATAATAATGGGAGACTTCAACACTCCACTGTCAACATTAGACAGATCAACGAGACAGAAAGTTAACAAAGATATCCAGGAATTGAACTCATCTCTGCACCAAGCAGACCTAATAGACATCTATAGAACTCTCCACCCCAAATCAACAGAATATACATTCTTCTCAGCACCACATCGCACTTATTCCAAAATTGACCACATAATTGGAAGTAAAGCACCCCTCAGCAAATGTACAAGAACAGAAATTATAACAAACTGTCTCTCAGACCACAGTGCAATCAAACTAGAACTCAGGACTAAGAAACTCAATCAAAACCGCTCAACTACATGGAAACTGAACAACCTGCTCCTGAATGACTACTGGGTACATAACGAAATGAAGGCAGAAATAAAGACATTCTTTGAAACCAATGAGAACAAAGATACAACATACCAGAATCTCTGGGACACATTTAAAGCAGTGTGTAGAGGGAAATTTATAGCACTAAATGCCCACAAGAGAAAGCTGGAAAGATCTAAAATTGACACTCTAACATCACAATTAAAAGAACTGGAGAAGGAAGAGCAAACACATTCAAAAGCTAGCAGAAGGCAAGGAATAACTAAGATCAGAGAAGAACTGAAGGAGATAGAGACACAAAAAACCCTCCAAAAAATCAATGAATCCAGGAGTTGGTTTTTTGAAAAAATCAACAAAATTGACAGACCGCTAGCAAGACTAATAAAAAGAAAAGAGAGAAGAATCAAATAGACGCAATAAAAAATGATAAAGGGGATATCACCACCGACCCCACAGAAATACAAACTACCATCAGAGAATACTATAAACACCTCTACGCAAATCAACTAGAAAATCTAGAAGAAATGGATAATTTCCTGGACACTTACACTCTTCCAAGACTAAACCAGGAAGAAGTTGAATCCCTGAATAGACCAATAGCAGGCTCTGAAATTGAGGCAATAATTAATAGCCTACCCACCAAAAAAAGTCCAGGACCAGATGGATTCACAGCTGAATTCTACCAGAGGTACAAGGAGGAGCTGGTACCATTCCTTCTGAAACTATTCCAATCAATAGAAAAGAGGGAATCCTCCCTAACTCATTTTATGAGGCCAACATCATCCTGATACCAAAGCCTGGCAGAGACACAACAAAAAAAGAAAATTTTAGACCAATATCCCTGATGAACATCGATGCAAAAATCTTCAATAAAATACTGGCAAACCGATTCAGCAGCACATCAAAAAGCTTATCCACCATGATCAAGTGGGCTTCATCCCTGGGATGCAAGGCTGGTTCAACATTTGCAAATCAATAAACGTAATCCAGCATATAAACAGAACCAAAGACAAGAACCACATGATTATCTCAATAGATGCAGAAAAGGCTTTTGACAAAATTCAACAGCCCTTCATGCTAAAAACGCTCAATAAATTCGGTATTGATGGAACGTACCTCAAAATATAAGAGCTATTTATGACAAACCCACAGCTAATATCATACTGAATGGGCAAAAACTGGAAAAATTCCCTTTGAAAACTGGCACAAGACAGGGATGCCCTCTCTCACCACTCCTATTCAACATAGTCTTGGAAGTTCTGGCTAGGGCAATCAGGCAAGACAAAGAAATCAAGGGTATCCAGTTAGGAAAAGAAGAAGTCAAATTGTCCCTGTTTGCAGATGACATGATTGTATATTTAGAAAACCCCATCGTCTCAGCCCAAAATCTCCTTAAGCTGCTAAGCAACTTTAGCAAAGTCTCAGGATACAAAACCAATGTGCAAAAATCACAAGCATTCTTATACACCAGTAACAGACAAACAGAGAGCCAAATCAGGAATGAACTTCCATTCACAATTGCTTCAAAGAGAATAAAATACCTAGGAATCCAACTTACAAGGATGTAAAGGACCTCTTCAAGGAGAACTACAAACCACTGCTCAGTGAAATCAAAGAGGACACAAACAAATGGAAGAACATTCCATGCTCATGGATAGGAAGAATCAATATCGTGAAAATGGCCATACTGCCCAAGGTTATTTATAGATTCAATGCCATCCCCATCAAGCTACCAATGACTTTCTTCACAGAATTGGAAAAAACTGCTTTAAAGTTCATATGGAACCAAAAAAGAGCCCGCATTGCCAAGACAATCCTAAGTCAAAAGAACAAAGCTGGAGGCATCACGCTACCTGACTTCAAACTATACTACAAGGCTACAGTAACCAAAATAGCATGGTACTGGTACCAAAACAGAGATATAGACCAATGGAACAGAACAGAGTCCTCAGAAATAATACCACACACCTACAGCCATCTGATCTTTGACAAACCTGAGAAAAACAAGAAATGGGGAAAGGATTCCCTATTTAATAAATGGTGCTGGGAAAATTGGCTAGCCATAAGCAGAAAGCTGAAACTGGATCCTTTCCTTACTCCTTATACAAAAATTAATTCAAGATGGATTAGAGACTTAAATGTTAGACCTAATACCATAAAAACCCTAGAAGAAAATCTAGGTAGTACCATTCAGGACATAGGCATGGGCAAGGACTTCATGTCTAAAACACCAAAAGCAACGGCAGCAAAAGCAAAAATGGACAAATGGGATCTCATTAAACTAAACAGCTTTTGCACAGCAAAAGAAACTACCATCAGAGTGAACAGGCAACCTACAGAATGGGAGAAAATTTTTGCAATCTACTCATCTGACAAAGGGCTAATATCCAGAATCTACAAAGAACTCAAACAAATTTATAAGAAAAAAACAAACAACCCCCATCAAAAAGTGGGCAAAGGATATGAACAGACATTTCTCAAAAGAAGACATTCATACAGCCAACAGACACATGAAAAAATGCTCATCATCACTCGCCATCAGAGAAATGCAAATCAAAACCACAATGAGATACCATCTCACACCAGTTAGAATGGCAATCATTAAAAAGTCAGGAAACAACAGGTGCTGGAGAGGATGTGGAGAAATAGGAACACTTTTACACTGTTGGTGGGATTGTAAACTAGTTCAACCATTATGGAAACAGTATGGCGATTCCTCAAGGATCTAGAACTAGATGTACCCTATGACCCAGCCATCCCACTACTGGGTATATACCCAAAGGATTATAATCATGCTGCTATAAAGACACATGCACACGTATGTTTATTGCGGCACTATTCACAATAGCAAAGACTTGGAATCAACCCAAATGTCCATCTGTGACAGACTGGATTAAGAAAATGTGGCATATATACACCATGGAATATATGCAGCCATAAAAAAGGATGAGTTTGCATCCTTTGTAGGGACATGGATGCAGCTGGAAACCATCATTCTTAGCAAACTATCACAAGAACAGAAAACCAACACCGCATGTTCTCACTCATAGGTGGCACTGAACAATGAGATCACTTGGACTCAGGAAGGGGAACATCACACATCGGGGCCTATCATGGGGAGGGGGGTGGGGGGAGGAATTGCATTGGGAGTTATACCTGATATAAATGACAAATTGATGGGTGCTGACGAGTTGATGTGTGCAGCACACCAACAGGGCACAAGTATACATATGTAACAAACCTGCACGTCATGCACATGTACCCTAGAACTTAAAGTATAATAAAAAATAAATAAAAGAAAAAAAATTAAAAGTGTAAAAAAAAAAAAAATAAAAATAAATATCAAAAACAAAAGCAAAAAAAAAAAAAACTCATAGGCTTTCCTTTATGCCTGGTGTTTTTGCCTCACAGCTCTTAAGATTCTTTCCTTCCTCTTAACTTTAGATAACCTAATGACAATGTGCCTAGGTTATAATCTTTTTGCAATGAATTTCCTGGGTGTTCTTTGAGCTTCTTATATTTGGATGTCTAGGTCTCTAGCAGGGCCAGGGAAGTTTTCTTCAATTATTCTTCCTAATATATTTTTCAAACTTCTAGATTTGTCTTCTTCCTCAGAAATGCTGATTATTCTTAGGTTTGGTCATTTAACATAATCCCCAACTTCTTAAAGGCTTTGTTCATATTTTCTTATCCCGTTTTTCTTTGTCTTTGTTGGATTGGGTTAATTTAAAAATCTTGTCTTCAAGCTCTGAAGTTCTGTTTTCCACTTGTTCAATTCCACTGCTGAGACTTTGCAGAGCATTTTGCATTTCTATAAGTGCATCCATTGTTTCTTGAAGTTTTGATTTTTTATGCTATCTATTTCATTGACCATTTCTCTCTTCACTTCTCATATCATTTTTTTTATTCCCTTAAATTAAGCTTTGCCTTTCTCTGGTGCCTCCCTGATTAGCTTAATAACTAACCTTCTGAATTCTTTTTCAGGTAAATCAGGGATTTCTTATTGGTTTGGATCCATTGCTGGTGGCTAGTGTGATTTTTTGGGGGGTGTTAAAGAGCCTTATTTTGTCATATTACCAGAGTTGGTTTTCTGGTTCCTTCTCATTTGGGTAGGCTCTGTCAGATGGAAGGTCTAGGGCTCAAGGCTGTTGTTCAGATTCTTTTGTCCAGCTGGGTGTTCCTTTGATGTAGTACTCTCCCCCTTTTCCTATGGATGTGGCTTTCTGAGAACCGAGCTGCAGTGACTGTTATCTGTCTTCTGGGTCTAGCCATCCAGCAAGTCTGCCAGGCTCCAGGCTGGTACTGGGGATTGTCTGCACAGAGTCCTGTGATGTGAACCGTCTATGGGTCTCTCAGCCATGGATACCAGTACCTGTTCTAGTGGAGGTGGCAGCGGGTGAAATGGACTCTGTGAGAGTTCTTAGCTTTGGTGGTTTAATGTTCTATTTGTGTGCTGGTTGGCCTCCTGCCAGGAGGTGGTACTTTCCAGGGAGCATCAGCTGTGGTAGTATCAACACAAATGTAACAGGACCTTCTTAATCCCCCTCTTTGGAGAAAGTACTACTGAAACTAAAGTCTTTTGGGTAAAGTACTCCTAATATTAAAACTAGTCAAAGATATACAATCACACAAGTACATTTGTGTAATAAAAAATGTGCTTGAGCAGCAACGGGAATGTAATCTTCCAGGATAATAGGTCCTTCAGTCTGACTTGCTTATCAGTGAATGCCACATTCCATACACTGTTGAAGTGAGAGCCCACGTTCCACAACAAAAAAGAATACCAAGATTTTAAGAGTTTTTAGGTTTTCAGTTCTGAACTGCAAAGCAACCAGATCCCATTGTAGTGTTCAAAAATTTTAAGTGTTTTAAAATTCCTCAAAAGACATCTGACATGGAAAATGGTATTATTATTGCTGCAATCATTTTAATATTTAGATAAATACAAGCATCTCCTAGAAAACCCTGGGGAAAAAAATAATCTTCCTACTCTATTCTACCTTTCTGTGCTATTTCCTGAAATGGAGAATCCCATTTTGGTATCTGTGAAGCTTGCCATCAATTTGACAGCATTCCCAGGAATGGAATGATTTTTACATTTGGGAAATAGAATGAAGACAAATGAAAAGAACTATCTTTCACAGTGAATAGGCTAAAAGCTGGCTTAACAGTATTCAAGGGTGTAAATGGTTAGTCTAAGAGAGATGATGACAAGCTTAACTTCATTCCACTCAGGACAGGGTAAAAGAAAATGGACTTAAAGTCACACAAGAAAAAGATGTATTGTGTATGCATAATTACATGCACAGACATATATTGGACACACACATATACATACACATAAATACACACAGTCTTCATAAAGCCTTAGTATGTGTTATTTTCTTTCTCTGGCACATCTTAAAGTTTAATAACTTAGTTTGGGCTTACAATAGAAATAACCTATGCAGAAGTTCAGAAGTGAATTTATTAGACTCCATAACAACCATATTATGTAGTTATAACAATAGATACTCATTGCAGGTCCTGTGACAAATAACACAAATGGCTGCCATAGACAAGAAGATAATAAACAACTTTGGCTATGGAGTTAAAGTTCATATCACTTTTTAGAAGAAAATTTCCTTGAATTTGTATATATATAAATTATATATAAATTGTGTGTGTGTGTGCATGTGTATATGTGTGCGTATAGTTTCTGTCATACATACAACCCAAGTTATTAAATTTTAAAAAGCTGTAGCAGGGCATTGGGAAATACCTGCATATCTTTGTATAGAAGAGTATCATAATATAAAAATCAAGTCTAAAAGCAAATAAAGGTTTGACTACTTTTATGTGTCCCCAGGGAATATTTGTTTTGAAGCTTTTAATTTTAATCTTTATTCAGTAACCATGTCATTTCCTAAAACTATTTGGTATATGGTATTTTTTCTTATATCGTCTTATAATACTTCCTCAACCTTCTTTGAAGGCTCTTCCTTCCCTCCATTCCCTTTAGATATTTAACCCTTAAAGATAACTAGTTATGCTCCTATGTGCATGGAGGTTGAGAAGCCCAGTGGGGAGGAGAAATCATTCAAAAAGATGGAAGAGCAAGAGCAAAAATATAGGAATATGGAACAATGTTAAATGTCTAGGGAAATGCAAATATTGGGTGTGGCTGAAGTATTGCTTCTTGTTTGGGAGAGAGACAGTGAAGATGGGAACATGATGCCAATCAATAGATAGGGCTATAGATATACAGGCTATGAAGGTCTTGTTTATCACATCCTGAGGTTTGGAGCTTCTCCTCTAGGCAATGGGCAGCTAACAATGGGTTTTAAGCACAACAGTTGGATCATCATATTCAGATTTAGAAAAATCATTCTGGCAACAGTGTGGAAGATTTACTGGAGAGAAAACATGACCATAGGCAGAAAAGACTATTTGAAGACTGATTTAAAGCAGTAATGGAGGAAATGAAAAAGAAGGTAGTTAGTCAAAAAGAAATTGAAAGAATCTATAGGACTTAGCACTAATTGAATGAGAAGTTAGGTGAGAGAGTAGAATCCAGGATGACTCTGAATGTTCTGAATACAGAGGCCACGTGTTTGATGGTACCATGCATTGAGACATGGTACCCAAAATAGGGAAACCTGTAGAGACAAAAAGTAGATTCGCAGTTCTTCAGGGCTAGGTGAAGAGTGAATGGTGGGGATGGGGAGTGATAGCTAAAGGATATGGAGTTTCTTCTTGTGATGATAAAAAATATTCTAAATTGACTATAGTGATAGTTGCTGATATCTGTGAATATACCAAAAAGCATAAAATTATATAAGTGGGTGAATTGTATGGCATATGAATTATATCTTAAACTGTTTTTTAAAAAAGAGCAAAACTGAGATTTCCTAAGGAAGAAGAAGTATCTTCCTCAGCAACTTCAGTTTCTGCCAGAGAGTTTCCAATATGTTGACATGCCTGATAGATTTGGGACTTGCTGGCCCCCACAATCATGTAAGCTAATTCATTGAGATAGATAGATAGATAGATAGATAGATAGACAGACAGACAGACAGACAGACAGGATGACTGATAGATATAACTATAGAGTAAGAGATTTAGACAGATATTAATAATAGATAGATTGATTCATTCATTCATTGATTCATTGATTTTTATATCTCTCACTGGTCCTCTTTCTCTGGTAGAACCCTGACTAATACAGATTTTGAAACTGGGAAGAGGAATGCTGCTGTAATAATTACCTAAAAATGTGGGCAGCGGTTTTGGAATTGGTTACTGGTAGAGGCTGAATTCTGAGGTACTTGACAGAAAATCATAGATGGCCTAGCAGAGACTAGTGGAAATACAGATGACAAGAATGCTTCTGGTGAAGTCTCCAGAGAAAAGGAGGAACATGTTATTAGAAACTGGAGGAAAGGTGAACCTTGTTAAAAGTGGGAAGAAATTGGCTCACCTGTGTTCTATTACACTTTGGTAAAGCAGAACTTGTAAGAGATGAACTTTAATATTTAGCTGAGGACATTTCCAAGTAAAGTGTTGAAAGTGCTGCCTGGTTTCTTCTTGTTGCTTATAGTAAAATGCAAAA
The DNA here is from genome assembly GCF_009764315.1 of Trachypithecus francoisi. Classification (NCBI taxonomy): domain Eukaryota; kingdom Metazoa; phylum Chordata; class Mammalia; order Primates; family Cercopithecidae; genus Trachypithecus; species Trachypithecus francoisi. Next base: position 117,537,731 of record NW_022681456.1, on the reverse strand, counting down.
GTAAAGAGATAAATTGAGGAAGCAAAAAGTTAAGAAAAAATGAACCAGCACTTGATAATTCTGGAGGATCTGATCCATAGGACAAAGGATGCTAAAATTAGAAAATTCACTATTGAGAAATCCTGTTCCAGAAAGAAGGCCAAGTGTGTAATTTGAAAACTTTTTGCTAAAGAAATTAGATATGTGATTCTTGGACGCAATCAACCATGTTAGCAGAATCCAAGAATAAATATTAGTTTATCTAAGAAGAGAACCCTTTTGCTTGATGGTGTGGATCCCTGTGACACACACTGGAGGCTCACAGATGTTTGAGAATATTATGCTAGAAGAAACATTATGAGTTTGGCCTGAAGGAGACAGAAACTGGACAAAATTTTAAAAGGTTGTCAGACTCCTAAAAGTCTTCAGGGCAGGAAATGGCCTTATAGAGTTATTCTGCTGCAAGCATGTGCTATTCAAAACAAACAAACAAACAAAACAAGAAACAAAAGGAAGAATAATTCCGAGAGCAAAAGTGCCATTGGCCCAGGGGCAAAGGGCAGTGGAGCCATTGCCAAGGGCACAAAGCACAGTGGAGCTGCCGGAGGCCACAAAGGATGACAAAGTCACAGGCAAAGAGTGTGGAGCCACAAGCCACAGATGGTTATTCTCAGGCATTGAAATCTAAGGAACCTGGCCCTGCCAGATTTCAAATTTGCTTGGTACTGGTGACCCCTTAATTTCTTTCAATTTTTCTCTTTTGTAATAAAGTTGTTTATATTATACCCATCCCACCATTGTATTTTGAAGGCAAACAACTAGTTTTCCAGGTTCACAGGTCCCCATGTGGACAGAAATTTTGCCCCAGGATAGATCAGACCCAGGATATTATCTATACCTGATTTAGACCATAAGATTTTGGAATAATAGTTGGTGCTTAATGGGTTGAGACTTTTGATAATGTTGGGATGTAGAAAATGAATTTTGCATGTGAGATAAACATGAATTTTGAGGGATCAGAGGACAGACTGTAATGGTTAGAATACCGTCCTCCCAAAAGATACATCTAGTCAGAACCTGTAAATGTGACTTTATTTGGAAGAATGGTCTTTGCAGATGTACTAAAGGATCTTGAAAGGAGATCACTCTGGATTAGGGCAGTTCCTAAATCCAGTGAAAATTTCTTGTAAGAGAAGAGAAGGGGAAACAGACACTGAGATATAAGGAAGAAGAACGTGAGAATGAAGAGGCAGATTTTGGAATTGTGCTGTCACAAACCATGGAATACCTGGAATCATCAAAACCCGCAGGAGGCAAGTGAAGATGCCCTACAGCCTTCAGATGGAGTGTGGCCCTGCAAACCAGACATATCTCAGAGATATTGCAGATTGAGTTCCAGAAAACTACAATGAAGTAAGTCACACAAAATTTTTTTCCCAGTGCACATAGAAGCTCTGTTTATACTATACACTATTAGGTATGCAATAGCATTATGTCTAAAAATGTACATGCCTAAGTTTAAAAAGTACTTTAATGATAAAAATGCTACTGATCATCTGAGCCTTCAGCGAGTGATTATCTTTTTGCTAGTGGAAGGTTTTGCCTCAATGTTGATAGCTGACTGAGCATTGTGGTAGTTGCTGAAAGTAGAGGTGGCTGTGACAATTTCTTAAAATAAGATGACAATTAAGTTTGCTGCATTGATTGACTCTTTCATGAAAGAATTATCTGTAGTGCAATGCTGTTTGATAGCATTTTACCTACAGTAGAACTTCTTTGAAAATTGGAGTCAATCCTCTCAAACCCTGCCATTGCTTTATCAACTAAAGTTTATATAATATTCTAAGTCTTTTGTTGTAATTTTTTTTTTTTTTTTTTTTTTGAGACGGAGTCTCGCCCTGTCACCCAGGCTAGAGTGCAGTGGCTGGATCTCAGCTCACTGCAAGCTCCGCCTCCCGGGTTCACGCCATTCTCCTGCCTCAGCCTCCCGAATAGCTGGGACTATAGGCGCCTGCCCCCTCCCCGGCTAGTTTTTTGTATTTTTTACTAGAGACGGGGTTTCACTGTGTTCGCCAGGATGGTCTCGATCTCCTGACCTCATGATCTGCCCGTCTTGGCCTCCCAAAGTGCTGGGATTACAGGTTTGAGCCACTGCACCCGGCTTTTTGTTGTGATTTTAACAATGTTCACAGCACTTTCACCAGGAGTAGATTCCACTTCAAGAAACCACTTTCTTTGTTCATCCATAAGAAGCAACTCCTCATTCATTAAAGTTTTGTAATGAGATTGCAGCAATTTAGCCACATCTTCAGGCTCCACTTCTAATTCTAGTTCTCTTGATATTTATCTCTACCAAATGCAGTTTCTTCCTCTACTGAAGTCTTGAACTCTTCAAAGTCATTCATGAGGGTGGAATCAACTTCTTCCAAACTCCTGTTAATGTTAATATTTTTATCTCCCACCATGAATCATGAATGTTCTTAATGGCATCTAGAATGGTAAATCCTTTTCAGAACATTTTCAATTTACTTTTCCCAGATCCATCAGAGGAATTACTATTTATGGAAGCTAAAGTTTTACAAAATTGATTGCTTAAATAATAAGACTTGAAAGTCAAAAGTACTCCTTGAGTCATGGGCTGCATAACAATACTAATCTCTTTGTACATCTCCTTCAGAGTTCCTGGATGACTTGGTGCATTGTCAACTAGCAATATTTTGAAAGTAATCTTTTTTCTGAGCAGTAGGTCTCAACAGTGGACTTAAAATAGTCAGTGGACCATGGTATAAATGCATGTGCTGCCATCCAGGCTTTGTTTTTCCATTTACAGAGCATGGACAGAGTATATTTAGCATAGTTGTTAAGAGGCCTAGGGTTTTCAGAATGGTCAAAAAGCACTGGCTCCAACTTAAAGGCACCAGTTGTGTGAACTCCTAAAAAGAGAGTCAGCCTGTCCTTTGAAGTCAGCCATTAACTTTTCTATTCTAGCTATGAAAGTTCTAGATTGCATCTTGTTCCAGAGGAAACCTATTTTATCTTAATTGAAAATCTATTGTTTAGTGTGGCCATTTTCTTTTCTTTTTTCTGTTTTTTTTTTTTTTTTTTTAAGATGGAGTCTCACTCTGTCAACCAGGCTGGAGTGCATTGGCATGATCTCAGTTCACTGCAATCTCCACCTCCCATCCCAGGTTCAAGTGATTCTCTTACCTCAGCCTCCTAAGAAGCTGGGATTACAGATGTGTGCCAACACACCTGGCTAATTTTTGTATTTTTTTGTAGAGATGGGTTTCACTATGTTGGCCAGGCTGGTCTTGAACTCCTGACCTCGAGTGATCCACCTGCCTTAGCCTCCCAAAGTGCTGGGATTATAAGAATGAACCACCATGCCCAGGCTTGTGTGGCCATTTTCATTCATTATCTTAGCTAGATTTTCTGGAGAATTTGCTGAAACTTCTCCAGCAACATTTGCCACTTCACTGTGCTGGATTATTTTACGAAGATGGGTTCTTTCTTTAGACCTCATGAACCGACTTCTGTTAGCTTCACACTTTTTTTCTGCACCCCCCTCATCTCTCAGCTTTTATAGAATTAAAGGGAGTTAGGGTTTTACTCTGTGTTAGGCTTTGGCTTAAGGAAATATTGTGGCTGGTTTGATCTTTCATCCAGACCACCAAAACGTTCTCCAGCAATAAGGTTGTTTGACTTTCTTATTATTAGTGTGTTCATGGAGTAGCGCTTTTAATATCCTTCAAGAACTTTCTCTTTGCACTCACAACCTGGCTAAATGTTTGGCAGAAGAAGCCTAGCTTTTGGTCTATCTAAGCTTTTGACATGCCTTCCTCACCAAACTTAATTATGTCTAGCTTTTGATATAAAGAGAAAGATGCACAATTCTCCCTTTCACTTGAGCACTTAGAGGCTATTGTAGGGCTAATAACTGGCCTGATTTTAATATTGTCATATCTCATGGAATAGGGAAGTCCAAGGAGAGAAAGAGGTGAGGACAGAGCCGGACAGTGGAGCAGTTAGAACACACATAACATTTATTGATTACGTTTGCTGTGTTCTGTGTGCATGGTTAGTTGCACCCCAAAACAATTATAATAGTAACATTGTAATATTATATTACAATAGTAATAAAATATAGTGATCACAGATCACTATAACAGCTATAATAATAATGAAAAAGTCTGAAATATCATGAGAGCTACAAAAATGTGACACAGAGACAGGAAGTGAGCATGTACTGTTGGAAAAACAGCACTGATAGACTTGCTCAATGCAGGGTTGCCTCAAACCTACAATTTGTAAAAATTGCAATATCTGTGAAGCAGAATAAGGAGAAGCACAATGAAGCAAAGTGTGCCTGTACCTGAATTTCAGACCCCTGTGCTCTAGAAATGTAAAAAAATAAATTTCTATTGTTTAAGCCAGTAAGTTTGTGGTAATTTGTTATGGCAGCCCTGGGAAACTAATACCCTTGGCTAGAATGAATTCTACTGCCAGCTCACACTCTTTATCCAGATCATCACTCATCCCTAATAACTTATATCTTGATGCTGGATCCAATTTTCTGTCATAGATTTGCCTCCGCATTGTGGAAAATTTATCCTCAAGTGTCCCATTGTCCTTTCCTACAGTCAGCTTTAGTTGGAGCCATCCCATAGAACAGACATTATTTTATATATCTGAACCTCAGTAGGAGAACGGAGTGGTCAGGATACCTGCTGATTTTCTTCTAAGAGAATCCTCCGCTGTATGTAAATTTGTGGATGCAAGAGAGACCTGCTGGAAAGAGTGCACCTAGTTCCAGATGCCAGAGCACCCAGACCCTAATAAATAGAGCAATATTCCAATCCCTGCAATATCTGAATTTCAAAATATCCTATTATATCACGATAAGCATACTTAATTCTAAATGTATTTTAATTTATCTTTAACATATTATATTTATGATGACCGTAGGCCAGTGGTTTGGGTTGTAAACTTAAGACATAGCTTCTGCCTTCTGAGAATTAATAATCTACTTGGAAAGTACCTACTTATTTTCATAATAATATTTATTTATAAATAAATAGAATAAAATATAAATAAATTAAATAGGATAAAATATACTAGGCATTCTGTTAAGCACATACACACAGAAACCTCTCTTGGTTATAATGTATTAGAACAAAATAGATAGAGGTTTTAGTAGTTTCAAATATACCTTCTTATCCCATTGCACTCACTATTGAATTTCTTATTATATCAATGTGTTACTTTTTAATAAACTAATCACCCTGTTTTAGAGGCAAAAGAATTAGGGTGATTATTATACTTAACATATGGCAATATGGGATCCACTTCATGGATCAGAATTGCGGCTTATTTAGCAGAGTATTTAACACAGCATGGGAAATGGAATTGTCCTCTCTGACTTCAATCTCAAAGGTTTGGTATTTAGCTGAGCTTCATTTCAGAGCCATTATGATTCTGTGAGTCATAAACATAAACATTTATTTTTAACCAATATTTGAAATGCTTCGGATAAGTTGGATGCTGTAACAGCTGCTCTTCTGAATGTCATTCCATAATAAGAACCATTTCTGAAACAATAGATAATAATCACACACTGAATTCTTCTGATATTGGGGCATTTCATCTACCTCTTGTGCTTAGCAGGTATGTTCTTTAGGAATAAGAGTTGGCTGTGTATTGCAGGAAAAAAAAAGAATGTCTTAAACAACAGAACTTTATTTCTCCCTTAAACCTAAACAAGAAGGCTTATATGGACAGACCAGGGCCCCCATGGTGGCTCCTCAAAGTCTTCAGAGGCCCAGGCTCAAGGTTATCTTTCTTCCCAACCTCCTAAAGCACGGCTTCCATTCCCAACATTTATTCACATTTCCAATATGGCTGATTAATTCCAGTGGTCACATCTCCATGAAGAAGGAAGAGAAGAAAGAATACTCCTCCCCTCACTTTCAGAAGCTTTCCTGAAAGTCTTGAAAACACTTGCACTTACATTTCATTGGCCACATCAATCTGCAAAGTAAGCTGGAATATGCAGTTTTCAGCTGGGCCCATTTTGAGGGTTTGGTTACTAAGACACAAAAAGAGAATAGATTTGAGGAGGCAATTAGTGGTCTGTGATGCAGCAGAGTATCTACATATACCATAGGTCAGCTTCTGAAGGTTACACTTAGAGTTATAGTGGTAGTGCGAAATGTACCTCTCACTGTGACACTTACCAATTTACATTCTTTTCATCACTTTGCCTGAGCAGCCACAATCCAAAAAAGTAAAGAAACTTCCATTTTATATGTCATAAGATAATTTGATATTTTAAAATTCTGGTATCTAAATAAAGATAATTCTAACAAGGTGAAAAGAAACAGTACATCCAAGGGTTTAAGAAAAGTCCATTGTCCAAGGTACTGTGTTAGGGCTTTCTTACAGCAATGTAGTAAAAATCAATACTGAGCCATCATCCGTTGCTGTGTTTTCAGGTATGTCTGGATGTGTTTGTCAAGTAGATGGAGTAGACTGACAAAATATGTTTTCAGGGGGGTCTGAAGTACTTAGTGGCAGGGAAGGAGACGAGTATGACAAGGCTGACCTCTGACGTGATATGAGGATGGAGATTCTGAGAATAGCATGGCTGAGACTGAGAAAATCTGTTCCCAACATTGTTCCCTTGATGCAGGTCTGGAGACTCAGAAGAAAGAAGCTATGAGTAAAAATGGAAAAAATCTCTCTCTAAACTCTCTAACACTTTGGGGCCCAGGCAGAACTGCCTTGGGATGCATCTAACACAACGCAACCCTGTAAGTATGGAAAGCATCTTCTTCAATTCCACAGTAAGCCACCTCAAAGTTTTGTGATGCTCAGAGCTTGTTGATATTGGACATATCAGTGTACATCTGATATGTCCAATACCCAGGGGTGCAATAGCACAGGCTCACACAGTACCTCCCTGCTGCCACTCTGCCAGGCCAGATGTATAGTGCTTCTCACAGCATGGCAGAGGGCAAGTTGAGAAGAAGCACCATCCGCCCTACCTGGAAAAGTGAAAATAGCCACAAATAGGGACACTACTCTGCCCAGAATTGCAGGGGAGATATCAGGGGGATAAACTGAACTTGAGCACACATGAAGTATTCCTGGGGCTGCTGGAACTGGGTAGAGGATGAGACACTGCTGGCAGGACTGCATAAAGGTCTAAACACCTGCATGGTTAGTGGTTTACAGCTAAGATAATGTGAACTACATGTGTATTTTTCCTGGTGAGAATAGTCCGACATCAAAACTGGAAAAAAAAATGTTTAAGAGAAAAAAGTAATATGATGTGACTTTGCATGTTACTGTGGAATGGTGAAATGGATTTTGCTATAGATACCAAACACAGACCTTCAAGACATTTATAATTCATGTCATTCAAAAATATTTATTAAACACCTACTATATGTCCTATAAATTTCTAGGATACAGTGGTGAATCACAAAGATGTGACTGGAAGAGTCAGGTTGAAGCCAATGTCAGATGTGAGCTGTAGAAGTTAGTGGTTCAGTTTGCCCCAAAAAATTCACCAACATATTACATTTACTCCAAAAAAAAAAAAGTGTATCTGGTTACCTTGACAGACTACATTATTGCTCCAATATTTTTACTTATTATACATTATTATAATTATACATTAGATAGCCTTTTTCATGTGACTTTTTTTTAAATTTTTTTTTTTATTATACTTTAAGTTCTAGGGTACATGTGCATAACGTGCAGGTTTGTTACATATGTATACTTATGCCATGTTGGAGTGCTGCACCCATCAACTCGTCAGCACCCATCAATTCATCATTTATATCATGTATACCTCCCCAGTGCAATCCCTCCCTCCTCCCCCCTCCCCATGATAGGCCCCAGTGTGTGATGTTCCCCTTCCCGAGTCTGAGTGATCTCATTGTTCAGTTCCCACCTATGAGTGAGAACATGCGGTGTTTGGTTTTCTCTTCTTGTGATAGTTTGCTAAGAATGATGGTTTCCAGCTGCATCCATGTCCCTACAAAGGAAGCAAACTCATCCTTTTTTATGGCTGCATAGTATTCCATGGTGTATATGTGCCACATTTTCTTAATCCAGTCTGTCACAGATGGACATTTGGGTTGATTCATGTGACTTTTAAAAACAAGTTTAAAATATAATTTATATACCATAAAATTTAATAATTATAAGTCTTCAGTTCCATGATTTTGGATACATTTATATAATGGAATTTATATAATGGAACAACATCACGGTGCAGTTTTAGAGCACTTCTCTTATCCCAAAAAGTTCCTTTTTGCTGTCTCTAATTAATCCCTTCTCCCACCTCCAGCCCCAAGCAATCATACCTCTATCATTTTTCTTTTCTTAGAAATTTTATACAAATGGAATCATACAATATATCATCTTTTACCTCTTTCATAATGGTTAGTTATGGTTTTGAGATTTGTTCATGTTGTTGCCTATAGCACGTTTTATTCCCCTTATTGCTGACTAGTATTTAATTGTATGGATATACCACCTTCTGCTTATCCATTTCTCAGCTGATTAATATTTGGATTGTTTCCAGATTTTGGCTATGACTGTTCACCGCAAGTATTTGTGTCTTTGCTTCTCCCGAGTAGATACTAAGGAGTGCAAATGCTGGGTAGTATGGTAAGCATAGTATATGTATAACTTGCCAAGAAACTACTGTACTGTTTTTCTAAAGTGAATGTAACATTTTACATTCTCATGAGCATTGTAGAAGGATTTCAGTTTGTTTAACACAATATTGTAAGAGTTTGATAACAGCCATTCTGGTGGGTCTCTAGTGGTATTTCGTTGTGCTTTTAATTCACTTTTCCTAAATGTTTTCATCTTTTTATGTGCTTATTAGTCATTTGCATGTCTTCTTTGGTGAAACACCTATTCAAATCCGCCCATTTTTTAATCAGATTCTTTGTCTTTTCATTATTGAATTGTAATAGCTATTTATGATTCCGAGTATGTCTTTTATCAGTTATAGGACTTAAAAGTATTTTCTTCTAGTCTGTGGCTTAATTTTATTAATAGTGCCTTTTAAAGAGTAAAATATTTTAACTTTGATAAAGTCTAATTTACAAATTTTGTCATTTTTGTTAGATTGAAGAAATCTTATTTGTGATCTAATGTTTTCTTCTAGAAAGGTTGCAATTCTTGCTCTTACATTTGACTCTCTAATCCATTTTGAATTAATTTTGTGTGTATGTGTATGTGTGTGCAGGGTAACATAAGAGTCTAAGTACTTTTGCACATGGATATTAAATTGTCTCAGCATAATTTGTTGAGAAGACTATTTTTTCCCCAAATGAATTGTATTTGCACCTTTTATGAAAACCCATTCATCATAAATATTAGAGACTATTTCTAGGCTCTCCATTCTGTTCCACTGACCAATGTTTATCCTTATATCAATAAATACCACATTGCCTGATGACCAGAGCCATGCTATAATTTTGAAATAAGCTAGTATAAATCTCCCAACTTCATTTTTCTTTTTCAAAATTGTTTTAGTTCTTCGCATTTCCATATAAACTTTAGAATCAACTTGCCAAATTCTACAAGAAACAGCCTGCTGGGATTTTGATAGGAATTGTGTTAAATCTATAGATCGTTTTGAGAAGAATTGCCATCTTAACATTATTGAGTCTTACAATCCAAGAATATGGTATCTCTTTCCATTAATTTAGATCTTGTGTGATTTCTCTTAGCAATGTTTTATAATATTTTGCCGTATGGGTCCTACACTTCTCTTGTTATACCTATTCCTAAGGATTTTCTTTTGTTCATACTTTTGTGAATGGAATTACTTTCTTAAATTTATTTTCAAATGGTTCATTGCTGGTATAAAGAAATAAAATTGGTTGCTGCAAATTTACTTCATAGCCTGCAGCCTTGCTAAACTCACATTAGTTTTAACAGGTACTTATCTACATGTAATCTTGAAGGTCTTTAATTTATTTCCTAGCTTTGTTACATTGGCTGAAACAATGTTGAATAGAAGTAGTGAGGGTGTATGTCCTTGGCCTATTCCCAATTGAAGTGGAAAACTTGTACAACTATCATTCTCAATTAAGTATAATATTAGCTGAAGGTTTTTCATACATACTCTTTCTCAGGTACAGGAAGTTCATTTCTAGTCCTAATCTGTTCAGAGTTTTTAAACATCAGTGAATACTATATTTTGTCTAAAGTTTTTTTCTGTGTCTACTGAGAAAATTGTATAGCTTTAGTCCTTCATTCTATTAATATATTTATTAATTGATTTGCAGATGTAAAGTCTTTTTTTGCATTTCAGGAATAAATTCTACTTGGTAATGGTATATAATCCTCTGTTTATGTTGCTTATTTCAATAAGCTAATATTTTGTTAAGAATTTCTGCATGTATGTCCATTAGAAATAATTTTATAGTTTTCTTTTCTTGTGATAACTTTGTCTTGCTTTGGTATCATACCAATACTGACAAGTTAGGAAGGATTTCCTCCTCCTTTTTTCTGAAAATGTTTGTGTAGGATTGGTATTATTTTTTCTCTAAATGTTTGACAAAATTTACTAGTGATGCCATCCAGGTCTGAGCTTTTCTTTGTAGGAAGATTGTAAATTACTAATTCAATCTCTATGAATTTCAGGTTTATTCAGATTTCTACTTCTTCTTATGACAGTTTTGGTAACCTGTATCTTTCCAGACTATTAACTATTTCATCTACATTGTCTAATTAATTGGCATAATATTCCCTTCTAATTTTTTTAATTTATGCAAGATCTGTGGTGATGTTCTTTCATTCTTGATTTTGTTAATTTGTCTTTCATCTCCTTCTTTGTTAGTGTAACTAAATGTTTATCAGTTTTACTGATCTTAAATAAATCAACTTTTGCTTTTGTGGATTTTCTCTATTGTTTTTCTGATTTGTATTTCATTTATTTCTTTTTGGTCTTTATTATATTTTTCCCTATGCTTACTTGCGGTTTAACTTACCATTCTTTGTCTAGCTTCTTGAGATGGAAGCTTGGGTAATCGATTTTAGATCTATTTTCTTTCTAATATAAGCACTTAACATTGTTTGTCTCTAAGCACTGCTTTAGCTACCTCTCATAAATTTTGATAGATTAGGTTTTAATCATTATTCAGTTAAGCATATTTTCTAACTTACCTGGTGATTTCATCTTTGACTCACTGTTTTTCTAAAACTATCTTGTTGAAATTCCAAATATTTGTGAAGTCCTAAATACTTTTCCATTGTTGGTTTACTTAATTTTTTGTAGTCAAAAATCAGATTCTGAGATGTGTTTGACAGTCTATAGTATTATTATTTGTCATAGAAAATGTTCCATGTACACTTGAAAAAAATGTGTACCCTGCAGTTGTTGGATACAGCGCTCTATATATTATTTATACCAAGTTGGCTAATAGTGTTGTACAAGTGGTGAATATCCTTACTGATATTCTGTCTAGTTCTGTCAATTACTAAAAGAGGAATATTGAAATTTCCAACTACTGCAATATTATATTGTCTGTCCTTTAATTCTGTAAGTCTTTGCTACATTTTGGGACTCTGGTGTTAGATGTTTATACATTTATAACTGCTACTTCTTCCTGATATACTGAAAATTTTATTATTATAAAATTTTTCTCTTTGTCTCTCATAATAGTACTTGTCTTCAAGTCTATGGTTTTGTATGTAATAAAGCCACTTCGGTTCTTTATTAATCGTTGTTTGTTTTTTCTCTCCTTTTAACTTTCAACCTGTTGATATTTTTCAATATAATGTCTCTTATAGATAACATATAGTTGGACCTTGCTCTTTCCTCTGTTACAGTTTTAATTATATTTTTAAATTATTTTCTTAGTAGTTTTTCTAAGGACTACAACATTTATCTTGAATTTATCATGATCTGTTTTGGATTAATAATAATAGTAATAATATGCAGGAACTTTGCTCCAATTTATTATTTCCACTATCCCTTCTCACTTTAGTGCTAGTATTGTCATACATACTACAACTCTATATGTAAGATATCCCCAAAAATATAGCATTATAATTATTGCTTCAAGTACTTTTTGTTTTTAAAGAAATTAAGAAAAGAGAAAACACTGGACAGTCTTTTATAGCTGTCCATATATTTAACATTTTCATTGGTCCTTCCTTCCTATGTAATTGAGTAATCATCTGCTATCATTTCCTTACAGTCCAAACAACTGCCTTCAGATTTCTTGTAGAAGGTCTATTTTTATTTTTGTTTATCTGGGAAGGTCTTTATTCTGCATTCGTTTTTTATTATTTATTTATTTATTTATTTATTTTTTGAGATATGGTCTCACTGTGTCACCCAGGATGGAATGCAGTAGTGCAATCATAGTTCACTGCAGCCTCAAACTACTGGGGTCAAGGGGTCCTAAGCCTCCTGAGTAAGTGGAAGTATGGAAGTATGGGTACACACCACCATACCTGGCTTTGTCTTGTTTTGTTTTGTTTTGTTTTTGTAGAGATGGGGTCTCATTATGTTCCCCAGGCTTATCTCAAATTCCTGGCTTCAAACAATCCTCCCAACTCAGCCTCTCAAAGTGCTGGGATTACAGGTGTGAGCCACCTCAACCAGCCTGCCTTCATTTTCAAAGACTGTCTTGCTAGAAAGAATATTCTTGGTTGATAGGCTTTTTTTTTTTTTTTTTTTCCTATGAGCACTTTGGCTATTTCTTTCACTGCCTTCTACACTCTGTATGTATGAAAATCAAGCCACTAGCCATCGTGTATTGTTCTTCATTCACAATGAGTTATTTTTCTCTCACTCTTCTAAAACTTTGCTTTTGTCTAGGCTTTTAAAAGTTTTTTTATTATCATGGGTATAGGGGTAAATAACTTTGCTTTTATCCTAGTTGATGCTTAATGAGTTTCTTCAACATACAGATTAAGGTTTTCACTAGATTTGAGTTTATGGCCATTAATTCTTTGAAAAAATTTTGCCCTTCACTCTCTCCACTCCTTATGAACTTTCATTCCAATATGTTGATAGGCTCTATAAATCTTTGAGTCTCTTCATTTTTCTTCAACCTTGTTTTCTTTTTGTTCTTTAGAATGGATAATTTCTATTGATCTATCTTAAAGTACACTGATTTTCTCTCTTGCCTTTTCAAATCTGTTGAGCCTATTTAGCAAACTTTTCATTTCAGTTACTGTATTTTCCAAATGTAGAATTTTGATTTGACTCTTTTTTATAGTTTTATTTTAGTTATTGTATTTTCCAAATGTAGAATTTCTATTTGGCTCTTTTTTCGAGTTTCTATTCTCTATTTGGATTTTCTATTTGTTGAGTCATTTTCACCATATTTTCCTTTATGTCTTTGAATAAGATTTCCTTTAATTCTTCAAACATCTTTATGTTAGCTGCTTTGGTGTCTTTGTCTGCTGAACTCAAAACCTTGACCCATGAAGACACAGTTTCTATTGACGACTTGTTTTTCTGAGTATGAATTTTACTTTCCTGTCTATTTGTAGGTCTCATATTTTTGTTAAAAAGTAGACGTTTTAGATACTATATTATAGCAAGTTAGAGATTGCTTTATTGATTTATTTATTTTAAAAATAATAACTTGAATGAAATTTAACTGCAGAATTTGTCTCCCACATTGGGTATAGCTGATGATGTTTCTGTTCAGGTTTTAAACTGTGTTTTTAAAATTACTTTTAACCTACCATATTAGGGCTAACCTATGTATCACTAATGCCTTGATGGTCAGCTAATGATCTAGGTAGAGGTTTACTTAAATACCTCAGGCCCAAAAGCACTTCTACCCCTGATAATCAAGATGTGCCTACATTGGGAAATAAATTCAAAGCTGAGCCAATTCTAAAGTATGGCTTGGCATTCACTTTCTATTATTCTTTTTGGCCTCCTCTGTGCACATGCATAGTCTGTAGATTCTCAGTCATCCAGAAATGTGTGGAACACCTATTGATCCCTTCTATGGATCTTCTGTTTCTAGGATTTCCCCATTAAATTACTAGTTGGTCTACTATTTTCCCCCAAATAAAACCAGAGCCTTGGGCTAGCAAAGCTGTAGTTTTCCTATTTGTCTCCTGTAGGTTTCCTATTTGCCTTGGTCATGGGGTTTTGCCCTGTGTTGAGTCTGCCTACTCAGGAAGCAACCCTACTGGTGTCCGTGGCCAGTGTTACCTGGGTGAAACTATAGCTTTCGCCAATTTTCTTGGGTGAGAGGAGGTATGGGAGTTTCCCCCAAGCAAAAAAAAAAAAAAGCCACATATTTCCACAATTCTTACCCTAAATTCTTGCAGTTTTTTTTTTTAAGAATAAACACATCTCAATTATTATCTGCCTTTTGCCAATTCCCATATCCTTGAAATAGTTGTTACTGAAAAAAAATTTTCCGCTTTTATATCTGACTTTTTTTTTAGCGAGAGGATTCACTAACATCTTCACAGTATTATAGCTGGAAACACCTCTGTCATATTGCTTTATAGTACCTCTTCATAGGTTAGCAAGAATATATCTCTGTTCCATTGATATTGAACTTGACCATATGTTAATGATATATTAGCAGAGGCTTTAAATGTAATCTCATGATTTGGCGTGGCTCTTGGGCTCCTGTGATCCACCATCAGAGGAGCATACCTTGTATAGTCATTGGTAGTAAAATAAAGAAACAGAAAGCAGATCTATTCCAATTTTCAACCTGGAGCCAAGCCCAACTGAGCTCAGCCAAGTTCAACCAAACCCCAGCTGAAACTCTACTGACCTACAGATGTAAGAATAAGAAAACAAATATTTATTATTATAAAAAACTGAGACTGGGTCTGGTGGCTCATGCCTGTAATCCCAGCACTTTGGGAGGCTGAGGCAGTTGGATCACTTGACGTCAGGGGTTTGATATCAGCCTCACCAACGTGGCAAAACTCTGTCTCTATTAAAAATAGAAAAAATGGCCGGGCATAGTGGCTTAGCCTGTAATCCCAACACTTTGGGAGGCCGATGCGGGCGGATCACGAGGTCAGGAGACCGAGACCATCCTGGCTAACACAGTGAAACCCCGTCTCTACTAAAAATACAAAAAATTAGCCAGGCGTGGTGGCAGGTGCCTGTAGTTTCAGCTACTCCGGAGGCTGAGGCAGGAGAATGGCGTGAACCCGGGAGGCGGAGCTTGCAGTGAGCCGAGATCGCGCCATAATATTTTTTTTTATTTATTTAAAAATAAATAAAATAAAATACAAAAAATTAGCTGGGCATGGTGGTGCAGGCCTGTAATCCCAGCTACTCCGAGGCAGGGGCGGGAGAATTGCTGGAACCTGGGAGGCAGAGGTTGCAGTGAGTCCAGATAGCAGCCACTGCACTCTAGCCTGGGCAACAGAGTGAGGCTCTGTTAAAAAAAAAAAAAAAAAAAAAACCCGGGCGCAGCAGCTCACACCTGTAATCCCAGTGCCTTTGAGGTCAGGAGTTTCAAGACCTGGCCAACATGGTGAAACCCTGTCTCAACTAAAAATACACAAAAAAATTAGCTGGGCATGGTGGTGGATGCCTATAATCCCAGCTACTTTGGGAGGCTGAGGCAGGAGAATGGCTTGAATCCAGGAGGTGGAGGTTGCAGTGAGCTGAGATCACACCATTGCACTCCATCCTGGGTGACAAGAGTGAAACTCTGTCTCAAAAACAAACAAAAAAAAACTGAGATTTTTAGCATTGTTATATAGCAATATTAACTTATGCAGCCACCTAATAATGGATGGTGTCCTATCTAACCTAGTACACATAAGCAATAAAACAAAGTAGTACCATGCTCTGTTTCCTACAGCCTATTCAATGAATCCAGGTTGAAGTGTAATCTCTAGGATACAAGTATCATCAAATGCCATAGAAGGGTAACAAAACAATTGTCATGGATTTATCATGAAATTCTCTATAGAGAGGGCAATGGACTGGTATAAGCCTTAAAAAACCATTTTCTTCTGAGTACTATTAACAAAGAAGTAGAGAAGTATGTGAAAAATTCAGTCGTTTCTTTTTTGAGGCTGATAGATTGGGTTTATATCTAACTCACCACTACTCTATTATGCTAGCATTATAAACTGAAGGCCTATAAGTCAGAATGCATTCTAAACTTCTGTTTTGTTGCAAGCCCTGTATCTTTTGCCCATACCACACAGAGCTTCTTGAGCAATTTTATCAGGTTTTTTCAATTCTGCAGCATCTAAAACAGAATATCTACATTATGGGGCAGCAGAAGACATCCAAACATATCTCATTCAAATGATAGAACTTACCAATAGATAATTGTTTATCACACAATGTCATATGGCTCAAAATAGATGTGTGTGCATTGGAGAAAGATACCACCTCACAGATCTAGGAATGTTAACTTAAAAATCAGATTTCTTACCAGCATCATAAGGAATATTGTCAGTCTTGGCATTGAGATAGTCCTCATATTGATGTACCACTGGAATGTGTGTATGTAGAGAATAGAAGACAGCAGGACACTCAAGGAGCTATTGTGTAAGAAAGCCGATGTCAAAAAAATCACAAGCAAGCAGAGCAGGATAAACGCTATAAGAACATATCCAAGCACAGCTTCAAGCAATGCCACAGAGCTTTGGACTGCTGGGAAATAGCAGCAGTACACAATCAGCCCTAGCTGCCACTATAGTGAATGTGAAGAAAGCCTTCAGGTGAGAAGCTAAACAACAATGGGCTACCTCTGCTAACCCAGGATCATATTTCTTACGTGCATACTTTATTCTACATTTGCCTGCTTAGCCACACTTGAACTTGAACATAGCAATTGTGGCTTGATCCCACAGCATCAGCTTAAAAAACAGAAGCCAACAGAAAAATTCTACCTATAGCCTATCAATCCTTTATTTATTTTTATATTATTTTCTCAACAATTGTATGTATAAATTCTAATCTCATTTGAAAATGCCACATACTACAGGTAATAGATTAGTAGGAAGAATTCCGGCAGCCACAGATATCTCATCCATAACCACTAATTCAGAAGCCAGAAAGATCTCTGACCTACAAGGAAATCAGCTATAATAAAGCTTATGGAGTTTATCTACAGAAGAAACAGCCTGCCATGGGTTTCAAGACTTACATTCTTATAAAAGCTTACAGGCTTCAAAAACTATCTGCTTTCACTAGAAAATGATCAGGTTTTCTGAATGTCTAAGGGGCATCCAAGTTGCACTGGAAAGAGCATAGAAGTATATTTAGGAGTACCATATGACCCAGCCATCCCACTACTGGGTATATACCCAAAGGATTATAAATTATTCTACTACAAAGACACATGCACACGTATGTTTATTGCGGCACTATTCACAATAGCAAAGACTTGGAATCAACCCAAATGTCCATCTGTGACAGACTGGATTAAGAAAATGTGGCACATATACACCATGGAATACTATGCAGCCATAGAAAAGGATGAGTTTGCATCCTTTGTAGGGACATGGATGCAGCTGGAAACCATCATTCTTAGCGAACTATCACAAGAACAGAAAACCAAACACCGCATGTTCTCACTCATAGGTGGGAACTGAACAATGAGATCACTTGGACTCGGGAAGGGGAACATCACACACTGGGGCCTATCATGGGGAGGGGGGAGGGGGGAGGGATTGCATTTGGAGTTATACCTGATATAAATGATGAATTGATGGGTGCTGACAAGTTGATGGGTGCAGCACACCAACATGGCACAAGTATACATATGTAACAAACCTGCACGTTATGCACATGTACCCTAGAACTTAAAGTATAAAAAAAAAAAAAAAAAAAGAGCAGTTTCTATAAGAAACCAAAAAAAAAAAAAAGAAGTATACTTAGGAAACAATTACAAACATTGTGAAAAACACAGTCAAATTATCAAACATAATCACACATCAACCAGGGGGCATATTATATGAGAGTAATGGTCCTATGAGACTCACTAACTCATAAGGTATTAATAAAACACAACATAAAAAAATAGTGCTTCATAATGATGACACTGGCCTATCAAGAAAATGTTATATTAAGTTGCTTTCTCTGATTAAGAAGATATAGAAGTAGTGGGGCACGGTGGCTCACGCCTGTAATCCCAGCACTTTGGGAGACCAAGACAGGTGGATCACTTAAGCTCAGGAGTTCAAGACCAGCCTGGCAACATGGTGAAACTGGATCGCTACAAAAAAAAATACACAAATTAGCCAGGAGCGGTGGTGAGTGTCTGTAGTCCCAGCTACCCGGGAAGCTGAGGTGGGAGGATCATTTGAGCCAAGGAGGTAGAGGTTGCAGTGAGCCACAATCGCGTCACTGCCCTCCAGCCTGGGTAACAGAGCCAGACCCTGTCTCAAAAAAAAAACAAAAAGAAAAAGATGTGGAAGTAGAGTACACGTAAGGAGACTTTCCAAAAACTAATTTAAACAGTGAACATTTTAATATTTAAGTGCATTTGGAAAATATAAAAACATATTAGACAGTGCAGCTGTCAATCAATGAAGCTTTCTTGAAGAACTGAAATTAATGTAATATACAATCCCAAATTCCAATCCAGTATTCCAAACCACTATAAGAAATGCAGACATCAAGCCACATGTGTTTCCTGAGTTCCCCCATAAACTCTGTAAGCAAGGCAAAACAGATTAGTACTAATTCCTGGGGAGGGGTAGCAGAGTGCTAAATTCTTAAAATTTTAGAGTTATAAAGAAACTGCCTCTGTAAAATTTTTCTTGAGCATTCAGAAATTAAGTATAGCCTTTGATACTGCAGTCCTTTCATAACTGGAGAGGAGAATGGAGAATTGCAAGCGCTTAATACCATTTATTTAGTAACTTTTGGGTTTTATAAAAATTCAGTCGTCAAAGCCATAACTCTAAAATAACCAAAACTTAGAAGATTTAAGTTTTAATCTATTTCTGGATCACAGAGCCTATTAAATAAATCTACTAAAAATAGTTAAAAGTACAGTTTTTTTTGTTTGTTTTTTGTGCCAAATATCTATTGATTTAGGGTAATTTGTTTATATGATTCTGAAATTTTTGTAAAAACTTGCTATTAATATTTAGTAATTGTGTTATTAGTTAGAGCTATGAGACTAAAGTCATATGTAGATTTGCTTTAATTATACCTTTTCTAAAATAGAAATAAATTTAAAACTTATTAATGTAACATTAAAATTAGACTTTTTATGTACAAAAGAGGAAATATAAAGAAAATAGTTCTGTGGCGTGCACCCAAGATGGCGGAATAGGAACAGCTCCAGCCTCCAGCTCTCAGCGTGAGTGACACAGAAGACGGGTGATTTCTGCATTTTCAACTGAGGTACGGGTTCATCTCACTGGGGTGTGTCATATCAGACAGTTGGCGCTGGTCCGCAGGTGCACCCAACCAGCGAGAGCTGAAGCAGGGCGAGGTATCCCCTCACCTGGAAAGTGCAAGGGGGAAGGGAATTCCCTTTCCTAGCCAAAGGAAACTGAGACACACAACACCTGGAAAATCGGGCAACTTCCACCCTAATACTGCACTTTACCAAGGGTCTTAGCAAACGGCACACCAGGAGATTATATCCCACACCAGGGGACAGGGCATAGCTAAACAGAGAGCAGTGAGACCTCGGCAGAGGTAAATGCCCCTTTCTGACAGCTTTGAAGAGAGCAGTGGATCTCTCAGCACGGAGGTTGAGATCTGAGAACGGACAGACTGCCTGCTCAAGTGGGTCCCTGACCCCTGAGTAGCCTAACTGGGAGACATCCCCCACTAGGTGCAGACTGAAACCTCACACCTCACTGTGGGGTACACCCCTGAGACGAAGCTTCCAGCAAGAGAATCAGACAGCAACCCTCGCTGTTCAGCAATATTCTATCTTCTGCAGCCTCCGCTGCTGATACCCTCACAAACAGGGTCTGGAGTGGACCTCAAGCAAACTCCAACAGACCTACAGCTGAGGGTCCTGACTGTTAGAAGGAAAACTAACAAACAGAAAGGACACCCACACCAAAACCCCATCAGTACGTCACCATCATCAAAGACCAAAGGCAGATAAAACCACAAAGATGGGGAAAAAGCAGTGTAGAAAAGCTGGAAATTCAAAAAATCAGAGCGCATCTCCCCCTCCAAAGGAAGGCAGCTCATCACCAGCAACGGAACAAAGCTGGATGGAGAATGACTTTGAGGAGTCAAGAGAAGAAGGCTTCAGTTCATCAAACTTCTCAGAGCTAAAGGAGGAACTACATAACCAGCGCAAAGAAACTAAAAACCTTGAAAAAAGATTTGGTGAACGGCTAACTAGAATAACCAACGTAGAGAGGTCCTTAAAAGAACTGATAGAGATGAAAACCACAACACGAGAACTACGTGACAAATGCACAAGCTTCAGTAATCAACTCAATCAACTGGAAGAAAGAGTATCAGGGTTTGAAGATCAAATGAATGAAATGAAGCAAGAAGAGAAGTGTAGAGAAAAGACAGTAAAAAGAAATGAACAAAGCCTCCAAGAAATATGGGATTATGTGAAAAGACCAAATCTACGTCTGATTGGAGTGCCTGAAAGTGACGGGGAAAATGGAACCAAGCTGGAAAACACTCTGCAGGATATCATCCAGGAGAACTTCCCCAACCTAGTAAGGCAGGCCAACATTCAAATTCAGGAAATATAGAGAAAGCCACAAAGGCACTCCTCGAGAAGAGCAACTCCAAGACACATAATTGTCAGATTCACCAAAGTAGAAATGAAGGAAAAAAAGTTAAGGACAGCCAGAAAGAAAGGTCTGGTTACCCACAAAGGGAAGCCCATCAGACTAACAGCAGATCTCTCGGCAGAAATTCTCCAAGCCAGAAGAGAGTTGGGGCCAATATTCAACATTCTTAAAGAAAAGAATTTTCAACCCAGAATTTCATATCCTGCCAAACTAAGTTTCATAAGTGAAGAAGAAATAAAATCCTTTACAGATAAGCAAATGCTTAGAGATTTTGTCACCACCAGGCCTGCCCTACAACAGATCCTGAAGGAAGCACTAAGCATGGAAAGGAAGAACAGGTACTAGCCATTGCAAAAACATGTCAAAATGTAAAGTCCATTGATGCTAGGAAGAAACTGCATCAACTAGCAAGCAAAATAACCAGCCAATATCATAATGACAGGATCAAGTTCACACATAACAATATTAACCTTAAATGTAAATGGACTAAATGGTCCAATTAAAAGACAAAGACTGGCAAATTGGATAAAGAGTCAAGACCCATCAGTCTGCTGTATTCAGGAGACCCATCTCACATGCAGAGACACACATAGGCTCAAAATAAAGGGATGGAGGAAGATCTACCAAGCAAATGGAAAACAAAAAAAAGCAGGGGTTGCAATCCTAGTCTCTGATAAAACAGACTTTAAACCATCAAAGATCAAAAGAGACAAAGAAGGCCATTACATAATGGTAAAGGGATCAATTCATCAGGAAGAGCTAACTATCCTAAATATATATGCACCCAACACAGGAGCACCCAGATTCATAAAGCAGGTCCTTAGAGACTTACAAAGAGACTTAGACTCCCATACAATAATAATGGGAGACTTTGACACCCCACTGTCAATATTAGACAGATCAACGAGACAGAAAGTTGACAAGGATATCCAGGAATTGAACTCAACTCTGCACCAAGCAGAACTAATAGACATCTACAGAATTCTCCACCCCAAATCAACAGAATATACGTTCTTCTCAGCACCACATCGCACTTATTCCACAATTGACCACATAGTTGGAAGTAAAGCACTCCTCAGCAAATGTAAAAGAACAGAAATTACAACAAACTGTCTCTCAGACCACAATGCAATCAAATTAGAACTCAGGACTAAGAAACTCAATCAAAACTGCTCGACTACATGGAAACTGAGCAGCCTGCTCCTGAATGATTACTGGGTGCATAACGAAATGAAGGCAGAAATAAAGATGTTCTTTCTGAGAACCAATGAGAACAAAGATACAACATACCAGAATCTCTGGGACACATTTAAAGCAGTGTTTAGAGGGAAATTTATAGCACTAAATGCCCACAAGAGAAAGCTGGAAAGATCTAAAATTGATGCCCTAACATCACAATTAAAAGAACTAGAGAAGCAACAGCAAACACATTCAAAAGGTAGCAGAATGCAAGAAATAACTAAGATCAGAGCAGAACTGAAGAACAAAGAGACACAAAAAACCCTCCAAAAAATCAATGAATCCAGGAGCTGGTTTTTTGAAAAGATCAACAAAATTGATAGACCGCTAGTAACACAAAGAAGAAAAGAGAGAAGAATCGAATAGACACAATAAAAAATGATAAAGGGGATATCACCACCGACCCCACAGAAATACAAACTACCATCAGTGAATATTATAAATACCTCTATGCAAATAAACTAGAAAACCTAGAAGAAATGGATAATTTGCTGGACACTTACATTCTCCCAAGACTAAACCAGGAAGAAGTTGAATCCCTGAATAGACCAATAGCAGGCTCTGAAATTGAGGCAATATTTAATAGCCTACCAACCAAAAAAAGTCCAGGACCAGACGGATTCACAGCCAAATTCTACCAGAGGTACAGGAGGAGTTGGTACCATTCCTTCTGAAACTATTCCAATCAATAGAAAAAGAGGGAATCCTCCCTAACTCATTTTATGAGGCCAACATCATCCTGATACCAAAGCCTGACAGAGATACAACAATAAAAGAGAATTTTAGACCAATATCCCTGATGAACATCTATGTGAAAATCCTCAATAAAATACTGGCAAACCGAATCAAGCAGCACATCAAAAAGCTTATCCACCATGACCAAGTGGGCTTCATCCCTGGGATGAAGGCTGGTTCAACATTTGCAAATCAATAAACGTAATCCAGCATATAAACAGAAACAGAGACAAAAACCACATGATTATCTCAATAGATGCAGAAAAGGCCTTTGACAAAATTCAACAGCCCTTCATCCTTAAAAACTCTCAATAAATTCGGTATTGATGAAATGTATCTCAAAATAATAAGAGCTATTTATGACAAACCCACAGCCAATATCATACTGAATGGGCAAAAACTAGAAGCATTCCCTTTGAAAACTGGCACAAGACAGGAATGCCCTCTCTCACCACTCCTATTCAACATAGTGTTGGAAGTTCTGGCTAGGGCAATCAGGCAAGACAAAGAAATCAAGGGTATTCAGTTAGGAAAACAGGAAGTCAAATTGTCACTGTTTGCAAATGACATGATTGTATATTTAGAAAACCCCATTGTCTCAGCCCAAAATCTCCTTAAGCTGATAAGCAACTTCAGCAAAGTCTCAGGATACAAAATCAATGTGCAAAAATCACAAGCATTCTTATACACCAGTAACAGACAAACAGACAGCCAAATCATGAATGAACTCCCATTCACAATAGCTTCAAAGAGAATAAAATACCTAGGAATCCAACTTACAAGAGATGTAAAGGAACTCTTCAAGGAGAACTACAAACCACTGCTCAGTGAAATAAAAGAGGACACAAACAAATGGAAGAACATACCATGCTCATGGATAGGAAGAATCAATATTGTGAAAATGGCCATACTGCCCAAGGTAATTTATAGATTCAATGCCATCTCCATTAAGCTACCAATGACTTTCTTCACAGAATTGGAAAAAACTGCTTTAAAGTTCATATGGAACCAAAAAAGACCCCGCATTGCTGAGACAATCCTCAGCCAAAAGAACAAAACTTGAGGCATCACGCTACCTGACTTCAAACTATACTACAAGGCTGCAGTAACCAAAACAGCATGGTACTGGTACCAAAACAGAGATATAGACCAATGAAACAGAACAGAGCCCTCAGAAATAATACCACACATCTACAGCCATCTGATCTTTGACAAATCTGATAAAAACAAGAAATGGGGAAAGGATTCCCTATTTAATAAATGGTGCTGGGAAAATTGGCTAGCCATAAGTAGAAAGCTGAAACTGGATCCTTTCCTTACTCCTTATATGAAAATTAATTCAAGATGGATTAGAGACTTAAATGTTAGACCTAAAACCATAAAAACCCTAAAAGAAAATCTAGGTGATACCATTCAGGACATAGGCATAGGCAAGGACTTCATGTCTAAAACACCAAAAGCAACAGCAACAAAAGCCAAAATGGACAAATGGGATCTAATTAAACTAAAGAGTTTCTGCACAGCAAAAGAAACTACCATCAGAGTGAACAGGCAACCTACAGAATGGGAGAAAATTTTTGCAATCTACTCATCTGACAAAGGTGAGTAGGTAATAGCCAGAACCTATAAAGAACTCAATCAAATT
The DNA here is from genome assembly GCF_009764315.1 of Trachypithecus francoisi. Taxonomy (NCBI): domain Eukaryota; kingdom Metazoa; phylum Chordata; class Mammalia; order Primates; family Cercopithecidae; genus Trachypithecus; species Trachypithecus francoisi. The sequence continues at coordinate 117,513,397 of NW_022681456.1, read as the reverse complement.
TACAAGAAAAAAACAAACAACCCCATCAAAAAGTGGGCAAAGTATATGAACAGACACTTCTCAAAAGAAGACATCCATACAGCCAACAGACACATGAAAAAATGCTCATCATCACTCGCCATCAGAGAAATGCAAATCAAAACCACAATGAGATACCTTCTCACTTCAGTTAGAATGGCAATCATTAAAAAATCAGGAAACAACAGGTGCTGGAGAGGATGTGGAGAAATAGGAACACTTTTACACTGTTGGTAGGACTGTAAACTAGTTCAACCATTGTGGAAGACAGTGTGGCGATTCCTCAAGGATCTAGAACTAGAAATACCATTTGACCCGGCCATCCCATTACTAGGGATATACCCAAAGGATTGTAAGTCATGCTGCTATAAAGACACATGCACACGTATGTTTATTGCGGCACTATTCACAATAGCAAAGACTTGGAATCAACCTAAATGTCCATCAGTGACAGACTGGATTAAGAAAATGTGGCACATATACACCATGGAATACTATGCAGCCATAAAAAAGGATGAGTTCGTGTTCTTTGTAGGGACATGGATGCAGCTGGAAACCATCATTCTCAGCAAACTATTGCAAGAAAAGAAAACCAAATACCGCATGTTCTCACTCATAGGTGGGAATTGAACAATGAGATCACTTGGACACAGGAAGGGGAACATCACACACCGGGTCTTATTGTGGGGAGGGGGTAGGGGAGAGGGATAGCATTAGGAGCTATGTCTAATGTAAATGATGAGTTAATGGGCGCAGCACACTAACATGGCACATGTATACATATGTAACAAACCTGCACGTTGTGCACATGTACCCTAGAACTTAAAGTATAATAAAAAAAAAATAGTTATTAGGGAAATATGCTTTCTCTTGAACTAATTCAGATCTTGTGTCATTACATTATTTTCTACAAGTCCTGGTCTTACTGAGAATTGTGGCTTGTGGAATTCCCTGTTCAGCTTCCTATCCTATGTCAAAAGGGAGGAGGTGATCCTTTTTTCTCTAATTGGATGAGAGCTAGAACACAGTTTAGCAAAGCATTAAACAAAAAGGAATTGTAAGTTTATGCCAGTGTGGACTGGTGAGAAGAATAACTCTTAAATGATGCAGGTAGAGAACAAGTCTGAGATATTAACCCAAGGGGTGGTAATTAAGAACCACTGGAAGACAGAGGGGGTTTAGAAGGCAGATGGCAAGACACAGTACTTTGGGGAGGGAAACTCACTGCTTGAGTAAATAGGGACTCAAAGAAGGAAGGATGGCAAGGATGAAACCTGCAAGGCTATTACAAAGTTTTACTTATCACCTATTTAGTTTGTTTACTATACTAATCTTAACAAAGTGTGGAAGCTTATTACATATTTCTATGATAATTTTATTTTCTCAAGGCTAAATCATCCTGTATCTTTTCATCTTTCTCTATGGCTCTCATATTCCAATACTCAATTACTCTCATCTGAACTTTCTCTAAGCTTTCTTCCTCTTCTGAGTTGTTGAGGATTTTAGTACAAGCCATGATACATATTAGAGTCAGCTGAGTACTGTAAGATGAAAATCCAATGGTTCAGATTTTAACTTGCTCATATGAAAGATCTTTGTGTTACAGGTTGATTTTTTTAAAACAAAATTGCATGCTCGTCCTGACCTGTTTTTGCCCCTCATTGACCTTGTATTCTGTCTCAGCTTTGGAAGACCCTTTTATGGATCAGCAGTATGAATGAATACACTTCATAGTAACCACATACAATAGATTGATGCTGTTATGCATCAGTTAGTTGATAGCAAAAAAAAAAATTTTTTAAAAGCTGAAGTCATTGCCTTAGGCAAAGAAATATGGTAATCTTAAACCTTCATGTTGATATTTAGACGCAAAATCCAGCTATTCAAAGTAGTCTAGGCAATTCCAATGATGTCATGTCAGCAGGATGAGTTTTCAGAGTCCAGAATTCATTATTATTTTCCAGTGGTACATAAAGTTCTGGCTACCCTCCCTTTTGTAGGTATAGGTAAGTAGACAGGCATCTGAAAGTAAATGGAAGGTGGCTGACAAATTGACTCATGCTAACTAAGAGGCACATGAGATGAAAGTAAACATCAAAAGGCTGTTGCATTAATTTACAGTGAGAAATATAATACCACACGTACATGAAATATCACATTGGCCTGATCAAAACATTTTTTTAACGTGTGGCCCAATCACATAGATATCAAAAGATGGTTTTGTGAGCACAGACTCAAAACATCAGGATGTAGATAAATCAAATCTTTAATTCACTTTTCCCAAAATGCGTTATGTTCTGTGAGATGTTTTAATACATCTTCCAACAATGACAAAAAGTTCACTAATAAAATAAATTTGAGAAACGCTGGATTAAACTCAGATTTTATAACTGCATTCTTTCCTTTGGACTGCAGATACACATTGTGAATCTGAAAGGGCTCAGATAGTCAGTTTTTCTGAAGTGTATTTGACTCCTGTCTATATAGAATACTTATCAATAGCTCACGAAACAATACTCTTCTACAGATATAGTTTCAGACTGAACAAATTCTTAGTCTGATGTATAATTCTACCATAAAGATAATCTTGCCAATGGGCCTGGCATATTTGAAATGCAAGGATAAATCTCTGAATTATTCATTCTAGGGACATACTATCCATGAGATCTGAAATAATCAGTCTCTGTTTTGAGTTTCCCTTTCCATTTTAGAGCTTGGGTGAACACTACCAATATGAACCTATGTCATTCTCCTTCTGCTTTAATTTGATTTAATTTTACTAGTGATTAAGACACTGAAGAGGTTACAGTATGGGCTTGCTTGCCTACAAATAATATCTTCTTCAGATGATTTTTGCATACCTTTATTGTAAATTAGGTGTTGATTTTTAAATGTGACTCTAAATTACACTATTTTCTTTATTTTCAATGTTAGAGTCCTGCCACACTATAACACCTAGATGCTTATTAAAAGTACATAACTAGGCAGGGCGTGGTGGCTCACACCTCTAATCCCAGCACTTTGGGAGGCCGAGGCAGGTGGATCGCCTGAGGTCAGGAGTTTGAGACCAGCCTGGCCAACATGGTGAAACTCTATCTCTACAAAAAATTAACCAGGTGTGGTGGGGGGGCACCTGTAATCCCAGCTACTTGGGAGGCTGAAGCAGGAGAATCACTCAAACCTGGGAGGCAGAGGTTGCAGCGAGCAAGATCATGCCATTGCACTCCAGCCTGGGCAAGAAGAGCAAAACTCTGTCTCAAAAAAAAAAAAAAAAAAAAGCACAGAACCAGAAAATAATGTAACTGTGGTAGGCAGAATAATGCCCTCCCACAAAAAAATCTACATCCTAATCTCCAGAATCTGTGGATCCTTTAACAGCAAAAGGGACCTTGCAGGTATAACTAAGTCAAGAATCTTGAGTTGGAGAGATTGTCCTGGATTATCTGAGTGTGCCCAGCATAATCACAAAGGTTCTGGTAAATGAAAGAGAAAGGCAGGAGAGTCAGACTCAGAGGAGACGTGATGATGGGAGCAGAGGTCAAAGTGATGCAATTAATTGTTAGCTGGAAGGGGGCCATGAGCCAAGGAATATGGGCAACCTCTAGACTGGAGAAGTCAAGGGAAAGGATTCTCCCCTAGTGCCTTCAGAAGAATTCAGCCCTGCTAACACCTTGATTTTAGACCTACGAAACACATTTCAGACCTTTGACCTTCAAAACTGGAAAATAATAATTTTTTATTGTTTTAAGCCACTAGCTCAGCGGCGATTTGTTAAAGCAATAATAGGAAATAAATACAGTAGCTAACACTTTTAGAGATACCTACCCCCTCTCCACTTGGTCTTTTGTCATGCATATCCAATAGATGACCCTCTGGGATCTACCCTGACTAAACACTCTGAGCCAGTATCTTTTTTTTCTTTTTCTTTCTTTCTTTTTTTTTTTTTTTTTTTTTTTGATACTGAGTTTCACTCTTGTTGCCCAGCCTGGAGTACAATGGCATGACCTCGGCTCACCGCAACTTCCACCTCCCGGATTCAAGTAATTCTCCTGCCTCAGCCTCCAGAGTAGCTGGGATTACAGGCATGCGCCACCACGCCCAACTAACTTTTGTATTTTTTAGTAGAGACGGGGTTTCTTCATGTTGGTCAGGCTGGTTTCGAACTCCTGACCTCAGGTGATCCACCCGCCTCAGCCTCCCAAAGTGTTGGGATTACAGGCGTGAGCCACCACGCCTGCTGAGCCAGTATCTATCTATCCTTTAGAACTGATATGGAGAATCATATGAATCTCACTTTACAGTGCTATGGAAACTTCAAGAATCTTAAGTACTTTTGAAAAACATTAAATAAACCACTGAATTTCTCAGAAAAAGGTCAATGTAGTCAGTTAAAAGAGGAAAGATATTAACTGAAGATGTTAGCTAATTGAGAAATGTGAGTTTTCAGAGCCCCTGGAATAGAATCAACTCCAGAGAACTGTCCTATGCTAAACTAATTCACAAGAGACTTGATATAAACCAAAATGCCAACTTATTAATTTAAATTTGGGACATTTCTTTCCAGTAATTAAAGTATCTATGCTCACAAGCCAGGAAACCCTCTTAGTATCAGATCATTTGATGGATTTAATTAATAATCCTAAAGCTACTTGATGAGTGTGAACCAGAACAAAGGTAGTGGGATACTTGTCGGAATAATCCTACTGTACTGGTCAGAGCCTTCCAATTATATTAGTCTTAGAGAAGTCTCCAAATTTTTGCCTTTTAAATCTGTCTCTATCAATAGATTTTTATTCTTTGTTTCACTTGATCCCACAGAGATGGGCCACTATCTAGAGGTCTAGGAGGAGTCCCTATACTGAATAGTGAGTGACAACTCAGTAAGATCATTTCTTCTTTAGATTTTAAATATGAAACATACAGAGAGGAGAGAGAGAATAAGTAAAAGCCTTAAGACACTAGAAGCAATCTTTTATCAGAAGCAATTATACAGAAAAATAAACAGATATTAGTTAGATTTGCAGTGTAGAGCAAGTGCAGGTAGAGAAAGAAGCAAATACATAAGCGCTAAATCATGCACCTGGCAGACTAGTGGCGTCAGAGGCCCTTCCAGGGACAGCCATGGTGCTGTCCCGAGTGCAACAACCTGCTAGTTCTCCATGAGACCTTCCTGTGAAATGACTGTAGATTTTGTTTCCCTGCCTTCCTATTTCCCTATGTATCTTTACAACAAATCCCTCTAGTTGGAGTAAATTGTGAAAGTCTCCTCTACATTTTGCAGCCAAAAACTTGAACAGATTTACCTGGGCTCTAGGAAAGCCACATAAAATTTCACAATTTCACTACATGTGATGGTTAATTTTATGTCAATTTGATAGTCTAAGGAATGCCTAGTCAAGATAGCCCGCAAAACATGATTTCTGGGTGTGTCTGTGAGAATGTTTTGGGAGAAGATTTGCAATTAAATTATTAGACTAAGTAAAGATCTGCACTCACCAACGTGAGTGGGCATTATCCAACCCTTGAGGACCCAAGAACAAAAAGGCAGAGAAAGGGCAAATTCTCTTTCTCCTTCTGGACCTGGGACATCCATCTTCTCCTGCCCACAGACATTGCAGCTCCTGGTTCTAGGGCCTTTGCACTCTGGGACTTACACCGACAACCCCACCAGTTTTCAGGCTTTCTACCTCAAACTGGGAGTTACGCTATTGGCTTCCCTGGGTCTCAGGACTGCAGACTCAAGCTGAATTACACCACAGGCTTTCTTGGTTCTCCAGGTTGCAGATGGCATATCTGGCAGATCATGGGATTTCTCAGCCTCCAGAATCATGTGATCCAATTCCCTTAACAAGTCTCCTCTTTTTTTTTTAATTTTTTTTTTTATTATACTTTAAGTTCTAGGGTACATGTGCATAACGTGCAGGTTTGTTACATATGTATACTTGTGCCATGTTGGTGTGCTGCACCCATCAACTCGTCAGCACCCATCAATTCGTCATTTATATCATGTATAACTCCCAATGCAATCCCTCCCCCCACCCCCCTCCCCATGATAGGCCCCGATGTGTGATGTTCCCCTTCCCGAGTCCGAGTGATCTCATTGTTCAGTTCCCACCTATGAGTGAAAACATGCGGTGTTTGGTTTTCAGTTCTTGTGATAGTTTGCTAAGAATGATGGTTTCCAGCTGCATCCATGTCCCTACAAAGGATGCAATCTCATCCTTTTTTATGGCTGCATAATATTCCATGGTGTATATGTGCCACATTTTCTTAATCCAGTCTGTCACAGATGGACATTTGGGTTGATTCCAAGCCTCTGCCATCAGAGAAATGCAAATCAAAACCACAATGAGATACCATCTCACACCAGTTAGAATGGCAATCATTAAAAAGTCAGGAAACAACAGGTGCTGGAGAGGATGTGGAGACATAGGAATACTTTTACACTGTTGGTGGGATTGTAAACTAGTTCAACCATTATGGAAAACAGTATGGCAATTCCTCAAGGATCTAGAACTAGATGTACCATATGACCCAGCCATCCCACTACTGGGTATATACCCAAAGGATTATAAATCATGCTGCTATAAAGACACATGCACACGTATGTTTATTGCGGCACTATTCACAATAGCAAAGTCTCCTCTTTTATATCTGGATATATCCTATTGATTCTGTTTCTCTGGAAAACCCTAAGATGCTATCCCACAAGAGATTCTCCCACTAACCAGTGTGCTTCCACTGTCTGTACCCTAGATCTTTTGGACAATGCTGGAGATGCAGAGACTTTCTATGGTTTTTTGGATTCCCCCCTCAATGCCATAGAATAGTTACAACATATAAGATATATATGCCCAAACAGGCAACAGGCAATTGGTCAGGTCAATGCTCTGACCCTGTTATTACTGTAAAATATGATTCAGTGTTTTCATCTGTTTCCTGGAATGGCTTGGGTTAGACTTGCAAATATTGTGGTACCACAACACAAGTAAAAATAGATAAATTGGGCTACATCAAAATTTAAAACTTCCATGCATCAAAAGACACAGTCAAAAGAGTGAAGAGGAAATAAATGGAATAGGAGAAAATATTTGCAAATAATATATCTGGTAGGGTGTTAACAATCAGAGTATATAAAGTATTCCTATCACTCAACAATAACAATAAAACAACCTAGTTTAAAATAGGCCAAGCAACAATAGCCACTGAGGACTACTCGAGGGGGAGGGAGGAAGTAGGGGGCAAGAGTTGAAAAAGTATTGGGTACTACACTCAGCATGTGGGTGATGGGATCAATCAATCATACCCCAAACCTCACATCATATAATGTACTCAGGTAACAAACCTGCACACATACCACCTGAATCTAAAATAGAAGTTGAAATTATTATTTTTAAAAATAAAAAAAAAATAGGCTGGGCACAGTGGTTCATGCCTGTAATTCCAGCACATTGGGAGGCTGAGGCAGGAAGATCACCTGAAGTCAGGAGTTCGAGACCAGACTGGCCAACATGGTGAAACCCCATCTCTACTAAAAATACAAAAATTAGCTGAGCATGGTGGCACATGCGTGTAATCCCAGCTACTCAGGAGGCTGAGGCATGAGAATAGCTTGAACCCAGGAGACAGAGATTGCAGTGAGCTGAGATCGTGCCACTACACTCCATCCTGGGCAACGGAGTGAAACTCCATCTCAAAAACAAAATAAAATAAAATTAAATGTATCTGAATGAGAAAAGAAATAAAAATTTTAAAAAATTAAAAGGGAATGAGGATTTAAGTAAACATTTCTCTGGAGAAACTATACAAATGGCCAGCGAGTACCTGAAGAGATGCTCACCATCACCAATCAAGAAAATGCAAATTGATAGAGTGGCTGGCAAGATGGCTGAATAGGAACAGCTCCACTCTGCAGCTCCCAGCGAGATCAACGTAGAAGGTGGGTGATTTCTGCATTTCCAACTGAGGTACCCGGCTCATCTCATTGGAACTGGTTAGACAGTGGGTGCAACCCACAGAGAGCGAGCCAAAACAGGATGGGGCATCGCCTCACCAGGGAAGCAAAAGGGGTCGAGGGAACTCCCTCCCCTAGCCAAGGCAAGCTGTGAGGGACTTTGCCGTGAGGAATGGTACACTCCAGCCCAGATACTACACTTTTCCCACAATCTTTGCAACCCACAGACCAGGAGATTCCCTTGGGTGCCTACACCACCAGGGCCTGGGTTTCGAGCACAAAACTGGGCGGCCATTTGGGCAGACTAGCTGCTAGCTGCTGCAGGATTCTTTTTTTCATACCCCAGTGGCACCTGGAATGCCAGGGAGACAGAACCCTTCAATCCCCTGGAAAGGAAGTTGAAGCCAGGGAGCCAAGTGGTCTAGCTCGGTGGATCCTACCCCCATAGAGCCCAGCAAGCTAAGATCCACTGGCTTGAAATTCTCACTCCCAGCACAGCAGTCTGAAGTCAACCTGGGATGCTCAAGCTTTGTAGGAGGAGGAATGTCTGCCATTACTGAGGCTTGAGTAGGTGGTTTTCCCCACACAGTGTAAACAAAGCCACTGAGAAGTTTGAACTGGTGGAGCCCACTGCAGCGCTACAAAGCCACTATAGCCAGACTGCCTTTCTAGATTCCTCCTCTCTGGGCAGGGCATCTCTGAAAAAAAGCCAGCAGCCCAGTCAGGGGCTAATACATAAAATTCCCATATCCCTGGGACAGAGCACCTGGGGGAAGGGGTAGCTATAGGTGCAGCTTCAGCAGATTTAAATGTTCCTTCCTGCCAGCTCTAAAGAGAGCAGTGGATCTTCCAGCACAGTGCTCAAGCTCTGCTAAGGGACAGACTGCCTCCTCAAGCAGGTCCCTGATGCCCGTGCTTCCTGACTGGGAGACACCTCCCAGCAGGGGTCGACAGAAACATCATATAGGAGAGCTCCCGATGGCATCTGGCGAGTGCCCCTCTGATATGAAGCTTCCAGAGGAAGAAACAGGCAGCAATCTTTGCTGTTCTGCAGCCTCTGCTGGTGATACCCATGCAAACAGGGTCAGGAGTGGACCTCCCGCAAACTCCAACAGACCTGCAGCAGAGGAGCCTCTTAGAAGTAAAACTAACAAACAGAAAGGAATAGCATCAACATCAACAAAAAGGATGTCCACACAAAAACCCCATCTGAAGGTCACCAACATCAAAGACCAAAGGTAGATAAATCCATGAAGATGAGGCAGAAACAGCCCCAAAAGGCTGAAAATTCCAAAAACCAGAATGCTTCTTCTCCTCCAAAGGATCACAACTCCTCACCAGCAAGGGAATAAAACTCGATGGAGAATGAATTTGACAAATTGACAAAAGTAGGCTTCAGAAGGTGGGTAATAACGTACTCCTCCGAGCTAAAGAAGCATGTTCTACCCCAATGCAAGGAAGCTAAGAACCTTGAAAAAACGTTAGACGAATTGCTAACTAGAGTAAGCAGTTTAGAGAAGAACATAAATGACCTGATGGAGCTGAAAAACACAGCACGAGAACTTGTGAAGCACATGCAAGTATCAACAGCCAAACTGATCAAGCGTAAGAAAGGATATCAGAGATTGCAGATCAACTTAATGAAATAAAGCATGAAGACAAGATTAGAGAAAAAAGAATGAAAAGGAACGAACAAAACCTCTAAGAAATATGGGACTATGTGAAAAGACCAAACCTACGTTTGATTGGTGTACCTGAAAGTGATTGGGAGAATGGAACAAAGTTGGAAAACACTCTTTAGGATATTATCCAGGAGAACTTACCTAACCTAGCAAGACAGGCCAACATTCAAATTCAGAAAATACAGAGAACACCTCAAAGATACTCCTCGAGAAGAACAACCCCAAGACACATAATCGTCAGATTCACCAAGGTTGAAATGAAGAAAAAAGGTTAAGGGCAGCCAGAGAGGAAGGTCAGGTTACCCACAATGGGAAACCCATCAGACTAACAGTAGATCTCTCTACAGAAACCGTACAAGCCAGAAGAAAGTGGGGGCCAATATTCAACATTCTTAAAGAAACGAATTTTCAACCCAGAATTTCATATCCCGCCAAAGTAAGCTTCATAAGTGAAGGAGAAATAAAATCCCTTACAGACAAGCAAATGCTGAGAGATCTTGTCACCACCAGGCCTGCCTTACGAGAGCTCTGGAAGGAAGCACTAAATATGGAAAGGAAAAATCGGTACCAGCCACTGCAAAAACATACCAAATTGTAAAGACCATCGACACCATGATGAAACTACATCAATCAATGGGCAAAATAACCAGCTAGTATCATAATGACAGGATCAAATTCACACATAACAATATTGACCTTAAAGATTAAAAAATAGGTAGACTGCTAGCAAGACAAAGAAGAAAAGAGAGAAGAACTAAATAGACACAATGAAAATTAATAAAGGGGCTATCACCATTGATCCTACAAAAATACAAACTACCATCAGAGAATACTATAAATCCCTCTATGTAAATAAACTAGAAAATCTAGAAGAAATAGATAAATTCTTGGACACATACACCCCCCACCCCTAGACTAAACCAGGAAGAAGTCGAATCCCTGAATAGACAAATAACAAGTTCTGAAATTGAGGCAGTAATTAATAGCCTACCAACCAAAAACAGCCCAGGACCAGACGGATTCATAGCTGAATTCTACCAGAGGTACAAAGAGGAGCTGGTACCATTCCTTCTGAAACTATTCCAAACAACACAAAAAGAGGGACTCCTCCCTAACTCATTTTATGAGGCCAGCATCATCCTGATACCAAAACCTGACAGAGACACAACGAAAAAAGAGAATTTCAGACCAATATCCCTGATGAACATCGATGTGAAAATGCTCAATAAAATACTGGCAAACTGAATCCAGCAGCACATCAAAAAGCTCATCAACCGCGATCAAGTCAGCTTCATCCCTGGGATGCAAGACTGGTTTAATATATGCAAATCAATAAACATAATGCATCAAATAAACAGAAACAATGGCAAAAACCACATGATTATCTCAATAGATGCAGAAAAGGCCTTCGATAAAATTCAACAGCCCTTCATGCTAAAAACTCTCAATAAACTAGGTATTGATGGGACGTATCTCAAAATAATAAGAAGCATTTATGACAAACCCACAGCCAATATCATAGTGAATGGGCAAAAACTGGAAGCATTCCCTGAAGGCACAAGACAAGAATGCCCTCTCTCACCACTCCTGTTCAACATAGTGTTAGAAGTTCTGGCCACGGCAATCAGGCAAATGAAAGAAATAAAGGGTATTCAAATAGGAAGAGAGGAAGTCAAATTGTCCCTGTTTGCAGATGACATGATTGTATATTTAGAAAACCCCATCATCTCAACCCAAAATCTCCTTAAGCTGATAAGCAATTTCAGCAAAGTCTCAGGATACAAAATAAATGTGCAAAAATCACAAGCATTCTTATACACCAATAACAGACTAACAGAGAGCCAAATCATGAGTGGACTCCCATTCACAGTTGCTACAAAGAGAATGAGATACCTAAGAATACAATTTACAAAGGAGGTGAAGGACCTCTTTAAGGAGAACTACAAATCACTGCTCAAGAAAATAAGAGAGGACACAAATAAATGGAAAAACAGTCCATGCTCATGGATAGGAAAAGTCAATATCATGAAAATAGCCATACTGCCCAAAGTAATTTATAGATTCAATGCTATCCCTATCAAGCTACCACTGACTTTCTTCACAGAATTAGAAAAGACTACTTTAAATTTCATATGGAAACAAAAAAGAGCCCACATTGCCAAGACAATCCTAAGCAAAAAGAACAAAGCTGGAGACATCACACTACCTGACTTCAAACTATAATACAAGGCTATAGTAACTAAAACAGCATGGTGCTGGTACCAAAACAGATATATGGACCAATAGAACAGAACAGAGGCCTTAGAAATAACACCACACATCTACAACCATCTGATCTTTGACAAACCTGACAAAAACAAGCAATGGGGAAAAGATTCCCTATTAAATAAGTGGCGTTGGGAAAACTGGTTAGCTATATGCAGAAAACTGAAACTGGACCCCTTCCTTACACCTTATACAAAAATTAACTCAAGATGGATTAAAGACTTAAATGTAAGACCTAAAACCATAAAAATCCTAGAAGAAAACCCAGGCAATACCATTCAGGACATAGGCATGGGCAAAGACTTCAGGACTAAAACACCAAAAGCAATGGCAACAAAAGCCAAAAGTCACAAATGGGATCTAATTAAACTAAAGAGCTTCTGCACAGCAAAAGAAATTATCATCAGAGTGAACAGGCAGCCTACAGAATGAGAGAAAAATTTTGCAATCTATCCATCTGACAAAGGGCTAATATCCAGAATCTACACGGAACTTAAACAAATGTAAAAGAAAAAAAAACCCCATCAAAAAGTGGGCAAAGGATATGAACAGACACTTCTCAAAAGAAGACAGTTATGCAGGCAACAAACATATGAAAAAAAAAAAGCTCATCGTCAGTGGTCATTAGAGAAATGTAAATCAAAACCACAATGAGATACCATCTCATGCCAGTTAGAATGGTAATCATTAAAAAGTCAGGAAACAACAGATGCTGGAGAAGATGTGGAGAAATAGGAAGGCTTTTACACTGTTGGTGGGAGTGTACATTAGTTCAACCATTGTAGAAGACAGTGTGGCTATTCCTCAAGGATCTAGAACCAGAAATACCATTTGACCCAGCAATCCCATTACTGGGTATATACCCAAAGGATTATAAATCACTGTGCTGTAAAGGCACATGCACACGTATATTTATTGCAACACTGTTCACAATAGCAAAGACTTGAAACCAACCCAAATGCCCCTCAATTATAGACTGGATAAAGAAAATGTGGTGCATATACACCATGGACTACTATGCAGTCATAAAAAAGGATGTGTTCGTGTACTTTGCAGGGACGTGGCTGAAGCTGGAAACCATCATTCTCAGCAAACTAACACAGGAACAGAAAATCAAACACCACATATTCTCACCATAAGTGGGAGTTGAACAATAAGAACACATGGACACAGGGAGGGGAACATCACACACTGGGGCCTGTCGGGGGGTTGGAGGATGGGAGAGGGATCACATTAGGAGAAATACCTAATGTAGGTGACGGGTTGATGCGTGCAGTAAACCACCATGGCACGTGTATACGTATGTAACAAACCTGCACGTTCTGCACATGTGTATCAGAACTTAATGTACAGTTAAAAAAAAGAAAATGCACATCTAAACCACAATGAGCTAATACCTCATACCCATTCGGATGGCTACTATAAAACAAAACAACAAAAAAAGAAAAGGATACGTGTTGGTGAAGATGTGGGGAAATTAGAATCCTTGTGCTCTATCGGTGGAAATGTAAAATGGTACAGCTGTTATGGAAAACAGTATGGTGGTTCCTCAAAAAATTAAACATAGAAATGCTACATGATCCAGCAATTCCATTTCTGGGTATATTTCCAAAGGAACTGAAAGAAGGGTCTCTTTCAGTTCAAGAAGTACTTGCACACTCATGTTCATGGCAACATTATTCACAATAGTCAAAAGGTAGGAGCAATCCAAAAGTCCATCAATGATGGATGAAAGGATAAACAAAATACGGTCAACACGAACAATGAAATATACTCAGCCTTAAAAAGGAAAACAATTCTAACATATGCTACAACATGGATGAACCTTGAAGACATTATGCTAAGTGAGATAAGACAAAAAGACAAATACTGTTTGATACTATTTACACGAGGCACCTAGAGGAGTCCAACTGATAGAGACAGAGAGTAGAAGGGTGGCTGCGTGGACACAGGGGAGGAGGCGTGGGGAGTTTTTGAATGGGTACAGACTTTCAGTTTAGCAAGATGAAAAGAGTCCTGGAGGTTGGTTGCATAACTATGAAAAATGTACTTAACAATACCGAACTGTACACTTAAAAATAGTTAAGAGGGTAAATTTTATTTTATGTATATTTTATGACAATTCAAATTTTAAAATAGGAAAAAAGTCGTGGTACCATTTTGTCTTCTTAAGACTATACCCTGGTCATCTTGCTATACAGAATACCATGTTATCACACAGATCTTGTCCTCTGGGCATCAATTTCTCAATTATTCCTCCAGGTGTATAAATGGTATCATTCATTATGTGTGGATCTTTTTGTTTTTTTTTTTTAGTTTTACTGCCACAGGTTAACATTATTTTCCAGTTCCCAAGTGGCACCCTTCATTTTCCCCTTTTTGTGCTGACAACAGCATCATGCTTATCAATGAAAAATTAAGAGCTTTAAGATGAATTACACAGTAAACTTTAGGCAGAGGCAGAATTATAATGTAAAAATCCAGGCTTATTCAATCAAATTTAGTGTATTCACATTCAAGAGAGCAACAAGGAATACAAAAGCTGATGTCATGAATCTGACGTTCTTAAATAGTCCTTGCCTTGCATTGAACAGGTGAGCAACGACAGAATACAGCAGGCCAGATGCAGTCAGGAGCGGTAGTCTCTGAGTTGCAGGAGCCTGGCAGGTGCTTCTGGCTCAGGCCAACAAACCCTTAATACTAACTATTGAGCCACAGAAGAGAACCCAGCAGATGGAGGGGCTCAGGCAATGAGAGGACTCCTGCCTGAGATGAAGGCAAGAGCAAAGGGGCAGAGTAAGACAACAGGGCAGCAGCACCAAATAACCATGGCCCTCTGACCCCAGCACAGAGGACCTTGGCCCTCTGCCCTGGCTTAGGGGTGGCTCCCCAGGTATAGGAGGCCCCCAGACTTCTAGGGGCTGTTTCTAACTAGAAAGAGTGAGTTGGTCTACAGATGAATGCCACTCCTGGAGAATGCCTGGGCAGAGAGTTCAGCTTGCCCCACTTTCTTGTCACAGGAAGCAAGCTGCCATAAAAATCCTTTAGAACAGTGATTCTTTTTGTAATGGTTAGCAAAAGAACCTTTCTTCGAGTGAAATTTTTTTTGAAGAACGTCAATATATAAAAATAGTTGAAAGCCTATCAGCCCTGAACAGCCCAGATCCCAAACACATGGCCACCCCACTGTGCCCCACCCCCACAGCAGCCTCTGCAGCCCCTCCATGGAGCTACAGGGACGGGTGGGACACAGTGTGAAAGCCACTGCTTCAGAATGCCAGACAGTCTGTCTGTGAAAGCCTCAAAGCAGAAACTCAGGCAAATGTGAAAAATAAAAACCGTGTATCATGCCAAGAACTTGAAAAACTCATCGAAGTTGAACCAACTGGTCCCTGGAAAACCCTGTGTCAAAAGCATCTTTGAATCCTATCACATCAGCAGTCTGCTGCTGGAAATACTCTTACTGGAAAGGCACCTAAGAGGCTATGCAATGCCTTGGGACATGTCATTTGGGATTCTAAGCCCTAAATTTGAGTCACAACTCTGCTACTTGTAGCTCAGTGACTCAGAAAACATCTCCAGCTGTCTGAGCCCTGAGCCCTGACTTTCTCATCAGCAAGAGTATGATATAGGTTCTGTACCCACTTTACATGGCTTATGAAGATCAAATGAAAAAATGTTTTGTTTTGTTTTTTTTTGAGACAGAGTCTCGCTGTCACCCAGGCTGGAGGGCAGTGATATGATTTTGGCTCACTGCAACCTCTGCCTTCCGGGCTCAAGTGATTCTCCTGCCTCAGCCCCCGGAGTAACTGGAATTACAGGCATGCACCACCATGCCCAGCTAACTTTTGTATTTTTGGTAGAGATGGGGTTTCGCCATGTTGGCCGTGTTGGTCTGAAACTCCTGACATCAGGCGATCCACCCTCCTTGGCCTCCCAAAGTGCTGGGATTATAGGCGTGAGCCCCCACACGGGGCCTAAAGTGGTATCTAAACTCTAAAGTTGTTGTATGCATGAAAGCTGTCCACATTATAAAAATCTGCTGTGTAGTGGACCATCTCATGCATTCATTCACTCTACAAATTGTTATTGAACAATACTCAGCCAGCTACTGAAAGATCAATAAATTGAGCTGATTTGGATATGACTTCTCTGTACCCACTGAACAGGGTAACAGTAAAGAGTAGCAATCCACTTCCATGAATAGTGATGGGATCCACACCACCAGCAATGGCTCCTCCCCACTTTCTGCCTGCTCTCCCTAACATGCTACTGTAGCTTTCTCATGTCATCGGCATTGCCTCTCAGTCACTGCTACACTCACTGTCATCTACCCCACACAGGAGCCCTGAGGATCCCAGCATCTATGCAGAAAACTCAGATCCAGCTGACCTACTTGTCCCATGATAGATAGCACTAACTTTCACCACTAACTGGACTCTGGCCACACTGTCCAACAGAACTTTCTGCAACGATGGAAATGTTCTGTGCACTGTATAGTAGGTAGCCTCTAGCCAATGTGGCTACTGAGCCCTTGAAATGTGACTAGTATGCCTAAAAAATTAATTTTATTATTTAAATTAATTAAATCTAAATAGCCATAGGTGGCTAGTAGACGGAGCAGTTCTACAGGAATGGAATGGAGGCCAAGCCTGATCTTTTTCATGAAATGTGAAAAACATAGAGTAATTGCATTTGTATCATTTTCAAATATAAAATCATTGTTAAATAAATAAGTAATGGTTTTACCATGTTCATGTGATTTTGTTAAGAGCAGATGAAGTTCCCTGTCCTACTCAGTCTCAAATAGTGCTTCTCCTAATTATTCAAAGTTGTGAGCAGAAGCCAGTGCCAGACAAAAAAAAGAAAAAAGAAAAAACCTGAGCATGCATCTGTGGGGTTTACCATGCATTGTGAACAAATGAAACCTGTGATAAAAGTAACCTGTCACCTATTAGTGATGTCCATAAGAGCTATGGTGCATGCAGTAATTTGTTATAAGGGGTAAGTCATTCTCATAAATTACCAAACTCAGCAGAACTTTTACATCATTTGTTCTCTGGTATTAACTAATTTCACAAACATTCCCAGCTTCCTTGAATTCTTTGTAAAGGTTCGTACACCACTCATCCCCAGCGTCATTAAGAGACCAGAATCTTGTCTCCAAAACATTGCTGCATGTTCTATCTCAGTGTTCTTCCCCTACCTGATACAGCCCCAGGCTGAGGTGTTCCTTGCCATACTGCCAAGTTCTGGCACTCTGTCCCATCCTTCATATGCTGCTGAGCTAAGCCATTATCACTGCTCCCTCTTGAAGTTTCTGTCCAGGAGGGACCAGTAGCAAAAACTCTGAGGCAAACTGTGAATGAACAGCTCTACCTGATCACCACACATCAAAGAGAAGAAATGGGGAGAAAGTTAGATGCTGGGCAAGGGCAGCCCTTTAGAGTATGCAGAGGATGTGTTGAAGATGGACTCTGGGTAAAGGACAGACGGTACTTTGGGGCCACAGGGGAATGGAATGAAGTAAAAGAAAAAGCACAACACTTGATGAGAGGATCTGTACTCTTGCAGATTGGGATCCTGGTCCTGTGGCCCACCTGGCAGGAATAGTGGCCTCTGGGCACATGTGCCCGGCTGAGCAGTCCTTGGCCATGAGCGTCTAGTGCTCTCATTCGGAGACAGCTTTCACACTGAAGGACAAAAATAGCTAACACCACTGCAGCCTTTGATCTATTAGAAGACTAGGGGAAGAGGAGGGCCAATAGGCACCTGAAAGTAGACAGAGGATAGGGTGAGAGGGAAGTCTGGAAAGCCCAGGAAAACGAAAGCTCATGGTTCTCCATGGCTCGGAAAACTGCAGAAGTCCTGCTATACTTGAAGGAAATGGTCATTTCCGTGGCAAGTGTTGTGCTCTATGTATCTCAAGTCCAACCCGGTCTGGCCCTTTCTCCGCCTGCCCCAGAGAAAGCAGGCAGATTTACATGCTTTCCAGGTAAGGTAGGAGTTGGGGGGCAGATAAATGCTGCAGCTTTCTCACCAAATTTTCTAAACAAGGGGTCAAGACATTATCATCATGCTCACGCTATGCTTTTTCTCAGGTGGAAGATGTCAAGTTCTGCTTTATTCTTCCAAGTCCAAAAAAAATAAAGAGAGCTCACAATTCCATTTTTTGCAAGGACCCTCTATCTTCACTGTTTTCAGTGTGACTCTTAAATGAAATACCAGAACAACCACAACAAACCATACTCACCGAGGGATTTGTATAAACTGCACTAAATGCCAACCCCCCTCCGCGCTGTGCCATGTGTGTGTACGTGTATATCCCTCTTTCACAATCATACACACACACACACACACACATACACCCCACAGCTGTTTCTGCCATCAAAGTTCATGCTGCTTCTCTGAATCCCAGACTTGTTGGTCACATCATGCTTTTCTGAAACTCTCCTCAATTGCCCTCCTTACCTAAATGCTTTCATATAAAAGACAAGTTCCTAAATACTTGATCATCTTTTCTATGTGCATGGCTTTCTCAAACTAGGTTATAAATGACAAATTGCAACTTGAACCTGACTTAAGGTAAAAAGCCAGGTGACTCAGTTCTTCTGAGGAAGGGAATAGAACCACAAGAAACCAGGAACCCAGGCAGGGCGCTCCTTCAGCATCCCAGCACTGCATGTCTCTGCACTTCTACACCCCTCACCCTCAGCCCACCGCATGGCTACCGCACAGGTCTTGGCTTGACATGTTCTCCATCCACAAAGCCAGCTTAGCTAGAAACCAGCATTTCTTGGTCTCAACCTAAACTCACAGGGAGGGAGAATTAAATGGCCCAGTTTGAGTTAGAATCAAATATTGGTAGAATCAGGGGCTATTGGAAGATACTCATAGAACAGGATATCAGGTACTCAAAGAACAAAGGTGAATAATGGGGGGAGGGTGAGGTGGGAGCACATGGCAGGGCAAGGAGGGTGACAGTCCTCGGAGAAGTGAAATGTGAGCTGAACAGACACTTGGAAACGTGTTTACAGAAGCGCAATACTGAATACTGTAAGTATGGAGTTTATTTAACATTGGGCAAGAATGATTTTCACTGGAGGTGAGGAAAACGCTGAAATAGGGGCTGAGGTAATCTCTAGCTTCTGCATGGTTTTACCTAAGATGGTCTCAATTACCTCCAACTGACCAAGACAAATAATAGCTGTGTGCAAAGCAATTTGGCTCTGCCTGATCACATGTACACAGGGAGACAGAATCGCAATCTCTTTTAAATAAGGTGCTACTTCTCATTCCTCTGAAGCCAAGAGGTCCCTCGGAAGGGAAACATTCCTGATACTAAAGTCCTTGAACTGAGAGGTTGTTGTGTGCTCCCTTCTTTTTAGGGACTCTAGACAATCTGGTGGGAGAAAAGGGCTCAGAAGGCAGTAGGGGGCAACTGTCTTAGAGACTGTGTGAAGGGGAGATCAGCTTATGTTCTATCAGTGAATCTGTTGTTAAAGATTCCTGTCCTCATGATTAGGTGATTAAATAACTAAAACAGTCATTGCAGTTGGACTAATAAAGGTGTTAATTAGTTATCTTTATTAGACAATAGTGAAAAAAGTAAGGACCAAAGACCAGAAGATTAGGCTCACTTTTGATGGTGGCTGATAGAAAGCAAGTCTGAGCTGCATCTTTGGTGGTGCAATCCTTATGACTAAGAAGAAGACACCAGTACAGAAACCTTTCTGTGGGAAAACTTTAAATAAAGAAGAGCCTTATCTCCTAGGAAACCAATTCACTCCTCCTCATTTTCTGTTCAAAAAGATGGCCAGCTTTCCCTTTTCCCATCCCCAACCCCATCCCCATTTCCTTCTTCAGAAATCTCACAGTCTAAGAAAGCAAGCAGGCATTTTAGGAGAGTGGGTTTTCTTTAAGCCAAATAGTATCCAGCTAGGGTCCAATGCCATTTCCAGATTCAGAATCCATTTGAAAAGATATTAGAATGTAGAAAGGCAGCTGCTGAATAATTACTTGGATATGACAAGGAATACAGGCTATGAATAGAAAGACAGCTGGAATATAATGCTATATAACGCTATTTTCCATAGGGCAGGATTTAGCAAATGGTGTCTCCATTACAAGAGATCTGGCTGCTTATATCTCCTGTAAGCCATTTCACTGATGCTTTCACCTCAAGGTACAGTGCCTTATAGGAGCTTTCATCTACTCATTTATTCCATGAGAGATGAACTGGGTGTCTATTATAAGCCAAACACTAGGCAGGGCACTTGGGGGATAAAGGTAAAGAAGAAACAATTAAGGATCTTACAGTATAGCACGGGAAGCAGGCACATAAATGAATACTGGATTCACTAAATAAAGAGGTGAGTACAAGGAGCAATTATGGGAAAAGAGAGGGTCAAGAAAACAGAACAGAGAGTCTTTGCACTGGTATCATAAGAACAAATAGGAGTTTGTCAAGATGGCCACTAGTGGGGGTACAGGGTGGTAGAATGACTTCCACCCCTGGGGAACAGCATATGCAAAGGCACGGAGGCATGAAACTATGCATAGAGTGCAATCGTGCAACTGCAAAAGCCGGTAATTCAATAAGGTCAGTGCCAAGGAAGAAAGGAAGAGAGATGATCACAGAGGAAGGCACCAGCTTGTGAAGGCTATGTTTTTTCTTTGTTGAGCAGTTTGGATTTTATTCCACAAGTGATGGGGGTGGTGTATGCCAGATCATCTGTGGTCTTCAGAGCCATTTCCCCTCCTTCCATGCTCTCTCTCCTGTATAGCATGAGTTGGAAATCTGGGAATCCATTTTCTAAATCCCATGTCAGCTGTATTCCAGTTTAAAGGCCACTAATTTGGAATCCTGCTAGATTCAGACAGAAAGAAATCCAGGGTCACCATTATTCCTCCAACAGTGGCAGGTAGATGTGTGAGCTCCAGCAGACCTTAGGTTTTTCTCATTCTGCTGTGTGTGAAGCACTCATTTTTGTGCTACAGGGAACTATGAACACCACCAGTGCTTTTCTAAAGTCCTTAACTTGGGCAACAATAGCCTCTTCCTTTATCCCCAGAATGCTGCTATCACATTATAGAGCAACTGGCAAACTTCAGAGCCACTGGCAACCTTTTCTGACCTACAGTCCTATAGCCTTTCCAGGGTTTTGTAAGCACCAGTTAGCAGTTTTAAATTCATTCCTGCTTAAAATACTTCACGTGGTTTCTCTTTCTGTGATCCAAACTGGAGCATTTTAGATGACCCTGGAGGCTTTGGGAAGAGAGCATTGAATAGGGAGAACACAGGGAGATCAATACACAGATTATCTCACTAATACAAAGGAGAGATGATGAAGCTCAAAATTCAATAATGAATTTTGACAATGCCAATAGAAATAAAGGAGGAAGATGAATTAAACAAGTATTTAGGACCTATGACCTACCAATGGAGGGGCAAAATAAGAGACATTTAGGAGTCTCTTGAATTTCTGGTCTGGATGATTGCACTGATGGTGGGAAATACAAAGTAAAAACAGGGAAAGTGGGACAAGGAGATCTGGCAGGCATTACAGAGGATGAGTTCAATTTAAGATGTTAAGTTTTACTGGGTGCGGTGGCTCACTCCTGTAATCCCAGTCCTTTGGGAGGCTAAGAGAGGTTTGAACCCAGGAGTTCGAAACCAGCCTAGGAAACCTGGTGAGACCCTATCTCTACAAAAATATTTTAAAATTAGCCAAGTGTGGTGGCATGCACCTGTAGTCCTACTACTTGGGAGGCTGAAGTGAGAGGATTGCTTGAGCCCAGAAGGCAGAGGTTCCAGTGAGCCAAAATTACACCACTGCACTCCAGCCCGGGTGACAGAGTGAGATCTGGTCTCAAAAAAAAAAAAAAGCTAAGTTTCTGGTCTAGATATTCAGCAGGCAGGTAGCTAAATTAACCTGAGGGTAGAGGATTTAGGCTGAAGGTATTTATTTTGAGGACCAGGAACATAGAAATAGTCAATCATGAGAGTGGGTAGAATTGATTAAAGGAAGTGTGTAGTGTGAGAAAAACAGAAAATTAAGAAATGAGCCCTGGAAAACATCAACAGTTAAAAACAAATACCAAAGAGAATCCAGTAAGACACTAAGAAGGAGTAGCAGAGAGGTGGAAGCATCCAGACAGTACAGTGCTAAGAAGGAGATCATCTGAAATCACGGGTAAAGAGATGACGATGGTATACATTATCATTGATGGAGGACATCAACTTTAAAATGTGGGAAGGACTCTGACTATTTATATTCATTCAAATGTTATTTGCTACTTTCACACACAGAGGCCTGTTTTACGCAATGTAGAAATGAAGAGATATTCTGCACCTCTTTGCAGCTTCACCTCTTCACTGAGTTTCATCTCCACTTCCACCTTCCTCTTTCATCCTAAACAGTTTTTTTTGTTTATGCCCTCATTTTATTCCTTGTGCTCTTTTCAGGGTGGTGTCAATGCATTTCTGCCATTACAAATGAGAGTTCCTGATCAAGACTTCCAAATCCGTACTCTGTATTTCTTTGACCAGGCAACATGATCGAGGGCTGTAGACTCCAAGCCTATGCAATTTTGACTTGTAGCCACTCACAGACGTATGGGTTCAACAACTGGTAAAAAGTTCTCTAGAGCTGTGTGGAAATCAGCTTAATTAGTCATGACCAGACAGTTTTATAAAATAAAATATAAGAAAGAAAAACAAAATAGAAAATACAAGCAAGGGTAAATATTATGTCGTAAAGCATTTGTTTCAGTGACAGATTCTATGTGAGTGTTTCCGTTTTACGCATGGTATGTGAGTGTTTCCGTTTTACACATGGTATGTGTTTCCGTTTTACGCATGGTATGTGAGTGTTTCCGTTTTACACATGGTATGTGTTTCCGTTTTATGCATGGTATGTGTTTCCGTTTTACGCATGGTATGTGAGTGTTTCCGTTTTACGCATGGTATGTGAGTGTTTCCGTTTTATGCATGGTATGTGAGTGTTTCCGTTTTACGCATGGTATGTGTTTCCGTTTTATGCATGGTATGCGAGTGTTTCCGTTTTATGCATGGTATGCGAGTGTTTCCGTTTTATGCATGGTATGTGAGTGTTTCCGTTTTATGCATGGTATGTGAGTGTTTCCGTTTTATGCATGGTATGTGTTTCCGTTTTATGCATGGTATGTGTGTGTTTCCGTTTTATGCATGGTATGTGAGTGTTTCCGTTTTATGCATGGTATGTGTGTGTTTCCGTTTTATGCATGGTATGTGAGTGTTTCCGTTTTATGCATGGTATGTGAGTGTTTCCGTTTTATGCATGGTATGTGAGTGTTTCCGTTTTACGCATGGTGAGTGTTTCCGTTTTATGCATGGTATGTGAGTGTTTCCGTTTTACGCATGGTATGTGAGTGTTTCTGTTTTACGCATGGTATGTGATATGGCATGCATATTTGTTCTCTCCAAATCTCATGTTGCAATGTGATCCCCAGTGTTGGAGGTGGGGCCTCTTGGGAAGTGTTTGGGTCATGGGGACAGACCTCTCAAGAATGACTTGGTACCCTCTTGGCAATAATGAGTTCACATGAGAGATGGTTGTTTAAAAGAGTCTGCAACATTGCTCCTCTCTCTCTTGTTCCTTCTCTCATGTTCTCTTTCTCTTGCTGCCTCTCTCTTGATCCGTCTCTCACCATGTAATATGCTGGCTCCCCTTCGCCTTCTGCAATAATTATAAGTATCCTGAGTCTCTCACCCAGAAGCAAATGCTTCCTGTACAGTCTGCAGAACCATGAGCCAAAGAAACCTCTTTTCTTTATAAAGTACCCAGTCTCAGGTATTCCTTTCTAGCAGCACACACATACTAGAACAGTATGTGTGATGAATCACCAGTAAATAATGGAGCAAGATCTCATAAGTGTAACATGAAAAAGAACTACCAAAGGGGATTGAGTTCTATATTAATTTGTATTTCCTCCAAAGCAGACAAGGTCTCAGATGTAGGTAGTTTATTTCCAAAATGGTCGTAGGAAACAGAAGTGAGGGAGTAGGGAAAGAAAGATAGGAAAGGGCAAAGAGCCAATAAAGTGTGCATTAAAGTGCTGGTTACCACTGTGAACATCTGGGTCTCAGTCTTGCTGAGGACACTCTGAGGAACCATGCAGAATGTGCCTCAGAATCGTCCCACTAGAGTAGAGGTTGGCAGACATTTTCTGTAAAGAGCCAGATAGTAAATATTTTTCACTTTGCAAACAATGCAATCTCTGTTGCTACTATTCAACTCTGCCATTGTAATAAGCAAGTTGCCATGATGATATGTAAATGAATGGATATGACTGTGTTTCAATAAAACTTTATTAAAAACATGTGGGCTGAATAGCACACAGGCTGAAGTTGGCCATCTCTTGCAGTAGACCACATGGAGGCTGGGTCTTTTTCCTTTTTCCACCAATTGCTTTGCCATTTGTTGAGGACTGCCCTAGGCAATCTTTTTTTCTCTGGAAATACTAAAATCTGGTTGTTTTATATTTGTTGTCACAATCCATTCTCTAATGAAATTAGTTATTGCTCTTCCAGGGCAGGCAAAAAAAAAAAAAAAAAAACCAAAAACAAAATTAATAAAATTAATAATAATAAAAGAAATTAGTTATTGCATTTTAAAGTTTTTTCTTTTACTTCTTCAGAGTTTGCTGTCTTCAGCTCTCATACCTAGCTTGGCATACATTTTACTGTTTCAAATCATTTTCTCTTAAAATTGTCCACACAGAAGATCTCACCTAATTACTCTTTCACAGTCTAAAAGACACACTGTCTCCCATGCTTTTAAGCTCATTTCCTTTTCCACGTGCTTTTCTTTTTTCTCCAAATGGATACATTCAATTACTCTCCTCTTGGGTATTTTAATTTCACACATTTTTGTACACTTAGAAAAACCATAGATTGCACTACATTCACTGGAAAATCATCAAAAGGCATTTAGATGAAAGAAAATTTTAGTAAAAACATGTCTTTTGTAGCTACATAAGCCTGAGATTGTTCCTTGTTTTAAACCACATAACTAGAAAAGAGGAGGAAAACATGGTTTCACAATTCAAATTCTTTTGAATAACTTCATTTATATAGCATTTTTACAGTTCACAGAGCTCTTTCTCATAATAGTCTTGTGATTCATACTTTTTTTATGCCTACAAGGAAACTGAGGCCTGGAGGTGAGCAGCTTTATAACTTTTACAGAGAAAGGTGGCAACAAGACTGGATCTATAATCCAATCCCCCTTTATCTTAATCCAGTATGCTTTCTGGTGTGCCTTACTCACAACTGCTGTGTGAACTGTAGAAATTTTAAGTCATTTTTTAACTACTTACTTCTGACAGGTACTATATTATATCATGCTATTCAACTCTCCCCATGGCTGGATATTTGCTATAAATGCTTGAATTTTTGTTGTTTTTCTTTGGTCATTTTTTAGGTAAGTCTCAAGCGGCTTAGATTGTTTGCAGAGATGGCTATGATACTCCATTCTGTCCCCATATGCTCATCATTTTGCCACTCCTCCCATAGACAGGGTCTATTTTTCCCTCCCCTGAATCTGGGCCAGCCTTGTGACTTGTTCTGAACAGTGGAATGCAGTGGCCCTTCCAAGCCTAGGCCTCAAGATGTCTCTTGGTGTTCCATGTGAACACCAAGGCCTCATTAATGCCATGTGAGGAAGCCTGGGCTCTTTTGGCTGAGGATGGAGGACCTATGGAAAGGGTCCCAGCCAATAGCCGGCACCAAATGCCAGGTAAATGAGTGAAGCCACCTCGGACTATTCTGCTGCATTTAAGCCTCAAGGTGACTGAGCCACATGAACGAATCCAGATCACACCAGTAGAAGAACTGTCCAGCTAAGCTCAGCCCACGGTATGGTGAGCAAATAGCAACAACAACAATTAACAACAGTTGTTTTAAGCTACTAAGTTTTGAGGGTGAGGGTATTTGTTAAGCAGCAATACATAACTGATACACTAGTGAGGAGAAATTCCATAGTCCATTTTGTGGATATAGAGATTCCCAAAGATCTGAAGCCATCTTCAGTGCCTCTTAGATTAATGAGTTTTCCTCCAATTTTGAGGAATTTTATCGCAGTTCCCCAGGCTTTTTGCAGAGCAATATCGACCTAGTAACATAAACTTATTATATTACTGTCTCACAGAATGGCTCAATCTCTCCATAGAGGTGATTTCTGGGAGCCGTCTTTACTTGTCTCTGCCCCAGTGGCCATAGCTACTTAGTTCAAGAATAGACACCTACTACAAGTTGGGCAATCAACATCTCTCTAAGGTAAATATGAAATATTGACTGGAGACCTAGAAACTAAAATCTTTGAGAACTGAGTCTGTTGACTGGTAGTGTTCTGGAAGGAAATCTATCACTACCCTGAGGTTCCAGAGCTCCGCTGGTCCCTGCCCTTCCTGAAGAGTGGGTGTTCGATTCCTCATTAGACTGTGTCACATATTCTGATATTCTTCCAATAAATCCCTTTTCCTGTGTAAGTCACCTTGAGATGATTTTTGTTCCTGACTGCTAAAAAAAAATCTAAATTAATGCAGATCCCATTCCTACCTTTGGCTGAATTAGAAGCCCATGGCTGACCCCTAAGGACTCCTCAGGGGACAGTGGTCCCTGCTCTTCTCCTGTTCAGGAGTCAGAAGGGAGCAGCTGTCCAGGAAGAAAAACTCATTTTATGATTAGATCAAAAAATTTGGCATCTCATGGTTCTTCATTGTTTCATCTGCTGCCCAAATCAGTGCCAACATGAAATAAAAGTAAGTCAGTAATGATTTAACTGATAAAAGCTCTTCCTGTCCCTGCTGCTCCACACTCTTATCATATAGACACATGGAAGTGGGATTTATTGGAAGAATATTAGAATACGTGACAGAGCCTAATGAGGAGTCAAACACCTACTCCTCAGAAAGGACAGGGACCAGCACAGCTCTAGGACCTTAGGGTGGTGATAGATTTCCTTCCGAAACACTACCATAAGACAGACTCGGCCGGGCGCGGTGGCTCACGCCTGTAATCCCAGCACTTTGGGAGGCCGAGGCGGGCGGATCACAAGGTCAGGAGATCGAGACCATGGTGAAACCTCATCTCTACTAAAAATACAAAAAATTAGCCGGGCGCGGTGGCAGGCGCCTGTAGTCCCAGCTACTCGGGAGGCTGAGGCAGGAGAATGGCGTGAACACGGGAGGCGGAGCTTGCAGTGAGCCGAGATCGCGCCACTGCACTCCAGCCTAGGCGACAGAGCGAGACTCCGCCTCAAAAAAAAAAAAAAAAAAAAAAAAAAAAAAAAGACAGACTCACTTCTCAAAGATTTCAGTTGCTGGGTCTCCAGTCAATATTCTGTATTTACCATAGAGAAACATTGATTGCCCAACTTGTACTAGGTGTTTATTCTTGGACTAAATAGCTATGGCCACTGGGACAGAGTCAAGTACTAACAGAAAGAGGGCTATCAGAACTCTGTGCTCTTCACATCCACCTGTTGGTGGCGCTGCATGTAAATGATGATTCCTATAGTTGATCTCTCAGGAAACGGGGCACATGGTGGTCTGTGGCACAGTGTACAAGGTCTTTTCCCCACTGCCTACCAAGGGAGGTGTGGCCATTATACAACCTTGTTTTCTGTGACATCAAAAATCTATACTCCTTTACATGTAACTATAATATCCTAATTTTGTATAAGAAAGCTTACTTTTAAAAGCAGTAATCTTATATAATTACCACAATTCAGGACCCAGCAAAAAGACTGCAGATAACAAAGTCATTTTCTATTCTATTTGTACACAGAAAGGTGAATGCTGTGAAACAGCTCCTGGGGGCATCTTATTTTCAGTAAGAGCTCACACAGTCCACAGCTAAATTCCACCTATTTCATTCAGGAGGAATCTGGGAATTGATTTGGTTTTGTTACTAAAAAAGAAAAATTATCTTAGTAAATGTCCAGCAAATGAGAATTAGAGAACTTTAAAATGTCATGGTAATATTTGCAAAGGATGAGTTAGAATAATATCAAGTGCCTTATTGCCAGATGTTAATGTGCTTGGGTCACTTTTTGGTTCTTTAAAAAATATAAACAAAGCATTTGAGTAAATTTAAATATTAAGGAAGTTGGGGTCTTTTAGTAAACAGTTTCAGGCTGCGACCCACAGATTGATAGCAAATATTCACCTTTGGATAAGAGCAAAGTCCCTGATTCTGATCATATTAGAACTTCTCCCTCCATTTTCAGAAACCAAAATGTTGAGTTTTCTGAAAAAGTTATGATTTAAAGAAACCATCAATTTACTCCAATTCCTTATAAAATGGAAAAAGGGAAAAAGGGAAATAATTATACAAATATGAAAGTGGAAATGTTTTTAATCCCATTCTACAAATCTTGAAGTTTAAAAGAAGTTTCCTAAAATTGAACTAAAACATGTATCATTTTTAGTTTTAGTAATCCCAAAGAGAGCACATTTCATGTGTAACATCTCTATTCAAGTTTTAAAAAATCAAACAAAAATTTCTAGACAAAAACTATCCCTTCAGCACTTTCATTAAAGTTAAAACCATTTCTGGCCGGGTGCGGTGGCTCAAGCCTGTAATCCCAGCACTTTGGGAGGCCGAGACGGGCGGATCGCGAGGTCAGGAGATCGAGACCATCCTGGCTAACATGGTGAAACCCCGTCTCTACTAAAAATACAAAAACTAGCCGGGCGAGATGGCGGGCGCCTGTAGTCCCAGCTACTCGGGAGGCTGAGGCTGGAGAATGGCGTAAACCCGGGAGGGGGAGCTTGCAGTGAGCTGAGATCCGGCCACTGCACTCCAGTCCGGGCAACAGAGCGAGACTCCGCCTCAAAAAAAATAAATAAATAAATAAAGTTAAAACCATTTCTTTTAAAATGAGCAATTACATACTGATAATAGAACCCTGTGTATACTGTGTAGTATGTACATTTTTGTACACAATATGATGGATAAAGACTACATAGATACCAAAAATATTCCAAAAAAGAGTTGAATTTGGTCAGTGGAAACTACCATTCTTTCAACAACCTATGCTCATGACCTGTGAATCATTTTTCTTTCACTTATTCACTCACTCCTTTACTTACACTTTCACTCAAAAACATTTACTGATGGCTACCGTATACAGTACCAGGCAATGTGCTAAGCACTGGGGATGAAGAGAATTAAAATACAGCTTCCATCCTCAGAAGCTTACCCTCTGATCATAGGAACTTTCCACTTTCTTACTCCCTACATCCGATCATGAAAATTGACGTAAATGTCTTTTCTTTCCATCTCTTCCTTGCCTCCATCATGATCAAGGTCATTATCTTTGCAGCTGAATGATTAAAATGGTTTTCCAATTGGAATTCCTACATCTAGCATCTTCTCTCTCC
Source organism: Trachypithecus francoisi (assembly GCF_009764315.1). NCBI lineage: Eukaryota > Metazoa > Chordata > Mammalia > Primates > Cercopithecidae > Trachypithecus > Trachypithecus francoisi. The sequence continues at coordinate 117,484,048 of NW_022681456.1, read as the reverse complement.
ACAGCTTCTTTATACCATTACATCATTCATCTTATAAAAAGATTGCTCTGATTTTGTCACATTCCTGCACAAAAGTCTTCACAGTAGCTCCCCACTTTCCCCAGGGAAAAGATGAACTCCATATTTCAACTAGTATTATCAATATTGCTAACAATTGCTTACTATGTGCCAGGCACTGTGCTAAACACTTTATGCATTATTTCATTTATTTCTCATGACTGCCTCTCAAGGCAAGAACTGTCACCTTCATTTTATAAATGAGAAAAATTAACCCAAGAGGTGATCAATGACTTTCCCAAGGTCACACAGAGAGTAGGTAGCAGACTGACACCAAAATGCATATTCTTAACCACCCACAGACCCAGAATTCTCCTCTTGATTCAGTCTTAACTCTGCAAGCTTTGCCTCTGTGCAACCTTTGCTTCTGCTGGGCATCCCACGCACCTGTCCTTTACCTTCTCCATGCCTTCTAAATCTTACTCACATTCATTCAAAGCCCAATTTAAATCCCCTCTCCTCTGTGAATTCTTTCTAGACCACTCTAGTCTTCATGCTATCTTCTCTACCACTCATTTGGCACTGAGAGATGTTCTATACCATAGTTTTTACATAAATATCTCATATGTCTCAGGTACAACAATGAAAATCTCTTAAGAGCATTTAGAGGCAGAGTCTCTTTCTGTCACCCAGGCTGGAGTACAGTGGCTCACTGCAACCTCCACCTCCCGTGCTCAAGCAATTCTCCCACGTCAGCCTCCCAAGTAGCTGGGACTACAGGTGCAAGCCACCACACCAGACTAATTTTTGTTTTGTTTTGTTTTGTTTTGTAAGTAGAGACAGGGTTTCACCATGTTGGCCAGGCTGGTCTCAAACTCCTGACTTCAAATGGTTTGCCTGCCTTGGCCTCCCAAAATGCTGGGATTAAAGGTGTAAGCCACCATGCCCAGCACCTCATAGATTCTTTTTTTTTTTTTTTTTTTTTGAGACGGAGTCTTGCTCTGCCACCCAGGCTGGAGTGCAGTGGCCGGATCTCAGCTCACTACAAGCTCCGCCTCCTGGGTTTACGCCATTCTCCTGCCTCAGCCTCCCGAGTAGCTGGGACTACAGGCGCCCGCCTCGTCGCCTGGCTGGTTTTTTGTATTTTTTAGTAGAGACAGGGTTTCACCGCATTAGCCAGGATGGTCTCGATCTCCTGACCTCGCGATCCGCCCGTCTCGGCCTCCCAAAGTGCTGGGATTACAGGCTTGAGCCACCGCGCCCGGCCCCCCTCATAGATTCTTAATGAATATATACAGGTTTTGTGGTGCCACTCACATAATACACACTCAATAAATTAACGATACATGAGCAAATGAAGAGTTTAGAGGGAAGTCTATCACTATTTAAGTGATTTTGATGCAGAAAACATTCTCCTGCCACGCTTGGTGAAAAGGTTGCTGTATGAGGTGTTGTATCTCTCTTTTCCAGCATGTCATAGAGAACAGAAACTTCCAGGACGTTACAGGACTTCCCCAAATCCTGCCCAAGTATTCAAACCAAAAAGGATTATTAAAAAATCCCTACCCTGGGCTGGGTACAGTGGCTCATGCCTGTAATCCCAGCATTTTGGGAGGCCAAGGTGGGTGGATCACGAGGTCAGGAGATAGAGACCATCCTGGCTAACATGGTGAAACCCCGTCTCTACTAAAAAAATACAAAAAAAAAAAAAATTAGCTGGGCATGGTGGCAGGTGCCTGTAGTCCCAGCTACTTGGAAGGCTGAGGCAGGAGAATGGTGTGAACCTGGGAGGCAGAACTTGCAGTGAGCTGAGATCGCGCCACTGCACTCCAGCCTGGGCGACAGAGTGAGACTCTGTTAAAAAAAAAAAAAAAAATCCCTGCCCCCTGATCCTCAGTCTGAATAAGATCTATGTGAAACTTTAGCCCCAGGGTCTTAGCAAGCTCCAAGATAAAAACAATGGACTTCCCAAACATTTGACAGCAACACAGTCTGGTTATGACTCAGTGATTACAGAGGCTGAGGATTCCTACTCTCTCCTCAAAGTGCAAGGAATGGTTTTAATTACAGCTCCAATCTAAGCCACTTGGAGGCCTCTAGGGACCACAGAGCTACCAGCATGCTAGCCATGTCCTTGCAAACTGATATCCCCTCCCCATGCATGGTGGAAAAGGATGACCACCCTGCATGCAATATTGGAAGTTGGCCAACTGGACAGTGATCTCCAGTTGCTCATCTTATTAGTGATTCTGCCCAGTAGCAAGACAATACAAAATATCTGACACCATCCTTATCTTTGGGAATTAGCAGCAGAGCAGGGTCCATGCCTTCACTTCTTTGCTAAAAAAAAAAATGGCGTATGACTTGACAATGGAAGATTCTGGACAGAGCCTAAGATGGCCTAAAGTAGGCACTATTTTTTCTGAGGAAGGGAAGAAACAGTAAAGCTTGAGGCATGTTGGATACATGTTCTCTGGAAAAGAACTGGTAATACATTACATTTGGAACTAGACTTTTCAGTTTTCAAAGTGGTTTCATAAAGTGTTATATGACCTCAGCCTCTATCAACCCTAGATGGCTTGGGCAGCTTATGTATCCTCCATTCAACACAGGTGGTAACGAAAGCCCTAAGCTTTGCTGGGGATCTCACAATTAGTGATTGTCAGAGCCAGGGCTAGAACCTTTTAGTCTCTCACATTTCCTCTAGCTGTAGGGCCAGTCACATCACATGGTTATTTCCTAAGACTGAAGGAGTTGTAATATAAAATTGCTTGGTTAGGTTGGCTCTTTTTTTTTTTTTTTTTTTTTTGCTTCCATTCCTGTTTCAATTTGCTCACTTTCTATTCCTTCCTTCCCACCTTCCTAGGCCACCCCCTCCCTCCCCCCACACACTGTCTCTCCTAAGCTTGCTTCAGATGCTACTTCACTGGCAGCCTTGGCTGCAATCTCCTAGACTCACAGCCAACACTTGGAGCTCACAGATTACAGAGCTGTGTCCTCAGACTGCCTGTTGCTTTTTCTCAGGGTTGGATGGATGAATTGCTTTCTTTTTTTTTTTTTTTTTAATGGAGGAGAAATGTTAGAAAGGGAGAGGAAAAGAACTGAAAAATTCTAGAATTAACAGCTATTTATTTTTACCCCAAGAAGGCCCCAAATTATCTAATGCTAACTCCTTAGGTTTGTGATGGACAAGTAAGAGACATTTGGCAGGGGGGTAGGAGGGAATACTCCAGGATAAAATGCTTTCAGTGTTATGCTGTTTTGTTCTATCTTACTGGCTATATTAGTCTGTTCTCACTCCTATAAGAACATACAGGAGATTAGGTAACTTGTAAAGGAAAGAGGTTTAATTGACTTACAGTTCTGCATGACTGGGAAGGCCTCAGGAAACTTACAATCATAATGGAAGGCAAAGGGGGAGCAAGGCACCTTCTTCACAAAGCAGCAGGAAGGAGAAGTGCCGAGCAAAGGAGAAAGAGCCCCTTATAAAACCATCAGGTCTTGTGATAACTCACTTATTATCAGGAGAACAGCATGGGGGAAGCCAATCCCATGATTCAATTACCTCCACCTGGTCACTCCCTTGACACATGGATATTATGGGGATTATAGGAATTACAATTCAAGATGAGATTTGGGTGGGCACACGAAGCCTAACCATATCACTGGCCAACATCTTAGCATCTAATAATGAGAAAGATAGAAACAGAGCTCTCATATTACTCAGACAGTTTACTGCCAAATTGTGAACAAGAGTCATCAGAGCAGGGTGAGACAGGCAGGGAACTGTCAATCAGCCTCTCTGACTACCATTAAATTCACACTTGCACACAAAGCACATATGAGCAGTGAACGGGAATAAGAGGAAATCTGAAGGCTAAATTGTCATTCTCCCCAGAGGGAGAAAAGTTCTGAAACTGTCAAAGCAAAGGTTCTACTTTGGTCTTCTCTTTCTTTCACATCAAAATTGTCCACACAACTCCTGCCATGACTGACGCTTCCACTGAGCTTCTCAAGGAGAAATGGCGACTCGGCCCTCCCATGCTTCCCAAGGAATAAAGACTGTACCTGAACTGAGCGTTGCTGTGGGATCCGCTTGTTACTGGTAGGCTAATAAGAGAAAAGATTCACTGCTGTGAACCAAGTAAATAAACATGCCTGGGAAACACTATGGCAGCAGATAACACTGAGAGAAAAATGAGAATCGGTACTATTTTTAGTGGCAGCTTTCTGATGATAATTGTACTTGAAGAGCAGCTAGCGTGAACAATATAAAGGCAAAGTTAATTTCAGATCCTAAGCTTGCTGCACTGTTCTTGGATTATTTGAAATACAGTGTAATCCACAGTCATTTTAACTGTGTGACAAGGAAATCTGGGGACACCCTAAGTAGCTGCTGGGAGGCTCGGGGGTAAATGAGAGTAGAGGAAAGTTGATCATAGAAACATATTTTATTTTTATAATATCTTATAGAGTGTATCCCGGCTCCCTTTCAGGCTAACATTTACTGGAGACTTACGTTCCAGGTACCATGTTAACTACTCTAGTGAGAATGATCTCATTTAATTATCACAGCCTGTGAGGTAGATGTTATTGTTTCCAGCTTACAGAAGCCAAGCAGCTTATAAAGATGGAGCTAGAATTTCAACCCAGTCTTTCTGACTCTAGAGTCAAATCACTGTGCTAGTGTAGATGGAGAAAGGAGATTCTGGGGCTCAAAAAATAATGCCCCCAAATGAAGGCCCCAACAGCAGCTTCAGAAGCAAAACCTTTTCTCTAACCTTCTCCTGCCTTCATCTCTGTCAGTCCCATTCTCCCCCAAGGCTAGTCATAAAAACTAGAATTTCTCTTTCCCAGAGTGGGACATAGAAGCCAGAATCCCTTTTTCCCAAAGCCAGTCATAAAACCTAAAACTATCACTCTAACTTTCCCTCCACCTTATCTATGTAAAAACCAGCCATACAGAAATTATCTGACCTAACCTGTTTGATGATAGGTCATAAGACCCCCATTCCAGAGAGGGTCCTGCCGCACACCCAGAAGGAAGAAATGCACACTCAGAGAGGCCAAAAAGCATCTGGACAGACAGGCCTTGCTGGGTTTCCCCAGTGTCTATTAGCATTCAATCATGCCCTTTTTGTCCAACCATATTTCTATAACAGAAGGCTGCCCCACATTTTGTTGAACCTCAGCATAAAAATGGACAATTTCCCCTATGTCTTTGGGTCTTCATTCTGAAGACTCCTGTGTATACACATTAATGTGTATGCCTTTTCTGCAATTAATCTGTCTTTCATGAGTTGATTTTCAGCAAACCTTCAGTGGGCCAAAGTGAAAGCTCTCCTTTGGCCCCCACAGTAATAACTCCCCCTTCTACTTTCTGTCATTTGCTATAAAAAAGAATCATGTCCTAATACCTGTGCTGACCTACCCATCCATCCCTGAGAACAGGACCCAGGGCTGCTCTTGGGAGCAGAGCTGTCCCAGTGAGCCAGAGGTAATGATGGCTACAACTTTCCCGGCACAACTGGAATGCCTCCCTGTGGATCTACACAACTAGGGTCCCTCTCTCATCCTGAGCCCAGGCCCCAGTTTCACAGCACAGCTGCTGTCATCCCTTTATCCTGATCAGAACCCTGAGACACAGGCAGTCAGGGCCCACTCTAACCACAGCTCTGCTGTCACCTATGGAGCAGGATGGCTCGGAGAGTCTTCCACAGTCTACAAAACTCAGTCTCTCCTTCCTTTTCCTGCCCTTAAGCTACGAAGTGGCCAGATTCAGGTTCATTCAATACGTGTATGAACACAAACAACCTTCATTCATATAAACTATACCAAAGGCTGGGCTCACAGGATCAGTAAGGAACAAATTCTCTCCACATTTTATGAGACTCTGAATATTAGTGTTCAACGTGTAAATACAGGTCCCACTGTTGGGGTTCCATCCATGAATATTGCTGTGGACCTGTATTCAAAAACATTCAGATTAAGATGAGAGCCAAATCAAGCTGCAAGCATAGGAGAGAGGGGAAAAATCCCCATTGTGAAGGAGGCAGGTCTAAGAAGCTTTGCAAAGCACAGCATGCTTGCTGACAGACCACAGGGTGCTGTGACGTGGTGCTTCTTATCTCATTTTCAATAGCCTGTGGAGATACTTTTCTTAAGAAGGAAAAAAATCATAACTTCATAAAGGAATTTAATGAGACAATAGTTTTTGCCTTTAAGGAAAAGTCTTATCCTGATAACCTACCTGGAATACTTTGTATCATTTTAAGAAAATTTCAGTTCTAAGTGACAGAAGATCCAACTCAAACTAGCTTGTGGGAACTTGTTAGTGGATGCAACAGGCCTAGAGCTAGCTTCTGGCACATATGAATTGAAGGACACAAACTGTCACCAGAATCTGTCCTCATTACCTACCTAGGTTCTGTTCTCCTTCATGTTGCTTCCACCGTGAGTGTCCACCTGGTGACGGATAGGACCATCAGCAGGTCCTGTCCTAACACTCTCCAGAGTTCAGGGGCGGTTTGCAGAATGAGTCTTCTGGGTGCCACTCTGATTGGCCTGGCTTGTTTCATGCACTCATCCTTCATCATATCGCTGTGGCCAAGGACATTCAGTGCATTTTCAGCCAAATTGAATCCCATGTCCACCCACAGAACCATAAGGGGTTTAGAAAGGAAAGGTCCCCAATGGAAATTCAAGGAACTATTTCTAAAAAATGGCGGGCGGGGGAGGGGGCAGGGGGGAAGGCCTAAAACCAGTAGAGGTTCTCTCTCAGCATCTTCTTATAAAACAGAAGTACTTGTATTCATTTATTAAAATTATTCAGTGCTGATACATAAAACATTTAACTATGAGTACATTTAGGCTCCCCCCTGCCATGAGTATTTTTAGATGGACCTAACATATTGGCACATATTTTTAAGATTTGGGTACCCACTGGTATGAAAATGTGTCCAAAAATGATTTAGGCCTAAAATTAAAATCAAAGACCAAGACCAAAGAATCTTGTATTTCTATCTCAGATTGGCTCCTAACTCATGTTATCCTGATAAATTTACATAAATGTTCTATACTATTCTCTTTATTTCCAGTTTGCCTTCCTCTCACAAAAGATATGCCTGCAGGTCTTTGGTATTTTTACTTTGTATTAAATGCAAAGGTATGTAACTCTAAGAGATTTTCAACGGAGATAGTGAAGGAGATTTGCCTCTTTTTATAAAATGATTCATATATTTTCTGTTGACTCCTCCAGATCCACACTCCCTGATTTTCCAACCTAATCTCTGCCCTGGAGACACTGACTTATATGATCTACATCAATGGGCTCTCTTATTCTTATTGGGTTTCAGCCAATGGGGGGACAGGGTGGAAGATCAGGAGAGAAAAAGACTAAGAAGCAAGCTGAACCCCTCAACCAAAAATCACATTGCCTAAAAAAGATGTCCTTTCTATCTGACTCTCTTCCTGAAAGTTCTAATAGTTGTTCCCTCCCCTTGCACCTGCAGGCCCCTAGCTCCTGCACCATCCACCCAACACTTTCCCACACCTTTGTAAATAGTCTCTTCATTAAACTCTTCTCCCATTTTTCTCATTTGAGGGTGTCATTTATTTCCTACTGCAACCATGATTAATACATCGGTAAAATGTTGACAGGGGGAGAAGAAAAAAATGGAAAGGTGACAGAAACTTCAGATTAAGAAGTAGACCTAATTAATTATCTGATAAACAATAAAAATGCTATAAGTAGGTCCAACCAATTTGATGTTTGGATTAATTTACATTTTCATTTCAATAAGCCCTTCAAACCCTCACATTAAAGGTGGAAATCAAAAGACTAATAACAACACTCATTGAAAATTTTCCACTTCAGAGGGAGTTTTAGCACATACCTATCATAAATCTCTTAGCTCCATTTTTGGTAAACAAGAGAGATCAAAGAAATGAGGCAGTAATTCAGGAGGATGCCAAGGAAGACGGAAGATTTTCTATTTGAACTCTTTCCTTCTACTTGCTTCTTTCACAACAAGTGCCATTCACAACCCCTATGTTCATTTCCAACTCAGAGGAATCAGCTGTTTCCACAGGATCATTAATGTTTTTCAGAGCATTCTCTTTACCAAGGTTCAGACACGATTGTGATCATAAGAAGATGGGCAGGAAGGGAACCAGAAAGTTGCAGAGGGATAGAAGGGGTGAGATGAAGACGTGAGAGAATGAGAGGACGGGGGAGGAGAGCAGACATGAGAGGCGGGCACTGGTGAGACTAGACGGCAGGTGGGAGAGGGGCTTCAGAAAATGGAATGGACAAGAGAGGAACGGAGGGACGAGACGGTCAGACCACTGGATATTATGCAAGGAAATTTAATTTTGTGGGAAGAGGACTGGCAAAGACTTCATGGTTGCTCAGTAACCAGAGAGCAATACCCTGGAAGTTATTTAACCTACCTTCTATTGGGAACAAGAGTTACTGTCCGGTATGGTTCTGTGAATGCGTCCTAAGAAGAGCTGATAAATCCATACTTGCCTGCTCTTTGTCAGATCAAATGACATTTTCTGTTCATAAACAGAGGGTGTTGGGCTGTCACCTTAGGTGATCTAATGGATCTGAGGAACAATTAAAATTAGATGAAGGGAAAAGTCAGGGGTTAGCCTTAAAACTCCCCTGCTTTTAATCGGCATTAATTTTCCTATCAGGGGTCACTTTCCCTATGGCTGAGCCAGAGGAACTGCTTAGATAGTGGAACATGTTTCCTTCTCCCTGGTCTGCAAATCCCTGCTACTGCTGCTGCTTGTTTATTTGTTTACAGTTAATTATGTTTTAAAGACAGTGGTAAGAGATCCAAGGAGTAAGAAAACATATTTGTTTCATCTTCTTGGCTGATGGACTTTCTTAAGTCTGATTTTTTTTTTTGTCTGCCCCCATCCAAGGTGGCTGCTTTCAGTTCCCCAATGATTCTGCATTTTAACGAAAAGTGTGATCCTCTTCCATTCAGTTAGTATAATTGTTACCCAGACAAATCACTATAATTAAAATCAATTTAAAAGTCAGAACCCACCTGCAACCATATGTTAAACCAGCCTTTGGATAAGGAAGTTGGTATTTTCATTTTGTATTAAATGCAAAGTTGTGTAACTACAAGAGATTTTCAATGGAGATAGTTAAAGAGATGTGCTTCTTTTTAAAAATGATTAATTATAATTCACATGTGTCTGAAAAGAAATTATTTGACCCTTAGAAAAACATTTTCATTAAACAGAATCTACCATTAATCAGGCTGCTAGTGAGTGGATTTAGTATTGACAAAGAGAAAGTAATGGAAATGAAAAAAAATTTTAAAAAAAAAGATCCTTTCAGTGGATGTTTGAAATAAGACTAAAACATGGAAGGCTCCTGTAAGAGAACATTTCGCGCTGTCTGGCTCCCCTAACTCTTTCTGCTTCTCTCTCACACACCATGGGGTGGCCTTCACAGACTTAAACCAATCAGCCTATTCCTTCCCCTGACCATAGTGATTTGATTACGAGGCAGAGTCAATGAAATGTTTGCTAGAACTTCTGGGAAGGAGAAAATTCTTCTCTCGTCTACAGGAGCCATTTAAAGAGACTTTCTTGTCCTGGAGTGTGTGATTTGAAGATGTAAGTTTTAGGACTGCTGTAGAATTTTGCAATCCAGAAGGGAGATCTGGAGCAGTTGCATCACTTCAGTGACATCAGTTGAGATGTTAGATCAAGTTAGTGCTACCTCTGGATTTTTCAGCCATGTGTACCCACATTTATGGCTTAAGCTAATTTAAGTTGAGTTGTCTGTCACTTGCAACCACAAGAATCCTGGCTGTGCTGAGGCCAGGTCAGATCTCCCCCAGTGAGTGATTCAGTGGAAGGAGTGTCAATACCTGCATTACTGGGACGGTGTATTAGATCAGGGATCCTGGGCCTGGCTGAGTCACCAGAATCACCTGGGAACTTCTTAAAGGTACATTTAAAAAAATTTAAAGATCAATGATTTTTAAAACAAATCAATTAAAACAAACAAGTGATTTTAGAAAGGGAACCAAGATAAGCATAATTCATGAGCTATAGCTAAGAGATAAGGAAATGTTAGAAGATGAGGGCAAACGAAGGCAAGTTTAATTCTCTTTAATTCTCTTTTTTGACTGTTATTTATTTGGAGTCACCTAAAAGCAAAGTACTATTACAAAACTCAGTAGAATTGATTACAAAGCTGTATAAGACAAAATCTATTCACTCAAGGGATTTTTTTTAATCACTAGAGAAACTAAACATGTACACTTATAAGTCCATCACTCACAAGGCAAGTGCTGAGAAATACTTTCCATAGTCTTTAGCAGCTTACTAAGCATATTCACACTCATCATATCATTTGATTCTCACAACAACCCTTTGAGATAGGCAGTTGCACTTCTCTATTTGGCATAGATTTTTAAAAAACTGAGACTAAAAGTGTGCAAAGATAAATATAAATGAATGTCACTGTGGCATTATTTAAAAGAGGAGGAAACAGAAAACTGCCTAAATATCAATAGCAAAGTGGCTAAATACATTTTGTAGTTCCATAAAACAGAATGGTGGGCACTGTTAAAATAATGAGGTAAAGTTCTTGTTCTGGGTAAAATGGAGTAAGCACACGCCACTCCATCTTCCACTGAAGTAGGATTGCCAGATGTATCAAATAAAATGCAGGATGCTTAGTTAAATGTGATTTTTCAGGTAAGCAATAATTTTTAAATATTTCCCTTGCAATATTTAAAATAAACTTATACTAAAAAATTATATAGGATGTCTTATATTTTACCTGGCAACCCTATACTGAATGCCATTAAAATGCTAGACAAAACGCATGGCAAAATTATCTGAAAACTGAAAAGTAAATGGTAGCAGGCAGATTTCTTGGATAGTTAGGCATTTGTGAGCAGGACAGGAGAGGGCCCCGCCCCCTACGAATGTCAGGTGATGATGGTCAGGTGGTTGTTAAACTGTCTCTCTAAAATCATAATTGGTCACAGCTGGCACCAGAGAAGGACCGTCTAGGTGATGATGGTCAGGTGGTTGTTAAACTCTCACTAAAATCATAATTGGTCACGGCTGGCACCAGAGAAGGACAGTCTAGGTGATGATGGTCAGGTGGTTGTTAAACTGGCTCTAAAACCATAATTGGTCACAGCTGGCACCAGAGAATGACAGTCTCCCAATAGATAGATAACACCTAGGGCTGGTGATCAGCAGCTTCTTGATAAGATCTCAGGAGACGGGCAAGTGCTCTCAAGCACGCACACTAAGAGTCAAAATGGCAGGAAACCTTCCTCTGGGAACTCTCCACTGGTAAGGGGAAAACACCTCAAGTGAGCATGCACACGACTTCAGTGAACACACGGCGCATGCGGCCCCACCCGAGTGCTGGCAGGCCGCTGCGCATGCAGACAGCCCACCTCAAGAAAAAATCAAGGAGAAATGAAAATCCCAGAATTATGCCAATGTATAAAACCCAAAGTCAAGGGCCGAACCAGACACTTAGATTTCTCAAGTTGCCTGCTTGGCCCTCTTCCACATGTGCTTTACTGCCTTTCATTCTTGCTCTAAAACGTTTTAAGGCCGGGCGCGGTGGCTCAAGACTGTAATCCCAGCACTTTGGGAGGCCGAGACGGGCGGATCGCGAGGTCAGGAGATGGAGACCATCCTGGCTAACACGGTGAAACCCCGTCTCTACTAAAAAATACAAAAAACTAGCCGGGCGTGGTGGCGGGCGCCTGTAGTCCCAGCTACTCGGGAGGCTGAGGCAGGAGAATGGCGTAAACCCGGGAGGCGGAGCTTGCAGTGAGCTGAGATCCGGCCACTGCACTCCAGGCTGGGCGACAGAGCGAGACTCCGTCTCAAAAAAAAAAAAAAAAAAAAAAACGTTTTAATAAACTTTCACTCCTGCTCTAAAACTTGCCTTGGTCTCTCACTCTACTTTATGCTCCTCAGCTGAATTCTTTCCCCCAAGGAGGCAAGAGTTGAGTTTGCTGCAGACCAGTCAGATTCACCACTGGTAATAGAATGAGAAAGAAAAACTCAAATTATGAACAATCTAGCGGTAAACTTCCTGAGTTTTTCATTTTGTTTTTGTTTCTCTTTCCTTATCTTCAAGCCTAGGCTGAAAAGCAACCTAAACCCCAGAGCCGTGGACTCACGACAGAGCAGGTGCTCCAAAAGAAGCCTGCTCTTTCTGATCTGAGGAGTGAGAAATGGGCCCCTTTACAGGACAGAGAAAATGAGAGAAATGCCCTGCATTCCTTCCTTCCTTCTTTCCTCCCTTTCTTCTTTCTCTCCTCCCTCTGTCTTTTTCTCCCTCTCTCTGTTTCTCCTTCTTTCTCTTTCTCTTTCCTAACCAAGACTCAAAGCAAGGTACAGTCCACAGAAAAACAAAGTCAACAGAAAGCAGGTAGGATGCAAAGCAGCTGGATGATGGCAGTTTTGACCAATAGGCACATGAAACTCTGAGGAGAACTTCTCTTTGGCAAAAGATCCACTTCATACTTTTGTATTCAAGAAAAGTCAAGATGTGTGTGTATATATACACACACACACAAATACACACATATACACCCCCAAAGGACCAGAAAGAAGTACTCCTGGATGCCAGAGAGTGCTGGGGAGATTAAATAGAGGAAGCCACTCAAAAAAGGATCCTATATATCTGTGACTAAATTCTGGGCTCACCCTTGAAGTGTGCATGCATGGAAATGATCTTAAACAATATACTAGCTCGAGAGCTGAACTGTGGGATAGAATGCCACTTAGGTCCCAGATTACCTACTGGGTGGCACACACACAGTGTGGATTTGAATAATTTTCCAAAAGCTTTGAAAACAGTCCACAGAAAGCAGGTAGGAACATGCAACCTAAACATAACAAGTTTAAATGCCTTATGAGGTGGCCAGCCTCCAAGATGGCCCCCAATGACCCCACATCCTGGTATTCACACCCTCTCCTTTGCATACTCTACCAAGGTTGGTCTGCATAGCCAACAGAGTAGGGCAGAAGTGACTGCTTGTCTCTTTCAAGATTACAAGACTGTGGCTCCAGTCTTGGGTTCACTCTCTCCTGATCACTCTATCTAGGGGAAGTTATGTCATGAGCAACCCTACAGAGAGGCCCACGTGGGTGGTGCAGAACTGAAGTCTCCTGTCAGCATTCAAAGGAGCGAGCTTGGAAGTGGATCCTCAAAATCCAGTCAAACTTTGATTGCAGCATCATGAGATATCCTAAGCCAGAAGCACTGAGCTAAGTTGCTCTTAGCTTTCTGACCCTCTGAAGCTGTGAGATAATGTTTGCTGTGTTAAGCTACTGGGGTTTGGCATAATTTGTTATGCAGCAGCAGATAACTAATATGCCTACCAAAACAAGCAAGCAAAAAGCAACATTCTCCATAGGATTCAAACAAGACACAGAGTCATATAACAATCAAAACGTCAATGATGCAATCCAGATTACTTGACAAAAGAACTGAGAAAAATCTCAACAATTTGCAAGGAAAAAAGATAATCAACAATAAGGAGCAAACAACCCAGTTTCAAAGAGCTGGCAAGGATGCTAGGTTTACCCCTAAGTAGATTATTTTTAATGTGACTATTGAAAAACTGTATTTTTACTTTGTTTTCCAAATCCCTATTGCTAGTACACAAAAATATGACTGACACTTTTATGTTGACCTTGTATCCTGTAGTGTTGTTAAATTCATGTACGCAGCCTTTTAGCAGATTCCTTGAGATTTCCTATGTAGACACAATCATACTAAGCAAAAGGATCCAATTTCCAAATGTTACATAATATATGATTCCATTTATATGACTGAAAAGGGCCAGAGGTTACAGGTGGGGAGAGGTTCTTAACACAAAAGGGTAGAACAAGGGAATTTTTGAAGTCATATAGATGTTCTTTATTCTGCATATGTGTTGGTGCACATATACAATATATACATACACAAATCCATATATGTGCTTAAACTCAAAACTGCATTTCAAAAAAATTCTATGTGTGCACATTTAAAGCAATAAAAACTATAAAAATGAGAGAAGCCTGTAATATATATTGCTTCCCATAAAAAGTCTCAAAAGTTGTTGTATAGTATTACATATTCTATTATAGGGAAAATGTTTGTCTGAATGTTTATGTGTGTGTGTGCCTATGTGTTTGTAGATATGCATCATGTAAGTATAGATATATCTTTAAGAATCCAAAGCAAATTATTAACAGAAGTGGAATTGGGGAGGAGTAAAATATTTTACCTGAGTAAACTTTTTTATTTTTTATAACCAACTTGTATTGTAAATCATTCAAATTAAGATTTGTGTAATGAGAGAAGTTGAGGCCCAGATACACTGTCTTACCCAAGGTCACACAATGTCATAATCAAAAGGATTCTAACATTAGATGCCTAATGTTCTTTTCAATAAATCAGAGGCAATGGATTCTAAAGAAAATCAGAAAGGGGAAACTGTGCAGTTAGGAAAGGTTTTGCGGAGGAAGAGGCATTTTGAGCCATGCCTTAAAGGATTAGAAAAATTTCAAAGATGTAGATTATGGGAGGAAATTTTTGGTGAGGAGAATATCTTAAGCACTAGAGCAGGGTCAGGAAAAAATAAAGCCTGTTCAGAGTAGTTCAGATTAATTAGATCAATTATATAGATATACATATGGCATTAGTACAAAATGATGCAGAGATTTTGCAGAGCATGAGAACTTTGAAAAAGCTCTATGATAATTAGGATTATATTAATAGGTTTCAGAGGAATTTCAGGGGAAGTAGAAGGGAAAGAAGCCAGAGTGCAGGAGGTTAAGGAACAAGTAAACGATGTGTCAATAAGACACAGGGATATGTTTAGATGAGAAAGAAAATTACATGAAAGTAATTTAAAGGGAAAGTAGTATCAGTGAAAGAATTGAAGGAGGATAAGCTTTATGATAATTGATAATGGGCATGTTTCAGACAAAAAGAAATATGGGCAAGTGAAAAAAGAAAAGAAAAGCACCAAAGAGGCAGCATTGATGAAATAAGAGCCAACAGGAGGGTGAACATAGAGATAAGCGTATAGCTTTGCCTCTGAGAGTTGCTTCTTGATTGATTGCTTGTTTCACTGATGAAACAAGGACCAGTAAGAGATGAGGATAGAAATGGAGGTATTAGCCTTGCTTTTGAGACTTGTAGAGGACTAAAAGGGATTTTTGGAAATCACAAAGAAGAAATGTGGAAGATAATATGGCAGATTGTATTTTTCTCAGGTGGCTGCAACCATATCTACCACCCTACATGCTCTTCTTGCAATTTGATTTTTGGCATTTCTCTCTTTAAAAGGTAGGGTCAATTGCCTTTCCCTCTTAAATATGGGTGAGATTTGTGACCATTTCAACCAATAAAGTGCAGCAGATATGAAAGCTAGGATAGAGGTTAGCATATAAAAGAAAACGCAGCTTCTACCTTGCTCACTGGAACAGTCACGCTTGAACTATCACTACTCAGTAAGTCCAAAGACTTTGAGTCTGCTATCCTATAAGAAAGACAACCCACATGGAGAAGTCATATACAGGTGCTCTAGTCTACAGTATATGTCTTTGTTCCTCTTGTCCCATCCACCAGACATGTGAGTAAATGAGTCTTCCAATAATTCCAGCTCCCCGGTCATCCCAGTTAAGACCTCAGATACCATGGAACAGAGGTAAATCATACTCACTGTATCCTTCCTAAATTCCTGACACACAGATAATGAAGTAGTTGCTGTTTTATGCCACTAACTTTGGGGTGCTTTGTTAAATAGCAATAATCAGAACAGAGCACCTCAACTTATTAGAGAACCACTGTTCTGTATTTAATGGGTTATGATGCAGGCTGAGAAAGAGGTAGTAAAAGATGAATCCTGGCCTCAGGAAGTTTACAATCAGAAGACAAAATAAGACATGTACATAACCACCTAATCACTCATAAGCATGTATAACCACCCAATAAGGCAGGAAGTCAGCAGTGCTGCTAGTGACAACTTTCTCAACAACCTTTCCTTCCCTGACAACCTCTCCTAGAGAGAGTAAGGAAGCTCAGGGTGGGACTAGGGTTTCAATGAGTTAAAGTACTTGGAATAAACTATTACAGTGAATGTTCTAGAAAGGCAACAAGACATGACTAAAAAGATAGTTCAAAATCAATGAGGCCACAGCTGGATTTAATAGCACAAATTTGGAAAGGGCCATATCAGCTCAGTTGGATTACGTCCTCTAGCAATGTTTAACAGTTTGGAAAAAGAAGTCCAAAATTCAACAGTGGAAAAGAGCTGAATTTTATCTGTCATGACAATTACTTGCACACTCCTTGATTCATTTAGCAAATATTTGTTAAACACCTACTCTATGCCAGGCACTATGCATGATAGAATGAAAGGGGGAATACAGCTGAGTATTAAAATATACTGAAATAGGAGGGCTTTGTGAAAATTTTGATAAGTTTTTTGAATGGAAATGAGATAGGTCTTCTTTCTAGTAATAGCATTAAAATGAGTATAAATATCACAATTAAAAGGAAGTAAGCCTGAGATAAATTAAGGCCCCTCACACTCATAAGATTCTGTAATTTGGTAAGGCCTTAAGTGAGGTCTAAGGGAGGGTAATAGTTACAAGAAAGTCATAACTGGATAGTATTTGAGATTTGTTCAAATTAAATTTTAACTTCCTCTCGGTTCTGACTTATTTTCCTCTGAGCCACCAAACAACAGTTAGTCTGAAGATGGACAGTGGCTATGACTTCAAGAATAAGTAGGCCGGGCGCGGTGGCTCAAGCCTGTAATCCCAGCACTTTGGGAGGCCGAGACAGGCGGATCACGAGGTCAGGAGATCGAGACCATCCTGGCTAACACGGTGAAACCCCGTCTCTACTAAAAAATACAAAAAAGCTAGCCGGGCGAGGTGGCGGGCGCCTGTAGTCCCAGCTACTCGGGAGGCTGAGACAGGAGAATGGGGTAAAACCCAGGAGGCAGAGCTTGCAGTGAGCTGAGATCCGGCCACTGCACTCCAGCCCGGGCAATAGAGCGAGACTCCGTCTCAAAAAAAAAAAAAAAAAAAAGAATAAGTAATTATTTCCCAAAAATATATTTCAAAGTTTGGCTGGATTTCTTTTCAAGGAAGTTATGTGTAGCCCATCTAAAGACTTATGTCTCATATTAATTATATTTTACTGGTCTGATAATTGAAAATGGTACCTTCCTGTTTTACTTTTCAATTCCTTAGGAACTGATGAAGTTGAACATATTTTCATTAGCAATTGTCCACTTGGGCTTCTTGCTTTTTAAGTTGCCTTTTCATATACTTTGCCCATATCGCTACTGTATTCTTGTCAAGTTTTCAAAAATATATTTGGGGTTTATATGTGGTTTCTGTTTTAAAAAAAAGGACTGATATTTCACATGTTTTGAGTTTAAAAGAATCTTTGGTTCTCTAAGAACTGAAGAAAACTGTCCTGACATTATCCTTTTCATGAGTTTTTAAAAATAATCTCAGCTGTTCTGGAATGCTTATTCCAAGTCTTCCTGGCACATACTGGTGACCTTTGTTCCACACTATGTCATATCAGCTAAAGACAAATGATGTTTTACAGCTGTTTGCCTATGTGTTGTTTTGTAACAGAATGCAGCAGACTGTCTGGGTTTTTTAGTAATAATCTTAGATTTATGACTTATACTTGGCTTTGGTGGAACTAGGCAGGTTTGACAGTTAAATCTAATCACTTAACTATAATGTGCCTCTATGACCATCTCAGCATAAAAGAACTGGACCTGGTGCAGTCTTTGAGCTTCCTGATAATGAGATGCTTTGCACACACAGTGGTGGTGGTTTGTGACCTGGAGACAAAGCATGTTTTATTCGACCCAGCAACAGAAGGGCAAAGAAACTTAGATAAGAAATCTCCTGAAACTTTAAATACGTATTCTTTTCCTGATATTGTTGTCCTGTATCCTTTGCTTGTAATAAAAGTGTTCCAAGAGTATAAATGATTTGAGTCTTATGAGTCGTTTCAGCAATTAGTAATGGAACAGTTAAGGTAATTGATATAATTAATGCACATAGCATGGAGGTTAGGAAGGCATGAAGAAGATCTCTAAGGGAAAACTTATTTCTTTATTTATTTATTCAGCCTTTACTGAGTGTTTGCTGGCTCCAAAAATCTAACCAGGCTAGAAAATGAAATCCTGCAAGAGGGAAGAGAAAAAAAAAATCTCACTAGCAATTGGCAGACAAAAATAACTCAGGCATGACCCTTGATCATAAGATATTCACATTGTGAAGAAAAATATAGACATACAAACAAAAGATCACAACCAATTGTAATAACTTCTGAAAGAGGGATATGTAAAAGCAGTGAAAAAGAGAGTAAATCTTCTTGAGGGAGTTAGGGCTTTGTATTTAAGCTTAGTCATAAAAGATGGGCATGACTTATCAAGGAGAAGTAAAAAATGCAAATGCAAGGGAGAAATATATTCCAAGAAATTGAGATGTAGTATTGTTTATAAATTTTCATTAATATATACAAGTGAGTTGAACATTTTTTGAGAAAGTAATTTTTAATTTCATTAACAGAGAGCATTTTAAACAAATTATGGCAACATTTGTGCAACTGAATACTATATAACATATATATATATATATGAAGAAAAAGAATATTATCTGAATACTAATAAAGAAAAATATCCACCACAATGTAGAATAGATCTCTATAATTCTGGTCCTGTAAGAAGACTATGTCCAAGGAATATGACTTACTCATGAAAATTACATCCTTTTGGACATAGTAAATGAGGCAAAAGCAATATTGGAAGAAACGCTGTGGCAATTTTCCAACACAATTTAAAAACATGAAGCCATGGGAGGGAACGGTGGCTCATGCCTGTAATCCCAGCACTTTGGGAGGCCGAGGAGGGCAGATCGCTTGAGGTCAGGAGTTTGAGATCAACCTGGCCAACATGGCAAAACCCCATCTCTACTAGAAATACAAAATTTAGCCAGGCTTGGTGGTGCATGCCTGTAACCCCAGCTATGCAGGAAGCAGAGGCAGGAGAATCACTTAAACCTGGGAGGCAGAGTTTGCAGTGAGCAGAGATCATGCCACTGCACTACAATCTGGGTGACAGAGCAAGACTGCATCTCAAAAAATATATATATATATTATTATATAATATATAAATAATTATATATTAAATTATATGTATTATATATATTATATAACATATATATGGTATATTATATATATATGCAGAGTGAGAGAGAGAAGAGAGAGAGGGCACGCTAAAAGTAATAGAACTCTAAGTAGAAATAGACAAATCTACAATCACGTTGGGAGATTATGATAAACTTCCTCACTAATTTACAAGTTAAGCAAAGGGAAAAAATTATTAATAATGTAACTTGAACAACATGATAAAAAAATCTAATTTGCTGAACACATATAGAACACTGTACTCAACAGCTACAGAATACACATTGCCTTCAACTGTGTATAGTATATTTGTGAAAACTGATTAAAAGTTAGGCCACAAAAGAAATCTCAACAAATTTCAATAGATTAAAATTATATAAAATTATATATCCTGGATCACAATGTAATTAACCTACAAATCAACAAGAGAAAGATAACTGAAAGTCAACTATCTTTAGAAATTTAAAAATACACTATATGTTAAAGAAAAAAATCATAGTAGTACATATTTGAACTGAATAGTAATAAAAATATACTTCTAAAAATTTTAAATTCAGCCAAAAATTTCAGGGATATTTGTATCTTTAAATGTATACAAGAAAGGGAAAATGCTAAAAATCAGTGATCTAAGCATTTGTTTCAAATTTTAGAAAAATAAAGCCAAAAAAAGCAGAAAGAAGAAAATATTTAATCAAAGAAATTAGTGAAATAACTGTAGAAGGTACAATAATGAATCAATAAAACAAAAAAATTGTTTTCAGAAAAAGGCTAATAAACTTGACTAAAAATTCTTGCCAGATCAGCAAGGTTGCAGGATAACAGACTAATACACAAAAATCAACTGTATTTCTGTAAACTACCTATGAACACTCTGAAAATTAAGTTAAGTAAAACATCCTTTTACAACATCAAGAAAAATAAAATAGTTAGAAATAAGCTTGACAAGGAATGCAAAACTTGTACACTAAAAACTATGAAACATTATTGAAAAAAATTAAAGACATAAATAAGTAGAAAGATCTCCCATGATCATGTATTGGAAGATGTAATATTATTAAGATGGCAATACCACTCAAACTGATCTATAGATTGAACACAATCTCTATTGAAATTCTAGCTGGCTTTTTTGCAAAAACGTAAAAGCTGATTCTAAAATATATATGGAAATGCAAGTAACCCAGAATAGCCAAACAATCTTTAAGAAACAAGGACATCTCAGCACTTTGGGAGGCCGAGGCAGATGGATCACAAGGTCAGGAGATCGAGACCATCGTGGCTAACCTGGTTAAACCCCATCTCTACTAAAAGATACAAAAAATTAGCCGGGCGTGGTGGCAGGCACCTGTAGTTCCAGCTACTCAGGAGGCTGAGGCAGGAGAATGGCGTGAACCCAGGAGGTGGAGCTTGCAGTGAGCTGAGGTCGCGCCACTGCACTCCAGCCTGGGCAACAGAGGAAGACTCCATCTCAAAAAAAAAAAAAAGAAAGAAACAAGGACAAAGTTGGAGAACATACCCTTCTCAATTTCAAACCTACTACAAAGTTACAATACCAAGACAGTTTGTAATAGTATAAGACTAGATATATAAATAAATGGAATAGCATTAAGAGTCCATAAATAAACCCTTAGTTTCTGGTAAACTTATTTACCAGAGCGCCAGGAAAATGCAATGGAAAGTGAATATTCTTTTCAAGAAATGACGCCTGGACAACTGGATATATACATGCAAAAGTATGAAGTTGAATCCCTCCCTCACATCACATACGGTCATGTGCCACAGAATAATGGTGCAGATAACAACAGACCATATATGCAATGGTGGTCACATAAGATTATAATGGAGCTGAAAAATTCCTATCATCTAGTGATGTCTTGATGATCCTGACCCTGTATAGGCCTAGGATAACATGTATGTTTGTATCTTAATTTTTAACAAAAAAGTTTAAAAAAGAAAAAAGAAAAAAATTAAATAGAGAAAAATCTTATAGAATAATGATATAAAGAAAGAAAATATTTTTGTACAGCTGTACAATGTGTTTGTGTTTGAAGTGGTATTACAGAAGAGTCAAACAGTTTTAAAAATTAAAGTTTATAAAGTATAAAAGTTATAGTATGCTAAGGTTAATTTATTATTAAAGGAAATTATTTTTTATAAATTTAGCATAGCCTAAATGTACAGTTTATAAAGTCTACAGTAGTATACAGTAAGGCCCCATGCCCTCACATTTACTCACTACTCACTCACTGACTCATCCAGAACAATTTCCAGTCTTAGGAGTTCCATTCATGGTAAGTGCCCTATACCAGTGTACTACTTTTTATCTTTTATATTTTATTTATACTGTATCTTTTCTTTGTTTAGACATGTTTAGATACACAAACACTTACCATTATGTTACAATTGCCTATAGTATTCAGTACAGTAACATGCTATACAGGTTTGTTGCCTAGGAACAATGGGCTATACCATATAACCTAGGTGTGTAACAGGCTGTCCCATCTAGGTTTGTGTGCGTTCACTCTATGATGCTTGCACAATGACAAAATCGCCTGATGACACATTTCTTAGAACATATCCCCCTAGTTAAGCAGCATATAATTGTATTTCTCTGAATAAGCTTTTAGTCCTTTTCTCTTTCTCTTCTCCTTTTGTAATTCCCATAATGCACATATTGTCCCATACTCCTTTAAGCTATCTTCATTCTTTTTTATTTTTTAATTTTTGCTCCTCTAACTGGATGATTTCCAATGACCTGGCTTTGCTTCCTGATTCTTTCTTATGCTTGATTTAGTCTTCTGTTGAACCCTTCTATTTAATTTTTCAGTTAAGTCATTTTATTCTTTAGCTCTATAATTCCTATTTAGTATTTTTTAAATATTTTATATTTCCTTGTTGAAATTATAACTTTGTTCATGCTATGGTCCCCTGACCTCAATGAGTATTGTTATGACTGTTACTTTGAATTCTCTGTTTAGTAAATCACATACTTCCATTTCATTAGAGACAATTTCTGAATATTTATCTTTACTTTTACTTGGAATACATTTTCTTATTTATTCATTTTCCACAACTGTGTTGGTCTGCACATTAGAGAAAATAACCACCTCCCTTACACTTCAAAGACTGGTGTTGTATAGAAAACCCTCACTAATCAGCTTGGCCAGAGATTTTGGCTGCCTCTCAAGCCTTTGTGCTGGTTCAAACTGCTGTCCTTTGTTCTTAGCAGCCCCTAGAAATCTAGAGAATGCCATTTCCAATCAGCACCCAAGACAAGCAAATAGAAGCCAGTTCCTCAAGCAGCAGTCAAAAAAGTTGAGAAGCTAGATCTGTGGTCCACTTTTTTGCACCACAAGGTAAGTTGGGAGCTGGAGTTTATTGCCCACTTGCTCTGCACTGAGGTGAGAGAGCCACTGTGGCAACTTCCCACACGAATATTCAAACCACACACTTTTTCAAACTATGGCTTTGCTCTCTGTAGCCTTCAGGGAACTAACAGATACCAAGCCCTATCAGCTCCCAGAGTCAGGCAAGTTAGAAGCCAGTCCCTGGATATCAGCCAGGAAGGTTGGGGTGCTAATTGTGTGATTGAGCTCTTTCTACTGAGAAGCTAGAAGCTTGGTTTTATAGGTTTTATTGCCTGAATGAGCCAGGGGGAGGAGCTATGGGAAGTGCCCTCTTACCTGTTCAAAATCACTACTTGCTTTGTTCTATATAGCCTGAGGACTAGCAAATGTAGGGCCCTGCCAACTTTCTGTGAGGGGTCGGGGCAGGGGAGGGGGGCAATGGGGGGGAAAGAAAGAGAGAAAACGAGAAAGAGAGACAGAGAAGAAAGATTTATTATATGCAATTGGCTCACATGATTATGAAGGCTGAGAAGTCCCAAGATCTGCAGTTGGCAGGCTAGAGACCAAGGAGAGCCAATGTTGTAAATTTTAGTCTCAATCCAAGTCTAGAGGCAAAGAAGACCAAAGTCCCAGCTCAAAGACAGTCAAACAAAATGAGAGAATTCTCTTTCACTTAACCGTTTTGTTCTATGCAGGCCTTTAATGGGTTGGTTGAGACTCACTCATATTAGGAAGGACAATCTGCTTTTCTCAATCTGCTGGCTCAAATGTTAATCTCATCCAGAAACCCTCGTTATCCAGAATAATGTTTAACCAAATATCTGGCCACTCTGTGGCCCAGTCAAGTTGGGTATAAAATCAACTATTGCACTGCTATATGTACATTTGTTTTTTCTATAGTAATCCGGTGTTTCATAACTCTGCTACACTCATTTATTAATTCAATAATTTATGTGTAAGTTACTCAAGTTTTCTAAACATACATCATATTATCTGTAAATAATAAGTTTTATTTTTCTTGTTCTACCTTTATACGTTTTATTATATTTATTTTTTTGCCTCCTTGAATTTTCTAAAACCTAAGTACAGTGTTTATTAGAAGTGATGAGAGCAGACATTATTGTTTTGTTTCTAATCTCAGAGGGAAAAGCATTTGACATTTCACCATTAAGATGTTTGCTATAGCTTTATTACACACATTTTATCACAAGAAAATTCCCTTTTATTCCCAGTTTGCTAAGAGTATGTTTGCTATTAATGTTTTTTAAAGTAGATACATTGCTTCATTTACATCTACTGATTATATACTTTTATTTTCCCTATTTTACTGTTGATTTTTTAAATGTTGCTTTAGCAACATTAAATACTAAGCTTTATATTCCAGAAAATTCCTCTCAGTTATCAATTTTATATATCGCTTAAGATATTGTTTTCAAATTTGTGCATTTATGTTTATTAATAATATTGGCTTATTTTTCTTATTTACAATGTCTGTATTAAGTTTTGATATCAAGGTTCAGTGGGCCTAAAATGAATTGAAAAATATTTCTTCTTCTATTTTCTGAAAAAAAAATAAATTTGCAACATTTTTTCTTATATATTAACTTAAATTTGCAAAATTACTATTATTTTTTTTTTTTTAGATGGAGTCTTGCTCTGTTGCCCAGGCTGGAGTGCAGTGCTGCAATCTTGGCTCACTGCAAGCTCTGCCTCCTGGGTTCACGTCATTCTCCTGCCTCAGCCTCCTGAGTAGCTGGGACTACAAGTGCCCACCACAACACCTGGCTAAAGTTTTTTTGTATTTTTAGTAGAGATAGGGTTTCACCACGTTAGCCAGGATGGTCTCCATCTCCTGATCTCGTGATCCACCCACCTCGGCCTCCCAAGGTGCTGGGATTACAGGCGTGAGCCACCACGCCCGGCCACAAAATTATCTTTAGTGTGGAAATGAAGTTTTAAATATAAATATTAAAATTTTATAATTGTACTAAAAAGATACATAATATTATATACTTATTATACATATAAATATATAACATTTTAATATATTTATTATATATACACTGTACTTAGGTTTTAGAAAATGCAATTTTTATAAATTATGAATATAAAAGTTATAAATATAAAAATTCTAAAAACATTATATATCTATTCAGATGTCCTCATATATCACTCTGGGTAAAAATTTTTTCCCTACGAGTTTGTTCATTTCATCAAAATTTTCTAATTTATTTTCATAAATTGTTTTAAAACATCTTATTTTATTTTTTTAGTATTTGCAGGACATATTGTAGCATTATTTTTATTAGTATTATTGATTACCATGTTTGTCCTAAATTTCTTTTTAATAACAGCTTTGAGATAAACTTACATAAAATAAAATTCACATGCCATAACATCGTGAAGTGTACTATTCAGTGTTTTTTAGTATATTCACAGTTGTGCAACCATTACTACTGTATAATTTAGGAATATTTTTATTATCCCAAAAGAAACTCTGTACCATCACCAAGCAAGGACACTCCATTTTCCCCTACCCCAAGTCTTACGATCAATCACTAATCTACTTTTTGTACCTACGAATTTGTTTATTCTGGACATTTGACATGAATGACATTATACAAAATGTGGCCTTTTGTGACTGGATTCCTTCAGTTAGCAAAATGTTTTCAAAGTTTATCCATGTCGTAGCATGTATCAGTAGTTTATTGCTTTTTATTGCCAAATGACGCTTCATTGTATAGATATTACACGTTTTGTCCTTTAACTCATTAGTTAATGTGTATTTGAGATTGTTTTTCACTTTTTATCCATTATGCTGCTATATAAGTTTTTATGTTTACATATGTTTTCAATTATCTTGTGTATATATCTAGAAGTGGGATTTCTGGGTCATACAATAACTCTAGGTTTAATGTTTTGAAAAACTGTCAAACTGTTTGGCAAAGTGGATGTACCATTTTACAGCCCTGCCAGCATTCATTAAGGGTCTCAATTTCTCCATATCCTCTACAAACTTGCTATTGCCTATATTTTATATTTTAGCCATTCTAGTGAGTATGAAGTGGTATCTCATTGTGATTTGATTTGTACTTCCCTAATAACGAGTGAGTTTTCATGTGATTATTGGCCACCTTAATGTCTTCTTTGGGATAAAAGATTATTTTTCTATTTTTAATTAGGTTATTTCTCTTTTTATTATTAGGTGGCAAGGATTTCTTAAATATTCTAGATACAAGTTCCTCACCAGATATATATGTGCAAGCATTCCCATTTTGTTGGTTGTCTTTTTATTTTCTTTATGGTGTCCTTTTGAAACCCAAACATTTATAATTGTGATAAAGTCTCATCTACCTATATTTTCTTTGCCACTTGTGATGTTGGTATTATAGGTAAGAAGTCATTGCCTAATTCAAGAGCATGAAGATTTCCTCTTTTTGGGTTTTATAGTTTTAGCTGTTATATTTAGAACTATGATCCATTTTGTGCCAATTTTTGTACAGCCATGTGTCATTTACTGATGGGGATAGGTTCTGAGAAATGTGTTGTTAAGAGATTTTGCTGTGCAAACATCATAGAATGAATTTACACAAACCTAAATAGTATAATGGTATAGCCTACTATTTACTTAGATTTTATGGTATAGCTTATTGCTCCTAGGCTATAAACCTCTATAATATGTTATTGTCTAAATACTGTAGGCAATTGTAACACAATGGTAACTATTTATATCTCTAAACACATCTGAACATAGAAGAGGTACCATAAAATATGGTATAAGAGATAAAAAATGGTGCACTTGTGTAGGGCACTTCCCATGAATGGAGCTTTCAGGACCGGAAGTTCTTCCAAGTGAGTCAATGAGTGAGCGGTGAGTAAATATGAAGGTCTAGGACATTACCGTATACTACTGTAGACTTTATCAACTCTGCATACTTAGGCTACTCTAAATTTATTTAAAAATTATCTCTCTTCAATAATAAATTAGCCCTAGCCCACTGTTAATTTCCTACTTTACAAACTTTATAATTTTTTTTTTTTTTTGAGATGGAATTTCACTCTTGTTGCTCAGGCAGGAGTGCAACGGTGCAATCTCAGTCATTGCAAACTCCACCTCCCAGGTTCAAGCGATTCTCCTGCCTCAGCTCCAGAGTAGCTGGGATTACAGGCACCCGCTACCACACCCAGCTAATTTTTTTGGATTTTTAGTAGCGACTGAGTTTCACCATGTTGGCCAGGCTGGTCTCAAACTCCTAACCTCAGGTGATATGCCCGCTTTGGCCTCCCAAAGTGCTGGGATTACAGGTGTGAGCCACCATGCCTGGCCCAAACTTTTTAATTAAAAAAAAAAAATTACTCCTTTAATAAGACGTAGCTTCAAACAAACTGTACAGCTGTACTAAAGTATTTTCTTTCTCTATAAACTTTTTTTCTATTTACACCTTTTTTACTTTTTAAAATTTTCGTTAAATACTGAGACATGAACACTAACATTAGCCTATCTCTACACAGGGTCAGGATCATCAATATCACTGTCTTCCATATTTTGTCCCACTGGAAGGTCTTCAGAGGCAATAGCATGTATGGGGCTGTCATCTATGGTAACAACGCCTTCTTTATCTTTAGAATACCTCCGAACCTACCTGAAGCTGTTTTATAGTTAACTTTTTTTAATAAGTAGAAGGAGTGCACTCTAAAATAGTGATTAAAAGTGTACTATAGTAAGTACACAAACCAGTAACATGGTATTTATTATCATAATAACATAATTGTATTTGCTATACTTTTATATAACTGACAATGCAGTAGATTTGTTTACACCAGCATTACCACAAACATGTGAGTAATATGTTGAACTAAGATGTCAAAATGGCTAGTGTCACTAGATAATAGGAATTTTCAGCTCCATCATAATTTAATGGGACCACTGTCATATATGCACTTTGTCATTGACCAAAACATCATTATGACAGTAATTGCTGAAAACTTTCCAGGTCTGTGGAAGGAAATAGAAACCAGATCCAGGAATCCCAAAGGATACCAAAGAAATGAAAGAAATCTACACTGAAAACACATTATAATCAAATCATCAAAAGTCAAAGACAAAGAGAATTTTGAAAACAGTAAAAATGTCTTGTCATATACAAAGGAACTTACACAGGGCTATAAGTAGATTTTTCAGCAGAAATCTTGCAAGTCAGATGGGAGTGGGATGATATATTCAAAGTGCTAAAACAAAACAACAAAAAAACTGATGATCAAGAATACCATGTCTAGCAAAATTGTCTTTCAAAAATTAAGAAGAGATGCTTGCCCAGACAAACAAGCTGAAGGAATTCCTCACCACTAAACCTGCCCTACAGTAAATGCTAAAAAGAGCTCTTCAATTTGAAATAAAAGAATGTTAAACAGCAACACAATGGCATAAGAGAGTATTAATACAAAACTCGTTAGTAGAAATAAACATATAAACAAATGCAGAATTCTCTATTATTGTAACAGTGGTAAGTTACTTTTAATCCTGACATAAAAGTTAAAAGACTAAAGTACTACAAAATAAGACAGTTAAACTTACATAAATGAATATATGATATAAATATAAATTGTAACATCAATAACATATAATGTTGAGAGGAGGGATAAAACTACAGAGTTTTATATGCAAGTGAAGTTAACTTGTTATCAGTTTAAAATAGACTATGATAACTATATGATATATTGTGGAAGCCCCATGGTAAACACAAAGAAAACACCTACAAAAGTTATACCAAAGAAGAAAAGAAAAGGAAAGAATCAAAGTATAACAACACAAAAAAAAATGAAACACAAAGGAAGAGAGCAAGACAAAAAAGGACCAAAAAAACTACAAGATAAACAGAAAACAGTTGAAAACATGAAAATAGTAAATACTTCCTTCTCAATAATTACTTCAAACACAAGTGAATTAAACTCCCCAATTAGAAGACATAAACTGGTTAAGTGGGGTTTTTTAAATCCAATGTTATGCTGTCTCTAAAAGACTCACTTTAGATTTAAAGACACACATAGGATGGAAGTTAAGGGATGGAAAAAAGTATTTTGCATAAATGGTAACCAAACGGAACAGGGGTGGCTAGCATTATATCAGACAAAATGAACCCTAAGTAAAAAACTGTCACAAGAGAAAAAGAAGGACATTATATAATGATAAAAGTGTTAATCGATCAGGAAGATAAAACAATTATAAATATACAGGTACTCAACAAAGAGCCCCTAAATATATAAAACAAATGTTGATAGAAACAAAGCAAGAAATAGACAGCAAAACAATAATACTAACAAACGTCAATATCCCACTTTAAATAATGGATAAGTCAACATGATAGGGAATCAATAAGAAAACAGTAGAAGTAAATAACAACATAGACCAAATAGACCTAACAGACATATATTTTCAATAAACAACAGAATATATATTCTTCTCAATTACACATGGAACATTCTCCAGGACAGTTCACATGCTAGGTCACAAAACAAGACTTAAAAAATTTAAGAAGACCAAAATCATACCAAATAACTTTTCTGACCACAATGGAATGAAACTGGAAATTAGTAGCAAAAGAAAAACTGGAAAATTCACAAATAGGTAGAAATTAAACACTATACTTTTAAACAACCATTGAGTCAAAGAAAAGTAAAAAAGCAGTTAAAAATACATCTTAAGACAAATAAAAACAACACAATACATAAAAACTTACAGGATACAGGAAAAGCAGTAATGAGAGGGAAGTTCATAGCAATAAATGCCCGCATTAAAAAAGAAGAACGATCTCTAATAGTGTAACCTTATACCTCAAGGGACTAAAAGTAAGAACAAACCAAACTCAAAGTTAGCAGAAGGAAAAAAATAATGAAGTTTAGGGCAGAAATAAGTAAAATAGAGAATAGGTAAACAACAGAAAAAAATCAATGAAATTAATGGTTTTTTGAAAAGATAAACAAAATTGATAAATCTTAAGCTTGATTAAAAAAATACTTAAATAAAATCATAAATTACAGAGGAGATATTATCACTGATACCACAGAAATAAAAAAGATCACGAGTCTATATAAACACAGAAATAAAAAATATCATAACAGTCTGCTAGAAACAATTATGTCAACAAAATGGATAACTAAAAAGAAAGAAAGAAATCCCCAGAAACAAAGAGCCTACCAAGACTGAATCATGAAGAAACAGAATGTCTGAACAGACCTATAACAAGCAGGGAGATTCAATCAGTAATCAGAAACCTTCAAGAAAAGCCCAGCACCAGAAGACTTTACTGGTTAATTCTACCAAATATTTAAAGAAATAACACCATTCCTTCTCAAATTCTTCTAAAAAAAGAAAAACTGTAGAGGAGAAAATACATCCAAACTCATTTTATGAGGCCAGCATTACCCTGATACCAAAGCCAGCCAAAGACACCACAAGATAAGAAAACCACACACAAATATTCCTGTGAATATAAGTAAAAAATCTTCAACAAAATACTAGCAAATCAAATTCAATAGCGCATTGAAAGGATCACACACCATGACCAAGGGAGATTTATCCCTGGGATGCAAAGATAGCTCAACATAC
The DNA here is from genome assembly GCF_009764315.1 of Trachypithecus francoisi. Classification (NCBI taxonomy): domain Eukaryota; kingdom Metazoa; phylum Chordata; class Mammalia; order Primates; family Cercopithecidae; genus Trachypithecus; species Trachypithecus francoisi. The sequence goes on along the minus strand of NW_022681456.1, from coordinate 117,453,864 downwards.
ACAAATCAATTAACGTGACACACCACATTAACAAAATGAAAAAAAGAACCCATAAGATCATCTCAATAGATGCAAGAAAAAGCATTTGATAAAACTCGACATCCTTTCCTGGTTTAAACTCTCAACAAATTAGTAATAGAAGGAAATTACTTCAACATAATAAAGGCCATATATGACAAGCCCACAGCTAACACCACACACAACAGAGAAAAAAATGAAAGCTTTTTCACTAAGATTGGGAAAAAGGAATCCCAAAGGGTACCAAATAAATGAACTATTGCCACTTCTATTTAACATTGTTCTAGATGTCTAGCTAGAGCAACTAGGAAAGAAAAAGATAAAAGATCCAAATCAGAAAAATAAAATAAAATTTTTCCTTGTCTCAGTCCATTTTGTGCTACTATAACAGAATACCTGAGACTGCGTAATTAAAAAAAAAAAGCAGAGATTTATTTCTTACAGTTCTAAAGGCTGGGAAGTCCAAGGCTGAGGGGCCCACATCTGGTAAGGGCCTTCTTACCACATTATTCCACGGCAAAAGGTGGAAGGGAGCACAAATGAAAGTGAGAGGAGGCTGGGCATGGTAGCTCACTCCTGTAATCCCAGCACTTTGGAAGGCCAAAGTAGGAGGATCTCTTAAGCCTAGGAGTTCAAGACCAGCCTCAGTAACATGGCGAAATCCCATCTCTACTAAAAATACAAAAAATTAGCCAGGCATGGTGGTATGCACTAGCTACTCAGGAGGCTGAGGTGGGAGAATCACCTGGGCATGGTTAGTTGAGACTGCAGTGAACCATGGTCATGGCACTGTACTCCAGCCTGGGAGACGAGAGTGAGATCCTGTCTCAAATAAATAAATGAAAAAGAAAGAAAGAAAGAAAGAGGCGAAGGATACTCAGAGGTCAAACTTGCAGTTTCAAGCCCTTTTACAGCAGGCATTAGTCTATTCATGAGCGGGGAGCCCTAATGAACTAAACACTTTCCATTAGGCTCCGCCTCCCAACACTGTTGTGCTGGGGATCAAGTTTCCAGCATGTAAACTTTGGGGGACATATTCAAAATGTAGCATCCCTGTTTGCAGATGATATGATCTTATGTACAGAAAATGCTAAAGACTCCACAAAACTATTACAACTAATAATTGAATTTAGTAAGTTGCAAGATACAAAATCAACAAAAAAAATTGGTTGTACTTCTATACTATAACAAAATATCCCCCAAAGATTAAGAAAAAAATGCCATTTACAACAGTATCACAAAGAATACAATACTTAATTATAAATTTAAATAAGGAGGTGAAACACTTACATACTGAAAACTACAAATTATTGATAGAAGAAATTAGAGAAGACACAAACAAATGTAAACACATTTTGTGTTCACGGGTTGGAAGACTCGATATTTGTAATATGTCTATCATACTACCCAAAGCCATCTGTAGATTCAAAGAAATTCCTATCAAAATCAAAATAATACTTCTTACAGAGACAGAAAAAAATTATAAAATGTATAGAGACCCACAGAAGACCCTGAGCAACCAAAACAATCTCGAAAAAGAACAAAGCTGGAAGCAACACATACCTTGATTTCATGGATAAAGCTACAGTAATTAAAACAGTATGGTACTGGCATAAAGACAGACATACTGGTGAATAGAATAGAACCGAGAGCCCAGAATTAAATCCATGCATATGTGGTCAATTGATTTTCTATAAAGAGAGCCAAAGGACACATGAGGGGGGAAAAGACTTCCTTCAACAAATGGTGTTGGAAAAACTGGATGTCTACATGCAAAAAAAAAAATTAAATTGGACCCTTATCTTACACTATACACAAAAATCAATTCAAAATGGATTAAAGACTTAAACATATCATCTGAAACAACAAAATTCCTACAAGAAAACATAGCAGGACGCTTCATGACATTCGACTTAGAAATGATTTTATGGATATGACACCAAAACCACAGACAACGGAAGCAAAATTAGGTAAGTGGGACTACATCAAACTAAAAGCCTTCTCCACAGAAAAGGAAACAATTAATAGTGAAAAGGGGCCAGGCATGGTGGCTCATGCCTATAATTCCAGCCCTTTGGGAGGCTGAGGCCAGAGGATCACTTGAGCCCAGGAGTTCAAGACCAACCTGCGCAAATCTAATAATAACACTATTATTTCACCCTGCTAAACTTTTCAGAGTTCTATTGCCTATAAGATAAAGTCCAATTCCTTATTTCACCTTAGTCCTAACCCTGCTAGCCAAGATTACAAAGCTGCCCACCTGACTCACAGCAAACCACAAAGAAAGATGAGGGAGCCCAGCTGAGACCAGGATAACAAACAGCTGAACACAATCTACATTGCCAACCCACAGAATAATGAGTTAAATAATTTTTTTAAGCTAGTGAGTTTTGGAGTGTCTTGTAATGGAACAATAGCTAAGTACTACAATTTCCTTTCTCAACATCAATTCCTATATCGCGAGTCTCTTTGAAAAGCTATAATGGTAGCGGCTATGGAATTTACCAGTATATTATTGTGATTTGTAAAACTGTCCAGGACCAAGACTACTGTGAGGTGAGTGAGGCATCTGCCTTAAGGGAAAAATTTAAGGGAATACCTAAAAACTCAATAATCAAGATAAATAGTATTTTAATGCAACTTTTTTAAATAATTTATTTTATTTTATTTTAGGCTGGGTGTGATGGCTCAAGCCTATCATCACAGCACCTTGGGAAGTGGAGGCAGGAAGATCACTTGAGGCCAGGAGTTCGAGACCAGCCTGTCCAAGATGGTGAAACCCCCATTTCTACTAAAAATACAAAAATTAGCAGGGCATGGTGCTGCATGACTGTAATCCCAGCTACTCAGGAGGCTGAGGTACAAGAATCGCTTGAATACAGGAAGCAGAGGTTGCAGTGAGCTGAGATCACATCACTGCACTCCAGCCTGGGCAGTAGAGGGAGACTTCATCTCAAAAACAATTATTTTAGATTCAGGGGAGTACATGTGCGGGTTTGTTACATAGGTAAATTGTGTGATGCTGAGGTTTGGGCTTCTATTGATCCCATCACCCAAACAGTGAACATGGTACCCAACAGATAGTTTTTCAACACTTGCCCCCCTCCCTTCCACCCACCTCTAGTAGCCCCCAGTGTCTATTATTGTCATCTTTATGTCTATGCGCATCCAATGTTTAGCTTCCAGTTATCAGTGAGAATATGCAGTATTTGTTTTTCTGTCTCTCTCTTAATTTGCTTAGGATAAAGGCCTCCAGCTGCATCAATGTTGTTGCAAAGGACATGATTCTGTTCTTTCTATGGCTGCATAGTATTCCATGGTGTATATGTACCACACTTTCTTTATCCAATCCACTATTGATGGGCACCTAGGTTGATTCCACGTCTTTGCTATTGTGAACAGTACTGCAATAAACATAAAAGTGTAGGTGTCTTTTAGGTAGAAATATTTCTTTTCCTTTGGGTGTAATGAACTGATTTACATTCCTACCAATGGTGTACAAGCACTCCCTTTTTTCAGCAACCTCACTAACATCCATCATTTTTTGACTTTTTAATAACCCATTCTGACTGGTGTGAGATGGTATCTCATTGTGGTTTTGATTTGCATCTCTCTGATAATTAGTGATGATGAGCATTTTTTCATATGTTTGTTGGCCTCTTACATGTCTTCGAAATGCCTGTTCATATCTTCTGCCCACTTTTTAATGGAGTTATGTTTTTTCTTGGTGATTTGTTTAGGTTCATTATAGATTCTGGATATTAGTCCTTTGTCAGATACATAGTTTGCAAATATTTTCTCCCATTCTATGGGTTTTCTGTTCACTCTGTTGATAGTTTCTTTTGCTATGCAGAAGCTCTTTAGTTTACTTAGGTCTCAATTGTCAATTTTTGTTTTGGTTGTATTTGCTTTTGAGTACTTAGTCATAAATTCTTTGCCTACGCCAATGTCCAGAAGAGTATTTTCTATGTTTTATTCTAGGATTTTTATAGTTTGACATCCTATATTTTTTAATCCATCTTGAGTTAATTTTTAAATATGGTGACAGTAATGCAAAAATTAATGAGAAACTTATAATAAACAAGATATCTCAATTTTAAATAAAGACTAGATCAGACAACAATACAAGCCAATTTCTACTTAACATCTCAGAGAAATATGAGGGGATCAAGAAATCTTTAAGTGAGATTAAGGGAACAATGGAAATCATTTCTTATTCTCAGACTCTTTAACAGGAAACAATTATAAATTTATGTTCTCTATAACATTAAACTCATGTTTCGCTGCAAAATACAATCAACAATAACATACAGCCCTCCCATTTTCCCCTACCACCTGATTAATGGTCTTATGCCAGTGAAGGAACAGGAAAGGCAGCTGTTGAGACTAGTCACAGATGGAGTTTGCAATGCTAGTAAAAACCAACTTAAATTTAGACATTGCTTTTAGCTTCAAAATTATACAGACAAGACTATATTAAAGAACTTGTTATAAGAGGCTGATAAAATATGTTCATCTTTAAGCTCTAGAACCAAATGTTTTCAATGGTCCCACCACACTTTCACTAAAATAAAACTTCAAGAAGCTATCCATGATTATTTTTTCTAAATGGATTTGAAGCAAATTATTGGGGAAAATGTGTTTACTTATTATGTAACACACTTAATGAGCCTCTTACGTTTTGAGGCAATTAATAAGGTTTAAATTTTTCTAACAATTAGTCTTAGGCCCTGCCTATGAAATGAAAAGACTTTGCCATCTGTGTCCCTAATACAGACCTTAAAATATAAATAAGAATCACCAGACAACAACTCAGCTGGAGTGAATGATACTGAGATAGTATAAATAAGGAAAGGAATTTTAAATTATTAAATTGGAAAAAACTTTCATAAACATTGTGTTTCTTTGGTGGTTGGTATAATTCTAATAATACTGGGTGCTCTATGATATGAACTTATTACTGTTTCTGAGTCATCCTTCACACATAATATGAATATGGTATATGCCTCAAAATTACCCGTGGCTGTGCCATCCATTTGATAAACAAGAAGTATTTTCTTCTTCCCAGTAAAAGGCAAACACAAAAGAGAAGTTCTACAGCCTGTATCCCTAAAAGTATAGCCTATCTTTGGCATAAAGTAAACACTTATTGAGCTGGTACTTATTGAGCACTATACATATTTTAATCATCAAAACAGATCCTCAAAATGCTATGGGACAGATAATGTATCAGTGAAGGAATCTGAACCCCGGAACTCATTCTTTTCTTTCACCCCTTTGTCTAAGAACATTAGGAACAACCAACCAACAGCACTATATTCCTTAGTTTTCCAAAAATGTTTGAAAGTATCATATAGAGTCACCTAGCTCCTTGCTTCTTTTAAGTAGTTGGTTAGGAGTATCCAAGAGATATTTTGCACATCTCTATAAATGCCATGGACTATCGGTGCTGTCTTTATACTGGAAATAGCATCATTAGCATCTTTAAGTCTAATTAGATTAGAAAGCCAATTGAAGAAAACTCAGAACCAAATCAGAAAACTCATCTTTAACATTCTGTTCCTCTAGAATCACTCTTGGTGCCAAAATCTATATTAGTCAGGATTCTCCAGAGAAAGAGAGAGCGTACACACACACACACACACACACACACGCCGAGAGAGAGAAAGAGAGAGAGAGAGAAAGGGATTTATTATGAACTGTTGGCTCGCTGGGTGCAGTGACTCACACCTTTAATCCCAGCACTTTAGGAGGCCAAGATGGATGGATCAGTTGAGGCCAAGAGTTCGAGACTAGCCTGGCCAACATGGCGAAACCCCATCTCTACTAAAAACACAAAACTTAGCCAGGTGAGGTGGCGCCTACCTGTAGTCCCAGTTGCTTGGGAGGTTGAGGCAGGAGAACTGCTTGAACCCAGGAGATGGAGGATGCAGTGAGCTGAGATCATGCCGCTGCACTCCAGCCCAGGCGACAGAGTGAGACTCCGTCTCAAAAAAAATACAATAAAATAAAAAATAAAGCAAGAAAAGAAAAATTGGCTCACATAATTATAAAGGCTGACAAGTCCTATGATTTGCCATCTGCAAGCTGGAGACCCAGGAAAGCTGGTGGTATAATATCAGTCTGAGTCTGAAAACCTAAGAACCAGGGGACATGATAGTGTAAATTGCAGTCTAAGAGCAGAAGACCAGTGTCCCAGCTCAAGCAAGCAGGCAGGAGACAAAAGGGACAAATTCCTCCTTCCTCCGCCTTTTTTTGTTCTTATTCAGGCCCTGAACAGATTGGATGGTGCCCACCCACATTGGGGAGGACAATGTACTTTACTGAGTCCACTGACTCAAATGCTGATCTCATCTGGAAACACCCTCACAGGCACACCGGAAATAATGTTGAATCTGGGCACCCTGTGGCACAGTCAAGTTGACATATAAAATTAATCATCATAAGTGTTATCAACCCTCTTTTGCAGAAGGATTTATGGAGGTGAAGTAAGTTGACCAAAGTCACAAATATATAGGAAAGTCTGGATTCCATTCCAAGTCTTCTGGTTTCAGTCTCCTGTTCTTCCTACCACATTGCACAGGATTTCTGAGAGGACCACAGAAAATGAACCCCATTCCTCCACAATGGAGTCCCACCAAGGTTCTGCCCAATTGTTTTCTACAGTGTGAGGCATGTGATGGTGACTGAGAGGAGTTAAGTGTATTAATTGTACTGATGGGCCCAGTTCTTCCCCTTCCATGAGTCAGTGCTACTTTGCCAGCTGACTCTGCATTTCTCAAGGTTCAGCCATGTGACTTGCTTTAGCTAATGGAACGTTAGCAGATAATGATATATGCAGAAGGTTGAAAAAGTACTCTTGCTACTCTGCTTCAGCTACTGCCATGAGAACATGCCTGAGTTAGCCTGCTGGAGCATGAAAACCTGGTGGCCCAGGTCCTTCAGTCAGCTGACATGGGAGTGAAAACAACTGAGATCAGCAGAACTTCCTAGACAAGCAGTCTCTGACCTGCAGACTCATGGGTAAGTGAATGGTCATTGTTTTAAGCCACTGAGTTTTGGGGTAATTTGTTATTATGGCAGCAGATAACTAATATAGACTCTCATAGTGAGAGGGAACAAATGCTAACTCTGAGCATATTCCAGAATTAGTGTCCAGTTAGCCAGTACACAGAGGCTGTCTTAGTTAGCTCAGGCTGTTATAACAAAATACATAGATTGAGTGGCTTAAACAAGTGACATTTATTTCTCACTGTTCTGGAGGCTGACAAGTCCAAGATCAGGGAGCCAACACTGTCTTAGAAGTGAGAATCTGGAGGGAAGGGTGCTTATTTCCTAATTTAAAGGCTAAAATTCCTCAAATCATGCAATTATAAAAGACATAGTTTTGTTTGTCCTTCATTCATTTTTTCCATCCCTTATGGGTGATATAGACCAAAGTGTAAGTTTCTGCTTCCAATAAACAATTTCCTTTTAAGCATACAAAACTTTAAACGTTTTTTAAAACAGACTAAATCACAGTACATATGAGGGCCCTCTTCCTGGTTTGCAGACAGTTTCCTTCTTGCTATGTCTTCATGTGGTGGAGAGAAAGAGAGCAAGCTCCCTGGTCGCTTTTATAGGGGTGCTAATCCCATCAGGAGGGATGGGATTGTAACCTCAGGTAAACCCAATTATCTCTCAAAAGCCCCACCTCCAAATGCCATCACATTGGGAGTTAGAGCTTCATGATATGAATTGTTTGAGTGGAGGGCAGAGGGAGACAAACATTTAGTCCACAACAGAGGCCCTAAGAACACAAAATGGGTCCCCAACCAAACTTAGGAACAATCAGAAAATGTCAACCTTTAAACTTAAAGCAAATCAAAACAATAAAAATTCCATGAAGACATTTCCTGGATCATCATGGTCCATGGGAGGCAGGACTAGATTGCAGCTCCAACTTGGACGGACAGAGCAGCATGTGGAGGCTCACATCATGAATTTTAGCTCCAGAACGACTGCAGGAATAAACCAGGAATCCCAAAAGGACCCACAGACCCTCTGAAGGAAGTGGACTGCTCCTGCAGGACCCAGAAGACATCCCAAATACTGTGAGTTCTCAAACTACGGAAGTGGGAAAGGGAGATCTTCCACCCCCGAACACACACCACCACTGGGGAATCTGAAGGTCTAGTCTGCAGAAGTTTCCAACCTTACCTGGAGCTGAGTCAATTTAGAAAGCTGAGCAAAATACATGGGGTAGAGGAAGCAGCAGGAAAGGCCCTGGGAGCTCACTGGGTCCCAAAGCAGGCCATTCCTGCCTGGTATCACAGCAGGGATCCTTTGGGAGGGTGACCAGAGGCAAGGGGAAAACGCCATAAGAAGGAAGTCTCCAGCTGAACTTTGTAACAATTTGAACTGGGCAAGAAGCCTCCAGGCCAGGACTCAGGAGAGAGTGCAAATCCAGTGTGGAGACTCCGCAGGTGGGAGAAGTACTAAAGCCCTTTTCTTTCACAGCTGGGAGGCAGGTGGCCTGGGGCAAGTTCTCAGCCCTGCTTGCCCACTGCCTGGAAACAGACTCAGTTTTGTTAGAGGTGCATGGTACAAGTGAGACTGGCCCTTTGGATTACATGGGAGCTGGGTTAGGCCTGTGACTGCCAGCTTTCCCCCACTTCCCTGACAATTTGCATGACTCAGCAGAGGCAGCCATAATCCTCCTAGGTACACAACTCCAGTGACCTGAGAATCTCATCCCCATTCCCCACAGCAGCCACAGCAAGACCCCTCAAAAAGAGTCTGAGATCAGACATGCCTAGCCCTACCCCAACCTGATGGTCCTTCACTACCCACCCTGGTAGCTGAAGACAAAGGGCATATACTCTTGGGAGTTCTAGGGCCCCACCCACTGCCTGTTCCTCTCCATACTATCACAGATGATGCTCTCTGGAAAACACCACCTCCCAGCAGGAGGCTAACCGGCACTCAAATAGAACATTAAACCACCAAAGCTAAGAACCTTCACAGAGTCCATTTCATCCCCTGCCACCTCCACTGAAACAGGCACTGGTATCCACGGCTAAGAGACTCATAGACGGTTCACATCACAGGAATCTGTGCAGACAACCCCCAGTACCAGCCCAGAGTCTGGTAGACTTGCTGGGTGGCTAGACCCAGAAGACAGATAACAATCACTGCAGCTGGGTTCTCGGAAAGCCACATCCATAGGAAAAAGGGGAGAGTACTACATCAAGGGAACACCCAGTTGGACAAAAGAATCTGAACAACAGCCTTGAGCCCTAGACCTTCCCTCTGACAGAGTCTACCCAAATGAGAAAGAACCAGAAAACCAACTCTGGTGATATGACAAAACAAGGTTCTTTAACACCCCCAAGAAAATCACACTAGCTCACCAGCAATGGATCCAAACCAATAAGAAATACCTGATTTACCTGAAAAAGAATTCAGGAAGTTATTCAGCTAATCAGGGAGGCACCAGAGAAAGGCAAAGCCCAATGCAAGGAAATCCAAAAAATGATACAAGAAATGAAGGGAGAAATATTCAAAGAAATAAATAGCATTTAAAAAATCAAAACTTTAGGAAACACTGGACACACCTGCAGAAATGAAAAATGCTCTGGAAAGTCTCAGCAATAGAATGGAACAAGTAGAAGAAAGAAATGCAGAGCTTGAAGACAAGGTCTTTGAATTAACCCAATCCAACAAAGGCAAAAGAATAAGAAAATATGAACAAAGCCTCCAAGAAGTCTGGGATTATGTTAACCAAACCTAAGAACAATCAGTTTTCCAGGGGAAGAAGGGAAATCTAAAAGTTTGAAAAATATATTTTGGGCAATAATCAAGGAAAACTTCCCCAGCCTTGCTGGAGACCTCAACGTCCAAATACAAGAAGCATAAAGAACACTTGGGAATTTCATCACAAAAAGATCATTGCCTAGGCACATTGTCAGCAGGTTATCTAAAGTTAAGACAAAGGGAAGAATCTTGAGAGCTGTGAGACAAAAACACCAGGAAACCTATAAAGGAAAACCTATAAGATTAACAGCAGATTTCTCAGAAGAAACCCTACAAGCTAGAAGGGATTGAGGCCCTATCTTCAACCTCCTCAAACAAAACAATTATCAGCCAAGAGTTTTGTATTCAGTGAAACTAAGCTTCATAAATGAAGGAAAGGTACAGTCTTTTTCAGACAAACAAATACTGAGAGAATTCACCACTACAAAGCCAACACTACAAGAACTACTAAAAGGAGCTCTAAATTTTGAAACATATCCTGAAAACACATCAAAACAGAACCTCTTTAAAGCATAAATCACACAGAACCTATAAAACAAAAATACAAGTTAAAAAAAAAACAAAAAACCAAGGTATACAGGCAACAAATAGAATGATGAATGGAATGATACCACACATCTCAATACTAACATTGAATGTAAATGGCCTAAATGCTCCACTTAAAAGATACAGAACTGCAGAATAGATAAGAACTCACCAATCATCTGCTGCCTTCAAGAGACCTAACACAAAAGGATTCACATAAACTTAAAGTAAAGGGGTGAAGGGCATTTCATGCAAATGGACACAAAAAGCAAACAGGGGTAGGTACTCTTATATCAGACAAAACAAATAAAGCAACAGCAGTTAAAAAAGACAAAGAGGGATATTATATAATGGTAAAAGGCCTTGTCCAACAGGAAAATATCACAATCCTAAATATATATGACCTAACACTAGAGCTCCCAAATTTATAAAACAATTACTAATAGACCTAAGAAATGAGATAGAAAGCAACACAATAATAGTGGGGGACTTCAATACTTTACTGACAACACGAGACAGGTCATCAAGACAGAAAGTTAACAGAAAGACAATGGATTTAAATTATACCTTGGAACAAATGGACTTAACAGATATATACAGAACATTTCATCCAACCCAACTGCAGAATACACAGTCTATTCAACAGTGCATGGAACTTTCTCCAAGATAGACCTTATGATAGGCACAAAGTGAACCTCAATAAATTTAAGAAAATAGAAATTATATCAAACACTCTGTCAGACTACAGTGAAATAAAACTAAAAATCAACTCCAAAGAGAACCTTCAAAACCATGCAAATACATGGAAATTAAATAACCTGCTCCTGAATGCTCATTGGGTCAAAAACAAAATTAAGATAGAAATTTAAATATTCTTTGAATTGAATGACAATAATGGCACAACCTATCAAAACCTCTGGGATACAGCAAAAGCAGTGCTAAGAGGAAAGTTCATAGCCCTAAACACCTACATTGAAAAGACTGAAAGAGCACAAACTGACATTCTAAGGTCACACCTCAAGGAACTAGAGAAACAAGAACAAACCAAACCCAAACTCAGCAAAAGAAAGGAAATAACCAAGATCAGAGCAGAACTAAATGAGACTGAAATAAAACAAAACAAAAGACAAAAAGTTGGTTATTTGAAAAGATAAATAAAATGGATAGACCATTAGCAAAATTAACCGAGAAAAGAAAAGAGAAAATCCAAATAACCTCAATAAGAAACAAAATGGGAGATATCACAACTGACACCACAGAAATAAAAAAGATCATTCAACACTACTATGAACACCATTATGCACATAAACTAGTAAACCTGGAAGAGACGGATAAAGCCTTGGAAAAATACAACCCTCCTAGCTTAAATCAGGAAGAATTAGATACCCTGAGCAGACCAATAACAAGCAGCGAGATTGAAATGGTAATTTAAAAATAACCAACAGGAAAAGTCCAGGACCAGACAGATTCACAGCAGAATTCTACCAGACATTCAAAGAAGACTTGGTACCAATCCTTTTGACACTATTCCGCAAGATCGAGAAAGAGGGAACCCTCCCTAATTCATTCTATGAAGCCAGCATCACCCTAATACTAAAATCAAACTAAAGGACACAAGCAAAAAAGAAAACTACAGACCAATATTCTTGATGAACATAGACACTACAATCCTTAACAAAATACTGGCTAACTCAAAAAGATAATCCACCATGACCAAGTGGGTTTCGTACCAGGGGTGCAGAGATGGTTTAACATATGCAAGTCAATTAATGTGATACACCATATAAACAGAATTAAAAGCAAAAATCACATGATCATCTCAAGATGCAGAAAAGGCATTCAACAAAATTCAGCATTCCTTTATGATTACAACCCTCAGCAAAATCAGCATACAAGGGGCATACCTCAATGTAATAAAAGCCATCTATGACAAACCTACAGCCCAGATAATACTGAATCGCGAAAAGTTGAAAGCATTCCCTCTGAGAACTGGAACAAGACAAGGATGCCCATTCTCACCACTCCTCTTCAACATAGTATTAGAAGTTCTAGCCAGAGCAATCCGACAAGAGAAAGAAATAAAGGGCATCCAAATCAGTGAAGAGGAACTCACAGTCACTATTTGCTGACAATATGATTGTTAACCTCAAAAACCCTAAGGACTCCTCCAGAAAGCTCCTAGAACTAATAAAAGAATTCAGCAAAGTTTCTGGATGCAAGATTAATGTACACAAATCAGTAACTCTTCTATATACTAAGAGCAACCAAGTAAAGATTCAAATCAAGAACTCGACCCCTTTTACAATAGCTGCAAAAAATAAAATAAAATAGGAATATACCTTACAAAGGAAGTGAAATCCCTCTATAAGGAAAACTATAAACACTGCTGAAATAAATCATAAATGACACAAACAAATGAAAACACATCCCATGCTCATAGATGGGTAGAATCAATATTGTGAAAATGACCAAACTGTCAAAAGCAATCTACAAATTCAATGCAATTCCCATCAAAATACCACCATCATTCTTCACAGAATTTTTTTTAAAAATTATAATATTCATATATAATAAAAAAAAAAAAAAACCCCGCATAGTCAAAGCAAGACTAAACAAAAAGAACAAATCTGGAGGCATCACACTACCTGATTTCAAACTATAGTAGAAGGCCATAGTCACCAAAACAGCATGGTACTGGAATAAAAATAGGCACATAGACCGGTGAACAGAAATAAACCCAAATACTTAATGCCAACTGATCTTCGACAAAGCAAACGAAAATATAAAGTGGGAAAAGGGCCAGGCACAGCAGCCCACACCTGCAATCCCAGCACTTTGGGAGGCTGAGGCAGGCAGATCACTTGAAGTCAAGAGTTAAAGACCAGCCTGGCCAACATAGTGAAACCCTGTCTCTACTAAAATATAAAAGCCAGAAGTGGTGGCAAGCACCTGTAATCCTGGCTACTTGGGAGGCTGAGGCAGGAGAATCACTTGAACCCAGGAGGCAGAGGTTGCAGTGAGTGAAGATGACACCACTGCACTGCAGCCTGGGCAACAGGGCCAGATTTGCGTCTCAAAAATAAAATAATAAAATAAAATAGTGGGAAAAAGATACACTTTTCAATAAATGGTGCTGGAATAATTGGCTAGCCACATGTAGGAGGATGAAACTGGATCCTTGTGTCTCACCTTATTCAAAAATCAACTCAAGACAGATTAAGGACTTAAATCTAAGACCTGAAACTATAAAAATTCTAGAAGATAAAACATTGGGAAAAACCTTCCAGACACTGGCTTAGGCAAGGATTTCATGACCAAGAACCCAAAAGCAAATGCAATAAAAACAAAGATAAATAGCTGAGACCTAATTAAACTAAAGAGCTTTACACAACAAAAGGAACAGACAGCAGAATAAACACACAATCCAGAGTGGGAGAAAATCTTCACAATCTATACATCTGACAAAGGACTAATATCCAGAATCTACAACAAACTCAAAACAAATCAGCAAGAAAACAACAAACAATCCCATCAAAAAGTGGGCTAAGGACATGAATGGACAATTCTCAAAAGAAGATATACAAATGGCCAACAAACCAATGAAAAAACGCTCAACATCAGTAATGATCAGGGAAATGAAAATCAAAACCACAATGCGATACCACCTTACTCCTGAAAGAATGGACATAATCAAAATTCAAAAAACAGTAGATGTTGCCATGGATTCGGTGATCAGGGAACACTTCTACACTGCTGGTAGGAATGTATAGCCACTATGGAAAACAGTGTGGAGATTCCTCAAAGAACTAAAAGTAGAACTACCATAACTACCATTTGATCCAGCAACCCCACTACTGGGTATCTACCCAGAGGAAAAGAAGTCATTATACGAAAAAGATACCTGCACACACATGTTTATAGCAGCACAATTCGCAATTGCAAAATTGTGGAACCAACCCAAATGCCCATAAGTCAACGAGTGGATAAAGAAACTATGATAAATATGTATGACGAACTACTACTCAGCCTTAGAAGGGAATGAATTAATGGCACTCGCAGTGACCTGGATGAGATTGGAGACTATTATTCTAAGTGAAGTAACTTAGGAATGGAAAACCAAACATCGTATGTTCTCACTGATACGTGGGAGCTAAGCTCTGATGACACAAAGGCATAAGAGTGATATGATGGACTTTGGGGACTTGGGGGGAAGGATGGGAGTGGGGTGAGGGATAAAAAACTACAAATAGGATGCAGTGTATACTACTTAAGTGATGAGTGCACCAAAATCTCACAAATCACCGCTAAAGAACTTACTCATGTAACCATGAACTTCATCCATCCTCACTTCTACCTACTGTGCAAATGCAGGACTTTGCTCATTCCAAGCCACTCTTAATAAGTGCCAGAGTACAGGTCAGAAAGATGGCATGAGAGCTGGGCCTCATTCATTCGTTTATTCACCAAACAAATATTCTTGAGCACATAAAATGTGTTCATCACTATTATGGTTGGGGATAGAACAGCAAATGAAACAGACATCGTTTCTGCCTCATGGAGCTGACCGTCTCATGAGGGAGAAGCTTTTTAAGTAAATTTTTAAAATTGCAGTTGTGGTAAGAGCTAGAAGGCCATCAAAGGGCTGGGCCTGAGGCTAAAAGTGGGTCCAAGGAGCTGCAGGGCTCAGGAAAGCCTCCTGTGAGAGGTGGCATTCACACTGAGCCCTGCAAAATTATCTCCCAAATGAGTGTCCCCAGTGTGGGGAACAAGGGGGACCCTAAAGAGTACATGAGAAAATGAGGCCCTGCTCTGCTCAAATCAGTGGGCCCTGGTTCTTTTCGCCCCTCAGGGAAGTCTAGAAAACACATTTTTCCAATCTCACCTAAATAATTAAAATGTCTCCGTCTTTTAAGTCACTTAAATCACACTATGCTCCCATTTCAGTAATTAAAATGACTGTTTCTGCCATTTATTGCATACTTATTTTGTGCTAAGCCCTAGGCTGTATGCTAGAGGTACTAAAATAAGTAAATGATCCCTTCACCGAAAAAGCTCCTCTTCTAATTGACAAATAACTAATAGGCGATTGCAATTGATTGTACTAGATCTACAATCTTGGCTAAACTACTTCATCTTTCTTCATTTTACTATCCTTGTCTGTAAACTGGGGACACTAAACGGGGCTTACTTCACAGGCTTATGAATATTTAAAAAGGAAATATTAGTAAGAGCCCTAAAACATAAAAAATGCTCAATAATTTTTTAAACAAATAGTCCTGTGTAACTGTCAAAATTCTACACTTCAAGCATATATAAAAGTAGAAAGAATTACACAATGACCACCTTATATCCATCACCTAGATTTAAAAGAATGTAACAACCAGTATGGCTACGCCGGTATGTACAGGATAAGGACTGATTCTGCGTCCAGATTAAAGGATACAGAGTGGAAGGCAAGGGCAGGAGGTCAAAGTTGTGCTCATCACATATTCCACATCCTCCCTTCCTTCATGTCCAGCTTTCCTAACAGTTACATTTGGACCAGATGAGTTATTCTGGCCAGAAACTGTCAGTGGAAATGACATGTAACTTCTGAGTCAGGAAAGTTAGGAAATGAGGTGCCTCCTCCACTCCCATCCTCCCCTGCATGAGGTGAAGGAGGGCATCCTCACCTGCACTAACTGTGTAGACACAAATGAAGCCAGTACAGTGTTAAGCCACTGGGATATAGGGGCTCATCTGTTACCAGAGTCAGCCCAGCTAGCTGCACCATAAACAGGGAAGGCCTGATTGGACTGGTGCTGCTGTGAGCTGGTGTGGTGTTCTCTGAGGCTGGCAAGTGTTAAAGACACTTCTCGGTGGCATTTTCGTGAGCACTTCAGAGAGACTCCCACACGCCACTGGAGGTCGCTTACCTGTAGTTCCCTTGAAGCAGGAAATGCATCTCTGCAAATGGGTTGCTAATGTTTCCTCTGGTGCTTAGACACCTGATGTCACACTTTCTGCTGTGGTTTCCTGCCCCTTCCAGGTGACCCTCTCAGGCAGTATAAAACAAAATCCCTGGGCAGCTTTCTCTCCCAGCATGGCCCACATCTGGTACACATAGAAAACACTCTCATCCTTTTACTCTTAACAAACTCCGCTCCCAATCCACCAGGCTCCTGTGTGAGCCACCCCTCCCTGCTCTGCCAGCCTAGCAAGGAGCTCCGGCCACTTGCCTTTCTGTCTCACAAGCAAAAGGCAGAAGCAGCTATGGTGTTTCCACCGTAGCCCCTAACTACTCTTGAATGAGGAATAAGCCTGTCAGTCCTCCCCACTGCTGAGGTGGGCAGCCTGTTAAGGCGTAGAGCACCAGTCCTTAGACCCTGCTTGGGAGTCTTAGCACCTCATTTCAGAACATGGAGATCCTTTTGACCTATTCTTTTCAGGCCTATTATCAACCTACTTTTTCAGGTCTCAGGTAAAACAAAGATAAAAAGAGTCCTGTTTTTACACCCTGTTACACCAGGATCATCCAGAATCCCCTTTCTTAAGCTGGTACCACATCAAGATAGGAAAAAAGGGACTAGAACTGCCAGAGAAGAGGGCAGAACAGCATTCCTCCACTGAGTCTACACCCTTTACTGAGAAGGGTGCTGGGTACAGAGGGTTGAATTAGGCAGGCAAGGCGCTACTGCTCTCATGTCCCTGCAGGGAGATGTGAGAGACAAGCAATAGACAGACAGCAAATGATCAAGAGAGGCTTGGAGAGAGAAGAGTGATATAAAGAAAACAAAAACAGGCTACACTCATGGTGTGTGCACTCAAGTGACATGGGGAAGGACTAACAGAGAGTAGGAGGTCAGATGACCTATCCCTGAATGTATCCATCTCAGGGAACAGACCAATAGGGTCTATGACATTGGTCTGTTATGTCATAGATACACATATGTATATAACATATATACACATATGTATAAGTATACACATAAAATATACATGTGTGTATATACAATGTATATATGTGCATATATGTGCACATATACACATACATGTATAAATACATACATAATCTGTGCATATATTTATATGTAATATTGATACATAATATTTATATGTAAAGAGATAGGTAGGAAGCTGCATATATGAGTATGGATCTCAGGAAAGATATCAGACTAAAGATACAAATATGGGAGTCATCAGTATATTGAGGTTAAGCAATAGAGAGCAATTAAACTAGATATGATTACAGAGGTAGAGAATCCAAACAGAAGAGAATCAAGAGTCCAGAACCAAGCTTGTGGTCATTCCAGCTTTTACAGCTAAATTTGAGGACTAGTGAACTCCTGTGGTACAGGGAAGGCCAATAACCAAGGTAAGGAAATCCCAAGTCAAGGAGAAAAGCAGGCTTGTTCAGGCTACCAGCTGGGGCAGTCTTTCTCAAATGGATATTTGTTCATAAAGGTTACTTATAAATCAAGTTGGTGATGGCCACGGTTAGATGTTCTCTTCAACATTTTTTAAGTCAACATGGGCCCCACTCTTAAGGAACTCTTTTAAATACAAATGCCAGAAATGTTTACACCAGCATTTAGAGTTCTATGGATCAACAATCCTATGAATGAAGGGTTCCACCTGCTTTAGACAAGAGAAAGCACTTTTGCTTTGGAAAAAAAGAAAGCACTGTTCCCTTCCTGAATGACTTGGCTCCAAAAATGCCCAAATATCAAAGGACTTTATTGTTCCACCCTGCCAAGGGTGGGGATAAGGGAGATAGAGTGCTGGAGTGGGGTGGGGTGGGGGGAGAGAGAAAGAGGACGAATTTAAATAATGCTTCTTAGAAGTTCCATGAAGTCAGAAATACAAGGAAGGTGAAAAACAATGAGTGGCCAGATTGTTTTTACAAGTGGGGAAGGAGGTCAGTCTGAAAAGGCCGCTTTAAGAATATGAGTCTGGGCCGGGCGCGGTGGCTCAAGCCTGTAATCCCAGCACTTTGAGAGGCCGAGACGGACGGATCACGAGGTCAGGAGATCGAGACCATTCTGGCTAACACGGTGAAACCCCGTCTCTACTAAAAACTACAAAAAACTAGCCGGGCGAGGTGGTGGGTGCCTGTAGTCCGTGGAGCTTGCAGTGAACTGAGACCCGGCCACTGCACTCCAGACAGGGCAACAGAGCGAGACTCCATCTCAAAAAAAAAAAAAAAGAATATGAGTCTGACAATAAAATACTGGCAAATTGAATCCAGCAGCACATCAAAGAGGTTATCCACCACGACTTCATCCCTGGGATGCAAGGCTGGTTCAACATACACAAATTGATAAACGTAATCCATCATATAAACAGAACCAAAGACAAAAACCACATGATAATCTCAATAGATGCAGAAAAGACCTTTGACAAAATTCAACAGCCCTTCATGCTAAAAACATGCTAAAAACTCTCAATAAACTAGGTATTGATTGAACATATCTCAAAACAATATGAGCTATTTATGACAAACCCACAGCCAATATCATACTGAATGGGCAAAAACTGGAAGCATTCCCTTTGAAAACTGGCACAAGACAAGGATGCCCTCTCTCACCACTCCTATTCAACATAGTGTTGGAAGTTCTGGCTAGAGCAATCAGGCAAGAGAAAGAAATAAAGGGTATTCAATTAGGAAAAGAGGAGGACAAAATGTCTCCGTTTGCAGATGACATGATTGTATATTTAGAAAACCCCATTGTCTCAGCCCAAAATCTCCTTAGGCTGATAAGCAACTTCAGCAAAGTCTCAGGATACAAAATCAGTGTGCAAAAATCACAGGCATTCCTATACACCAATAATAGACAAACAGAGCGAAATCATGAGTGAACTCCCATTCACAATTACTACAAAGAGAATAAAATACCCAGGAATCCAATTTACAAGAGATGTGGACCTCTTCAGACAGAACTACAAACCACTGCTCAACAAAATAAAAGAGGACACAAACAAATGGAAGAACACTCCATGCTCATGGATAGGAAGAATCAATATCGTGAAAATGGTCATACTACCCAAGGTAATTTATAGATTCAATATTATCCCCATCAAGCTACCACTGACTTTCTTCACAGAATTGGAAAAAACTACTTTACAGTTCATATGGAACCAAAAAAGAGCCCGCAAGCCAAGACAATCCTAAACAAAAAGAACAAAACTGGAGGCATCATGCTACCTGACTTCAGACTATGCTACAAGGCTACAGTAACCAAAACAGCATGGTACTGGTACCAAAACAGATATATAGATCAATGGAACAGAACAGAGGCCTCAGAAATAATACCACACATCTACAACCATCTGATCTTTGACAAACCTGACAAAAACAAGCAATGGGGAAAGGATTCCCTATTTAATAAATGGTGTTGGGAAAACTCACTAGCCATATGCAGAAAGCTGAAACTGGATCCCTTCCTTACACCATATACAAAAATTAACTCAAGATGGATTAAAGACTTAAATGTAAGACCTAACACTATAAAACCCTAGAAGAAAACCTAGGCAATACCATTCAGGACATAGGCATGGGCAAATACTTCATGACTAAAACACCAAAAGCAATAGCAACAAAAGCTAAAAGTCACAAATGGGATCTAACTAAACTAAAGAGCTTCTGCACAGCAAAAGAAACTATCATCAGAGTGAATAGGTAACCTACAGAATGGGAGAAAATCTTTGCAAGGTATCCATCTGACAAAGGGCTAATATCCAGAATCTACAAAGAACTTAAACAAATAACCCTATCAAAAAGTGGGCAAAGGATATCAACAGACACTTCTCAAAAGAAGACATTTACGCAGCCAACAGACATATGAAAAAATGGTCATCATCACTATTCATCAGAGAAATGCAAATCAAAACCACAATGAGATATCATCTCATGCTAGTTACAGTGGTGATCATTAAAAAGTCAGGAAACAACAGATGCTGGAGAAGATGTGGAGAAATGGGAGTGTAAATTAGTTCAACCATTGTAGAAGACAATGTGGCAATTCCTCAAGGAGCTAGAACTAGAAATACCATTTGACCCAGTGATCCCATTACTGGGTATATACCTAAAGGATTATAAATCATGCTACTATAAAGACACATGCACACATATGTTTATCGTGGCACTATTCACAATAGCAAAGACTTGGAACCAACCCAAATGTCCATCAATGATAGACTGGATTAAGAACATGTGGCACATAAACACCATGGAATACTATGCAGCCATAAAAAAGGATGAGTTCATGTCCTTTGCAGGGACATGGATGAAGCTGGAAACCATCATTCTAGGCAAACCATCACAAGGACAGAAAACCAAACACCACATGTTCTCAATCATAAGTGGGAGCTGAATAACGAGAACACATGGACACAGGGCAGGGAACATCACACACTGCAGCCTGTTGGGGGGTGGGAGCCTGGGGGAGGGATAGCATTAGGAGAAATACCTAGTGTAAATGACGAGTTGATGGGTGCCGCAAACCAACATGGCACATATATACCTATGTAACAAACTTGCACATTGTGCACATGTACCCTAGAACTTAAAGTATAATAATAAAAAAAAAGAAGAATATGAGTCCGAAATCAGGTTTGACAATGAAGAAGCATATTATTTCTAGTCACAGCATTTTGGATTTATTCTCAAATGTTCCTTCTTTTTAAATGAATAGTAAATCACCAATATCCACAATTCTTATCTAAGGGGGAATTTGTTGCTGCATTAAATCACAAGTTACATATCATTTCCTCATTCAGGTCCCTTAAAAACTCTGAATTTGGTGAGCATCATAAGAGTTAGGGAAGAATCTCAACTGCATTTTTTGGATGAGAATTCAGGTGGCACAGAAAGTAAAAAAAAAAAAAAAAAAAAATGGAGCAGAAGGTTAGGTATGTAGTCTGTAAGAGGTATGGATATAGCGGTTTTATATTAGGTCATTCATTTAACCTCTCCTGACCTCAATTTTCTCTTCTATGGAAGGATTGTTGAAGAGTTAGCTTCTGGGAAAATGGAGAGCATATAATTTTCCCTATTCCTCTCACAAAGTACAACTAAAAACACTCTACATTATATATAAAACACACATAAGAAGACACTGGGGCTGGCCACAGTGGTGGCTGGGCGCAGTGACTCATTATGCAGGTAATATCAGCACTTTCGGAGGCCGAGGAGGGAGGGTTGCTTGTGCCCAGGGGTTCAAGACCAGCCTGGGCAATATGGTGAAACCACATCTCTACCAAAAATACAAAAATTAGCCAGTCTCATTATCTGGTCTCAAAATACATACATACAAACATACATACATACATATATATCTAAAAATAAAATCAAAAACTTAAAAAAGACTCTGGGAGGTAAAGAGAGAACATAACAGATCAGCTCAGGACTTCTGGACTTAAGGAAAATCATAATAAGTTCCTTGGGTTTTCAATTTGCTTCCTATATTTTAGACTTGGTACTGAAAAAGTTGGCAACCTCAAAACACCAACCTCAAAACATCAAAACAAAACTTACAAAGTAAGCTCCAAAACAAAAACCTACTTTCTTTAGCCAAAAGAACCAAGGAAGCAAGACATGAAACTTTATAATAATACTGCTCTACTATAACCAAACACCACAGAAAAACCTTTAGCTACCTCACGCTCATGCTAGTTCAGGCCAAGTGAGAAGTCTAGTGTTCTACAACCACTAGGCTGTAACATGGTGCCCCGACTAAGATAGTGTCAGGGAAGGTCAAGTAGAAACCCAATACTTTCATCTCTGCTACAAGGTAGCAAACCACCCCCATTGGTATCCGTACAGGCTACATCCAGAGCCAGGACTTCTTTCCCACCTAGCAGTAATGAAGTGACAATACCTCCTTTCCCCTGCTAGAGAAGTATCAGAGAAAGCCAGTGAAACTGAACATTTAAATGAACATTAAACCCAAAATGTTCAGATTTCAGGAGAAAATTATTTGTCATACCAAGAACCAGGAAGACCTCAAAGTAAATTTAAAAAGATAATCAGTAGATATCAATCAATGACAAAGATGCTAAAATTACCCGGCAAAGATTTTACAGCAGCCATCATAGGCCGGGCACGATGGCTCATGCCTGTAATCCCAGCACTTTGGGAGACTGAGGCGGGCGGATCACGAGGTCAGGAGATCGAGACCATCCTGGCTAACATGGTGAAACCCAGTCTCTACTAAAAATATTTTAAAAATTAGCCAGGCATGGTGGTGTGCACCTGAGTCCCAGCTGCTGGGGAGGCTGAGGCAGGAGAATGGTGTGAACCTGGGAGGCAGAGTTTGCAGTGAGCCGAGATCGTGCCACTGTACTCCAGCCTGTGCAACAGAGGGAGACTCCATCTCAAAAAAATAAAAAAGCAGCCATCATAAAAATATTTTAATGAACAATGACCAATATGTTTACAACAAATTTAAAAATTGTAATCTTTTGCAAAGAAATAGTCTCAACAACAACAAAAAAAAAAATAGACACAAGGAAGAGTCAAATGGATATTTTAGAAATAAAAAATACAATAACCAAAATAAAAACTCAATGGATAGACTCAAGGGCAAAATGGAACAGAGAAAATAACTGGTGAACTTGAAAACAGAACCATAGAAATTATCCAGTATGAATAAAAGAGAGAAAATATACTGAAAACAAAATGAACAGAGTCTGAGGGATCAGTGACTATAAGAAAAAGTAACAGTTCTGTCGTTGGAGTCCCAGAAGGAGAGAGGAAAGAGGGTGGGACTGAGAAAGTAAGCAAAGGAGTTTGACTTAAAACTCATCAAATCTGAGAAAAGACACAAACCTACACATTAAAAAAATTGAATAGGCCAGGCACCATGGCTCACTCCTACAATCTCAGTACTTTGGGAGGCCAAGGCAGGCAGATTGCTTGAGCCCAGAAGTTCGAGATCAGCCCAGCCAACATGGTGAAACCCTGTCTCCACTAAAAATAGAAAAATTAGCTAGGCATGGTGGCACATGCCTATAATCCTAGCTGCTTCAGAGGCTGAGGCACAAGAAGTGGTTCAAAGTGGGAGGCAGAGTTTGCAGTGAACTGAGATCATGCCATTGAACTCCAGCCTGAGTGACAGAGTGAGACTGTCTCACAAAAAAAAAAAAGGCTGAATAAACCTCAAATAGAATACACTCAAAGAGATATATACAAGGATACATTATAGTCAAACCTATGAAAACTAAAGATTTTGAAAGCAGCTAAGGAAACTAATACCTCACTTATAGGAGAAATATAAATCAAAAGACAGTGAGTTTTCCATCAAAACTATAGAGGCCAGAAAAAATGTGGCACAATATTTCTCAACTGCTGAAAGAAAAAACTGTAAATTTAGAATCTTATATCCAGCAAAAATATATTTCAAGAATGAAGGGGAAATCAAGACATTTTCAGATTTTAAGAAATCTAAAAGAATGTGTTGTACTCTAAAAAGAATTACCAAAAGTTCTCTAAGCAGAAAAGAAATTATTAAATATATAAACCTGAGACCAGGCACAGTGACTCACACCTATAATCCCAGTGCTACAGGAGGCCAAGACCAAGGAAGGATTGATTGAGCCCAGAAGTTTGAGATCAGCCTAAGCAACATAGTGAGACCTCATCTCTGCCAAAAAAAAAAAAAAAAAAAAACCATAGCTGGGCATAGTGGTGCATGTGCTTGTGGTCCTAGCTAGTCACTCAATGCATGTATAAGAAAAGAAGCTGAGTGGGAAGACCTCCTGAGCCTAAGATTAAGTCAAGTCTGCAGTGCCACTGTACTCCATCCTGGGCTACAGAGAGAGACCATGTCTCCAAAAAAAAAAAATCAACCAAACAAAAAACCTGGGAACATCAGGAAGAAAAAGAAAATCATAAGAAAAAAATGGATAAACACAATAACCTTTTCCTTTTGCATTTTGTAAATTATGTTTGATGGTTGGAAAAAATTATAGCATTGCCTAATGCAGTTCTGAATTACGTAGAGGAAATACTTAAGAAAATTATATTATAAATGGATGAAGGTAAAGAACATAAAGGGAAGTAAGGTTCCTTTACACGAACTGATAATATGATGATAATAGAAGACTATGATAAGTAATCTATGTAAACAGAGATACACTCAAAAATATTACAAGTAACTTAAGTGGAAATTCTAAGAAAAGTTCAAGTAACCCACAGGAATGCAAAAAAAAAGCAAACAGAAAAATGAAAAACAACAGAGACAAACAGAAAACAAAAATAAAATGGCAGGCTTAAGTCCTAATTTATCAACAATTATATTAAAAGTGGGAGAGGAACATTTAATAATTATAAAATGAACAGTCTACCAAGAAGACATAGTAATTTTAAATGTGTATGAACCAAACAACGGAACTGGTAAATGTTTCAAGCAAAAATTGATAGAATGGAAAAGAGAAATAGAGAAACCCACAATTACAGTTGAAGATTTCAACATCCATCCCTCAATAATTAAAAGAATAATTACACAGAAAATCAGCAGGGATATAGAATTCAACAACACCATCAACCAACAGGATCCATCAACAGTTAGGGAACACTCCACCCAACAACAGCAGAATGTACATAGCTTTCAGGTGTCCATGGAACATATACTAAGATAAAACAAATCCTGGCCTATAAAACAAACCTCAACAACTTTAAAAGAATTGAAATCAAAGTGTGTCCTCTAATCACAATGGAATCAGACTAGGAATTAATAACAGAGAGATTTATTTTAAAACTTGGCCAGGCACAATAGCTCACACCTGTAGCCCCAGCTACTGAGGAGGCTGAGGCGAGCAGATTGCTTGTGTCCAAGAGTTTGAGGTTCAGTGAGCCATGATCGCACCACTGCAATTCAGCCTGGGGAACAGAGCAAGACCCTGTCTCTAACAACAACAAAAAATTCCAAACACTTGGAACCCAGACAACATACTTGTAAATAATATGTCAACAAAGAGGAAATCTGAAAGGAAATTTAAATATATATATTGAACCAAATGAAAATGAAACTACAACATACGTCAATGTGTGGGACACAGCTATAGCAGGGCTGAGAGGGTAATTTATAGCACTAAATGCATATGTAAGAAAAAAGGACTGTCTCAAATCGATAATCTAAGCTCTCACCACTAGCCCCTAGAAAATGAAGGGTAAAATAAACTCAAAAGAGGTAGAAGAAAGGAAAGAACAAAGGTAAGAGCAGAAATCAGTGAAACAGAAAACAGAAAAACAATAAAAAATTCATTTTTAAAAAGACTTGGTTTTTTGAAAAATCAAAAATAAAATGGCCAAGCTCTAGTAAGACTGACAAAGGAAAAAAGAGAGAAGACATAAATTACCTGTATCAGGAATGAAACAGAAGATATTATTATGACCTCTGCAGACATCAAAAAGACAATAAAGGAATACTACAAACAATTCTACACACAAATTTGACAAATGAAGTGGACGAATTCCTCAAAAAGACACACATACACACACAACCACAACTCACATAAAATAAAATAATGTGACTAGGTCTATGACTATGAAGAAAACTGAATTTATGATTTGAAAAACCCCCAAAAAAGACATCTCCAAGCCCAGATGGTTTTGCTCAAGAATTTCACTAACCTTGTTTAAAAAAAAAATTATATCAATCATTTCATTTAAAGAGGAATCAATACAAATTCTACAATCTCTTCCAGAAAATACAAAAGGAAACACTTCCCAATTCAACTTATAAAGCTATAATTAGCCTGATACCAAAGCCAGAAAATGACAATTTAAAAAACTAAAGACCAACACCTCTCATGAATATAGACACAAAAATCTGTAACAAAATATTACCAAATAAAATCCAGATATATGTATGTATATGTGTGTGTGTGTATACATATATATATATATTTTTTTTTTTTTTTTTTTTTTTTTTCTTTTGAGATGGAGTCTCACTCTGTCGCCCAGGCTGGAGTGCAGTGGCACGCACGATCTTGGCTCACTGCAACCTCCACTTCCCCGGTTCAAGCAATTCCCCTGCCTCAGCCTCCCGAGTAGATGATTATCCCAAATAGGGATTACAGGCGCATACCAACACGCCCGGCTAATTGTTTTGTATTTTTAGTAGAGACGGGGTTTCACCATGTTGGCCAGACTGGTCTCAAACTGACCTCAGGCAATCTGCCCACCTCGGCCTCCCATAGTGCTGAGATTACAGGAATGAGCCATCAAGCCTGGCCCAGCAATATATTTTTTAAATGATATATCATTACCAATTGAGGTTTATTCCAGGGATGCAAGTCTGGTTCAATATTTGAAAATCAATAAATGTAATTCACCAATCAGACTAGAGGAAAAAATTACATGGCATATCAATCAATGCAGAAAAAAGCATTTCACAAAACTTAACACTCATTCACGATAAAAAAAAAAAAAAAACTCTCATAAATATGGAATAGAGGGAATCTTCTTCAACTGGATAAAGAGCATCTACAAAAAAGCTTCAGGTGTCTTTGCAGTTAATGACAAAAGCCTGAATGCTTTACACCTAAGATCAAGGCATGAATGCCGATTCTAGATGCTCTTATTCAACTTAATGATTGAAGTTATGGCTAGTGCAATAAGGCAAGAAAAATAATTAAAATGCATGCAGATCATAAAGCAAGAAATACAATTATCTTTATTTGCAAATGGCATGATTGTATACATAGAAAATCTCAAGAAATTTACCAAAAAATGTACCTAGAACTAACAAGTGAATCCAGCAAGGTCATAGAGTATAAGAGAAACATCCAAAACTCAATTATATGTATATATAATACTATCAATAAACACATGGATGTCAAAATTAAAAATACAATGGCATTTACAATTCCTAAAAAAGAAAGGAAATACTCAGGAATACATCTAACAAGATATGTATAGGATTTGGGTGCTAAAACACAAAAAACACTGATAAAATAAATCAAAGGCCGAAATAAATTGAGAGACATATTGTGTTCCTGAATTGAGAGACTCAACATAATAAAGTGTTAATTCTCCAGAGACTCATATGCAAGTTTAACATAATTTCTATTAAAATTCCATCAAGAGTTTTTATAAGTATAGACAAGATTATTCAAGAATGTATATGGAAAGGCAGAGGGGCTAGAACAGTTAAAACAAATTTGGAAAGGAAGAATAAAGAATTAATCAGTTAACCTGATACCAATATTTATTATATAGATACAGTCATCAAGATGGTGTGGTGTTGGCAGAGAGATAGATGCATAGCTCAGTGGAACAGAATAGAGAACACAGACATAGACCAACACAAATATGCCCAGCAGCCTTTTGATAAAGTTGCAAAAGCAATGCAATGGAGGAAAGATAGCTTTTTCAACAAGTAGTACTGAAATAATTAGACCTCTATACACAAATAATCATAATAATAGTAATCTCCAACTTAAATCTCACTTCTTGTACAAAAAATAAACTCAAAATGAATAACAGGCTTAAATGCAAACATAGAACCATCAAACTTCCAGAAAAAAATAGGAGAAAATCTTGAGAATCTACAACTACGCAAACAGTTCTTACACTTGACACCAAAAGCACAATCCATAACAGAATCAATTGGTAAATTTGACATCATCAAAATTAAAAACTTTTGCTGTGTAAAAGATCCTGCCAAGAGGATGAAAATACAAGCTATACATTGGAACAAAATATTTGCAAACTGCACATCCAACAGAGAACTCGTATCTAGAATAACATAAAGAATTCTCAAAACTTAAACATGCAAGTACCATATGACCCAAGCAATTACATTCCTAGGTATTTATACTAGAGAAACAACTTACGTTCATACAAAAACTCGTACATGAAAATTTATTAAAGTTTTATTTATAGTAGTCCAAAACTGGAAACAACCTAGATGGCCTTGAATAGATAAATGGTTGGACGAACTCTTCTATCCATTCCATGGAATACTACTCAGCAATAAAAAGGAACAAACTGTTGGTGTATGTAATTCTCCAGAGAATGATGCTCAGTGAAAAAAGCCAATCCCAAATGTTTACACACTGTATGTTTCCATTTATGTAACATTCTTGAAATGACAAAATTACAGAAATGGAAAACAAAGTAGTGGCTCCCAGGTATTAAGGAGGGGATGGGGCAGGAGGGAAGTAAGTGTGGTAATAAAAGAGCAACATAAAGAATTTGTGATGATGGGCCAGATGTGGTGACTCACGCCTGTAATCCCAGCATTTTGGGAGGCCGAGGTGGGTGGAGTTTGAGACCAGCCTGGCCAACATGGTGAAACCTGTTTCTACCAAAAATGCAAAAATTAGCTGGGCATCATGGTGCATGTCTGTAATCCCAGCTTCGCGGGAGGCTGAGGTAGGAGAATCGCTTGAACCCAGGAGGCAGAAGTTGCAGTGAGCCAAGATCGCACCACTGCACTCCAGCCTAGGCAACAGAGTGAAACTCCATCTCAAAAAAAAAAAAAACAGAATTTGTGGTGATAAAAATATATAGTATCTTGACCATATTAATGTCAATATCCTGGTAGTCATATTGTACTATTCCTTTGCAAGATGTTTCTATTAGGCAAAACTAGGTAAAGTACAAACGAGATTTCTCTGTATTGTTTCTTACAACTGCATGTGAATCTATTATCTTAAATAAAAAGTTTAATTTCTTTAAAAAAAAAGTATTCAGATATTTGATCTCTAAAGGTCCTTCTAAATCTGATATTCTGATAGTCACCATGATTTATGTGGATGTCTTTATGGTAGTATTTTCCAGAATATGATCTATGGAACATGAATCCACCTCAAGATCCTAAAAGTTGTCTATGGTTAAAAAGATTGGTTCTATGGTCAAATATGTGTGAACTATTTGTACTAACATAATAAGTGCTACCATAATAAGAGTACTAACATAATAAGAAAAAAATTAAAACCTGATTAAGAAAATAAATTAAAACCTAACAACTTTAATCCATCATTTCTAAAACATGGCACAGAGACCCTTGCCCTTTCTTTTTCCTTCTTTTCTTTCTTGTTTTTTCTTAGGAACACATATTAGCATCTTGGCTCATTTGGTCTGCTGTAACAAAATGCTATAGATCGAATAGCTTATAAACAATAGAAATTTTTTCCCTCACAGTTCTGGAAGCTGAGTCTAAGATCAAGGTGCTGGTATATTCAGTGTCTGGTCCAACACCATTTTCTGGTCCGTAGAGCGCACCTTCTTGCTACGTTCTCACATGGCGTATGGGGTGAGGAATTTCTCTTTGCTTCTCTTATAAGGGCACTAATCCCATTCATGAAGAATCCTCTCTCATGACCCAATCACCTCCCAAAGTCCCCACCTCCTAATACCATCACTTTAGGGATTACAGTTTCAACATAGGAATTTGGGAGGAATACAAGCATTCAGTCCAGAGCCAGAGCAGCATCTAATGTAATGCTGGCACTCCACAGAACCCAATTTGAAATATGATGTTATGATAAATTAACTCTTTTGATATATAGTGGCAATTTCAAGTGTTCGTTTTCAGTCCTCTCAATTCCTCTCCAGTTATATAACTGTATCCCTGCAATTTCACCTGTCTCCTCTTTGTATTTTTAATTCTTTCTCCTGCACTGAATTCACAGCTCCCTGAGGGCAAGGACTTTGTCTTCAGAGTCATTCAAACACTTGCTTTGTACCTAGTCTGCAGCTCTATAGATGCTTTTCTGAGCGTCCAGGCAGTTCTTTTGTGGTTCACCTTCTGAAGGGAACCTCTGTTCTTTCTGCCTTCCACCAGTGTTCTACCTTCTTTGGGGGAATTGATCTTCTCCCATTTGAATCGTGTCATTCTGGCGACTACTCACCAGAGACTGTCACCTCCCCAACATGAGACATAACACGGTCAATGACAGTATCCCATTCTCTTGGCCAAAGTGATTGATTCAGAGTCACCTAAGATGCAAACCAGGCCAGTCAAAGTCTTTTCCTGGAATTTTGCAATCTGAAGTTGGAAGAGAAGAATGCTTGCCTCTTGGGTTATAGAAGCTAGAAAAATATAAATCTGAGGCCATCTTACCAGTCTAGGGAAACTCTGTCTGTGGTAAGCAAGGATAAAGCCACTGGGAGACAAGCAGTTAAGGAACAGTGTCTTAGTCCATTGGTGTTGCTATAAAGGAATGCCTGAGGCTTGGCAATTTATAAATAAACAAAAGAGATTTATTTGGCACAAGGACCTGCAGACTGTACAAAAAGCATGGTGCCAGCATCGGCTTCTAATGAGAGCTTCAAGCTGCTTCCACTCATAGTGAAAGGGGAATGGGAACCAGAGTGTTCAAAGATCACATGGCAAGAGAAGAAGCAAGAGAGAAGGAGGAAGGTGCTATGCTCTTTTTAACAGTGGGTTCCCACAGGAGCTAATACAGCAAGAACTCATTCATTACCATGAGGATAGAACCAAGCCATTCATGAAAGATCCACCCCATGACCCAAACACCTCCCATTAGGCTCCCATATCCAACACTGGGGATCACATTTCAGCGTAAGATTTGAAGAAGTCAAACATCAAAACCATAAAATTCTGCTGCTAGCCCCACAAATCTCATGTCCTTCTCACATTGCAAAATAAAGTCATCCCTTCTCAATAGTTCCCAAATGTTTTAACCTGTTTCGGCATCAACTGAGAAGTTCAAAGTCTCCCATAATACTCAAGTCAAGTTTCTTACAGCTGTGAGCCCTTAACATCAAAAATAAGTTACTGTGGTATGTTCCTGTAGTCCCAGCTACTTGGGAAGGCTGAGGTGGGAGGACTACTTGAGCCCAGGAGTTCTGGCTGTAGGGCACTATGCCGATCAGTTGTCTGCACTAAGTTCAGCATCAATATGGTGACCTCCTGAGGGTGGGGGACCACCAGGTTGCCTAAGGAGGGGTGAACCAGCCCAGGTCAGAAACAGAGCAGGTCATGCAGTGCTGCAAGTTCAAATATAATTTTAAAAATTGTTAAAAGAGGCCAGGTCCAGTGGCTCAAGCCTGTAATGCTAACATTTTGGGAGAACAAGGCAGGTGGATTGCCTGAGCTCAGGAGTTCAAAACTCAGGGAAACATGGTGAAACCCCATCTCTACTAAAAATACTAAAAAATTAGCCTGGTGTGGCGGCATGCACTTGTAGTCCCAGCTACTCAGGAGGCTCAGGCAGGAGAATTGCTTGAACCCGGGAAGCAGAGGTTGCAGTGAGCTGAGATCGCACCACTGCACTCCAGCCTGGGCGACAGAGGGAGACTCTGTCTCAAAAAATAATAATAATAATAATTACAACCAATAAATAATTAAAAATAAACAGAGCAGGTCAAAACTCTTGCACAGTAGCAGAACTGCACCTGTGAATAGCCACTGCACTCCAGCCTGGGCAACATAGTGAGACCTCATCTCTGAAAGAAACATAAAATAAATAAATAAGTTATTTAATTCCAAGATACAATGATTATACAGGCATTGGGCAAACATTCCCATTACAAAAGGGATAAATAGGCCAAAAGAAAGGGGTAACAGGCCTCACACAAGTCCAAAACCCAGCAGGGCAGATGTTAAATCTTAGAGCTCCAAAATGATCTCCCTTGACTCCATGTCCAGCATCCTGGGCACACCAGTGTGAGGAGTGGGCTCCCAAGGCCTTGTGAAGCACTGTCCCCATGGCTTTGCTGGGTGCTGCCTACATGGCTGCTCACACAGGTCAAAGTCCAACGTCTGTGGGTTTTCCAGGCTGAGATTGCATGCTGCTGCTGGCTCTATAATTCTGGAGTCTAGAGGGTAGCAGCCCTGCTCCCACAGCTCCACTAGACAGTGTGCTCGTGGGGACTCTCTATGGGAACTCAAACCCCACACTTTTGCTCAGCATTGCATTACTAGAGTCTGCAGCAGGCTTCTGCCTGGGCACCCAGGTTTTCCTATATACATTCTCTGAAATCTAGGTAGAAGTTGCCAAGTCTCTACTCTTGAATTCTGCATGCTGCAGAATTAAAAGCATGTGGAAGCCACCAAGCAGTGGCTCAAACAGTACCAGGAGTCATTTGAGTTGTGGCTGGAGCTGCAGAGGCCGGGATTTAGAGAGCAGCATCTGGAGGTGGGACAAGACGGCAGCATTCAAGGCCATTCTCCTAAAACTATTCTGGCCTTGTAGGCCTCTGAGACTGTGATGGGAGGGGCTGCTTTGAGGATCTTCGAAATGCCTTTGGGGGCCTTTTCCCCACTGTCTTAACTATTAGCACCTGATTCCCTTTTATCCATGTTAATCTCTCTAGCAAAAGGTTGCTCTGCAGCACCCTTGGATTCCTCTCCTGAGAAGCCTCTTTCATTCTCTGATACAGAGCTAGGCTGTGAATTTTCCAGATTTTTACACTCTGCTTTCTCTTTAATTAGGTCATCTCTTTCCTCCCGGATCTGATATAAACTGCTAAAAGCAGCCATGCCGCTTCTTGAATGCTTTGCTGCTTTGAAATTTCTTCCACCAGACAGCAGATTATCACTCTTAAGTCTGGACTTCCTCAAAGCCTGAGAGCATGGACACAATGTAACCGAATTCTTTGTCATGAAGTAACATGGGTGACCTTGGCTCCACTTCCCAGTAAGTTCCTTATTTCCACCTGAGACTTCATCAGCATGACTTTTACTGTTTACATTTTTGTCAGCATTTTGGTCACAACCACCAACAATCTCTAAGAAGTTCCTAACTTTCCCTTATCTTCCTGTCTTCTTCGGAACCCTCCAAAATCTTCCAACCTCTGCCTATTACCCAGTTCCAAAGCCAGTTCCACATTTTCAGATATCTTTACAGCAATACCTGACTTCTTGGTACCAATTTTCTGTCTTGGCCCATTTGTGTTGCTATAAAAGAACACCTGAGGCTGGGTAACTTATAAAGAAAAGAGGTTTATTTGGCTCACAGTTCTGCAGACTGTACAAGAATCATGGCGCCAGCATTTGCTTCTGGTAAGGGCTTCAATATGCTTTCACTCATGGAAGAAGGCCAAAGTGAGCCAGCATGCAGAGATCATTTGGCAAAAGAGAAAGAGGAGGGAGGTTCCAGGCTCTTTTTAACAACCAGCTCTCATGGAACTCAAAGAGCAAGAACTCACTCATTG
This sequence comes from Trachypithecus francoisi, assembly GCF_009764315.1. Taxonomy (NCBI): domain Eukaryota; kingdom Metazoa; phylum Chordata; class Mammalia; order Primates; family Cercopithecidae; genus Trachypithecus; species Trachypithecus francoisi. Next base: position 117,420,413 of record NW_022681456.1, on the reverse strand, counting down.
CCTTGAGAATGGCACCCATTCATGAGGGATCCACCCCCATGACCCAAACACCACCATCATTGGGGATCAAGTTTCAACATAAGATTTGAAGGGGCCAAATATCCAAACTATAGCCAAGAAAGAGTTCTGATGCTAGTCGTTGAATCTCCGGGATCCCTGTGGATAGCTTCACTCCTGGACTTCCTACTTACTTCGGCAAACATATTCCCTTTTTGCTTAGGTGAGTTGGATTTCCTCAGGCTAGATTTCTATCACTGCAAATAAAAAAATATTTCTAATGAATATACTCCCATTCAGTTTTTCATTCCTACCTCATCACCCTAATAAGCAGTAAAGATTGGAGCTTGTCATGCGTCATTTTAACCCATTTGTGTCCATTGAACACATTTTTACATTTTGATTTAAATCTGATTAGCTACTCAAACACCCCCTGGGCTCTTCATAAATGGGATAAAGAATAGATGTGTTTTGATGAAAACGAGCCAGGAAAGGTCTGAAGTATGGAGAGATGCCATGTGAGGACACAAGGCAGTCAGCAGGAGAATGAAGGCTGTAGAGAGGAAAAGAGATCAAAAGAGATATAGGAAAAAGTGATCTCCAAAATAAACATATGTTAGGTGTTTCAAATGCTGATGGGTGTAAGCCTGCAGTGGTCAGCCAGGGGCCTATGATAGCCAGGAGGAGGAAAGCAGAGCAGTGATGGACAGGGAAATTGGGGAAGAAGTGGATGTGACTAACATTTATTCAGTGCCTCATTTGTGCCAGATACTGTGCTGGCTGCTTTGTGCCTATTGTCTCTTACAACCATACTGCAGGCTCAGAAATATTAAATGATTAACCCAAGGTGACAGCAGGTTCCAGACTCAAACATAAGTCTCTTTACCTCCAAAGCCAGTGCTGTTTACACTATAAAATGGGCCTGCATCCAGATCCCAGGATGTACAAGTGGGGAGAGGATGGAGCTTGAGGTAAGAGAGGTGCTCTCTTGAGGCAAGAGAACCAGGTCAGCCTCAGAGCAACTTCACAGACTGCAACCACATGTAGGGCCACCCCTCTTTGCTCTGGAACAGGGAGAGCCCCAGTGGTCTCCCAGTGGGCGCCTGGAGCCTGTGACATTTGAGCCCCTGACTGGGGGGAAGGGAGCAAAAAATATTTCTATGAAGCTAGGCTGTCAAAAATTGGAGAGGTGTTCAAGAAAGGTACTACTGTACTTAGAGATGGGTGTGATCCTAATCTTTTCTCTTGGTCCCCAATGAAAGCCAACTGAACCTAGGCTGTTTGCAGTGGGAGGGAAATGTAAAAGGGAATAGCAATTTCATGAAGACTGGTTGACTCCGGAGGTAAGGAATCTGGTTCCACATTATATAATCTAAAAATGCCCCCACCACCTACCCCCACCCCCACGCACAAGAGAAGGAAAGGGGGAAAAAACATCCCAGATATCACACAGTCAAGGCAAATGCGGCGAAATGGCTCATTGGTTACTGTGGCAACCGACTCTTCCCTGCTCCGGCTGCTTATCCCACGATCCCTCTGTCACCCTATTTTTAGACTGGAGACAACGAATGAAAACGGCTTTAAAATATTTTTTTCTTTTCTGTGTGTCTAAGGCATGTAGAACCTTTTGAAAAAGACTCAAAAGCCAGAGCTCTGGTGTTGGGGCCAGTTCCCTAGTTCTGATATGAGGGGTGGCCCTCATTTCTCTGAGACCTGGGCCACTGCATGAGGAAGGTGCTGGGTTTCTTATGGGTTAAGTGGCAACAAATGAGGAGGAGAAACCTTGAGCTTGTGGCTTAGGCATAAGTAGCCTTGCTACCAAGTAAGGTGGAGAATCTAAGTCATTGAAAATAAACAAAATAACAGGTCTTGAGGAATAAGAGGAGTTTTGAGTTACCTGGTGAGAATGACTATGTAACTCACCTTACCTCCTTCAGTTTTAATTTTCCTCAACTGTAAAATAAAGGAGATTGTGGTCTTTCAGAATTTCAGTGACCTCCAAGACTCTTTAAAGCTCTAAAATCTCTGATCATTATCAGTTTAAATGTCAGTTTCACCAACCTTGCAAAGGAATCCAGTGGTAAGAATCTACTAGTGTTCCTGAGAAACAGCCCCAATTGTTAAAATTTTTTTTCAGTTGGATATTTGGGAATTGTTCTTCTGGACTTTCTCTATCTCCTGTTCTAAAGGAAAGATACTGTTTTTAAAAACTGTTTCTGTTGATGAAGATGAGAAATGAAGAAAACGTCAACACCTTTTCTTCATAGAAAATATTGAATGAGTGCAGCATACACTTAAGATGCTTTTAAGAGAAAGGTGAACTTCTGCAATTCAATGGCAAATAAATTATCAAGAGAAATGCAAAGCAATAGGCTTGCTATGTGGCAGAAAATAGAACAGAGTTGGAGGCAGGGAAAAGTTGGAAAATGCTCACCGCAGGAGGAGAAAAATCTAAACCGATATAAGCCATGTGTTTTATTTAGTTGATTCAGCACAGTGGTGGGAAGGGGGCCCAAGTGTCCCCATAGGTAGGGAGCCCAGTTCTCAGCGGTGTCCCCACCCTGGTCTGGTTCACAGGGCTGAGTGAGAGAGCAGAGGAGGAGTGGTCTTTTTTGTGGGTAGTTGTTGGGGAGAGAGGGGTCTATTTCAGGTCAGCTGAGGTCCCAGAGCAAGGGTTCTCAAAGTCCAGCATGTGGGCACATTACTGAAGTGCTTGTTAAAAATGCAAATTCTCCTACACAGCACTGGTTTGTAATAATCTGGTCTTTACACTCTTCACCGAGCTAATCCCTATTTTCTGCTTGGTTTTACCTTAGATGTCCCTTCCACAAGGAGGCCTTTTTGACTACCCCCACCACTCCCACCTCAGATAGTTTAGGTCTCCTCTCAGGTGATACCATCACATCCACTGCTCCTTCTTTTGTAATTTTTATTACACTTGCAACCATTTCTTAATATCTGTCTTCTATACTGGACTGTAAGGACTGTAAGTTCTATATAAAACATGTGTCACATCTGTCTTGTTCACACTGTCTCAGGGTAACCAGGGTATAGCACACAGTAGACACTCAATGAGTATCTGCTGAGTCAATGAACACTGTAAGTTACAGCTGCACTGGATTAAATAGTGTCCCTCAGAAATTCAGGTCTGTCCAGAACTCAGAATGGGAGTTTATTAGGAAATAGGATCTTTGCAGATGTAATTAGTTAAAATGAGATCCTACTGGATTCGGATGTGTCCTAAATCCAATGAGCAGAGTCCTTATAAGAAATCTATGTCAACATGCACAAAGACGAAGGCCACATAAATGACAGAAACAGAGACTGGAGTGATGCAGCCATAAGCAAAGGAACTCCAAGGATTGCTGGCAACCACCAGAAGCTAGGACAGAGTCAAGGAACAGATTCTCCCTCAGAGTCTTCAGGAGGAACCAACCCTGCTTAGATTTTGGACTTCTGGCTTTTAGAACTCTGATGAGAATATAAAATCCTCTTGGAAGTCATCCAGTCTGTGCAGCTCTGGGAAACTAATACAATAGCCTACCTGTTCAGAATCACTTTTTTATTCACTTATTATTTCTTTCGTTTATCCTCGTGCTGTCCATGTAGTCCACTTATACCACCAAAATTCTCGTATTTCCTGCTCTAATCAGGCAGTTAAAAGTAATTGAAACCCAAATTGCCTTTAACAATAAGAGAAACTTATTGCTCATGACCTGGAAAGCACAGAAGAGAGATTGGTTTCATTGATGACAATAAGGAATCAATTTCCTTCTAGTCTCTCTGCTTTGCCTCCTAAAATGTAAGCTTCACCCTAAATTGACTCCCCTCAACCCACCATGGTCACAAAATGCCTACTTCCAACTCTCTGGGCTATAATTTTTTCAAGTATTGCATTCATTATTGATTTCTGCAGGACAAATTACACCAAACTTAGTATCCTAAAACAACAGTAATCATCTATTGTTTCTTGTAGGCAATGTGGGTATGAAATTACGGACTGGTTTGGTTGTGGGATTCTGATTAGGCATTCTCATGGGGTTGCAATCAGAAATCAATAGAAGTTGCAGACACTGAAGACCTTTCTAGGAACAGGGAATTCACTTCCAAGGTGGTTCTTTCATGTGGCTGTTAGGCTAATGCTGGCAAGTTGGTTTTTGTCTATGTGGGATTCTCCACCAGCTTCAAGGGTCTTCATGACATGGCAGTTGGCTTTCCCTGGAGCAAGAAACCCAAGACAGCATGAAGAAAATTGCAATGTCTTTTAGCCTCAGAAGCCATACACCATCACTTCCACAGTATTCTCTCTTGCTCTCACAGGTCAGCCCTAGTTCAGCGCAGGCGGAGACTACACCAAGGTCATGAATACCAAGAGACCCTCTTTTGAACTGGCTATTATGTCCTAGAGAAGCAAGTCTGGGTTGCTTCCCAGAGTTTAAAAAAAAAATGAAAACTTCTTTCCCAGAATTTCACAGAAAATTTTCTTCCTGCCAAAAGGGCACCTTTTCAAACTAGAAATTGTAGCTAACACGTAGGATTGAGCTAAATTAAGCATGAACTACATATCTCTCACCCTTTGGACTTAGCAGGGCTGAGGGGTAGGAACACTTAAATAAAAATCTGGGTAGATACCAGGAGAAGGGAGAATGTGCTAAGGAGGCAGCCATAACACAGCATTTACTAAATCTAGTAACTTGACCCCAGGAACTTCTATTTCAGTAAATGCTCTAGTATGTTTGAAGACTTTAAAAAAAAAAAAAAAAAAAGTTCGAAATATTTTTTTAAAATATAACCACATAGCTTTAAAAAATTATATCTTTAAAAACTAACATTACTTCACTATCATCATTAAATATCCAATCAGCATTTTAAATGTCCCTAACTACTTGACTGTCCTATAAAATGTTTATGTTATTTTGCTTGTTTTTTATTTTAAGTGGAATCCAAACACTACATTTGGTTAATGTCTCTTAAGTCTCATTTAATGCATTTCTCATACAAATCTTCCTTCGCTGAAGTTTATCTGTTGAAGAAACCAGGTCATTAATCCTGCAAAATTTCTCACAGTCTGGATTTTGCTGATTGCATTCCCTTGGTGTTGTGTAACATGTTCCTCTGTCCTCTGTATTTCCTGTAAACTGGCAGTTAAGAGTTGGAGGCTTCATCTGATTCAGGCTTCATGCAGGAGTTGGGTGAGGGGGGTTGTCAAGAATATTTTACAGATATATGTATATGGCAATCTGTATTTTAACAAACATACTTTTTTTAAGTAACTGTTTTCTTATTATCAACATTCATGGAACTGACATATCTATATGGGGAGGAGAAAGCTTTAGAGTTTAGAGCCACGACTGTAAAACTCTAATAGACAACAGAGTCAACTGGGAAGACTTATTTAATTGTGGGCCTCGCCCCTGGAACTTTTTATTCAGTGGATATAAGGCCCCAAAATTTGCATTAATAACAAGCTTCCAGGCAATGCTGATGATGGTGTTCTTAGAACCACACTTTGTGAACCTCTCCGTTAGAGCATGGTGGTTCTAACATTTGAGGAGAGCTCTGACATCTGAATACCTAGGATGAAATTCTTCTTTTACCACATGACAGCTGAACAGGCTTGGGAAACTACGTAACCTCTCTAAGCCTTAATTTCCTCATTTGTAAAATGGGGTCAATCATAACATGACTCACCTTAGATACAGTGGTAAAAGAGCTAAATGAGATACTATACCTTTATCATTGAGCCTTGTCAATAATCAATATTCAATAAATGTGGTGGTAGTTGTTGTAATAATTATAATTATTATTATCAATATTATTATTCCTTTGCTGGTTTTATAATCTACAATCAGGACATAAGATTTTATTGCACTATACCAGTTCCAAGGAATCTGTCTGGGTCACCTGCAGTCCTAGAGGTAGGAGTCGTTGGTCAAGTTGTGGCTGTGGACTACGTCAAAGTGCAAAATAGGAAGGACAATGAGGTGAAGTTCTGTTTCTCTTCAGAGTTAGAGATATTCTTCCGAATGGGGCATCAAGGAACCAGTCCTTCCTAACACAAACACCAGGTCTACCATGTGGACAGCTCAGTAACTTTTCCCAGTGTCATAGAGAAAGGGACTCATCTCTCAACCATCAACAGAACAGTTTCAACATTGTGCAGGATGTGCAGACATAAAGACAAGCAGCCAAAAAAAGTCAGATAATTAAGAGAAACTTAAAATAAGAGGAGCAACAATAACATAAATTTAAAATAAGAGGAGCAACAGTAATATTTGAAATATTATTTGAAATATTAAGAACATTTCTAATTTGGCTGGGCACAGTGGTGCATGCCTATAGTCCCAGCTACTCCAGAGGCTGAAGCAGCAGGAATGCATGAGCCCAGGTGTCCAAGGCCAACCTGGGCAACAGAGTAAGACCCTACCTCTTAAAAAAAAAAATTAAACTTCACTGGTCATTACAAGTAAATACTAAGGATTCCCTGGGCTGTTGTACCTCTGTAACTTCCTTGGTTCTACCATTACTTGTTTAAATCACCAGCCCAGAGCAAACTAAAGGAGGCTGAGGCCAATTTGTAAGAAAATAGTACTGAAGAAGAAAGGAGACAACACAGGCACTGTAATTAAATCGTGAACTGGTGCTAGACTTTTAAAAAGATTGCTGATCCCTAGCAAGGACAAATAAGATGTCAGAGTAAGAACTACATACATATAGGCATGTATATAAAACTGCAGTGGAAACTATTAATGAGGAAAAATACAGAATAATGGCTAAGAATCAGCAGACCTAGGTTTTAATTTCGTTTCTGCTATTCATGTGCTATGTGAGCTTGGAGAAGCTGCACAATCTCTCTGAACATCCATTTCTTCATGATAGTAATTTAATTGTTATTACTAGTTTTACCATTATTATTTCTACAGGAATATTGGACCCAGGGACTCTCATACTGTTACAATTCTTTTTTCTTATTTTTTGAAACAGTCTCACTCTGTCACCCAGGCTGGAGTGTGGTGGTGCAATCTCGGCTCACTGCAACCTCTGCCTCCCAGGTTCAAGCAAGTCTCGTGCCTCAGCCTCTGGAGTAGCTGGGATTACAGGTGTAGGCCACCATGCGTGACTAATTTTTGTATTTTCAGTAGAGACCGGGTTTCTCCATGTTGCCTAGGCTGGGCTCAAACTCATGGACTCAAGTAATCTGCCCGCCCCAACCTCCCCAAATGCTGGGATTACAGGTGTGAGTCACTGCACCCAGTCACACAATTCTTATCTAAGCTGAAGAATATGATTCCTGATCATTGTGATTGTAGAGAAAGTAAACAGAAGCTTATTGGTTGAAGAAAACGCTCTTAGAGCTAATGATGATAATGAATCTGCCTCAAAGAGGCCATCTGAAGAAAAGGAAGATTGGGTTTGATGGCTTAGGAAACCACTGTCACAAGCTGCAAAGAGTCGGAAATTTTACCCTGCTTGAAAGCTAACAGGGTAGTCTACAGTTTAATGGACAGAAGAAGATGTGTGGATCAAAGACAAAGGACTTTATTACTCAGTGGACAACATGAGCATCAGCATATCCACACAATTTCCCTTGTCCCCAAGTCTGACAGGGGTGACATGATGGGACCCAATAATACCTGCTCACACAATGGGGTGCCTTCTAGGGGAGGAGCCCAAGTCCTAGCATCCAGAAATTTTCCCTCAAGCAACAAACATTGTAGCAAGCAAAAAATAAGCTAGTGCCCCTCCTCTTAGGGTGCAAGCAGTTACAGGTTGGTCACACTGTGGTCATCTACACCTGCTTACTTGCCTGTGGCTAGCTACAGAACTGTTCAGCATCAGGAGGTAGGTGAGTCATTTTGCAAGAATGTGTAGGAATGCTTAGGGCCCATAGCAAACTGCCTGCCTAATGGGGCACTCACACTTACAGAGTGCCTTCTAAGTCCCAAGCAGTCTGTGGGGTGCTTTATTAATATTTTTGCAGGTATTTTTCCATTTATTCAGAGTTGGAGTGTGGTCCTTCATCAGGATACAAAGTCAGGGTCTTTCAAATGGATCATAAGACATCAACTCACCACATCTCTAAAGTATATGATTATTATTTCAAACCACACAAGATATCAGTTCAGAAGACCTTCATTCTGAAGTACCTTTTATAAGTTCCTAACAAAAACCCAGTTCTGACCACTGATGCTTCAGAAAGACAGACTGCAGGAATCTTAACTTTTCATTCTTGTTTTTCTTTTAGAATTTCTAAGCTATGTCATGTCACTTCACTGGAAAGTTATATACCTGAATACTGCTCTAGTTCTTTATAGAAATGGCTTCACAACTATGACTTAATACTATGCCCTCATTTTTCTATCAGAAATTGGTAGAGATAATGCTAAAGAAAGAACACCTTATTTTGTTGAAGATATGTCCACTATGTTTACCAACATCTGCAAAGATTTACAACATAATTTTTTTGAATTTAATTCCAGTAAGACATTTGACCAGTATGTTTACTCATATTAGATATGAGAGCTAGATAATCCAAATTGATTCCTTGTTTCCCTGGCTCTAAGAAAATCCAGAATTAAGTCTTGGACTTAAAAGTAGACATTTCCTGGCTGGGCACGGTGGCTCACGCCTGTAATCCCAACACTTTGGGAGGCTGAGGTAGGTGGATCATCTGAGGCCAGGAGTTCAAGACCAGCCTAACCAACATGATGAAACCCCATGTCTACTAAAAATACAAAAATTAGCCAAGCATAGTGGTGGGCACCTGTAATCCCAGCTATTCAGGAGGCTGAAGCAGGAGAATCACTTGAACCCAGGAGGCAGAGATTACAGTGAGCCCAAATCACGCCATTGCACTCCAGCCTGGGTGACAGAGCAAGACTCTGTCTCAAAAAAAGCAAACATTTCCCTTAACCTGAGTTTTCTGGAATAATTATTCAATGTCCTTCACTGTTTGACCCTTATCTTTGCATTTTTACTTCAGTGCTCTAAAGAATTGTGGTACATTTTCTCAAATAATGTTTTGAAAGTAAACAGAGTAAAAGCAATAAGTCAATGAAGGAACAAAACTACCCAAGTTTTGGGTTATTTCATTTATTATTACTAACATTTTGCTTAAGTACCCATAAAGCTTTTTAGTTTAAGATGTAATCCTCAAATCAGTCTTAGCCTTATAAAATATAAATTGAGCTTCCAAAAGTTAGTTAGCATGCCTTATATTATGAATTTTCCTGACTGTGCTTTTATTGGGGTTTAATCAGAGACTATTGTAAGAATTTCTAATCTGGGTTCTAAGCATTTGACATTATTAAACAGCTAAATGAAAGAGAACAGAAGGGTTGCAAAGTAGAAAATACATTTTATTTTTAAATTGAACACCATTATATTTGTAATAACATTGCATGCTAAGAAGCATTAGGCAGCTCTGTCAGTGCCTGCTTCACACAGTCTAAATAGAACTGGAGAGCAATTTCTGAGAAGACAAGGGGGTGAGGATCTCATGTCTACCCCAGAGGGATTCCCAAGAATAGCAGGTCTGAAGTTCTAAGGTGCAAGTGAAAGGCTGTCTGAAGTTCTGTTCGGTTGTTGACCTGCTGCTGGCTGCTGGGTTTGCCCAAGGGGCATCGGTGATAATAGGTTAGTCATAGGTCAGTCATTGCACAGATACACTCATCATCTTGGGAAGACCTCAGATGTGCCTGGAACGACTGATGTCAGTCATGAAGGCCCCCTTGGAGGACCACATCCAACCCCGTACTTCTCACCTGGACTCTGCCTTAAGCAAAGTCCTCCTGAAGACCAGAGAGACGATCCACCATGAGTGTGCTCCATTGGAAAACACCCAAATCCTTAAGGACATACAACCTCTTCCGGGACCCCACATCCACCCTCGCTCTGGGGGTGGCCTAAATGAGGGTGAAGACTCAGCTAGAAGAATAAGGAGCAGTCAACACTCAACCTTGTTTCCTGACATCACCTGAGTCTTTAACTCCATCAGAGGATCTAGGGGGCAAAAATTAAACTCTCAAAAATGATTTTAATGATTTTAACCTTTAATTTAAGGAGTAAACATCTGTCATCCCATTTGGAGTTGCATCGTGTCACAAACCAGAAACAAATAAAATTTTCAAACCAGCAGCTAACTTTAGTACAGTTGAGCCGGGACCATCCACAGTGAGAGAGGCTGCTAGCACAGTACCCTCTGCTGGGCAAAGGGGTCCCTACAGGCCTTCTTAGCAGGGCTAAAGCTGTGTGCAACAGGGTGACCCTCCAAGCTGCCCTGGTCCCCAAAGCTGAGTGGCCCATGGGACTGTCATGGCTAATTTTCCATCTTCAGATATGAGCTCAAGAACTATACATGGCTGGGCACGGTGGCTCACACCTGTAATTCCAGAACTTTGGGAGGCCGAGGTGGATGAATCACTTGAGGTCAGGAGTTTGAGACCAGCCTGGTCAACATGTAGAAACCTAGTCTCTACTAACAATACAAAAAAAAATTAGCCAGGTGTTGTGGCAGGTACCTGTAATCCCAGCTACCCAGGAGGCTGAGGCATGAGAATCACTTGAACCCAGGAGGCAGAGGTTGTAGTGAGCCAAGATTGCACCACTGCACTCCAGCCTGGGAGACAGAGTTAGACTCAGTCTCAAAAAAAAAAAAAAAAAAAAATGGAGACGAGAAAAAAGAAAAGAAAAATACTTGAGAAAAAGCAAACACTAGAAAGCCAGGGCAGGTGGGAAAGAACAAAAGGCATTTTTCTGCTTCTCTCCACTTTTTACCAACTGCTGCTCACAGCACTTTCTGCTGAAATGTTATTTCTGCTAAGGTGTCAGCAGATGAGAGACAAGTTTCTGCCTTCCCTTGAGACATCTGGATTTCCAAAGCAGCCTTTTGAAAGCTAAAAAGTTTTCAAGCCCCAAATGAGAATAGGTTTGGATTTATTCAAAAAAAGACCATACGCATGGGTGAGAGATTTTCCTGGCACACTTCAAACCACATTGTCCAGGAAGGGAGTGCTTTCAAGTACCTCTGCTCAGGTCAGACTTAGGGATACGGGATACTCAACGGATAACATCGGATAGCCTGGGCAGGGTTGGGGGTTGGGAGAAAATCCCTGTCTTTAACTGAAATACAAGAATATGTTATGGAAGAACGATCACTATTGGGAAGAGGATGGTTTCGTCTAACGTGTTTGAAATTATATGAAGGGTTAGTTGATTCCACCTGACAACTATGTATGGAGATCTACTGTGAGATAAAGTATATAAAAATGAGTAAGAAACAATGCCTACCCTCAAGGTGCTCAGTCTAGCAGAGGAGATAAACATGGAAACACCAGTGCATTGAGGCCCATACTATACTAGCTTTATGTTCAAAGTGCCATCACCCAAGAAGACAGAGTGGAGGACGCCTTTTCAAACATCGGTAAGTATAGAAGAGACGTCTTGACTTTAAAAATGCTGATCTCTCATAGAAATGTTTTTAATGAGGCTAGTTAGTGCTAGATAAGGGAAAGAAATGGAGAAACGAAGCAAAAATGAGATCTGTAAATTAAAGTAGGACCTATTGCAAAAGAATTGTTCCTTTTGCTTTTTAAACTTGCAGTCATTGCAGATGCATAATTATTAACTGTGTCACAAGAATAAAAAAATAGAGCATGGAAGATGATAGTGCACATAAATATTAGAACTTAATATCCATGAAACTTTGACCATTCAGTACATTTAGGGTTAGGTCCAGGAAACCAGAAGGTGAACAGAAAGAGAAAATTGTAATATAGAAGGAAAATCAGATGAAAGCACTACAAATATTTCAATAAAAGTGGAACTAAGGCCAAATAGCACAAAAGGCAGAGCTGCAGAGGTAGATGATTTATTAACAGAGCTACTAAATTCTGTGTCAAGGGTAATTTCAAGTTACAAAGACTGAAGTTAAGAATTAAGTAGAAAATCCAGAGAATTGGGAGTTTAGAGACCAGATTCTAGACTTAGCGGCACTGCTGACAAATAACGGGACCTCTGTAGACCTTGGTTTCCACATCTGTAAAAAGATAAGGTAGACCAGGTGCAGTGGCTCATGCCTATAATCCCAGCACTTTGGGAGGCTGAGGCAGACAGATCACTTGAGTTCAAGACCAGCCAGGCCAATATGACAAAACCCCGTCTTTACTAAAAACACAAAAATTAGCCAGGGCATAGTAGCGGACACGTATAATCCTAGCTACTTGGGAAGCTGAGGCAGGAGAATTCCTTGAACTTAAGAGGCAGAGGTTGCAGTGAGCCGAGATTGTACCACTGCACTCCAGCCTGGGAGCCAAAATATATATACGTATATATATACGTATATATGTATATATACGTATATATGTTATATATATATATGTATATATATATAGGCTTTTTAAGTTTCCTTGCCTGTCACTGAAAAACAAGAGCTGGCTGGGCTCAGTGGCTCATGCCTGTAATTTTAGCACTTTGGGAGGCAGAGGTGGGTGGATTGCCTGAGCTCAGGAGTTCGAGACCAGCCTGGTCAACCTTCTGAAACCTCGCCTCTACTAAAATACAAAAGAAATTAGCTGGGCGTGGCAACGTGCGCCTGTAGTCCCAGCTACTCAGGAGGCTGAGGCAGGAGAATTGCTTGAACCCAGGAGGTGTAGGTTGCAGTGAGCCGAGCTCACACCACTGTACTCCAGCCTGGGTGACAGAGCGAAACGCTATCTAAAAAAAAAAAAAAAGAGTTGAAACATGGATAACATATAGTACCCCCATTCATTCATTTCAACAAATAATGGGCACACATATAGCATGTTCCTGGCATATAAGGACATTGTGGAGAATAAGGAGTTTTTACTCTGTCAGGGAAGACAGTCAAATGAGACAAGAAAGGGTAAGAACAGTACTTGGGAATATTTTCAGTTCAGTTATTGAGCACTGTGGTAGCAGCCTCCAAGATGGCCCCCAATAATCCTTGTCTCAAGTATTCACATCCTTGTGTAATTTGCACCCACACTATACCAGGGTTGGTCTCTATGACTGATAGTATATACAGCAGAAATAATGGCAGATCACTTCCAAGATTCTTAGATTATAAAAGACCGCAGCCTCAGTCTTGAGTACCCTATCCCCATCCGTCTGTATCTGCATCTGTATGTCTCTGTCTATGTCTATGTCTATGTCTACGTCCATCTCTAACTCCATCTCTCTTGGATCTCCTGCTGTTTTGACTTATGTTTGATGCTCTTTTCACTATACTGCATGGAATCTTTAAAATGAATTAATTTCATAGGTAAATAAGGTTCAAGTGGATTAAGCAATTTGTTCAAGGTTCTATAGCAAGTAGCGGAGCCTCTGCACTGACCTATCAAGCACAACTCCATTCTTTTGGAAAATCTTTTTCCTTCTCTCAAGCTTCACTGATGTTGAGATAATTAGCTGAATGGACATGAAAAGAAACCAGAGCTGTCCCTAAGGGTAAGCTGGGGTGTTTGCCTCAGGTCTTCCAATTCAAGGTGAGTGCTGTATCAGTGATTCATACTTAGTGATATATTCATCCATTTACTCAACAAGTATTTTTTAACACCCATTTAAGCACAGTAGGTTGTAGGAAATACAAAATGCTGAAATTTATTAATCTAATCAGGAATAAAAGGTAAATGTCATGAAAAATTAGAATAAGATCATTATATGTCTGCCTGCTGAATGATGTGAACCATATATAAAATAAGCACTTAGAAAGAATCACAGAACCTCAAAAAAAAAAAAACAAAAGAATAAAGAAAATCCACTGTTTTCTCGAAAAATCATACCACGCTCTCAGGCAACGGAATCTAGACCTACAACCCTGACTTATTTTAAATTTCCATTTTTATTTTAGATTCGGGAGGTCCATATGCAGGTTTGTTACAGGGGTGTGTTGCGTGGTGCTGAGGTTTGGGCTTCTATTGATCCCGTCACTCAGACAGTGAACATACCACCCAGTAGAAAGTTTTTCAGCCTTTGCCCCCTTCCCTGTCTCCCTCCTTTTGGAGTCCTCAGTGTCAGTTGTTCCCATCTTTATGTCCATGTGAACCCAAGATTTAGCTCCCACTAATAAGAGACCTGGACTCTTATTCCCTCAAAGTTACTTTCTGTCATAGGGATAGCCCATCAGTTACCATTATAAATACAGACCCCAGGAGACTCTGCTTTCTCCTTTAATATTTTGGCTGTGACTTGGTCATCAGGCTAAAGAATTCAAACTCTGTTTCCATAATTGTTGGAAGTTTTTGAACTAAATTCACAACAGGGATGCGATCTGAGGTGTCAGAGGCAGGGGGATTGACGTCAACACCCCCAGCTCACACCAGGCCAGCAGGGCAGGACCACCACCTGCTGACAGGCACAGATGGGCAGCAGAGTCCTCCAGAGAGGGAGTGGGGCAGGGCACTAGAAGGGGCTGTGGGCGCTATAGTGCTTAACTGACTGGCAAGGACTTTTTCATGCCCAGTTTAAAGAGACCCTGTTATTGATTGATTGATTGATTGATTGACTGATGGAGTCTTGCTCTGTCTGTTGCCAAGGCTGGAGTGCAGTGGTGCGATCCCGGCTCACTGCAACCTCCGCCTCCCAGGTTCAAGTGATTCTCCTGCCTCAGCCCCTGGAGTAGCTGGGATTATAGGCACATGCTACCATGCCCGGCTAATTTTTGTATTTTTAGCAGAGATGAGGTTTCACCATTGTTGGCCAGGCTGGTCTCGAACTCCTGACCTCAAGTGATCCACTCCACCTGCCTCGGCCTCCCAAAGTGCTGGGTTTATAGGTGTGAGCCACTGTGCCCGGCCGAGACCCTGTTTTAGCTTAGTGAAGAGCAGAGACAAATGCAGGTGTTTTAAGAAGCTCAATGTGACCCTAGGTTCTCAATATTTTTAGCTTTCTGGCCCTCTGGTGTCATGAAGTCACAGTAAAGATAACAGAAACTACCTACTTTCAGCATACGCTGATTTTCACAGAGGATTGTGAGAAATGGACATCAAAAGTAAAAAGGGAAAATTCCAAGCAGGAATGAAAAAAATATTTGAATCTATGCATGTTTTTCAAGTCAGGAGGTAAACAAGGGCTCCTCTTTACCCCTAGAGGCCCCACTGGCACCTTGAGTTTACTATGCTCCAGAGTGTTGGTTTTCTTCTTGGTACCTGTCCTTCCCTTTACATTCTGTGATGTGGTGAATGACATCACCATCTACGCACTTAGGCCCAAAGAAAAGGAGCCATTCTCTCTACCTCTTCTTCCTCCTGACCCTACAATCAGTGACTATACTGTCAATTCTGCTTCCTGAATATCTCTCTAGTCTATGCCCTCACCTTCTTACTTACTATGTGAGTCTTGGTTAAAACTCTCGTTCTCTCTGCCCCAGATCGAACAGTTCCTTGAAACGGATGGGTATTTCTCAAAGACAATGTATTAGTCCCTTCTCACACTAATAAAGACATACCTGAGACTGGGTAATTTATAGAGAAAAGAGGTTTAATGAACTCCCAGTTCCACATGGCTCACAATCATGGAGGAAGACTAAGGAAGAACAAAGGGATGTCTTACATGGTGGCAGGCAGAGAGAGAGCTTGTGCAGGGGAATTCCCATTTACAAAACCATCAGATCTCATGAGACTTATTCACTACCATGAGAACAGTATGGGAAAACCACCCCATGATTCAATTATCTCCACCTGGCCCTGCCCTTGACACATGGGGATTATTACAATTCAAGGTGAGATTTGGGTGGGGACACAGACAAACCATATCATTCCACCCCTGGGTCGCTCCTAAATCTCATGTCCTCACATTTCAAAACCAATCATGCCTTCCCAACAGTCCCTTATGGTCTTAACTCATTTCAGCATGAACTCAAAAGTCCACAGTCCAAAGTCTCATCTGAGACAAGGGAAGTTCCTTCTACCTATGGGCCTGTAAAATCAAAAGCAAGTTAGTTACCTCCTAAATACAGTGGGGGTACAGGCATTGGGTAAAT
Organism: Trachypithecus francoisi; assembly: GCF_009764315.1. Lineage (NCBI taxonomy): Eukaryota > Metazoa > Chordata > Mammalia > Primates > Cercopithecidae > Trachypithecus > Trachypithecus francoisi. The sequence continues at coordinate 117,404,416 of NW_022681456.1, read as the reverse complement.
ACACCCATTCCAAATGGGAGAAATTGGTCAAAACAAAGGGCTACAGCCCCCATGCAAGTCTGAAATCCAACGGAGCAGTCAAATCTCTTTTTTTTTTTTTTTTTTTTTTTTTGAGACGGAGTCTCGCTCTGTCGCCCAGGCTGGAGTGCATTGGCCAGATCTCAGCTCACTGCAAGCTCCGCCTCCCAGGTTTACCCCATTCTCCTGCCACAGCCTCCCAAGTAGCTGGGACTACAGGCGCCCACCACCTCACCCGGCTAGTTTTTTGTATTTTTTAGTAGAGACGGGGTTTCACCATGTTCGCCAGGATGGTCTCGATCTCCTGACCTCGTGATCTGCCCATCTCGGCCTCCCAAAGTGCTGGGATTACAGGCTTGAGCCACCGCGCCCGGCCGGGGCAGTCAAATCTTAAAGCTCCAAAATGATCTCCTTTGATTCTATGTCTCACATCCAGGTAATGCTGATGCAAGCGGTGGGTTTCCACAGTCTTGGGCAGCTCCACTCCTATGACTTTACAGGGTACAGCCCTATTTTCAGCTGCTTTCACAGGCTGGCATTGTGTGTCTGCAGCTTTTCCAGGCACACAGTGCAACCTGTCAGTGGATCTACCATTCTGGGGGATGGAGGATGGTGGCCCTCTTCTCACAGCTCCACTAGGCAGTGCCCCAGTGGGGACTCTGTGTGGGGTCTCCCACCCAACATGTACCTTCCACACTGCCTTAGCAGAGTTTTTCCATGAGGGCTCCACTGCTGCAGCAAACATCTGTCTGGAGATCCAGGCATTTCCACACATCCTCTGAAATTCTTGACTTCTGTGTACTTGTAGGCTCAACACCACATGAAAGCTGCCAAAGCTTGGGGCTTGCACCCACTGAAGCCACAGGCCAAGCTGTACTTTGGCCCCTTTCAGCCATGACTGGGATGCAGGGCACCAAGTCCAAGACTACACAAAGCAGCAAGGCCCTGGACCTGGCCCAGGAAACCATTTTTCCCTCCTAGGACTTCAGGCCTGTGAAAAGAGGGGCTGCCATGAGGACCTCTGATATGCCTTGGAAACATTTTCCCCACTGTCTTGGTGATTAACATTTGGCTCCTCATTACTTATGCAAATTTCTGCAGCTATCTTAAATTTCTCCTCAGAAAATGGGTTTTCTTTTCTACCACATCATCAGGCTACAAATTTTCTGAACGTTTATGCTCTGCTTCTCTTTGTGAATATAGAAAGCTGAATGCTTTTAGCAGCACCAGCACCCAAGTCACCTCTTGAATGCTTTACTGCTTAGACTCTTCTGCCAGATGCTCTAAATCATCTTTCTCAAGTTCAAAGTTCCACACATCTCCAAGATGGGGCAAAATGCCATCAGTCTCTTGCTAAAACATAGCAAGGGTCATCTTTGCTCCAGTTCCCAACAAGTGCCTCATCTCCATCTGAGACCATCTCAGCCTGGACTTTACTGTCCATATCACTATCAGCATTTTGGTCAAAACCATCCAACAACTGCTAGGAAGTTTTTCAAACTTTCCCACATCTTTCTGTCTTCTTCTGAGACCTCTAAACCATTCCAGCCTCTGCCTGTTACCCAGTTCAAAAGTCGCTTCCACATTTTCAGGTATCTTTATAGTAGCGCCCCACTCCCGGCACCAATTTACTGTGGTAGTCTGTTCTCATGATGCTAATAAAGACATACCTGAGACTAGGTAACTTATAAAGGAAAGAGGTTTAATGGACTCACAGTTCCACAGGATGGGGAGGCCTCACAATCAGGGAGGAAGATGAACGAGAAGCAAAGGGATGTCTTACATGGTGGCAGGCAAAGAGAAAACTTGTGCAGGGGAACTCCCATTTATAAAACCATCAAATCTCATGAGATTTATTCACTACCATGAGAACATTATGGCAGAAACTGCCCCCATGATTCAGTTATTTCCACCTGGCTCCACCCTGGACACATGGCGATTATTACAGTTTAAGGTGAAATTTGAGTGGTGACACAGTCAAACCATATCAGACACTGTTCCATGACTGTATCAGTCAGCATCCAGCAGGAAGCTGGCTGTGCACACAGAGGTGATGCTTGAAGACATTTGAATAAAGAAATTATTTTCAAAGGTGTGGGCTGGTACAGGAACCAGCAAAGGATAGTGATGCACCCCTAGATTAGCAATAGCAGGAAATCATCACCACTGCGAGGTCTGAAGGGGCAGAGGAAGGAGAGAACTATGGCTATAGAATCCAGAGTGAGCTGTAGCTATAGAAATGGGACCTCTTCTTTTCATTACCAAAAATAGTAAGTGTGTGAGGTAACACGTGTTAATTAGCTCAATTTAGTCACTCCATCATGTATATATATTTCAAAATAGCATATTGTACACAATTAATATAGATAACTTTCATTTGTCAGTTAAAAAAATAAAAATAATGAACAAATGAAAAAGAAAAGGGACTTCCTAGCATGAATTATGACCTCAGGTAGAGCCACTGGCAAACTGAGGCCCAACTGAAGAGGGTTAGAAATTTTCTAGGCCAGGCATGGTGGATCACACCTGTAACCCCAGCACTTTGGGAGGCTAAGGTGAGAGAATCCCTTGAGCACAAAAGTTCGAGACCAGCCTGGGCAATATAGCGAAACTTTGTTTCTACACACAATTTAAAAAATTATCCAGGTTTAGTGGTGCATGCCTGCAGTCTCAGCTACTCTAGAGGCTTAGATGGGAGAATGGCTTGAGCCCAGGAAGCAGAGGCTACAGTGAGCCATGACTGTGTCATTGCACTCCACTCCACCCTGAGTGACAGAGCGAGGCCCTGTTAACAAAAATTTTTTAAAAAGGAAAGAAAAATAGGAAGAAAATTTTCTGTTCTTTCTTCCCACCTCTGATCTCCTGCTGGTTTCCCCCATTGGCTGAACCCAACAAGAAGGGAGCAGGCAAGGGAGTCAAGCTGGGATGTTTCCAGAAGGTCAGCCTCCTGGAGTCAGGGTAGAGAAAGGTGGGGATCAAATCCAGATGGACAAAAGGAGAATATCCACAACAAAGGCATTTCACAGGACCCATTTGCACATTAAAATATTTTAAGAGACCTCTGGCAAAGAAACCTCTTCAAATTTATTTACCCAGTGTTTTTCTGATCTTTCTGAATTTAATCTTGCTCAGCTGCATCTACTTCCTAAATGCCACCATGTATGACTTCTTAAAGAACAGATCTTAGCAAGTTATTTCTCTGCTCAAACATCTGTCAAAGGTTCCCCATTACCATAAAACGGACGCCTCTCCCTGACCTTCATACCATCGCCTGCCCCAACATACACACATACCAGACATCACTGACTCCTGCCTGTCTCTCCAACTTTATCTCCCCCACTTTCCTCCCAGTAATTTATACTCCAGGCTTACTGAACTGCTCATGTTCCCTGTTTCATGATCCCATGCTGTCCTTCCACCTAGAACGCCCCAGTGATCCCAAGGCCTGCATTAATATGATCAAGTGGGCCCTTTTCATTAAAAACCTTTTTCCAATGAACTAGACTGGATGACACTTATTTTTGTGCTCCTGCTGTACTTCTTTAGGCCTACAACCAGTCTATCATACAGTAGTAACTGTTTGATTTCTAGCTCCTTGATGAGGCTGAAGAATTTCTTGAGGTCAGGCGTCATGCGTAACACTGCTCTGTATCCCTGCTGCTCAGCAAACAATAGAGGCCCAGGGAATGTTGGTTGACTTGAGTTCTTCCTCTGTGTGAGAGCCATATGGGTGGTGAGCAAGCAGAGGTGGGATCTTTCCAGAACACACCCCTGAGTCATGAGCAGAGGGGAAACCAAAAATGTCTGCACCTTGGACTCCTCGTGTTTGGTTCTGTTATTCCTACTCACAGACACTGAAGTGACTGCTAGGAAAAATAATAAGGATTTGAGGCTGGGAGTGGTGGCTCACGCCTGTAATCCCAGCACTTTGGGAGGCCGAGGAGGGTGGATCGCGAGGTCAGGAGTTCAAGACCAGCCCGGCCAAGGTGCTGAAACTCCATCTCTACTAAAAACACAAAAAATTAGCCAGGCGCAGTGGCAGACGCCTGTAATCCCAGCTACTCGGGAGGCTGAGGCAGAATAATCGCTTGAACTCGGAGGGCGGAGGTTGCCGTGAGCCAAGATCGCACCACTGCACTCCAGCCTGGGTGACAGAGTGAGACTCCATCTCAAAAAAAAAAAAAAATTCAAGTAAATGTCATAATACATAGGGAACTTACTTCTTGAATAAATCCTAAATACCTGCCTGCAAACACCAATACCAAAAGTGGTGACAGACACTCCCCTCATATAGTTCAGAACACAAGTGCCCTGAAGAGCTACTGTATTTTCATAGGTCCTGCCCCTTGCCTCTCTCTGACTATCTTGCATTAGGCTAATTATAAATTTAGATTTCCCAGGTAGGTCTATACCATGAAACAACTAGCCCATAGAATAAAACTTGGGTCCAAATTCTTCCAGGTGTTCCTCTGGAAGTAAGACTGGCCTGTTACAGACACAATCCCAGACACCTTCAGACGTGGCAGGGGGACTCCAGCCAGCTGCAGTACCACTGACCTCATTGCAGTAGGCTGAGTGATGGGAAAAGCACTGGATTACAAATCAGATGAAAAAGGGTGAGGGGAATCCTTTCAATCCTAACTCTACCCTTTACCAGCTGGGTGACCTTGGCCAAGTTACTCAATGCCTTTAAGTTAGTTACCCCATCTGCAAAATAAGAGTCAAACCTCACATGGTTATTACCAGGATTATTATTACCAGGATATTATTACCATGGGATAGAGATTAGTAGAGACCCAATAAATTTGTGTTTCTGTTTCTACTACCTTAATTATCTCTTCTTTGAAGAGGCTGCCTTTCTAATTTTGGAAGGAGGCAGGTGACTTGGATGGGTGCAGTGAGGTATGCTACCTTGTTTGTTTAAATGTAAAACAAAAAATTAATTTCAAAGCTTCCTTATGGCAATCGTGTGACAGAAATAAAACTAGGCAGTTGTTGCTATGCGACATCAGTAGTTTGCCGAGGGACTGGATATATCTTTGCTGTTACTTATCTTTAGTAGAATCTTGAGCAACATTTTTCTGACTACCCAGTGTTATCCTGTTCTCATTATGTAAAAAAACAGCTGAGATGGGAAAGTGGGGAGGAAGTCCTGCCCTGAGGTTCACTGGATAACGGCCAGTCCACAGCCACCTTAGTACAAGACTTCGTGTGCCCTCTTTCCATTTTTTGTTCTTTTTCTTTAATCTGTTTTCCCTCATTTTCTTCGCTTTTGTAAAAGAAAATACTGGGGTTTTTTAGGCCTTTTTCGCCGCCCAGGCTGGAGTGCAGTGGCGCAATCTTGGCTCACTGCAACCTCCACCTCGTGGGTTCAAGTGATTATCCTGCCCCAGTCTCCCCAGTAGCTGGGATTACAGGTGCCAACCACCACATCCAGCTAATTTTTTATATTTTTAGTAGAGACGGGTTTTCACTATGTTGGCCAGGCTGGTCTCAAACTCCTGACCTTGTGATCCGCCCACCTCAGCCTCCCAAAGTGCTGGGATCACAGGCATGAGCCACTATGCCCAGAATCTAGGCCTTTCCTTGATGGTGGCTTTCTCAGTTTTGGTTGGGTGTTGGACCTTGACCCTTTTAAAGCAACAAATATTAGGATTTATCTAAAAATTGGATTCATAGCTAGTCCATCCAATAAATATCTCTCTCTACTTTTCACTTAACAAAAGACATGACAAAGTTCATATAAATGTTTTTTGTGAAATATTTAACTTCCTGCTCTTGGGTTATTCTGATCCTCACTCGTGTGCTGGAGTACAAGCTTCATATTTCGTATTTTCTTCTAACACATTCCTTTCTTTGAAGAAAAAAAAAAAAACCCTGGCCAACATGGTAAAACCCATCTCTACCAAAACTTAGCCAGACGTGGTGTGCACGCCTGTGGTTCCAGCTACTCAGGAGGCTGAGGCTTGAGGATCACTTAAACCAGGGAAAGCAGAGGTTGCAACAAGCCCAGATCGTTCCACTGCACTCCAGCCCTCCAGCCCGGGCGATACAATGAGAACCTCTCTCAAAAACAAACAAACAAACAAAACTTCAACTGCATTAAAAACAAACAAGTCTGCAGTAAAACTCCTAATGTATCTTGTCCCTAACTCCTCCCCTTTGTCCAGGTCCCGTTTTCAATGCAGAGCTCTCACCAATTCTGCCCTTCCTACTCCTCTCTGCCGGCTCTTCCGCTCTCATCCAAGCACATGCTTGAGTTCACCTGACCCTTCTGTACTTTTCCATTCTCAACTCACTGGCAGCAACATGTTGAAATTCGAAGCAAGTGCAGAAAAAGAGTGCACAAGAAATCTAATGGAGGACATTCTAAAGGATTCTGTGACCAGGTTTGAGGAAAAACTCCCACTCGGGATTGGAGAGCATCATGGCGGAGGGGTGAGCATTCTGAAGAAGGCATGTTTGAGCTGGGAGGATTTACTCTGTGCTGCGAGAAGTAACTAGACAGTAACAAAACCATATTCTAATTTTGAAGGGAGCCCCAGGGCTTTTGTGCTGATACCAGTCTTACCCAACCCCCCACCCCATCTCCAGCCTGTGTTTCTACCTTGGTCTTCTGCTCCAGCCAGAATGTATTTGCCTTGGCTTGATCTCACCCAGCTTTTCAGCATCAACTGTGTCAAAGAGAAATGGTCAGAATGGAGTAGGATCCCTGAGAATATCTACTCTAACTCCCAGACAGTCCAAAACCTGAAGCCAAGAGATGGGCTAAAGACACATAGCTTGTTAGTGTTACCAGACAGGGGGACCCAGTGTCACAGGCCCTGGCTCTCCAGCCCATGGGCCAACTGGCTAAAAGAGAGGCCTGGAGGGTGGAACTTTAAAGTAAGGCCTGCCTTTATTATCTAATTTATGTCCAGTTAATGACTAGAGGATGATGATATATTTTTAATCTCAGAGAGAGGGGAAGGAAGACCCAAATGGGCACAGTTCCAGGCTACAAGGATTGTTGGCAAACAGATTCCTGTTTCCCTTATCAGTATATGGTAGCAAACATGTATTGAGTATCGACTGTTTCCGCATCGGGCATTGGGCACTGGCGCACAGAGATGCAGAGAATACAATTCTTGTCCAGCCCTCAAAACACTTGTGGACTAATGGCTAAACAAATCTCAAATTAAATAGAGCAAAAGACAGAATCCTGGGGGAAATTTTTTTTTTTCTTTTTGCCCTGCATGAAGAAGGAATGATGAATCCTCCCTGTGAGGAAGAAGAGGTCAGAGTTGGTCTGTTTTGAGTGGGGTCTTAAAGGGAAGATATGGAAGGGACAAAGAGAAGGCCAAGGGCTCCATGCAGCTGAGGCAGCCCACGTAAACAGAAGGCGGCCATGACCAGCAGAGCATCTGGGCTTTGTTTCCCATGAGAGGTGCTGCGGCACATACAGTTTGTAGGAAAGAAATGGGTGGACTATGATGAAAGGCTGGAAGCAGAGAAAAGGGCTGGTACTGTAATGATAGGCCTCTGATTAATAAATCCATTTGCGTATGTATATTCCACTCAGATATGGAAACGATTTGCAGTCCTGGCATTTAGACCTGATCCTGTGAGCCACAGGGAGTAAAAAGGTTTTTAATAATAGGAGCGTCATGACTCGGTTTGTGTGTTGGAAAGATTTTCAGATTTCCATGACTGACCCTTCAAATGCTAGGTGAAATGAGCAAATGTTGCATCTTTCTGCGGGTGAAAGAACTGTAAAAGCAAAGCTGTATTTACAAAGAGAGGAATATTTCAAGAAGACTATGCTTGTTGTCTGTTGAATTCTAAATAACAATGGTTATGGGTTAGGATAAGACCTAAGGATGAAGAACACATCATCTTTTACTCTGCAGGAGCTCTTTGAAGCTCTGTGTAAGCTTCTAAACCCATTAAACCATACAAAGTCTTATTTATAATACACAGAGTGACCCCCTACCTCGACAGCCAGATAATAGCAATCACTAACATTTGTATAACTCTCTATATTCACAAAGGACTCTGTTCCATTTTCTGTCTTGAGTCCCAAAAAACTGGATAGATGCTATTTTTGTCTCCACTTTACGGATGAGAAAACTGAGAATTAGAAAGGCAAAGTGACTTGCCTCAGGTAAGAGCCTATCAGGGATGGAGTTGAGAATTGAACCTGAGTTATCTGGCTCCAAATTCTGACGTTCTTTCCATTGTATCCTGCTGGTAATGAGTAGGGTGCCAGGCATCACAGCCATATCACCTACCTGGAGATAACAGACTGCGTTCTGCACCAAAAGCTGCCACCAGTTGACTGATTATCTTGGCCATGTCCTTCTCCAACTAATAGGAATAATGACACCTGTTCACTGATGGTAAGGATGTTATAACACTTTGCAAAGTGTAGAGCACTATGTAGGCATATGCTCATCTGTATTCATTTAGCATAATAACCTGAACTCCAAAAGCCTAGAAACTATCCATATATTAGAGCTGGTGACAAAATATTTTCACCCGAAATCTGCCACTATCAAATGGAGAAGGGAAAACAGAAATAGGTCATATCTGTAATGTACTCCTCTTCCAGATTACAAAAAAAAAAAAGAAGAAGAAGAAGGTATACCTTTGCAGCCAGTCAGAGTGACACATAAGTCAAGGATTTTTTTAAAATCTGTTTTAAGATGGTAAATTAGTGGGCAATTACTTCACCTTGAAGGACCTGAGAGGCCTTATCTGTAAAATGATGGACTTGGATGTGATAAACTCCACGGTCCCTTCCTGTTCTAAGACCGAATTATTCTATGCATAAATGAAACAGATTTGTGTAAGATCTGATTAAGATCTTTTTGAGCCTCTAAGGGAGATTACTGAGAACAGGGTTTTGTTGATGTTGTTTTTGAGACAGGGTCTCACTCAGTCACCCAGCCTGGAGTGCAGTGGCACAATCTCAGCTCACTGCAACCTTGACTTCGTGGGCTGCCATCCTCCTACCTCAGCCTCCTGAGTAGCTGGGACTACAGGTGCACACCATCACAGCCAACTACTTTCTGTATTTTTTGTAGAGATGAGGTCTCACTGTATTGCCCAGGCTGATCTTGAACTTCTGAGCTCAAGCTATCCACCCGCTTCAGACTCCCAACGTGCTGGGCTCACAGGCATGCACCACCAGGCATGGCCTACTGGGAACAGTTTTTAAAGCCTATTTCTTGCTGTAAGCCTTACATCACTACCTATGCCCCCACCCCAGGGGCAAGAGAACCTGAACTGATTCACCAGCAAACAGCCGTAAGAGGTGGCTCATGCCTGTAATCACAGCACTTTGGGAAGCCGAGGCTAGTGGATCACTTGAGGTCAGGAGTTTGAGACCAGCGTGGCCAACATGGTGAAATCCCATCTCTACTAAAACCACAAAATTTAGCTGGGCATGGTGGCAGACCCCAGTAATCCCAGCTACTCGGGAGGCTGAGGCAGGAGTATCAGCTTGAGCCCAGGAGGCAGAGGCTGCAACGAGCAGAGATTGTGCCACTGTACTCCAGCCTGGGTGACAGAGCGAGACTCCATCTCAAAAAAAAAAAGAGAGAGAGAGACCAGAGGCTTGAGAAAGTAAAAGAGAAGTCTTTCTTCTTCTCCTCTCTCTATGGTAGCTGAAAAAAAAAGAGTGGGGAAAGAAGAGACAGCCCAGTTAAAAAATGGGTAAAGGACTTGAATAGACATTTCTCCAAAGAAGATACACAGATGGCCAATAAACACATGAAAAGGTGCTCAACACCATTAGTCATCAGGGAAATGCAAATCAAAACCACAATGAGACACACTTCACACCTACAAGGACAGTTATAATCAAAAATGTGGAAAATAAGTGTTGGTGAGGATGTGGAGAAATTAGAACCCTCGTACATTGCTGGTGGGAATGTAAAGTGGTTCAGATGCTGTGGAAAACAGTTTGGCAGTTCTTCAAAAAATAAACACAAAATTACCACAAAACCCAACAATTCCATTTCTAGGTATATACACAAAAGAACTAAAAACAGGAACTCAAACAAATACTTGTATGGCAATGTTCTTTAGAGCATTATTCACAATAACCAAAAGACGTGGATAAGCAAAATGTAGTATATACATACAATGGAATGTTACTCAGCCATGAAAGAAAGAATCCACTTATAATACATGCTACAACATGGATGAAGTTTGAAAACATTATGCTAAGTGAAATCAGCTAGACAAATTCCACTTGTATGAAATTCCACTTATATGAAATTTTTAGAGTAATCAAATTCATAAAGACACAATGTGGATTATAGGTTACCAGAGAACTAGGGGAGGGGAAATGGGGAGTTATTACTTAATGGGTAAAGAGTTTCTATTTGGGTGATTTAAAAAGTTTTGGAAATAAATAATAGTGATGGTTGCACAATATCGTAAGTGTAATTAAGGCCACTGAATTGTCACTCAAAAAGAGTTAAAATGGCAATGTTTGTTTATAAATATTTTACCACAATAAGCAAAAAAAGAAGGGAAGAGGGGCATGGGTCACCCCAGTTGTATGTTTAAGAAGCCTAAGGCGGCCAGGTGTGGTGGCTCGTGCCTGTAATCCCAGCACTTTGGGAGGCCAAGGAGGGTGGATCACCTGAGGTCAGGAGTTCGAGACCAGCCTGGCCAACATGGTCAAACTCTGTATCTACTAAAATAACAAAAATTACCTGGGCGTGGTGGTGCACACCTGTAGTCCCAGCTTCTCAGGAGGCTGAGACAGGAAAATCACTTGAACCCGGGAGACGGAGGTTGCAGTGAACCAAGATTGTGCCACTGCACTGCAACCTGGGCAAGAGAGCCAGACTCTGTCTCAAAAAAAAAAAAAAAGCAAAAGCCTAAGGCACATACTTTTTGGCTAAGTCCCCAAAAGCAATTGCAACAAAAACAAAAATTGACAAGTGGGACCTAATTAAACTAAAGCCTTCTGCACAGCAAAAGAAACTATCAACAGAGTAAACAGACAACCTACAGAATGAGGGAAAATATTCACAAACTATGCATCTGACAAAGATCTAATATCCAGAATCTATATAGAACTAAAACAAATCAACAAGCAACAAACAAATACCCCATTAAAAACATAGGCAAAGGATATGAACGGACACTTTTTTTTTTTTTTTTTTTTTTTGAGACGGAGTCTCGCTCTGTCGCCCAGGCTGGAGTGCAGTGGCCAGATCTCAGCTCGCTGCAAGCTCCGCCTCCCGGGTTCACGCCATTCTCCTGCCTCAGCCTCCCGAGTAGCTGGGACTACAGGCGCCCGCCACCTCACCCGGCTAGTTTTTTGTATTTTTTTAGTAGAGACGGGGTTTCACCATGTTCACCAGGATGGTCTCGATCTCCTGACCTCTTGATCCACCTGTCTCGGCCTCCCAAAGTGCTGGGATTACAGGCTTGAGCCACCGCGCCCGGCCTGAACAGACACTTTTCAAAAGAAGACATACAAGAGGCCAACAAACATATGAAAAATGCTCATCATCACTAATCATCAGAGAAATGCAAATCAAAACCATAATGAGATACTATCTCACACCAGCCAGAATGGCTATTATTAAAAGTCAAAAAATGGCCAGGCACTGTGGCTCATGCCTATTATCCCAGCACTCTGAGAGGTCAAGGCGGGCAGATCACTTGAGGTCAGGACTTTGAGACCAGTCTGGCCAACATGGTGAAACCACATCTCTACTAAAAATACAAAAATTAGACGACAGTAGTGGCGCACATGTGTAATCCCAGCTACTTGGTAGGCTGAGGCAGGAGAATCGCTTGAACCTGGGAGGCGGAGGTTGCAGTGAGCTGAGATCGCCCCACTGCACTCCAGCCTGGGTGACAGACCAAGATTCCCTCTCAAAAAAAAAAAGTCAAAAAATAACAGATGCTGACAAGGCAGCAGAGAAAGAGGAACACTTAGATACTGTGGGTGGGAATGTCAATTAGTTTGGCCATTGTAGAAAGCAATTTCGAGATTTCTCAAAGAACTTAAAAAAGAGATAACATTTGACCCCCACAGCCCCATTACTGGGTATATAACCAAAGAAAAATAGATCATTACACCAAAGGACACATGCACTGGTATGTTTATCACTGTGCTATTCACAATAGCAAAGACAAGGAATCAACCTAGGTGCCCATCAATGGTGGATCGGATAAAGAAAATGTAGTACATATACACCATGGAATGAATACTACACAGCCATAAAAAAGAATGAAATCATGTCCTTTGCAGCAACATGGTTGAAGCTGGAGGTCATTATCCTGAGTGAATTAATACAGGAACAGAAAACCAAATACCTCTTTTTCTCACTTCGTGGTGGGAAGTAAACATTGAGCACACATGGAAAAACATGGACACTGTGGACTACTAAAGAGGGGAGGCAAGGGAAGTGTGTGTGAGTTGAAAAACTACCTATTGGCTACTATGCTCACAGCCTGGATTCAAACCTGCACATGCACCCTCCACATATAAAATAAAAGTTAAAAGTTTAAAATTAAATAATGCAAACATATAGGAAGGAGGAGGAGGAGGAATAAGAAGAGGAAGAGGAGGAAGAAAAAGAAGGAGAAGAAGGGGGAAGGAAGGGGAAGGAGGAATAAGGGGTGAAGGGGAAAGAAAGGGGGAAAGGGAAAGGAAGGGGACGGAAAGGGAAAGGCAGATAGAAGGGGGAAGGGGGACGGGAGAAGAAGAAGACGAAGCTGCCTAAGGCCCTGGGCTTGCTGACCTGCCCCAGAGCAAGAGAAAGAGCACCAAGGAGCAGGGCTCAGGGGTATAGCTCAATGGCGGAGGGACACAGATGGTTCCCTTGGGTCTCTGTTTCCTGAGGCATGCGGAAGATGGATTCCACAATTTGCTGCAGACCCTCAGTAGGGCACCTTGGAGGGCAAATGTCCTCAGTACCAATGCCAAAGAGCACCTGGGATGGAGCCTCATCAGCAGCACCTAAAGTCACTCCCAGTACTACCACTGGCAAACCACTACCCTTCAAGCAACCAGCCAGCCAGTGAGAATGATGAAAAGAAAGGTGGAGAGGTGCCACCATCTGTATCCCTCAGCCTTGTTCCTGACTCAGTCTTAGGGAGGTAAGCAATGGAGGAAGGAGATGGAAAGAGCAGGTGATGACAGCCAGCCTGTTGACCTAAAGAAAGAAATGAAGGCACAATTAACATGGAGAGTTTATTTGGGCCAAGGTTGAGGATGGCTACCTGGGTCACACATTTAAGCTGCCTTGAGGAGTACTTCTACTTGGTCTTTGTTACAAGCAAGCTTTTAAAGGCAAAAGGGGAGAAGGAGTGGGTAGATACAAAGTTGTTTGACAGGAATTCTCACTGATTCATGGAATTAACATTGGTTAGTGATTGGTTTTACATTGTTGAACTACAGTGTATGAGTTATGGTGTCCAGTGCAGTGCATTTTATGGCTACTTGGCATCAGTTAGTCTAGAGCCAACAGAGCAGGTGGCTTTAAGATGTAATGATTTAGCTCAAAGGGAAGTGAAACATTACTGTTGTCATACACTGTCACAATTCAATGCCTCACTGGGCCTGATAATTAAAGAGGGTTCACTCCTTTCCTCTAGGCCTCTAGAACCTGAACCGGAGAGAGGAGTAAGAGAGCTTTGAATTAAGCATCAGACAGATGTTTATTATGGTTTGAATGTATGCGTCCCTCCAAAATTCATACGTTAGAATCTAATACCTAAGGTGATGGTATTAGAAAGTGGGGCCGGCCGGGCGCGGTGGCTCAAGCCTGTAATCCCAGCACTTTGGGAGGCCGAGACGGGCGGATCACGAGGTCAGGAGATCGAGACCATCCTGGCTAACACGGTGAAACCCCGTCTCTACTAAAAATACAAAAACTAGCCGGGCGAGGTGGCGGGCGCCTGTAGTCCCAGCTACTCGGGAGGCTGAGGCAGGAGAATGGCGTAAACCCGGGAGGCGGAGCTTGCAGTGAGCTGAGATCCGGCCACTGCACTCCAGTCTGGGGACAGAGCGAGACTCCGCCTCAAAAAAAAAAAAAAAAAAAAAAAAAAAAAGAAAGTGGGGCCAATGGAGGATGATTAACTCATAAGGACTTTACCTTTGTGAATGAGATTTTGTGCTTACAAAAGTGCTTGAAGAAGTGAGTTTGCCCCTTTTTCTCTTCTGCTATGTGCCTCGTCAAAAGATGCAGCAACAGGGCACCATCTTGGAAGCAGAGAGAGAAGTTTTACCAGAACCAAATCTGAGAGATGTATTTGGTGTTAGGTATAGATGATGTCTGGTAATTATTAAGACAACAGAGTATTGTAGGATTTGCTGTCTTGGCTACTATAACTCATATTACACATCTACAAGACTGTTGTTTAAATAGGATGTAAGTAATTAATTCTTAATTTACTTATAAACTGAGTAATGCTGTACTATAATGTGAACCCATGAACATGTTGGAAAACATCCACTGAAAAATATATAACCCTAAGAAAATGCTATGACAACAAACCTACAGTTCTGGCCAAATAGAGCAGATAAGTTATTTGTGATAAATCTAATAAAGCAGGTTATTTGAGGTTATTTGTGTTGCTATTGTAGAAAGTAGAATCTCCACTCTCTCAAAAATGTTTAACCAGTATACACAAAATAATTGGTCACCAAAAACAACTGTCTTATTTTAATGTTCAAATTTTCTGCTTGTTTCTCCTTTATTAAATTTAAAACTCTTTATTGAATACATTCTCGGAGCAATTCTACTTTCTATCAAATCTGCCAGCAACTTGGTCTTGGACTTCCCAGCCTACAGAACTGTGAATATATATATATATAATATATATATATATTTTTTTTTTTTTCTTTTGAGATGGAGCCTTACTCTGTTACCAAGCTGGAGTGCAGTGGCATGATCTCGGCTCACTGAAACCTCCGCCTCCCGGGTTCAAGTGATTCTCCTGCCTCAGCCTCCTGAGTAACTGGGACTACAGGTGCACACCTGGAACTACAGGTGGTGCACACCACCACACCAAGCTAATTTTTGTATTTTTAGTAGAGACGGGGTTTCACCATGTTGACCAGGATGGTCTTGATCTCTTGACCTTGTGATCTGCCTGTCTCAGCCTCCCAAAGTGCTGGGATTACAGGCATGAGTCACCGTGCCCGGCCATATTTCTGTTATTTATAAATTATCCAATCTCGGTATTTTATTATGGCAGCAGGAACAGATTAAGATAATGTTTTAAAATGAAGAGGACTAGGGCTCACAAACTAGAACAAGACTATTCTGAATAGCCCAAAGTGACCAAAATAAAAGAAATCAGACTGAACTATCATTAGGGGAGCTGGTTCCCAAGAGAAAGTGGTGACTTGGCAGAGAAAAGTTGGTGGAAGTTATTGGACAAATCAATCATTCAGATTTACACCACAATGAGTTGAGTCAGTTTTAAAAACAAGTTGCATAATGTGGAGATGTGTGCCAGTGGCCCCCAGTATGCTTTCTCCCAATTCTTTTATAGATTTGCAAATAGATTTGCAATTCTCAGCTAAGCAAATGTCCGCTCAGAATCAAGAATACACTTTCTATCCTGCATTGCAGCTAGGTCTGAATATGTGACTAATCCTAGACAATGGAATGTACATGGAGATACCATGTGGTTTGGAAACCTCCTTTAAAAGCCACAATCTGCTACCTTTTGCCTTCCCCATCCACTTTCTTCTTCAATCATTCCTATACACCACTTCTTAAGATGTGAATTTAGTGACCAGAGCTATAGTTAGCATTTGGGATCATGAGGATAATGCTCAAAGCCTCAAGATGACAGAAGCGCAAACTAAGAATTCAGAATTCTTGGAAAATTTTCAAAGTAGAAAAATCATGCCAGTCCTGGTTAGCCTACCTCCTTTTACTTGAAAAAGGGAAAAAAAATATCTATTTTTAAAGCCACTGTTATTTTAGGCCTCTGTAACACAGCTGAACCTAAGTTTACATGAAATATATACAAATTATATTATCGCAAATAATCCATAACTTCAAACATAGAGAAAAAGAAAAAAAGAACTATACAGTACCTCTTCACCTCAATTTAGTCAAAATAACATAGATACTAAAACCAACATTTGTGTAGACCTTATGCAAGGAATTTTACCAATGGCTTCATATGCATTATTTCTTTCATTTTCTTAGTAACAGCTCTATAAATGTGTAACATTGTATACATCTTAGAGATGGAAAAGTTAAGACTTAAAGAAGTTAAATAATTTGCCCGAGGTCACACAGCAAGTATTTGTAGAACCATAATAAAAACCCACTCTTGGCCAGGCATGGTGGCTCATACCTCTAAGATGTAATCCCAGCACTTTGGGAAGCCAAGGTGGGTGGATTGCTTGAGCTCAGGAGTTTGAGACAAACCTGGGCAAGATGGTGAAACCCCATCTCTACAAAAAAATTAGCTGGGCATGGTGGTGTGCGCCTGTAGTCCCAGCTACTCAGGGGGCTGAGGTGGAAGGATCACTTGAGCCTGAGAAGTTGAGGCTGCAGTGAGCCACGACCATGCATGCCACTGCACTCCAGCCTAGGCAACAGAGCAAGACCCTGTTTCCAAAAAACAAACAAACAAAAAACATTCTATCTTACTCCTCTAAAGTCAAGCCTTAGCCACTATACATTACACCTGCATAGAGGTTCTTCTAGCAAAGATTTATTCATGTGGAGATCTCAGATAAATGGAATTGCAATAAAATTTCTTAGAATTTTAATAATCTATAAATGAGGGATTTGTTTGATGTTAGATATAGATGATGCTTGGTAATTAATAAGACAACAGAATGTTGTAGGATTTGCTATCTGGGCTGCTATAACTCATACTACACAACTAAAAGACTGTTGTTTAAATAAAATGTAAGTGATTAATTATCAATTTGTTTATAAGCTGAGTAATGCTGTACTATAACGTGAACCTAATAATATGTTGGAAGACATCCATTGAAAAATATGTAACACTAAGAAAATGCTGTGATAACCAACCTACAATTCTGGCCAAATAGAGCAGATAAGTTGTTATTTGTGATAAATCTAACAAAGCATGTTATTTGAGCTTATTTGTGTTGCTATTGTAGAAAGTAGAATTGCTCTCAGAATGTATTGAAGAAAGAGTTTAAATTTAACAAAGAAGGTGAAACAAACAGAAAATTTGAACATTAAAATAAGACAGTTGCCTTTGGTGACCAGTTACTTTGCATATACTAGTTACACATTTTCGAGAGTGTAGAGATTCTAATTCACTGGCATTACTTCAAAAAATTACATTTAGGAATACTCCTCAGAGAACCAATAATTACTTACATTGGGCCAATCCCATAGTAAAGACCTGACACAGTGTAAATGTTTAACATATATTTGATAATGAAAAAACAGATGTGTGGAGTTGGATTGATGTTGGTTAGGTAGATAAATGAATAGATGGTTGGATAAATAAACATAAAGTTTCAAGTAATTTTTACAGGAATTATCTCACTTGACCCTCAAAAGCATGCTGATAGTAGGTAAAGGAAGTGTGAAGTGTGATTATTCTTATTTAAAAAATAAAACATTGAGTTTCAAAAATTTTGAGAAATTTACCTAGATTGACTTACTATGTGAATCCTTGTCTCCCATAAACATAAGAAAATCTATATTGCTTACTGTTTGGCGAAAGGAAGGAGGAGAAGGAGGTTGGGAGAGGGAGAGTGGGAGGAGGAGAAGACAAGGAGGAAGAAGAGGAGGAGGAGAAAAATACCTGTGTTATGATGTATTTCTTGAACAGGCCATGATACTTCACTCCCACATGCCTATAACAGATTGCATTTTCCAAAGGTGGTCACAGTAATATCTCCTTACAATGTGACTTAACACTCTTCCCACTGAGATGTGGAGTCTATATTCTCAACCCTTGAATCTGGATTAGTTTAAGACTATAGGCTGGGTGTGGTGGCTCACGCCTGTAATCCCAGCACTGTGGGAGGCCAAGGCAGGTGGATCACCTGAAGTCAGGAGTTCGAGACCAGCCTGGTCAACATGGTGAAACCCTGTATCTACTAAAAATACAAAATTAGCTGGGCATGGTGGTGTATGCCTATAATCCCAGCTATTTGAGAGGCTGAGGCAGGAAAACCACTTGATCCTGGGAGGCAGAGGTTGCAGTGAGCCGAGAACGCACCACTGCACTCTAGCCTGGGCAAAAAAGCAAGACTCTGTCTCAAAAAAAAAAAAAAAAAAAAAAAAAGACTATGGTAGAAGTGAGGAAGTGAGATATGTGACTTCTTAGGCCAGATGATAAAAGGTGATACAGCTTCTGCTTGAAGTACTTGGAACATTCACTCCTGAAAATAGCTACCATCCTATCACACCGTAAGGACCTCCCACAGCCCCCATCCTGGCTGAGCTCCCAGCCTGTAGCCAGGACCAACTTGTGAGTAAATCAATGTGAAGGGGGATTCCCCAGCCCCGAGTGCAGCTGCCTCCACTGAAGTAAGCCATTCCTGCCTAGCTCTGCTCAAATGACGGATTCACAACCAAGATAAATTATTGTCATTGTCTTAGGCCATTAAGTTTTGGGTGGTTGTTACATAACAATGCCTATTGGTAAAAATGTATGTTTACTGTTTCCATTGTTTCACATGTTTTTCTTCTTCTTGTCTACTTAGAAAATGCCTATTCAGGCTGGCAGTGGTGGCTCACACCTGTAATCCCAGCACTTTGGGAGGCTGAGGCAGGTGGATCACCTGAGGTCGGGAATTCCAGTCTAGCCTGACCAACATGGAGAAATCCCGTTTCTACTGAAATTACCAAATTAGCCAGGCATGGTGGCGGGTGCCTGTAGTCCCAGCTACTCAGGAGGCTGAAGCAGGAGAATCGCCTGAACCTGGCAGGCAGAGGTTGCGGTGAGCTGATATCGCACCATTGCCCTCCAGCCTGGTCAATGAGAGTGAAACTCCCTCTCAAAAAAAAAAAAAAAGAAAAGAAAAGAAAATGCCTATTCACAGGCGAGGCATGGTGGCTTACGCGTGTAATCCCAGCACTTTGGAAGGCTGGGGCGGGCAGATCACCTGAGGTCAGGAGTTCAAGACCAGCCTGGCCAACATGGTGAAACCCCATCTCTACTAAAAATACAAAACATTAGCTGAGTGTGGTGGTGGGCTCCTGTAATCCTAGCTACTCAGGAGGCTGAGGCAGGAGAATAGCTTGAACCCGGGACACAGAGGTTGTGGTGAGCCGAGATCATGCCACTGCACTCCAGCCTGGGAGACAGAGCGAGACTCCATCGAAGGAAGGAAGGAAGGAAGGACGGAAGGGAGGAAGGGAGGAAGGGAGGAAGGGAGGGAGGGAGGGAGGGAGGGAAAGAAAGAAAAGAAAGAAAAAGAAAATGCCTAGTCAGTCTTTAAAACCCAGATCAGTAATACATCTAGACCACCTTCTCTTATACTGTCTCATTCTCCAATAAATTTAACCTCCTTTCTCTGTGTAGCTCCTGTGTATCTTAAATCTCTCTCCAGAATTGCATTAAAAATATTGCACTCAGCCAGGAAGGATAACTCACACCTGTAACCCCAGCACTTTGGGAGGCCAAGGCGGGTGGATCACGAGGTCAGGAGATCGAGACCACCCTGACTAACACAGTGAAACGCCGTCTCTACTAAAAATACAAAAACAAAATTAGCCAGGCATGGTGGTGAGCACCTGTAGCCCCAGCTAGTCCAGAGGCTGAGGTAGGAGAATGGAGTAAACCCAGGAGGTGGAGCTTGCAGTGAGCCGAAATCGCGCCACTGCACTCCAGCCTGGGCAACAGGGTGAGACTCCGTCAAAAAAGAAAAAAGAAAAGAAAGAAAAATATTGCAGTCTACACCTGGCATATACCAGGAACTCCGTAAATGGTTTCCAACTATTCAAATTGAATTTGGTGAACAAAAATGTGCAGGTGGTGCTGTACTTAACCAATTCCTGCTAACGTTGGACGGCCTTACCATTACTATTGCCATTAATCCTGTCTCTACAGTCTCTACACCACCACTCTTACATCGACCTCATGGTTCTACTCACTAGCCTGCACACTGTTCTCCCTTCCATTCAGCCAACGATGTTTGATTTAATATGGGGAACTACTCTGTTTTTTGTTTTGTTTTGTTTTGTATTTTGAGACCGAGTCTGGCTCTGTCGCCCAGGCCAGAGTGCAGAGGCGATATCTCGGCTCACTGCAAGCTCCGTCTCCCGGGTTCACGCCGTTCTCCTGCCTCAGCCTCCCGAGTAGCTGGGACTACAGGCGCCCACTACCACACCCGGCTAATTTTTTGTATTTTTAGTAGAGATGGCGTTTCACCGTGTTAGTTAGCCACGATGGTCTCGATCTCCTGACCTCGTGATCCACCCGCCTCTGCCTCTCGAAGTGCTGGGATTAGAGGCACGAGCCACCGCGCGGGCCAGGGAACTACTCTTTCCTCACTACTTTTATGAGTTTGTTAGTGGCATCTCTTTCCTCTCCATCCCCTTTAGGTCTCACTTATAGCATTTTTTTTAATTAGTTCCCTTGGGGCTAATAATTGCAAGATATTTGAATGACAACATTTTCTCCAAGATCCCAAATATTAATTCCAATGTCATCTTTGTTATTTCCCCCAACTTACTACATAGGGTTCCTGGTGGCCAGCTTGGAGTGCCAAAATCCCCTGGCTGAAGAAACCGATTAGGCCTCCATTGCCTCCAATCTGAGCTTCCGCTTAGATTTATTTGTAGAATTAATTACAGAAACTGTTTTATTCTTTTATATATATGACTTCTGTAGTAGTGTCTACCTGGGATATCTCAGTTTGCTGAGGTCACAAAGCCACTTGTTAAGATGTGATAGGACTATACTCAGATAGTACAGTGACACCACTAAACCTAAGGCTTACGGAAACCTAAGCCTCAGTCGTTTCCCTCCCACCTTTTGCCACACTCTAGCAGAGGTTTATTCAAGTTAGTGTCTCTACTCCACTGGGAAGGATTGGGATTCAGCATTTTCATATTTTTCTCTTTGATTAACCATTCCCCCACTCAAGACCGGCATTTCCTGTTTTGGCTGGGCCTGTTTAGACACATGTTGCTCAGCACAGCTGGTTGGGCATTTGCAGTCCAAGTGATTATCCTTGCACTTTTATATGGTGGCAGCATGCTGCAACAGGAAGCACGACGAAACTGCAGGCAGAAGGCCTGGGTTCTGGTCCCACTTTTCTCATTAAATACCAATATGACCTTGAATAAGTCATTTCACTCTTCTATGTCTCCGTTTATCTGTAAAATGGGGAAATCCAAACCCACCATCTCTAGGGACACTTTCAGAAATAACACTGGATGCTTCTACACTTTACTTGAAAGGCACTTTATTCATTCAATGCCTTTTCAAAGTACTTCTATAAAAAAGAAATTTCAGGGCCAGGAGCAGTGGTTCACCTCTATAATCTCAGCACTTTGGGCGGCAGAGGCAGGAGGACCCCTTGAGCCCAGGAGTTCAAGACCAGTCTGGACAACATAGTGAAATCCTGTCTCTACAAAATAAAAAGTTGTTTAGTCGGGCATGAAGGTTCACACCTGTAGTTTCAGCTACTTGAGTGGCTGAGGTGGGAGGATTGCTTGAGCCTAGGAGGTTGAGGCTGCAGTGGGCCATGATTGTACCACTACAGTCCAGCCCGGGCAACCGAGCAAGTCCCTGTCTCCAAAAAAAAAAAAGAAAAGAAAAAGAAAGAAAGAAAGAAAAAAAAGAAAAAAAAATTTTTTTAAAGAAATCTCAGAGCCACCTTATAATCAGAACACAGAATGATATGGTTGGAAGTCATGCTTTATAGAATTCTTGATTTTTTATATATTTATATAAAAACATCTTGTATGATTATCCAGAATAGCACTGCCAACTCATCAAGCTTTCAGGGACAAGAGGGAGGGTGAGTACATTGCTTCTGCTAGAGTTGAGATTAACAGCTCTGGGCCGGGCGCTGTGGCATGTGCCTGTAATCCCAGCACTTTGGGAGGCCGAGGTGGGTGGATCACTTCAGGCCAGGAGTTCGAGACCAGCCTGGCCAACATGGTGAAACCCCATCTATACTAAAAATACAAAAATTAGCTGGGCATGGTGGCGCACACCTGCAATCCCAGCTACTTGGGAGGCTGAGGTGGGAGAATCGCTTGAACTGGGGAGGTGGAGGCTGCAGTGGGCCAAGATCATGCAACTGCACCCCAGCCTGGGTGACACAGCAAGACCCTGTCTCAGAACAGAGAAAAAAAGAAAAGAAAGAAAGAAATTAACAGCTCTGAACCCTACCAAAGACAGCAAAAGGAACTCTGTTTTCCCCTCAAGCCCAGCATAGAATTTGTTATTTACCTACAATGGTTGATTTTATGTGTCAACTTAGCTAGGCCACTGTACCCAGATATTTGCTCAAACACATCTGGAGGTTCTGTGAAAGCATTTTTAGATGAGATTAACGTTTAAATAAGTAAACTCTGAGTAAAGCAGATTACTCCCCATAATGTGGGTGGGCCTCGTCTAATCAGTTGAAAACCTTAAAAAAAAAAAAAAAAGACTGAGATCCCCTAAGGAAGATGGAATTTTCTGCCAGCAAACTACCTTCAGGCTCAAGCTGCAAAAATCAGCTCTTCCCTGGGTCTCCAGCCTCCTGGTCTACCCTATGGATTTTGGAGTTGCCTATCATGGGAGTATTTATTTATTTAGAGAGATTCTTTCATTCCGTTTCTCTGGAGAACTCTTCCTGGACATAGAGGAAAAGTTCACCCTGCCCTTACCTCCTCCCTTTATCCCATGAAGTTCTATTCCCCTGCCAGAAGGTCCACTCACCTCAATAACCAATGCAAGTGAAAGGAATCAATAAAGTGCCATGCACGTTTGTTAACATAATAACAATTATCATTATCATCATCATTGTCATTTTAGTCAGACCATTTGAAAAACTAGATGTGGGGCCAGCTGCATGTACCCAGTATTATACACCGTGAAAGCCTGGGGCCTCTAAGGGAAGGCAGACCACACAGGGCAGGGGGCTATTGTGCTTTGCTTCCACAACCCACAACCCAGCCACACATCAGATTATTGAAACCACTCCTGCGAAAGAACAAAATTGGTTGATTATGCACTCATCCCACATAGCTCTTGGCTCTAGCAATTCTCTACACCTCCGGAGATCTCTCATCTTCCTCTTCATCTACATTATCCAGAAAAGAAAAAAAGCCAGCTGTCAGAGGGAGTAATCTTTTTAGCACTTTTCCAATCAAAACCAGCCTTTGCTGACTTCCCCTGACTTCCTAGAATAAATCCTGCCTGGTCTCCAAAAAGTCTGATGGCTTTTTAGTGCACTGGCTCCACCCAGTGACTGCTCTAGAGAATGCACCCAAACTTTCTTGTTTGGATGGAGGTTACAGAATTGACAGCTAAAAAGTCAGACAAGTTATTCACGATAGCCAGACCTTAATTTGAATTCCAGAGACTTCTGAGAAACTCTTTATGGCTCATTTTAAGAGCACCTAGCATAAGGTTAAGAGTATGTATTTTAAGTTCAGGTATCTCTGAGTACAAAATCTTGTTCAGCCTCCTACCACATTTTGCCTATATGACTTTGGACAAGTCATTTACCTTATTTAAGCTTTAAGGTACTTATTTGTAAAAACTGAGTTAATTGTGAATACTTACTAGAAATTTTCTAATAATTAATATAGACAGATAGTAGATGGATAGAGTGCTTAATAGACTACTTCGTCCATAATAAACAATCAATAAATCATAGTTATTTCTATTAGCTACTTGGAAGACTTCCATAAAATATCCATTTGTCTGTGGATCGATGCTTCTTACCCTTTTAACTGAGGTAAACAGGAGATTATGATCAATTTTTAAATGCTTGCTTTAACACAATTTGAGTCTGATAGATACAGATTTCCCTGCAGGAATTATGCATTCTTTGCCATGCTACTGCCTAGAGAGTAAATATTCTATTTTATTTATTTAAGACATAGTCTCATTCTGTCACATAGGCTGGAGTGCAGTGATGCAATCATAGCTTACTGCAGCCTTGAACTCTTGGGCTCAAAGAATCCTCCTGCTTCAGCCTCCCAAGTAGCTAGGACTACAGGCATGTTCCACCACATCAGGTTAATTTTTTTACTTTTTGTAGAAATGGAGTCTCAGTATGTTGCCCAGGCTGGTCTCAAACTCCTGGACTCAAGCAATCCTCCCAGGTAGGCCTCCCAAAGAACTAAGATTACAAGACTGAACAAACATCAAGCTATAAATATTCCAGTGATTCAAGAAAGGCACTCATTTTTTTTTAATTAAATGTATGTCATATATGCTCCTTTGTTTGGGACTTATATGGAAATTCAAAGTTCATTCTTAAATCTGAGACCTTGGGAATATACTCTTTTAAATTATCTCCTATATCTGTTCTCAAAATAAATCAACAAAATACTTTTGGGTCTTTCTTGAACGCAAAACCGAAAGCACTTCTTAAAGAATGAAGAGGATCTGTTTATGGGTGGCCATAATGTACCTTTGTTCAATCTCATAACCAAGTCTTACTTCCAGAATCCCTTACTTTTTTTTTTTTTTTTGAGACGGAGTCTCGCTCTGTCGCCCAGGGTGGAGTGCAGTGGCCGGATCTCAGCTCACTGCAAGCTCCGCCTCCCGGGTTTACGCCATTCTCTCGCCTCAGCCTCCCGAGTAGCTGGGACTACAGGCGCCCGCCATCTCACCCGGCTAATTTTTTGTATATTTTAGTAGAGACGGGGTTTCACCGTGTTAGCCAGGATGGTCTCGATCTCCTGACCTTGTGATCCGCCCGTCTCGGCCTCCCAAAGTGCTGGGATTACAGGCTTGAGCCACCGCGCCCGGCCCGCAGAATCCCTTACTTTTTAACACTGCTGTCAACAGATGAACCCAGCCCTGCTCCTAGCCCTGTTCTTCCTTTTTATTGGTTCCTAAGAAGCACATATTTTTTTTATAGCCCCACATTTCCCTATCCTTCATTCTGGATATAATTTTTCCACAAGAAAAAAAAATATTTGTAGTATAAAGGACTGAATTAAGATCCATGGGATTTGCAAGCTTGTCTCAACTGAATTGATTCAAGTCATGAAACCATACACAAGTCACAGCCTAAGTCTGTTTTGCATTTGAAAAATGGCGTTGCCTCCCCATCTTACCCTACAAAGTTATGGTGACTATAATAAATTAGTGTAAGTAAAACACCTTTGTACATTACAAGGTACTATACAAATATAAAACTAGCGCTTCCAGCTCAGGGTGAACACTACTAGTTTAAAATTCATTCCCAAACTTTTAAGTATGGAAACCCTCATATGCCAGTTACTGTATTTTTACTGTATTTTACTGTAGTGATTGAGAAAATAAAAGCTTTCATTTGGATTTCAGTTCCCTCACAATAATTCCAAGGTCTCTCAAAATGTCATGGTCAGATACTTAGAATCATTACCTAAATCATTAAGGAGATTAACCAAAGGTGGCCTCAACACATTGGGCTGCAGAATTTTTTCTTGTTTTCTGATTCCTCTAAACCAACTACTTTCCTTTCCCAAATGTTTTCTATCACTTGCTAGGATTCCTGGTCCCCCTTCTTCTTTGCTGGTTTCTGGGATACTAGCTCATCTGTCACTTCTTCTGAAACTACTGATTATAAATATTATAAATTCCTAACAGTTATTCATAGTTAAACCTATATAAGTATACACCTCAAAAGAAGAAAACAAAATGGATGTCACACATTGAGATGGAAAGATCTGATTCCAAAGTACTGGTAAAAAGTACAAAAATACTCCCCTCCCAGTCCTTGAGTTATTAATCATCTTGAGGTTGCCGTACTTAGACATCTGTTGGATAAAAGAACAGATTAGAGGGAGGCAAGGAAATCTGCCAAGACCTGAGGCAGATGCTTCCTCTTAGACTTGGACCTCGTAGCAGTGCGACATGTTCTGACTCTTTTCTCAGATCTAAGTTTTAACATCGCATTTCTCCAATGTATTGGAACGGCTCCAGTAGAAGTAGAACTTGAACATAAGGAGTCCCAGGCATTATTGGGGCTACTTCATTCATTTATTCAAAAGAATTAATTGAGAGCCTACTCATTTAGCCTTGAATTATTCTAGGGCTGGAGATGTAGAAATAAAAGACATGCATTCAGGTGGGCAGGAACATCACTCATGGCAGTGACTCAGTAAAAAGTGGAGAAAAAGAACTCAGCCCATGGTTTAAGCCCAAAGAACTTGTGCCTATGACTGGGCCTATGAATAAGAGGTGGACACAGCAGCAGTCTCCTTCAGCACGGCTTGGTGTGTCCCTTGATACGGCTCTTCATTCCACTGACGTGGAAGCAACAGGATTGATCATTCTTTTCTAGGGCATATTTACCAATTAAAGTCATTGGAAACTAGAAAAAAAGATGATATATGCATGTTAACCTTCGAATAGCATACCTGTGAGGTTGGTGTGGATCTACCAACCTCTCCTTAGTAGAACAGATGGAGGGCTAGGCTAGTCTAGCTAGTTCTATTCCAGATCTTCTTTTCTTCATTATTGCAATTCATTTTTGGCCTTTTAAGAATTATACAGACCTTTACAATTAATAATAAAATCTACTGATATTTTTGAAAAAAAGAAAGAGAGAAAAAAAGAGAGGAAGGAAGGGAGGGCGGGAGGGAGGGGAGGGGAGAAGAGAGAGAAGAAAGAAAGACCAGCCTGACTAACATGGTGAAACCCCGTCTCTAATAAATATACAAAAATTAGCCAGGCGTGGTGGTGCATGCCTGTAATCCCAGCTACTCAAGAGACTGAGGCAGGAGAATTGCTTGAACCCGGAAGGTGGAAGTTACAGTGAGCTGAGATCACGCCATAGGACTCCAGCCTGGGCGACAGAGTGAGACTGTCTCAAAAAAAAAAAAAAAAAGGAAAAGGAGAAACAAAGAGAGGGGAAGGGAGGATGGGGGAGGGGAGGCGGGGGGAGGAGGAGGGGAGGGGGTAGGAGAGGGGAGGCGGGGGGGAGGGGGAAGGGAGGGGAAGGGGAGGGGGAGGGGAGGAGGGGAGGAAAGAAAGACAGCTCCTGCCCTCAACATGTTCACCATCAACTTGGGGATTCATTTTACAGCATGGTGGCCTAGATTCGATGGTGAAAAAAATCCAAGGTAGGGTGTGAGAGGGAATCCAGTGACTGCCCAGGGAAGGTGGTGTTGGAAGTAAAGATTTGAAATATAAACACAAGCTCATTATGGAAGGAAGGAGCAACTTACTCTAGGTTAACCAGCAAGGTTCAGAGACTTGAAGAGAGCACAAGCATAAAAATGCAAACTGAGGAACTGAAGGCTGAGAAAGAGTAGCTGAAGACCTACAGAGGAAAGACTTGCTTGGCCCAGCTGATGAGCTTATATTTTGTCTTGAAAGCAATAGGAGCTACTAAAAGATTTTTATTTATTTTTTTTTTTTTTTTTTGAGATGGAGTTTTGCTCTTGTTGCCCAGGCTGGAGTGCAGCAATGTGATCTCGGCTCACTGCAACCTCTGCCTCCCAGGTTCAAGCGATTCTCCTGCCTCAGCCTCCCAAGTAGCTGGGATTACAGGCATGCGCCACCACGCCCAGCTAATTTTATATTTTTAGTAGAGACGGGGTTTCTCCATGTTGGTCAGGCTGGTCTCAAACTCCCGACCTCTGGTGATCCACCCGCCTTGGTCTCCCAAAGTGCTGGGATTACAGGCGTGAGCCACCACGCCTGACCTACTAAGAGATTTTAAGTGGGAGAGCTGCATGATGGGATTTGCCACAAAAAATATCAAGTTCAATCATTCTGGGATCTATATTTCCCTCAAACCTCTTAACTCCCATTAGGATGTTACCAAAGTCTCTTGCTTCCTATCCTGGCCTCCTGCCAATCCTCAGTCTCCTGCCCATCTGATCCATCCCCGACCCTTTGCAGAGTAGTCTTCCCCTGCTCTCAGCTCTACAATGGAATCCATGCCTAACGTCTTACACTTATGTTCTTGCCAGTCACCCTCCTCATATCTTAATCTCCAGCCAACCTCACTAGTTCTGCTTCCCCAAAACACCATGCTGTTTTATGCCCCTACTATTATCAGCATTAATGTCTGGGACACCCTTCCTCCACTGTCTTGCTGTTGGAGTCTCACTTATCTTTCAAAACCCAGTTCCAATGTCTCCCTTGTGTGAAATCTGCCCCCATCTGCCTAGGCACCCCTCCTTTGTGCCAACCTCATATCTTGCACAGTTTCCTATTCCTGCATTTATACTCAACAGGACTAGTCTCTGCCTGCTGGTTCACTACCTCCTTTTGTACTAAGAGCGCCTTGAGGGAGAGATGTCACCATCTTATCTTTGTATCCCCAGTGCTTAGGGCTGAGTTTAATGCTCAATACAGAATTGGTAAAATAATAAATGAATGAATAATGTTCCTTCTTACAGATAAAAGAAAGATGGTCCCAGCCTGTTACGGCAGAATAATTTTCTGAATTCTAAGCATGTAGCTATATACTTGAAAAATGTCTGAAGTTATATTTGTTACTGTGGTAGGATACTGCAATCAATTTCTTTATATTATGTCTCCCAATTTCTCTTTTATGAAGACTATACACTCTTGGAAATGCATGGCTGGACAAAGCTATGTTGCAATATTCTTCTCATGCACTGAGAAACTCACCCAATGTATAGATATGTGTATACCCCGAGCAAACTTATATAAGATCTTATCTTCTTTTCCTATAATCCCATCTGAATATTTTTGCAGCAGTAAAAGTACCCAATGTGCTCTGCTGCCAAAATAAAAAGGAGCCCAAGTATATGATTTTCCTTTTTTGCAAAACATGTGTCCCAGAAGATTCTACTTTTGTTAAACCACATCTAAGTAATGTCAAGGTATTTGTGGAAAGAGTGACTGTTATTGGAGATTGAACTTGAAGCACAAGGCCAAAGAATCTTGTGACATGGAAATAGTGTCACAGGTCCTAAAAAGGTCATGTTCCCTGGACTTGTCTTCGTGGTAACCAGAAGGGACCAATAATGGAGAATCAGGGAAGCTTCTCTGGTATTTGACCTGCATATGATCCTGATGCCAGGTAACCATACTGAGGCAAGGGTGAGTCTTTTTTTTTTTTTTTGAGTTGAAGTCTTGCTCTGTCACCCATGCCAGAGTGCAGTGGCACAATCTTGGCTCACTGCAACCTCTGTCTCCTGGGTTCAAGCAGTTCTCCTGCCTCAGCCTCCCATGCAGCTGGGACCACAGGTGCGCACCACTGCACCTGGCTAATTTTTTGTATTTTCAGTAGAGACAGGGTTTCACCATGTTGGCCAGGCTGGTCTTGAACTCCTGACCTCAGGTGATCCACCTGCCTCAGCCTCCCAAAGTGCTAGGATTATAGGCATAAGCTACTGCACCTGGCCAAGGGTGAGTCTGAATAATGACAGAGTGAATTCTCATCATCTTATTGGAATGGGAGTTCAGAGTTGGAATTAAAGTATATAAAGAAGCAAAAGGTAAAAACAAATTAAATGTCTATCAAACGAGCTGGTAATAAAATAGGTTAAAATAAATAGGATTTATGGTAAATTGGACTTTTGGTCCCAATCCTATTACCTGCAGTAAGATTACATGTCTATGATCTAGCCATAACCTCAAGGTAGGTGAAGTAAACTCTCCCACTTTCTGACTATGGGTTTGGCCATGTAAACTGAGTTGGCCAATGAGATATTAGTAGATGTGATGTGAGCCAAGGTTTGAAATGCACTTAAATGATTAACCTCATTTACTTGTGCATCTGTCATTGCCATGCGAAAAACGTAGCCTAGTATTGACTGGCCCTCCATATGAAGCAACACCACCTCAGCTGGTTTATCAACCTGCAATCAGAAACAGAGCAACCCCAGTCCACCCACAGATGCGTGAGAGAGAAAGAAATGCTTATTCCTATATGCTGCTGCTATTTTGTGATGGTTTGTTACCCAGCAAGAGCTGACTAATACATGGGTCATCCATACAATAAAATGTTTTCTAGCTATTAAATGAGATAGACCTTGATGAACCGATATAGAAGGATCTTTAGGATACACCTGCAAGGAAAAACAGCAAGGTGCAGAGCAGTATAAATAATATGCTCTCATTTGTGGGGAAAAAGGGAACATATATTTCTATATTTGTCTAAACGATATTAGACTATCTTTACAAGAATGAATAAAAAGTTGTTAACTGAGATTGTCCCCAGAGAAGAGCACTGGCTGGCTGAGGGACAGAAGTGAGTGACCAATCAGTCGGAAAGCTTTCCAGTATTTAACAACTAGAGAGTCGCACTGGTGCCCGCCGGCTGAATATCCATCCTAGATGGACGCGTTCTAGAAATAGCCAAGATTCCCCCTCTTACAGCTTTTTAGATCCCCCTTTCACAGTTTTCAGTATGGTCTATGCAGAAATTGAAGTGATTTCAAGGTTTAAAGAGAGCTAGATTTAGTTGAGTAGATGAGGATCAGAGTAGGGAGAAAAAGGGAGGAAAAAAACGTGCTAAATATGGTTTTGCCATCCATGTATTTTTAACAACTTATTCTCTACTTCTCCCCCTCTCCAATACCATTTCTAAGCTCCCAGTACCATTCCTAAACTTGACATCATTATAGTCCACAGTATGTAGACAATTGATTCAACTACTTAGATTAAACATATTTTTTAAAAGATGAGGTAAAATACTTTAATACAAAAGATTTTTTCACAATGTGGAAATAAATATATATATATTTTTTCAAAGTTCACATAATCCAAGAAACATTATGAGGCTAAGTGCATGTTGCCATGGAAACTAGATGTCATCATTAGCATCATCAACAGTCACTAAATGCCTGTTAGTGCTGTTTTGAGCTACTTCCTACTTTCACTAGAAAAGAAAGACATGATGTTTGCTGTGAAGGAATTTCTAATTTAAATGGCTTCTGGAACAGCACATGCTTGGGAAGGAAAGGATGAACCTTTACCATTCATCACTGCTAGGTGCCAGAGATACAAGATTAAATATGACTCAGTTTCCATCCACAAAGAGTTCAGTCTGGTGTGGAGGACACTCATGAATGGATGATTATTAGATAATGGGGAAATGTAGTGTTGGTTACACAAAACTCCCAAAGCAATCAAATGCTGACAGTAGATGAAGCACATGCTTATTCAAGAAAAAGCAATCTGTTTATATATCTATTTCTTGCCTCATTATTTATCCCTAAACATGTTTTAAGATTAACAATGCATAAGGGAGAAAACTCTCGATGTCCTCTCCCTGAATTCCTCTTACTATTCCTAGTTTTAACCTTAGTCAGTGAGATTCCCCTGTTCAAATGCAAACAAAGCTTTTATAAAAAGTGTGAAGAATGGAACTGTGGTTTCTACAAGCTGTTAAGTCAAAGAATGCATGAATAATTTAGACTCCACCAACTGCCAATGATCATGCATTCCAAAACTCTGGATCCCAGGAGCCAATGATAGGCAGGACACCTGGGATGGAGAATATGGTGCCCAGGAGAATGATTAATCTTTATTTCCTCTGTATTGTCAGCAATTCTTGATACAGGCGGCTGGCTGCCTGTCTAGATCTACAATGCTCTTGGCTTGCCCTCTGGGGCCCCACTTGTTGCCAGCATTCCACTTGTTACTTCTTGTTGGACCTCCATTGCATGGCCAACTGCCTAACCTCCTACACCCCATCTGTGCCATCCACCAAAGACTATGCTTTGCCTATCAGATTAGCCTTTTTCCTCTCTTCTGCAATAGAATGTGCCTTCAAGTGCCTGCTCTGCTAAGAGAAAATCAGAGTTTTGTTATTCTAGTATAAAAGCAGGATTCTGTAGAAAAGTCAAAGCAAAAGAGAGTCAGGCTAATCACATACAGTGGCCTAGGATGTGGAATGTGCCACCCTAATCAATTCCAGAGGGTTCCGGAGTTCATAAAGGAGCCTCAATCCTAAGTGGATGCAGTCCCTCCGGAGCCATAATACTAACACGTCTCTCTCCTAGGCAATAGCATAGTGATATTTAAGGGGCCTCTAACAGTCACTCTCAGTTTCACAAGGAGAAAGGGTGGTCGAAGGAATTGGCAAGTTCACAAATTGCCTAGAGTGAGTTTAAAAACAAAACCATTATTGTCTGGCTGAAGGATTGCTTGTTGTCAGCCTGTGCAGCCAGTATCATGCTCAATAAATGTTAATTTCCTTCCCTAAAGTAAAGTCCTAGCTACTCAGGAGGCTGAAGCATGAGAATGACTTGAACCTCGGAGGCAGAAGTTGCAGTGGGCCGAGATCTGGCCTGGGAAACAGAGCTAGACTCTGTCACAAAACAAAAACAAAAACAAAAGCAAAAAACCCTTAATATGGGCTGGGTGTGGTGGCTCATGCCCATAATCCCAGCACTTTGGGAGGCTGAGGTGGGAAGATCACTTTAGGCCAGGAGTTTGAGACCAGCTGGGCAAGACAGTGAGACTCCATCTCTAAAATAAATAAATAAATAAATCAAAATTTAACATGTAGGACTTTGGGAAGCTGAAGTGGGGTGATCACTTGAGCCCAGGAGTTTGAGGGCATCTTGAGCGACATAGCAAGACTCCATCTCTGTTTTTAAAAAAACTTAATATGTAAATTATATGTTTTAAATATGGGTATTTTCGAGAGGTCGAGATGGCAGTAAGCCATGATTGCGCCACTATACTTCAGTGTGTGTAGATGACAGAACAAGACCCTTTATCAAATAAATAAGTAATAAATGTTATTTTATTTTACATCAATTATATTTCCACAAAGTTTTAGTTTGTTTGTTTTTTGAGACAGTCTCTCGCTCTGTCACCCAAGCTGAAGTGCAGTGGCACGATCTTGGCTGACTGCAACCTCTGCCTCCAAGGTTCAAACGATTCTCCCACCTCAATCACCTGAGTAGCTGGGATTACAGGCATGCGCCACAATACCCAGCTAATTTTTTTTATTTTTATTAGACATGGGGTTTCACCATGTTGGCCAGGCTGGTCTCAAACTCCTGGCCTCCCTCAACTCGAAATCTCAAAATGTGCTGTGATTACAGTCATGAGCCACTGCACTCAGCCATACAAAGATTTTTTTTTTTTTTTTTTTTTTTTTTTAATGGAGTCTTGCTGTGTCGCCCAGGCTGCAGTGCAATAACATGATGTTGGCTCACTGCAACCTCTGCCTCCCAGGTTCAAGTGATTCTCCTGCCTCAGCCTCCAAAATAGCTGGGATTACAGGCATTCAACACCATGCCTGGATAATTTTTGTATTTTTAGTAGAGATGGGTTTTCACCATGTTAGCCTGGCTGGCCTTGAACTCCTGACCTCAAGTGATCCGCCTGCCTTGGCCTCCCAAAGTGCTGTGATTATAGGCATGAGCCACCATACCTGGCTATAAAGTTATCTTTTAAAGGATAATTGACTACTGATAGTAAGAAAATAAATTATGGAATTTATAGTATATGTAGAAGTAAATTAAAATATGATGTAAAATATATAATAACAGTAGCACAAAGAAAAGAAAGACAGTAAATATACTTCTGTAACATTTTTATACTATACGTACAATGTTATAATATTTGAAAACAGACTGAAAAGTGAAAATGTGTGTGTGTGTATATAGTATGTCCTAGAGCAATCACCTTTTAAAAAAGGGGGGGGGGGGGGCGCTGTAAGCCTAGTGAAGATAAAATGAAATCAGGGAAAAAAAACTTAATCAGAAAGAAGTCAGGTAAAGGAAAAAAGGAAAAATGAGCAATTGAGACAAACAGAAAACAAACAGCAATATGGTGCATTTAAACCTAACCATATAGATAATTACATTAAATATAAATTGTTTAAACAATCAAAAAGTGGAGATTGTCAGATGGATTTTTTTGAAAAGACAACTACATACTGTCTACAAGAAGAAACTCACTTTATATATAGACATGGTTAAAATTAGAAGAAAAACTATTAATCCAAAGGAAGCTAAAATGCCTATATTAATATTAGATTAAATAGATTTTAGAACATGAAGTATTACCAGGGATAAAAAAATACTTCTTAAGGCCGGGCGCGGTGGCTCAAGCCTGTAATCCCAGCACTTTGGGAGGCCGAGACGGGCGGATCACGAGGTCAGGAGATCGAGACCATCCTGGCTAACACGGTGAAACCTCGTCTCTACTAAAATGAATACAAAAAAACTAGCCGGGCAAGGTAGCGGGCGCCTGTAGTCCCAGCTACTCGGGAGGCTGAGGCAGGAGAATGGCGTGAACCCGGGAGGCGGAGCTTGCAGTGAGCTGAGATCCGGCCACTGCACTCCAGCCTGGGTGGCAGAGCGAGACTCCGTCTCAAAAAAAAAAAATACTTCTTAAAGATAAAGAAGCCAATTCATTAAGAAAAGATGGTCAAGTGTAGTGGCTCATGCCTGTAACCAGCACTTTGGGAGGCTGAGGTGGGCAGATTGCTTGAGCTCAGGAGCTGGGTAACATAGTGAAACCCCATCTCTACAAAAAATACAAAAATTTGCCAGGCATGATGGTGCATGCCTGTGTCCCAGCTACTCGGGAGGCTGAAGTGGGAGGATCATTTGAGCCTGGGAGTTGGAGGTTATAGTGAGCCAAGATCACGCCACTGCACTTCAGTGTGGGCAACAGAGTGAGACTCTATCTCAAAAACAATTATATGTATAATATATATACACACACATGTGTGTACACATATGTGTGTATATATGTACATGTATATATGTGCATATATGCATATATTATATGTGTACATACATAATATATGTACATATAGGTACATGTATAACATACCTATATGTACATATATGCTATGTATACTATATATGTGTATACATGTATATGCTATATATGTATATATTATACATAGTATATACTATATACACTATGTATCTATATTATATACATATATTATACATATATACACTATATATTATACATATATACATATGTGTATATATTATATGTATATATAGTGTATGTATAACATACACATATATG
The DNA here is from genome assembly GCF_009764315.1 of Trachypithecus francoisi. Taxonomy (NCBI): domain Eukaryota; kingdom Metazoa; phylum Chordata; class Mammalia; order Primates; family Cercopithecidae; genus Trachypithecus; species Trachypithecus francoisi. Next base: position 117,369,319 of record NW_022681456.1, on the reverse strand, counting down.
TATATATAATATATATAGTTTTTATGACCATATAATTTTATGGTGCATATATATGTGTGTGTATGTATATATAACTATTCTAAATATGTATCTACATAATTACAGAGCCTGACTGATAAGAGAAATAGGAAAACCTAAACAGAAAGCCAAATCATGGGTGAATTCCCATTCACAATTGCTACTAAGAGAATAATATACCTAGGAAAGCAACTTAAAAGGGATGGGAAGGACCTCTTCAAGGAGAACTACAAACCACTGCTCAAGGAAATAAGAGAGGATATAAACAAATGGAAAAACATTCCATGCTCATGCATAGAAAGAATCAATATTGTGAAAATGGCCATACTGCCCAAAGTAATTTATAGATTCAATGCTATCCCCATCAAACTACCACTGACTTTCTTCACAGAATTGGAAAAAATGACTTTAAACTTCTTACAGAACGAAAAAAGAGCCCACATAGCCAAGACAATCCTGGGCAAGAAGAACAAAGCTGGAGGCATCATGCTACTGGACTTCAAACTATACTACAAGGCTACAGTAACCAAAACAGCATGGTACTGGTACCAAAACAGATATATAGACCAATGTAACAGAACAGAGGCCACAGAAATAAGACTACACATCTACAACCATCTGATGTTTGACAAACCTGACACACACAAGCAATGAGGAAAAGAATCTCTATTTAATAAATGGTGTTGGGAAAACTGGCTAGCCATATGCAGAAAACTAAAACTGGACCCCTTCCTTACACCTTACACAAAAATCAACTCAAGATCGATCAAAGACTTAAATGCAAGACCTAGCACCATAAAAATCCTAGAAGAAAACCTAGGCAATACCATTCAGGACACAAGCATGGGCAAAGACTTCATGTCTAAAATACCAAAAGCAATGGCAACAAAAGCCAAAATTCACAAATAGGATCTAATTAAACTAAAGAGTTTCTGCACAGCAAAAGAAACTATCATCAGAGTGAACAGGCAACCTACAGAATGGGAGAACATTTTTGCAATCTATCCATCTGACAAAGGGCTAATATCCAGAATCTACAAAGAACTTAAACAAATATACAAGAAAAAAAAAAAAACAACTCCATCAAAAAATGGGCAAAGGATAAGAACAGACACTTCTCAAAAAAAGACATTTATGCAGCCAACAGACACATGAAAAAATGATCATCATCACTGGTCATCAGAGAAATGTAAATCAAAACCACAATGAGATACCATCTCACGCCAGTTAGAAAGGCGATCATTAAAAAGTCAGGAAACAACAGATGCTGGAGAGGTTGTGGAAAAATAGGAATGCTTTTACAGTGTTGGTGGGAATGTAAATTAGTTCAACCATTGTGGAAGACAGTGTGGTGATTCCTCAAGGATCTAGAACTAGAAATACCATTTGACCCAGCGATCCCATTACTGGGCATATACCCAAAGGATTATAAATCAGTCTACGATAAAGACACATGCACACGTATGTTTACTGCAGCACTATTCACAATAGCAAAGACTTGGAACCAACTCAAATGTCCATCAGTGATAGACTGAATTAAGAAAATGTGGCACATACACACCATGGAGTACAATGCAGCCATAAAAAAGGATGAATTCATATCCTTTGCAGGGACATGGATGAAGCTGGAAACCATCATTCTCAGCAAACTATCACAAGATCAGAAAACCAAACACTGCATGTTCTCATTCACAAGTGGGAGTTGAACAATGAGAACACATGGACAGAGGGAGGGGAACATCACACAGAGGGGCCTGTCGGGGGCTAGGGGAGGGATAACATTAGGAGAAATACCTAATGTAGGTGACAGGTTAATGGGTGCAGCAAACCACATGTCATATGTATACCTATGTAACAAAACTGCGTGTTCTATACATGTAATCCAGAACTTAAAGTATAATTTAAAAAAAAAAGAGAGAGAGAGAGGGAGAAACAGAAAATCCTACAAACATATTGGAGATTTAAGGGCCCTTAAAGTTCTTTTTTTTTTTTTTTTTTTTGAGATGGAGTCTCGCTTTGTCACCCAGGTTGGAGTGCAGTGGCACAATCTCAGCTCACTGCAAGCTCTGCCTCCCGGGTTCACGCCATTCTCCTATCTCAGCCTCCCAAGTAGCTGGGACTACAGGCGCCCGCCACCACGCCCAGCTAATTTTTTCTATTTTTACTAGAGACAGGGTTTCACCACGTTAGCCAGGATGGTCTCGATCTCCTGACCTCGTGATCTGCCCACCTTGGCCTCTCAAAGTGCTGGGATTACAGGCGTGAGGCACTGCACCCGGCCCCAAATTTCCTCTTTTTGTAAGTGGTAGCACAAGTACACAGAAATAGATATAGAAGACTTAAGCAACACCATTGACCAAGTTGACCTATTGCCTTCTGTAGAACACAACATTCAACAACAGCAGAAAACACATTCCTTTCAAGTACACATAAAACATTCACCAAGATGGACTATATTTGGGGCTATAAAACAAATTTCAATAAATGTAGTAGAATTTAAATCATAAACAGTATGTTCTTTGACCACAACTCAACTAATATCAATATTAAAATGACATCTAGAAAATATCCAAATCTTTGGAAATTAACAATTCTAAATAATTCAGAAATCAAAGAATAAGTCACAAAAAACTAGAAAATATTTTGAATTTTAAAAAAATGAAAACAACATTTCAAAATTATAGGATACAGCTGAAACAGTCCTTAGAGGGAAAGGTATGTCATATTAAATGCTTACATGAATAAAGAAGGGTCTAAACTTTGATGATAAGAAACTAGAAAAAGAAGAGCAAATTAAACCCAAGGCAAACGGAAGAAATGAAATAATGAAAATGTAGAAATCATTAAAATAGAAAACAGAAAAGCAACACAGAAAATCAAAACCAAAAGCTGGGTTTTTTCAAATTTAATAAGATCTGTAGACCTCTATAGCCAGACTTAAGAAACAAACAAAATTACACAATTTAACAAATATCAGGAATGAAAGAGGCTGGGAGCAGTGGCTCTGTAATTCCAACACTTAGGGAGGTAGGGGCGGGAGGCTAACTTGAGCCCAGGTGTTTGAGATCTGCCTAGGCAATATAGGGAGAACCTGTTCTAAAAAAATTAAAAAAAAAGAAAAGAATGAAAGAGGGAGACATCACTATAGATCCTAGAGATACCCTAGAGATACAATAAAGAAACATTATGAGTAACTTTATACCAATAAATTTAATAACCTATAAGAAACAGACAAATTCCTTTAAAAGCTAAAACTGCCAAATCTCATTGAAAAAGTAGATAACTTGAATATCATCCACAAAAGATAGTAAATTTATAGCTGCAAACCTTCCCACAGAAAAATGTCTAGGCCCAGATGGTTTCAGTGGTGAAGGCTATGAAACATTTAGATAAGAAATAACACAAATTCTACACACATTTACAGAGAGTAGAAGATGAAATGCCAACTAATTTTATCAGGCCAACAATTAACCTGATAGCAAAACCAGACCAATATATTACAAGAAAAGTACATATCATGATCCTTCATGAACACAGATGCTAAAATTCTTAACAATATATTAACAAATCAAATCTGGCAACATATAAAAAGAATAAACAAGTGAAGTTTCTCTTGGAATACAGAGTTTGTTCAACATTTGAAATCAGTCCACGTAAAAAGTAAAAGCATATAATTATCTTAAGAGTTGCAGAAAAAGTATTTCACAAAATTCAGTATCTCTTCACGATAAAAATTTTCAACAAGCTAAAAAAAAATAGAATGAAGTTTTCTCAACCTGATAAAGAAAACCTATAAAAAACATATGCTAACATCACTTAAAGGTGAAAGACTGAATCCTTTCCCCCTAAGATCAGGAAGAACATCCACGCTCCCTATGCTTATTTAACACCACCGGAGATTCTAGCTGGGGCAATAAGACAAAAAAAAGAAGTACATGGCCAGGCATGGTGGCTCACACCTGTAATCCCAGCACTCTGGGAGGCCTAGGCGGATCACTTGAGGTCAGGAGTTCAAGACTAACCTGGCCAACATAGTGAAACCCCATCTCTACTAAAAATACAAAAATTAGCTGGGTGCGCAAGCCTGTGGTCCCAGCTTCTCAGGAGACTGAAGCAGGAGAATCACTTGAACCCAGGAGGCAGAGGTTGCCATGAACTGAGATTGTGCCACTGCACTCCAGCCTGGGTGACAGAGTGAGACTCTTTCTCAAAAAAAAAAAAAAAAAAAAAGAAGTACATGCAGACACTTTGAAAAGAAAGAAGTAAACCTGTCTTCATTTGCAGACAACATGAGTATCTCTATGGAAATTACTATGGAATTGTTTAAAGCTAATAGAAGTAAAAGTGAGCTTTACCATCTCTCAGAATAGAAGGCCAGTATACATAAATTAATCATGTTGTGGACCAAGTGAAACTATAGTGCAAAAGCACTAATTTAAAAAAAAAAAAAGCATTGTAAGTTCTAGAAACTGGAAACATAGGGGGAAATCTTAAGAATTGCGAGGAGGGAAGAAAATATAAGTAATAAGATAAGGCTTAAGGAAGGAGAAAGATGGAGATGTTTGAGCAACGAAACAACAGAGGATCCGTTGAAGAATTTAACCTGGAGAGGGACCTGATTGAGATCATTCTGAAAAGTAAAATAGAAGCAATCAAGTTTGATTTGGAATAAACTCTCAGGAGGTTCTTGCAATCATTTAGGCAAAAAAGATGATAGCTTGGTCTCAAACAAAGGAGGAGAAAAGCAAACCATAGTCAAGAAAGAGTTGGAAGATTAAATCAATTGGCTATTGACAAATGATAAAGAGAAGAGAGAAGGGGGAGACCAGGGCTGCTCCCAGATACGGGGCTGCAGCAGGGAAGGACAATGCCCTGCAGAGGAGCAGCTGTGCAGGCTTCAGTCTCTGACTCACAAAATACCCCAGGGAAAGAGCAGGCGTCATCTTTAGCTTAAACCATAAAGTGGCATGCGGTGCAGAGTGGCATCCTGCCTGGGCCACTTTACTCTAAAATATGGCACCTACTGGTCCTCCACTTCAGCCACTGCCCCGGGCACTGGCATAATGGTCTTTTACAACAATTATTTCCCTTGCTCGCTTGCCAGGACACCCCCTGAGCCACAAAAGTATGCCTCAAATTAGGCAACTGACATAATAGAGACACTAGGACCTCTGTCTGAGTCGTGACCATTTTCTCTTCCCCTATCTTCTCTCAGGTTCGCTCTCTGAATTATCCTGGGGGAGCTCCATCACCTATCAGCTTCTTTTTTTGATGAAACTTGAACATCTTAAGCTGAAATTAGCCACCCTTCCTGAATAGCAAAATGCAGTCACCTTTACAGGACTCCAGATGTTTCAAATACAAACAGCCACGGGCAGGAGTAATGTTGCAATTCCATCCGTGCCTCAAAAGGGATTTGCAGCCTAAGCATCCACAAGGAGGAGCTCTTTAGTATATTTTCACTCACTCAGCAAAGACTTACAATCACCTGCTGTGCACCAGGCTCTATGCTAGGCATTGGAGATACTATAATAAATTAAAAGGGCCAGCTGCAGTGGCTTATGCCTGTAATCCCAGTACTTTGGGACGCTGAGGCGGGAAGATCACCTGAGCCCAGGAGTTCGAGGCTGTAGCAAGCTATGATTGTGCCACTGCACTCCAGCCTGGGTGACAGAGCATAACTCTGTCTCTAAAGAAAAATATTTATTTATTTAGAGATGGGGTCTTACTCTGTCACCAGGCTGGAATGCAGTGGCACAATCACAGCTCTTGGCAGCCTCAACCTCCCAGGCTCAGGTGTTCCTCCCACCTCCACCTTAGTCTCCCAAGTAGATGGTGCTACAGGTGCCCACCACCACACCTGGCTAATTTGTGTATTTTTTTTTTTGTAGAGACGGGGTTTCACCATGTTGCCCACGCTGGTCTCAAACCCCTGGGCTCAAGTGATCTACCTGCCTTGGCCTCCCAACAAATTAAAATTAAAACCAAAAACGTAAACACAGGAGCAGTGGTTCACACTTGTAATCCCATTTTGGGAAGCCAAAGCAGGAGGAATGATTGAGTCCAGGAATTTGAGACCAGCCTGGGCAACATGGTGAGACCTCATCTCTACAAAAATTAAAAAATAAACAAATTAGCCAGGTGTCATGGCATGCACCTGTAGTTCTAGCTACTCAGGAGGCTGAGGTAGGAGGCTTGAGCACAGGAGGTCAAGGCTGCAGTGAGCCATGTTCACACCACTGCACTACAGCCTGGGCAACACAGTGAGACACTATCTCAAAATAAATAAATAAATAAATAAATAAATAAAAAAAAGATCCTGGCCTCATGGATCTTACATTTCTACGGGAGAGACAATTAGTAAGTAAAAAATAAGTGGCATAAAACATTGTGATAAAGTTATTTAAAAAAAAAACAAAATGATGAGATAGAAACTAACTAGAAGAAGACACTCATCAAGAAAGGCACCTCTGGGGAGGCAGCATTTAGGCTGAGACTCGAAGGGTGAGAATGAGCCCGCTTTATGCTCACTACAAGTGATGCAACAGAAATAATTATGCCATATATTTACAGCTCTACATGTTATTAGCGTGTGGTGTGGGATCCGTGACAGAAGTGGTGCTGTTAGCATAACTCAATGCACGAAACTGTGCAAGGGAAGAGAGTATTTTGAAAAATTACACTATGCAACCTTCTCCCTAGTTAACTGTTAAGGAAAACTTATTCAGTGATACTAGTTAAGCATGGCAAGGAAAACGTCATTGAGAACCATCACAATAGCTACAGGGACCAGGGCAACGGGGTCTTGCAATCAGGGAGGGAGACTGCGGCAACTCCAAGTACAGCACAAGCAGGTGGGAATCATAATTGACGCCAAGGAGCAGGGTGGGGGGGGTCAGTGGATGGAAAATTACTAACAGGAAACATCAGGGGTAAGGGGGATTCTGGCTAAACCAACCTAACAGGATTCTTGCTGAAGACAGGCCAGGGTGAACAGGCATCGTGTTGGGGAAGTGGGAGCGGAAAATTCTGATCAGATATCCAGGATGATCAGATATTGAGGATGAGGGGTTCTGGCTAAACTGACTTAGCAGGGTTCTTTGCTAAAAACTGGATGTTGCAAGAAAGTGCACAGATGGGCTGAGCAGAAGATTTGGAAGCCTGGCTAAAGTTTGGCCAGGCAAAGAATCTTTGTCAAAACCTAAAGTATCCTGGGAGAGAAGGAGGTGCAGATTGGATCGAGACTGTGAAAGGAGGAATGAGAAGAGCAGGAGTTATTATTCAACTTATAACATTCAAGAGATGGCGTAGCATAACAATAAACTAGACACAATTGAGAGAGAAAGGATTCTCTACATTTTTAACTCACATTAAGTATATGAAGAGCTAGTCCCAATGGACTATAGTAGATAGATGGGAAATTAAAGAAACATCCGCCCTCTCCTGACGAAGGGGGTTGTAGGACAGGAAGAAAGAGGAAGAGAGGAGGCGGTCCCACAACGTGTTCCCAGTTTCCCGGAAGTAAGGCGGACAGGTTGACAGGGAACACCGGGGACTGCAGGGAAATTGCTCCATTCCTTTTTTGGGACTCTGGGAGGAAACCTTTGCAGAGGGTATCCCTGTGCCAATATGGGTAAGAGAAGTTGGGCACCAGCATGACTTAGGGGTGCTGCTTCTCAAAACGCCTGGGGAACAGTGTTTTTTGTTGTTCTTTCCCAATCACCCGATTCCCTAATAAAATACACTAAAAATGAGTCAATAGAAAAAGAAAATGAAAAAAACAAAAAAAAGGAATACAAGATCAAGTTTTTTATTAGATTCAACAGACATAAAATTCCTATCAAATTGTTTTGAAAGTTTCAAACGATTCCACCAGACACTGTTGGAAGAGCAGAGATTGAACTCAGCTTTTAAAAAGCAGGGGAGTCCCACAGAATGCCTGCCCCTTCCATGGTGGCTTTCTGGTACCCAGATATGTTAATTGGCCAAGCAGGTAATTTCTATGTGTTATTATCTAAAAATATTTCTTTATGAAAACACTGGGTGGGACCACAGGGCAGTCTCGGGTGAGAGGAAAAAGGAGAAGAAGGTCAGACAGCCCCCAAGGAGAATGGAATGGCTTTTCACACCAGAAAGAGCCTTGTACTCCTGCAACTCCCCTAAATCACCCTGTGAGAATATGTTATTAGCAGACACCTTCAGAATCCCCTGCTAGCATCCTGACAGTGCTCTTGCCAATAATCATTTGACCACATGCATAGAGCCAGCAGCAAAGACTGATTTTCACTGTTTTATTCCTGGCAGTATATAGCCTTTCTGGCCTGAAGTAAGCAAGAAAAACATGCATAATAAAATGTAGGAAGGTTCCAGTTCTCCAGGGCTTAGAAGGAGACCTGGTTCAATGCAACAGTATTTTATGTTTGGCACTGTTACTTTTGGGGAAAGAAGAAATGACAGAAAAAAATGAAGAAGATACAGTGACATAAGGAAACCCTGCATAAGGCTAACCATTGTTACCTCCTTTCAGGGCGGCTGGTTCCCCTTGCTTCCTTTCTTTCTTTGCCACAGACACCAGGGTTCCAGAATGGTCCACTTCTTCACAGGTGCCACCACTTGGAATTTCCATATGTATCACACTTGTCCACAGAGGAAGATACGGCTGCCCCAGAGATCCCCTTTCTATCTACACACAAACACAAGCAGCAGGGTCTTTGTGGACCTAAGAAGCAACAAAGATAAGGCAGCCGCAAAGATAACAGGTTCTAGGGATGCTGGTCTTGCTCAGCTGTTGCTGATTAATGGGGCTATTGCACTCAATTAGAATAGGGTTCACCTGAGATTTGTCCCATCTCCAACTTTCCTCTGATAGAGCCTCCCTTCTATGTAAAAGGTAACCATGTCTAGAGAGCCAATCAAGATAAAGCAATAGTGTCCTTTTTGTCCTACCTGGACCTGAGGACTTGTAGACTAGATAATTACCAATCAAATAGGCCACTAAGAAGTCCAGAACTTAGTATCTCTGGGTTTATCATTATTGCCTCAACCTGCAGCTGTTTCCCATGCATCCTGGGCATGGGAAACAGCCTAGTCTTTAGGAAACAGCCTAAAGAAACCTAAAGTCTGAAGGGACTTGCCCTACTTTAAACTGCCCACCAGTGCCCTTTGCAGAAAAAAAAAAAATGGAGTTCAGGAACTTGGGGTACAAATAAGAGTTTTGGAAAGGGACAGACCAGTCCAGACAGAAAGGGCCGGACTGTTAATTGGCTGGCTAAATCAAAAGTCATCAGTATTTAGGCTACAGTAACCAAAACAGCATGGTACTGGTAGAAAAACAGACACATAGACCAATGGAACAGAATAAAGAGCCCAGAAATAAAGCCGCACACCTACAATCATCTGATCTTAGACAAAGTTGGCAAAAACAAGCAATGGGGAAAGAACTTCCTATTCAATAAATGGTGCTGGGATAACTAGCTAGCCATATGCAGAAGAATGAAACTGGACCCCTTCCTTTAACCATATACAAAAATCAATTCAAGATGGTTTAAAGTCTTAGATGTAAAACCTAAAACTATAAAAACCCTGGAAGAGAACCCAGGAAGTACCATTCTGGACATAGGACTTAGCAAAGATTTCATCATGAAGACACTAAAAGCAATTGCAACAGAAATAAAAATGGACAAATGGGACCTAATTAAACTAAAAAGCTTTTGCACAGCAAAAGAAACTATTAGAGTAAACAACCTACAGAATGGGAGAAAATATTGCAAACTATGCATCCAACAAAGGAGTAATATCCAGAATCTATAAGTAATTTAAACAAATTAACAAGCATTTGTCCATTAAAAAGTTGACAAAGGACATGAACAAACACTTTTCAAAAGAATACATACAGCCGGGCACAGTGGCTCACATCTGTAATCCCAGCACTTTGGGAGACCGAAAGGTGGGAGGATCACTTGAGCCCAGGACTTTGAGACCGGCCTGTGCAACATAGTGACTTCATCTCTCCTAAAAATAAAAAATTAGCCAGGTGTAGTGATGCATACCTGTGGTCCCAGCTACTCTGGAGGCAGGAGGATAGCTTGAACCCAGGAGGTAGAAGCTGCAGGGAGCTGTGATCACATCACTGCATTCCACTCTGGAACAGAGCAAGACTCTTGTCTCCAAAAAAAAAAAAAAAAGAAGAAGAAAATGTATACATGGCCAAAGAGCATATGAAAAAATGCTCAGTATCACTAGTCAAAAGAGAAATGCAAATCAAAACGACAATAAGATACCATCTCAAACCGGTCAGATGGCTATTATGAAAAAGTCAAAAAAATAACAGATGTTGGCAAGGTTGTAAAGAAAAGGGAATGCTTGTACACTGCTGGTAGGAATGTAAATTAGTTCAACCATTATGGAAAGCAGTTTTGAGATTTCTCAAAGAACTCAAAGCAGAATTACTATTTGACCCAGAAATCCCATTATTGGGTATATACCCAAAGGAATATAAATTGTTCTGCCATAAAGGCATATGCATGTGTCTGTTCATCATAGCACTAGTCACAATAACAAACACATGGAACCAACCTAAATGTCCATCAGTGGAAGACTGGATAAGAAAATGTGGTATGTATATACATAGAATACTACACAGCCATAAAGAGGAATGAGATCATGTCCTTTGCCGCAACATAGATGAAGCTGGAGACTATTATCCTAAGCAAATTAACACAGAAACAGAAAACCAAATACTGTATGTTCTCACATTGAGTGGACTTTATGTCAATAGACATAGACGCAATAATAGACACTGGGGCCTACTTGAGTTTGGAGGGAGGGAGGACAGTGAGTATCAAAAAACTACCAATCGGGGACTATGCTTATTACCTGGGTGATGAAATAATCTGTACACTAAATTCCCATGGCACACAATTTACCTATATAACAAACCTGCATATGTATCCCTGAACCTAAAATAAAAGTTAAAAACAAAAAAACGTCCTAAGTGTTTAAGGAAGGAGAGAAAAAAAAAAAAAAAGAATAGAAACTTCAGACATACATTTGTTCAGTGCAAAACATTGTAAAATATATAGGGAAAAGTACTTTGAAATACATCCCAACTCAATCATAATGGTTGTGTGACTTTGGACAAATTACTTTGTTTCTCTAGTTTCAGTTCCCTCACCAGCAATATGAGGAAAACTGGGTTTTTCTAACATCATTGGTGAATTTGACTGTGTATGTGCTGTATCAATTTGACTTGACCCAGGTTCCATCAGGTTCTCCTACTGCCCTAGCTGCAGGTCTCAGCAGCTCGAGCTGTAAGAGGAGCGGTAGTGGCCTCCTCACCACCAAGATACACAAGAGGAAGGTCAGCTCAGCCCAAGACACAGGGAAGGAAGATGCCAAGAGGAGATGGGTGAGGTTGTCAGCTAAACCTGCTCCTGCAACAGTAGAAACGAAAACAAAAAAGGCAGCAGGAAAGGACAAACCTTCAGACAAAGAAAGGCAAACAAAAGGGAAAAAGAAGAGTAAAGGGAAAACAGGCCAAAATGGCTAACCAAGAAACTCAAGAAGATTTACCTGCAGAAAATGGAGAAACTGAAAATGGGGAAAGTCCAGCCTCTGATGAAGCTGGAGACAAAGAAGCCACGTGTGATTAGTATCATATGCCCTGTTTTATCCACAGTTCCTGTCTCCCTTCCTAGTATGAATATTTTTTATCAACTATTTTGTAAATGCCAAGTGTTTTAGTAGCTCTAGAAACTTTTTTTTTTCTTTTTTTAAGACAGAGTCTCATTCTATTGCCCAGGCTGGAGAGGAGTGGCACATTCTGGGGTCACTGCAACCTTGGCCTCCCGGGTTCAGGTAGTTCTCCTGCTTCAGCCTCATGAGTAGCTGAGATTACAGGTGACCGCCACCACACCCAGCTAATTTTTTTTTTTTTTTTTTTTTTTTTTTTTTAGTAGAGATGGGGTTTCGCCATGTTGGCCAAGCTAGTCTGGAACTCCTGACCTCAGGTGATCCACCCACCTCATCCTCCCAAAGTGCTGGGATTACAGATGTGAGCCACCATCCCCAGCCTCTAGAAACATTTTTAAGAGGAGGGAATCCCTCTTCATCCCATTGTTTTAAGTGTGAATGCTTTTATTTAAGAGATGGAATCATTTGCTAGTTATTTATTTTTTGGCACAACAAGCAAATAATGTAGGATACTGGATTACAGGAGACTGACTGTCTTGGGTGTCAGCTTAATAGTCCACAAATGGGGGATAGTTTTTATATCCTATAATAGAAAACATACTACATGGCAATATGGGGTCACAGTCCCGCACTTAATGCCTTGAACATTTTTAATCCTATTCCCATGTTGTTTTTTAGTAGAATTGTTTCCTAAGAAAACCACTCCTTGGGCCGGGTGCAGTGGTTCACACCTGTAACCCCAGCATTTTGGGAGGCTGAGGTGAGTGGATCATCTGAGGTCAGGAGTTCGAGACCAGCTTGGCCAACATGGCAAAACCCCATCTCTACTTAAAATACAAAAAATTAGCCGGGTGTTGTGGCACACACCTATAATCCCAGCTACTTGGGAGGCTGAGGCAGGAGAATTACTTGAACCTGGGAGGCAGAGGTAGTAGTGAGCCAAGATGACGCCACTGCACTCCGGCCTGGTTGACAGAACGAGACTCTGTCTCAATAAAAAAAGAAAACCACTCCTTGATGGTGGCTCTCCCTGTCAAAACTGTGTGCACTCTCTAACATCTGTGGCTGTGGTAGTCCTGTTTTCCTAGGAACTTTGTTAATGTGCTGTGAAAGATTGAAAATTTCAGTATGTAGTGTCTATGATATAAAATTGTTGGCCAGGTGCAGTGGCTCACGCCTGTAATCCCAGCACTTTGGGAGGCCGAGGCAGGTGGATCATGAGGTCAGGAGATCGAGACCATCCTGGCTAACACGGTGAAACCCCATCTGTACTAAAAAATACCAAAAATTAGCCGGGAGTGGTGATGTGCACCTGTAGTCCCAGCTACTTGGGAGGCTGAGGCAGGAGAATGGCGTGAACCCGGGAGGCGGAGTTTGCAGTGAGCCAAGATCACACCCCTGCACTCCAGCCTGGGCGAGAGTGAGACTCCGTCTCAAAAAAGAAAAGTAATAATAATAATAATAGTTTAAAAATTGTTAATTGGTGGTACTTACGTAACAGTTTATCCACGTTTGAAGACGCTGGCATTTGATATCTTCTTAAGGAAATTTGGCCTTCAAATTTCAAGCTGCAAAGTCATCAGAATATCTGCTTTTAAAGCTTACCATACATGGCTTTTTAGATTTTGGTACAAAATTGTGTACAAATTGTGCAAAATTGTGAAATGTCTATATACTTAGTGATCCCCAACACAACCAATAAAATCTCAATTAGAAAAAAAGAATTGTTTGATCCAACCTGTCCTGGCCCCTTGGCAGTTTGCCAAACAACAGCCCCCCCCCCCCCCCCCCCCCCCCCCCCCCCCCCCCCACTGCAGTTGCTTCCTCTCCTCACGCCACTGGCTGAGCTTCCACACAGCTGCGTTGTATCTGCCCCAGCAGGAGCCTCGGCTGCTCAGACGCCCGAGTTCTACCCGACCAGCCCCAGCTGTTGGCTTCCCCAGCAGCTGCTGGGGAAAGGTGGCGGTGGGGGCGGGTGGGGAGGCGAGTAATACCCTGGAGGTCCAGGAAATTTAAAAATAGTGAGATGGCCAAGTTCTTCTGCTCTGAAAATTTTAAAAAGGCAAGAAAGCAAGAAGGAGAAAAAAAATTGGTTAAATTTTTTCCAATGAAAAGCACAAAATAAGAAGCCACTGACTAATACATGACTTACTTTTCCACCTTTCCAAACCTAATGGTCTGTTCCAGGGCTCAGTGGATCTGTGCAGCCTCTCAGGAGATGCCCTGTATGATGGGCTTGCCTGCGTCTCTTTGTGAAATAGGGATCAGCAGGATAAGAAAGATGCCACCTTATGTTTGCGTACCCTCCCTCCCTGCTTCAATTCCTTCCTTCCTTCTTCCCTCACTCTTGCTGCCCTGGAATTCCACTCCAAATAAAGTGTTAACATATAAACTTTGCTTCAGACTCTGTTGTTGTTGTTGTTGTTAGTTTTTAGGGTTTATACACAATTCAAGGACAGAAGGAGTACCATGAAGATCAAAGGAAATAGTGTATGGGAAAGCCATTTGTAAGTGTTAAAGCAAAACTTACGCACATAGAAAGTCCACAGGATCTTGAACGAGAAAATAGAGCGGTATAAAATGGCGTGACTGGCAGTGCTGCTGAGATGTCAAGGGATTTTGGTACAGAAATAAAGAAGCACTTCACTCAGCTGGGGGTGGGGATGGGAGTAGAAGAGGGAGAAGCTCCAAATAAAAGAGGTCCTTTAGAATAAAGACAGCACCTAGGCAGACAAGAGAAGGGTATTTCAGGCACAGGCAGAGATGTGACATTCCAGGGGCCTAAGAAAGCATGGAAAGCCCCAGGAAATTCAGGGGGGGACAGAGTCAAAAGAACAGGCAAAGTTAGACCATGAAGGATGCTGCCCACCACACTTGAGAGCTCAGACTTCTTTCCTCAAGGCCATGAGTATTGCAGAGGAATGACGCTGTTGAAGTTTACTTTATAAAAAGATCACCCAGACACTGGTGTGGAGGGCGAAGAGCAGAGAGTGAGACCAGAAGTAGAACAATCAGGAGGTCATTGCATCAGTACTGGAAATGAAGAAGGAGGGCTGATCCAAGGCAGTGACTGTGGCAATGTGAAGGAGAGGCAGACTGAAGGCACATCTAGGAAGTAAAATCAATTTTCCTGAATGTGGAGGGCCAAGCAAGAAAAAGGCATCTAAGAAGACTTCATATTTCAGGTGTGAGCAGTTTAAGATGGACAGTAGTGCCACCCACCTGGATCAAAAATAAAGAAAGAGGAGCAGAGATTTGCTTATTTTTGGTGCCCAGGAATGGAGTAATATGCTGAATTTTAGCAGTCTAATAGATATCCAGGTGGAGATTAGCAATAAGCTGATGAAAATGTGTATCTCCAACTCAGTTAAGAATTTCTGCTGTAATCCCAGAACTTTGAGAGGCCAAGGCAGGAAGATTACTTGAGCTCAGGAGTTGGAGACCATCCTGGACAACATAGGGAGACCTCTGTCTCTTCTAAAAATTTTAAAAGTACCAGGTGTGATGACACATGTCTGTAGTCCCAGCTACTCAGAAAGCTGAGGTGGGAGGATTGCTTCAACTCTGGAGGCGGAGGTTGCAGTGAGCTGAGATGGCACCACTGCACTCCAGCCTGGGTGCAGAGCGAGACTTTGTCTCAAAAAAAAAAAAAAGCAACAACAACAACAAACAAACAAACAAAAACAATCTTTGGATTGCTGTTAGATTTTGGAAATCACCTCTGAAGAGTGTGCGGAGTTACAAAAATATGAAGGAGAAAATTTTTAAATACCAACAATTGAGGGATAAACCAAGACCAAAAACCATTAACAACAGAAAAAGGGAAGGAGCCATCTAAATGGGAGAAGAGAAACCAAAAAGACTAGTATTCGAGGTGAAGAGATAAGAGAATAAAGTATATGTGAGTAGTCAACAGATAGGTCCAGTAAAATGAGAGCTAAAAAGTGCACTTTGACAGCAACTAGGACGCCATTGCTTATCTTAGCAAAAGAAGTTTTAGTGGGGTGGAGAAAGTGGGAAAGTGCCAGCAGTTTGTTGAAAAGTAAGTGGGAAACTCTCATCCATTGCTGGTGGGAGTGCAAAATCGTACAGCCACTTTGGAAGACAGTTTGCCAGTTATAATATTAAACTTACTCTTACCGTATGATCCAGAAATTGTGTTCCTTGGTACTTACCCAAATGAGTTTAAAATTTATGTCCACACAAAAACCTGAATACGAATGTGTATAGCAGCTTTGTTCATAATTGTCAAAACTTGGAAGCAACCAAGGCATCCTTCAGTAGGTGAGTGAATAAATAAGCTGTGGAACATGCAGACAATGGAATATTATTCAGTGCTAAAATGAGATGAGCTATCAAGCCATAAAAAGACATGGAGGAAACTTAAATGCATCAACTAAGCAAAATAAGCCAATTTCAAAAGGTTATATACTGTATAATTCCAATTATATGACACTCTGGAAAAGGCAAAACTATGGAGAGTAAAAGAATCAATGGTTTCTAGGAGTTAGGAGGAACGGATGAACAGGCAGAGGATTTCTAGGGAAGCAAAACTATTCTGTATGATACTATAATGGTGGACGCATGTCATCATGCATTTGTCAAAACCCACACAAGGTACAACCCTAAGAATGAACCCTAATGTAAACTCTGGACTTGGAGTGATGATGATGTGTCAATGTAGGTTCATTGTTTGTAATGAACGTACCACTCTGGTGAAGGATTTTGATAGTGGGGGAGTCTTTACATATGTGGGGGCAGGAGATATATGGGAAATCTCTGTACCTTCTCCTGAATTTTGCTGGGAACTTAATGTTCTAAAATAATAAAGTCTATGGCTTTTTCTTTTTTTAGATAGAGTCTCACTCTGTCACCCAGAGTGAGACTCTGGAGTGCATTGGTACAATCACAGCTCACTGTAGCCTCTACCTCCTGGGCGCAAGTGATCCTCCCACTTCAGCCACCCAAGTAGTTGGGACTAGAGGCACATGTCACCACACCCAGCTAATTTGTTTTTTGTTGAGACAGGGTCTCGCCATGTTGCCCAGGTGGGTCTCAAACTCCTGGGCTCAAGCTATCCTCTTGCCTTGGCCTCCCAAAGAGCTGAGGTTACAGGTGTGAGCCACTGGGCCCAGCCTAAAGTATTTTAAGTAGATGAGAGATGGTAAGGAGGTGGAGATAATAAACATATGAAATTTTGAGCCATGTGAGTGTTGAGATGAAAATCTCTCAGTCTATAACAGCACTTAAATGCACATAAAGAAACTCCAGAAGGAAACCAAAAGTAGTACTAGGGATGATCAGTGAGGAACGGAAGAGGGCTAGATGAGGATACTTGAATACAAGAATAAGGAGAGAACTTTTCACTGTACAACTTTTTATACCTCTTGATTTTAAAACCATGTAAATTTATTTATTTATTTATTTATTTAGAGATGAAATCTCACACTCCTCACCCAGGCTGGAGTGCAGTGGTGCAATCTGGGCTCACTGCAACCTCCGCCTCCCAGGTTCAAGCAATTCTCCTGCCTCAGCCTCCTGAGCAGCCAACCTGAGTGATTACAAGTATGCGCCACCATGCCCAATTAATTTTTGTATTTTCAGTGGAGATGAGGTTTCACCATGTTGGCCAGGCTGGTCTAGAACTCCTGACCTCAAGTGATCTGCTCACCTCGGCCTCCCAAAGTTCTGGGATTACAGGCATGAGCCACTGTGCCTGGCCACTTTATTTATTTATTTAGTTACTTATAAAACCATGTGAATTTATTAATTACTCAAAAATTTAAATAAAACACCTACTATGTGCCAGAACATTTTTTTTCTTCCTTTTTTTAATTCTTTAATTTTACTTTAAGTTCTGGGATACATGTGCAGAACGTGCAGGTTTGTTACATAGGTATACGTGTGCCATGGTGGTTTGCTGCACCTATTGACCCATCCTATAAGTTCCCTCCCCTCACTCCATACCCCTCAACAGGCCCTGGTATGTGATGTTCCCCTCCCTTTGTCCATGTGTTCTCAATTTTTCAACTCCCACTTATGAGTGAGAATGTGCAGTGTTTGGTTTTCTGTTCCTGTGGTAATTTGCCGAGGATGATGGCTTCTAGCATTTTTCTTCTTTTTTTTTTTTTTTTTTTTTTTTTTTTTTTTGACACAGTCTCACTGTGTTGCCCAGGCTGGAGTGCAGGGGCGCACTCTTAGCTCACTGCAACCTCCGCCTCCTGGGTTCAAGCAATTCTCCTGCCTCAGCCTACTGAGTAGCTGGGACTACAGGCGCACCACCGCACCCAGATAATTTTTGTGTATTTTTAGTAGAGATAGGGTTTTGCCATGTTGGCTAGGCTGGTCCTGAACTCCTGGCCTCAGGTGATCCACCCGCCTCAGACTCCCAAAGTGCTGGGATTACAAGTGTGAGCCACCATGCCCAGCTCGATGAACATTTCTTGATGTCTTGAGGCAAACTCCCCAAGGAACCAAAACAGAGAGCCTTGTAGGATCTGAGATTATGACCTGGAAATCCCGAATAGCTTTGAATGCTGATGAGACTGGTGTCATAAATACCAAAGGTCTCGTGGAGGAAAAAAAAAAAAAAAAAATCAGAAGTAAGAACTACCATAATTGCTGGAATCCCAGGGAGCTGGGAGTAGAATGAATGAGAAATAATGGAGTTCAGTAACACTCTCTCAGTTAACTCAGCTAATAAGGTAGAAGGTAAGAAAGCATTTTTGTTATTATCCCAAACACCCAAGCTTAGTTGATTCTTTTGAAAAAATGCATACCAGCCGCACGGTGGCTCACGCCTGTAATCTCAGCACTTTGGGAGGCCCAGGTGGGCGGATCACGAGGTCAGGAGATCGAGACCATTCTGGCTAACATGGTGAAACCCCATCTCTACTAAAAATATAAAAAATTAGCCAGGCGTGGTGGCGGGCGCCTGTAGTCCCAGCTACTCGGGAGGCTGAGGTAGGAGAATGGTATGAACCCGGGATGGGGAGCTTGCAGTGAGCCGGCACTCCAGCCTGGGCGACAGAGCGAGACTCTGTCTCAAAAAAAAAAAAAATGCATACCAATTTCACTATGAAAAACCTGGATTACTTTACATGCCAGGGGAGGGGAGGAAAACCTGGAATCATTTAGTTGGTCAACCCACATTGACAGGAGATTGAAATCAACCACTAGAACTTGATTATAAAATCTGTTAAATCAACTAAGTTAAACCGTCTGTGAGCCACTACATTTTGATACATTTCTATGACCTGTAGCTCCCTTATTTTTGTATTCACCACAGTTGGCTTTCAGAATATCCCTCTAAGTAAAGATAAGTAACCCAAAGAAGGCCTCCCATTGAATTCAGAAGGGCTTCTATAGGGGAAAATATCTGCTCATTAACATTGCCATTTTAGGCTGGGCACAGTGGCTCACGCCTGTAATCTCAGTACTTTGGGAGGCCAAGGCAGGTGGATTACTTGAGGTCAGGAGTTCAAGACCAGCCTGGCCAACATGGTGAAGCTCCATCTCTACAAAAATACAAGAATTACCCTGGCATGGTGGCATGCACCTATAATCCCAGCTACTCAAGAGACTGCGACAGGAGAATCACTTGAACCTGGGAGGCGGAGGTTGCAGTGAGCCAAGATCACGCCACTGCACTCAAGTCTGGGTGACAGATTGAGACTGTGTCTCAAATAAAAAAAAAAAAAAAGGTCATTTTAACAAAAGAATAGAATTACAAAATCCAGCACAACTTCGCCAAGCAAAGAAACGTAAGTATGAAACATTTCAGCTTTTCCCCCAAAATAGTTTATAACAAAGAATTGAACCAGTACAATACCCTCAAGAACACCCAGATAGAAATTCTGTTTGAAAGTCTTTTCTAAGGAAAATGGAAGTTAAATATTAACCTCACATGAAGCAATCTGCAAACTTTGTTGCCAAATACTGATAATTATTGGTGTTCTTCATGGAAAAAAGCAGTCTGGGTAAACAATTTTAGATATAGAGCTACATTAACTCTATTTTAAGCTGACCATATTTACTCACATTATTTTCCCCTCTCCTTGTGCTTTCCCTCAATCTTTTGAGGGAAAGAAAAGATGCTTTTTTTCTGCCTAATTTTCCTCTGACAAATTGTTATGGCATTGAAACTTTGATAAAGAAAGAACTAGAATTGCAACCTCAATGGGAGATTATTGCCACATTATGCTTTCTATAATCATGTTATTTGTTTTATTTAGGGTTTTATTGTCTTGTTGTTTGAAGGGAAAAAAAATCAGAACTTTACCTGCTCTTTTCACATTAATATGTGTGATATGGTTTGGCTGTGTCCCCACCAAAATCTCATCTTTAATTGTGGTTCCCATAATCCCCACGTGTCGTGGGAGGGACCAGGTGGATATAATTGAACCACAGGGGCAGTTTCCCCCATTCTGTTATCGTGATAGTAAGTTAGTTCTCATGAGATCTGATGGTTTATAAGGGGCTTCCCCCTTCACTGGGCATTCATTCTTCTCCTTCCTGCCACCATGTGAAGAAGAACGTGTTTGCTTCCCCTTCTGTTATGATTGTAAGTTTCCTGAGGCCTCCCCAGCCATGCTGAACTGTGAGTCAATTAAACTTCTTTCCTTTATAAATTACCCAATCTTGGATATGTCTTTATTAGTGATGTGAGAACAGACTAATACAATGTAAACTTAATTAGCCTAATCATTATTAATCTATATTTTATTATTGGTATTAATAATGAATTGATATTTATTGTTAATAACAAAATAACATTAATGTTATTAATGTGACTATTAATAATACAATCCTATATTAATAAACTATTCACATTAATAATAGTGGTCTATTTTTTAAGAGATAACATGTAACAAAAATTCTAACAATTTAAACATCTGACAGATATTTGCTGTGAAAAGTCTGGTTAACTGGTTGAGTGGGACTGTGGAAAGACCAGACTGACACCAATCCTCTTGTTCCCACTTGGAAGAATGCATTTGATTTCTTTTTGAATAAATGAAAATTAAATCTTAACCATCCTAGCTCTCTGACTAACTCTGAAAGCTACTGAAGGAGATAAATATCCTTAATGTCTCCACCCAGGTATAATCCGATTACATTTAAATGTTTACATTTCCTTTGAAATCCTAATTAGCTAAAGATTGCTTGTGCTGATAGCTGTGTAGCCAGCCTGCCTTAGAGAAACTATTATTCCAATGTTACTTGTACCCTGTTCTAGAAGCAATATAATTACACAGTACCTACCTCTTTGTTAGTAGTAAATTATTTGAATGTGGATGTGGGACTTATAAACAGGATGTCATGGCAACATATATACTCTTATTTCCAAGTTTCCAGGCAAATGTCACAAATCCTTTTGCTATAGTTTGAATGTCCCCTCCAAAATTAATGCTGAAATTTAATTGCTGATGTGACAGTATTGAGAGGTAGGGGCTTTTAAAGAAATGATTAGATCATGGGGGTTCCACCCTCATGAGTGAATTGATGTCATTATTAAAGGAGTGGGTTAGTTATCTCAGGAGTGACTTTGTTACAAAAGGAAACTCTCTTGCATGTGCTCTCTTGCCCTTCCCGTCATTTGGCCATAGTGTGACACAGCAAGTAGGACCTCACCAGATGGCCAAACAGATGCCGGCACCATGCCCTTGAACTTCCCAACCTCAAGAACCATGAGCCAAATAAATATTTTTTCTTTATAAATTCCCCAGTCTGTGGTATTCTATTACAGCAGTAGAAAACAGACTAAGACATCTGTGTATCAGGATGTAAACTACACGAGGGTTTTGTTCACCAATGTATTTTCAGCACCTCGTTCAGGCCCTGACAAAAAGTGGACACTCAGAAAATTTTTGATGACTGAACAGGTAAATGAATTTATAACAGATAGGAATCAAAAAACTCCAGTATACTACAGTATAGAAGAAATAACTCACTTCTTTATATTCTATTCTTCATTTTAATTAACTCTCAACCCCAATCCTGATGGACTAAAAATTCAGCCTCAATCTTATTTGTTGTTTTCATTCAGCCCAGAGTTTGGTTTTTGTTTGTTTGTGGGTTTTTTGTGTGTGTGTGTTTTTTTTTTGGTTTTTTTTGAGATAGTCTTACTCTGTTGCCCGAGCTGGAGTGCAATGGCACAATCTCAGCTCACTGCAACCTTTGCCTCCTGGGTTCAAGTGATTCTCCTGCCTCAGCCTCCTGAGTAGCTGGGATTACAGGTGCCTGCCACCACACCGGCTAATTTTTGTATTTTTTTAGTGCAGATGGAGTTTCACCATGTTGGCCGGGCTGGTCTTGAACTCCTGACTTCAAGTGATCCGCCTGCCTCAGGCTCCCAAAGTACCGGGATTACAGGCATGAGTCATTGCAACTGGCCTCAGCTCAGAGTTCTGAAGCCCTATACAGTGCCAAAATGCAAAAGAGGTGGAGTGGCAATGTAGTAGTTGAGGGCTGGGTCAGCCCTCAATAATCAATCATTTTTCTACAAAGGGTATAGCTCAGATGTGCACTACTTCTGTCAACATTGTCGCACAGGCAATCAATAACCAATCCAGCCCTGTGGTTTCCCTCCCTGGAGACCATGCATCCATTCCCTCTGGAATATTGCTGTTTCTCAGGAGGCTGCTGTGAAGGCTAGGACACCCCGCTACTCCGAGAGCCCTAAGACTTCACTAGTGGTTTGTGGGAGGCCCTTAATTGATCCTCAAACTATTGCCCCTAGTTCACTTCTCTCTGTGGTGCCTGGCTGCACTTTCTAGATCTTTCATTTTTTTCCTTGGATAACGAGGGCAATAGAGAAAATGGTCTCATTGGCAGATGGGTACCTTTCTCGGCCCATGGAAATCTGGGGCCCCAAAAGTCGTTTATAGCCTAAACAGTCCCAGTCTCTGTAATACAAGTTGATGGCATTTTCGACAATAAAGCTCTTTCCAAAATATGTGTTCATTTTTTATGACTTCAGTCACACCAACAATTCTTTTAGAAACATGACTTTCTTTCTAGATTTAATTACAGGTCCTTTAAGTTTATCAGGTTTCCTTAGTCACTTTTCTAGAAGCCATTTTGTTCAGCTGCATGGGTTAGTATGGTCCAGCTTAATGCAATCCAAGGTCTTAACAGAACATCTCATAGCTACATCATTGATTTGGTCTTTGTCCTAAGGCTTAATTGACCTTCCTAGATGAAATTATTCCTCCTTCTATCATTTACTAGTTGGAAAGAAAGAAAAAGTGGTATCTTTCGACACAGTCCTAAAATGTCCGAATTCTCTCTTACTTTTTAGTGCTGCTTGCAAGTAGGCTATTTTTTTTTTTTTTCTGAGTTCATTTCTTTCTTTTATAACCTTATGAATGCAGCTAATATCAGTCAATCCATGCTATGGTATTCCGCTTTGGAATCTCTTTCCCGCCGGGCGCGGTGGCTCAAGCCTGTAATCCCAGTACTTTGGGAGGCCTAGACGGGCGGATCATGAGGTCAGGAGATCGAGACCATCCTGGCTAACCCGGTGAAACCCCGTCTCTACTAAAAAATACAAAAAAACTAGCCGGGCGAGGTGGCGGGCGCCTGTAGTCCCAGCTACTGGGGAGGCTGAGGCAGGAGAATGGCGTGAACCCGGGAGGCGGAGCTTGCAGTGAGCCAAGAGCCAAGATCCGGCCACTGCACTCCAGCCTGGGCGACAGAGCGAGACTCCGTCTCAAAAAAAAAAAAAAAAAAAAAAAGGAATCTCTTTCCCAAAATCCACATATGTATTATATAAAAGATCAGGTCTTTTAGAAAAGGTAAAGGTCTTTAATATGCAAAGCAACAGTTATGAACTAATGACATATTAAAGACCTTTTCCATAAACAAAAATGTTGCAGATATGTTAAGTTAAAAATAATAATAAGCAATCTTTAGAACAGCGTTTAGCATACATTACAGTGTATATAGGGGAAAAGGGTATGTGCAAATGTGTGTGTTGTCAACCTAAGTAACAGACAAGAGAGATAGTCTTCAAACATAATGAGTTTAATGGGGAGTGCAGAGTGGATCTGCAAATCCAAGATATGCAGGCTAAGGAGACTACCATTTTATCCAAGGAGGTTGAGGCAAGGAGATGATTTTAAAGGCAAAAGAGAAAAGTACACATAATTTGTTCTGAAACAGAGAACATTGTTTACAAAGGCTTATCACAGGAGATGACACTAGTTTTTTAGTAGAGACAGTGTGTCAGGCAAGTGTTCTTATGGATCTTGCTAGCTGTCCTTATGACTCACCTAGCAAGATACAGTTTGGAAATCCTTGGCAAAGATTCCTGCTGTAGGCATACATGTGTAAGAGCCCTTTAGAGAGTCTTTGTAATAGTTCTTATCACAGGCATGTGTGAGTGAGGGCCCTGAATTCTTAACTTCCCAGCTTCATTTTATTGTTGTTGATTTGGTCTGACACAAGAGACTCCATTTTGATTCTGGAAACTTTTACTATATATACATAATTTAATACATAAGATATCTCTAGAAAAATACACAAGAAACTGAGTGCTATAGTTGCCCCTGGAGAGGTACTGGGGAACTAGAAGATGGGGGTGAAAGGGAATTATTCTTTTCACTATATATGTATATATATACACACACATATGTATATATTCAAAAGATATAAAGGAGTATATATACATATATGTATATAAAGGAGTATATATACACATATATGTATATAAAGGCATATATATACACATAAAGGAGTATATATACACACATATATATGTATATAAAGGAGTATATATACACATATACACACATATACATCTATACACATATGTGTATATATACACATCTATACACATATTTATATGTATATACACCTATACATATATATACTCCTTTATATCTTTTGAATTCCAAACTATGTACATATATATTCAAAAATACATATTTTTTTGAGCCAGAGTCTTGCTCTGTCACCCAGGCTGGAGTCCAGTGCTACAATCTTGGCTCAATGCAGCTGCCACCTCCCGGGTTCCAGCGATTCTCCTGCCCCAGCCTCCCAAGTAGCTGGGATTACAGGCACATGCCACCACATCCAGCTAATTTTTGTGTTTTTAGTACAGACGGGGTTTCACCATGTCAGCCAGGATGTCTCGAACTCCTGACCTCAGGTGATCCTCCCGCCTTGGCCTCCCAAAGTGCTGGGATTACAGGCGTGAGCCACGTGCCCAGCCAAAAACAATTTCTTAAAAGTTGAAATATGTGCACAATAATGAAAAGTGAAACTTCTTCCTGAGCTCTGCACAAAAATCCTAGGAGTTGGCACCTCAAGTTAATACACTGTAAAACATGTGTAAACTTTAGAATATAGCACATGTGTATTTCTGTGCTCATTTTTCTCAGTAGTTTGTATTTTTGGTGTTAGTGCTTTTCACATTGTTAATTTTTTTTTTTTTTTTTTTTTTTCTGAGAGACAGAGTCTCACTCTATTATCCAGTCCAGAGAGCAGTGGCGTAGTCATGGCTCACTATGGCCTTGTCGTCCCAGGCTCAAGCGATCTTCCCACCTCAGTCTCCCAAGTAGCTGGGACCATGAGCATGCACCACCACACCTAGCTAGTTTTTAAATATTTTTGTAGAGATAGGATCTTGCTTTGTTGTCCAGGTTGGTATCAAACTCCTGGCCTCAAACAATCCCCCAGTCTCCCAAATCTAGTGGCTCATTATAGGCATGACACATTATCGGCATGACAATGACACATGTGTCATTCTTGGACACATTTAAAAAACAATGTATTCATTGTTTTTTAAGAATGAAATTCAAATTAAATATTTGCAGTGAAGCACCTCCACAGAAGGGTTTTTTGGAACCCAGTTTAAAAACCATTGCAGCTTTACACCAAGAATAAGAAGGCAATTACAGGCTTCTCAGAGACTAGACTGGATTTTAGAAAGATGCATTCAGTGCCAGGCATGGTGGCTCATGCCTGTAATCTCAGCACTTTGGGAGGCCGAGGTGGGTGGATCACTTGAGGTCAGGAGTTCAAGACCAGCCTAGCCAACGTGGTGAAACCCCATCTCTACTAAAAATGCAAAAATTAGATAGGCACAGGGGTGCGCACCTCTAGTCCCAGCTACTCAGTAGGTTGAAACAGGAGAATTGCTCGAACCCTGGAGGTGGAGCTTGCAGTGAGCCGACATCACACCACTGCACTCCAGCCTGGGTGACAGAGCAAGACGCCATCTCAAAAAAAGAAAAAGAAAGAAAGAAAAAGAAAATAAAGAAAGAAAGATGCATTCAGATGGTCACCGACTGGGTTCATTGAAAAGCAAACTCTAAGAGATTGAGTACAGAATGCTTCTTAGGAAGTACTCTCAAGAACAAAACCTGTGGGGACAAGAAGAAAGTACAGTTGGAAAAAAAAAAGAAACTATAATTGGGCAGAGAGAGAAGTTAAACTGTGAGTCACAGCAAAAGCCTAAGTCCATCTTAAAGGGAGCTTGGGAGATAGGATGACACTTCAGAGTTGCTCCAAAGTGGAACAAGAGGACTGGGCCTTTATGCTCCCAAAACAACCTGACACTTGGATTTTAGCTACTCTTGGGAAGGGGCAAGAACTTGAGCAAGGTTGTTTTCTTCAACCAAGGCCAAGACCTGGAGAAGAATTCAGCTGAGATCTACTGACTGACAACACTCCCGCTGCAGGGGTAACAAAGGCTTCAGTCCTGGAGTGGGGAGATCAAGGTGGGATAGTACAACACACCCATTATCGTCCACTCCTGAGTCTCTTGGATCCACCTGCTTCATTCAAGTTCCAAGAGCAGGTCCTTAAATTTCCACAGGGCCTCCATCCCCACCATGCAGCTAATCTCAAGAGCACAAATGATACTCATCATCATTCTACTATACAGGTCTCTTAGATTCCCTTTCTCTCTCCTGACCTAGGTGGCTTACCTAGTGTATCAGTCCGTTTTCATGCTGCTGATAAAGACATACCCAAGACAGGGCAATTTACAAAAGCAAGAGGTTTAATTGGACTTACAGTTCCACATGGCTGGGGCAGCCCCACAATCATGGTGGAAGGCAAGGAGGAATAAGTCACATCTCACATGGATGACAGCAGGCAAAGAGAGAATGAGGAAGATGCAGGCTGGGCACGGTGGCTCACACCTGTAATCCCAGCACTTTGGGAGGCCGAGGCAGGTGGATCACGAGGTCAAGAAATCAAGACCATCCTGGCCAACAAGGTAAAACCCCATCTCTGCTAAAAATATAAAATAGCTGGATATGGTGGTGCGCGCCTGTATTCCCAGCTACTCGGGAGGCTGAGGCAGGAGAATCACTTGAACCTGGGAGGTGGAGGTTGCAGTGAGCGGAGATTGCGCCACTGCACTCCAGCCTGGCGACAGAGTGAGACTCCATCTCAAAGAGAGAATGAGGAAGGTGCAAAAGCAGAAACCCCTGATAAAACCATCAGATTAGCTGGGCACAGTGGCTCATGTCCGTAATCCCAGCACTTTGGGATTTTGGGAGGCTGAGGCAGGTGAATCACAAGGTCTGAAGTTCGAGACCAGCCTGACCAACATGGTGAAATCCCGTCTCTACTAAAAATACAAAAATTAACCGGGTGTGGTGGTGAGTGCCTGTAATCCCAGCTGCCTGGGAGACTGAGGCAGGAGAATTGCTTGATCCTGGGAGGCAGAGGTTGCAGTGAGCCGAGATCACACCACTGCACTCCAGCCTGGGCAACAGGGTGAGACCCTGTCTCAAAAAAAAAAAAAAAAATCAGATCTCATGAGATTTATTCACTACCATGAAAACAGCATGGGGGAAACCACCCCCATGATTCAATTATCTCCCATCTGGTCCCTCCCAGAACGCATGCAAATGATGGGAGTACAATTCAAGATGCGATTTGGGTGGGACACAGAGCCAAACCTTATCACCAAGGTAGGGTGACCCAGACACTCATCTCTGAGAGGATCTAACACCCTGGTCATCATCTCCATCTCAGGACGTGTGTGCCTGTTGTATCAAGAAACCAAGTGGATTGTGTGGGTGCCAAACATATTACTTCCTAAAGGTCAGGTTGATTACTTCTTCCAGGAGGGTGAATCTCCTTTTTGACTGCTGGTATGTTGGCACAGTAACTCCAAAGTAACGGGATGACAGCCATAGCTTGAGGTTTAATGCAACGCTTTCTGTATCCTCTGGTGAAAGTGCTCACTCTTTGGGATCAGGATCTCTAGGAAACAGTTTCCCCAGTGAGTTACTGAGGAGTAATTGTTGGTGGAGCCACTCTTGCCTCCATCCATTAGTTCCCAGACCTATATATTCTGCTGCAAAGACTTCTCAAGTTCAGATATTTTAAAGGACTTACCAGACTCAAGGTTTTTATTTAAAGGCAAATGATGCACTGCATCAAGAGATGGTGAGTACAGGCAAGCACTGGAATCTGAGAGACAGCTCCGATACAGCTCCCCAGCGTCCTGACTTGCACACAATGCACTCAGAATCTAGGTCAAACCACCAAGATCTGTGCAAGGAACCTTAGCTTTGGGGGAATTCAATAAGGAAGTTCCCAGTAGAGTTTTTATGTACCCTTAGCGAGGCCTATCAAACCGGTTACGCCAGTTTAAGGCCATCAGTATGGAAACTGGCCCTGGCAGTTAGGAGGGGAGTTTCAGACTTCAAACAGCCTATCATAAATTCCACTTTCCTTATCTTGTCTGACAGTCAGAAACCAGACATCAAGGCATCCACAGAGACAAAGACAGTGCTGTTCTAGTCCAGTTGTAAATCAACTCCATCTATCAGACTTACTTATTGAAGATACCACACCGTACAGCTCTGGTTGACTTCAGATGTATACTAATTCTGGGGAATGGTGCCCCATCCTCTCAGGGTGTTCTCTCCAAGCTGGTACCTTAACAGGTTTCATCAGAGCTGTTTACACCAATGTTGTTTCATCACTCTATCAGACCACCAGGCTCTGGGTGGAATGGTAGGTGAGAGAACCAGTGGATCTTAAGTCATGTGTGAACTGCTGCATTTCCTATCCTGTTAAGTAGGTTCCTTAGTCCAATGTGATGTCATCCAGATCCCGTGTCAAGTAGATCAAATACTTTGTAAGCCCTCAACAAGTTATGCTAGATGAGGCCCTGGAGGCAAGAAAGTTAAACTCATAACTAGAATACATCAATTCCAGTCAAGATAAATTTAGCTGCCATAGCAGAATAACATAGACCGGGTGACTTACAAACAGCAGAAATTTATTCCTCAAAGTTCTGGAGGTGGGAAGTTCAAGATCAAGATTCTATGTCTAGATCTTGACATGTCAAGGTATGTTGTTGGCTCATGCCTGTAATCCTAGCTCTTTGGGAGGCTGAGGTGGGCAGACTGCTTGAGCCCAGGAGTTGAAGACCAGCCTGGGTAACACAGGGAGACTCTGTTTGGCACATTCCTGTAGTCTCAGCTACTTGAGAGGCCAAGGTGGGAGGGCTGCTTAAGCCCAGGAGTTCAAGGCTGCAGTGAGCTAGCATCTCACCACTGCACTCCAACCTAGAGTACAGTGCAAGGCAAGACCCTATCTCAGAAAAAAAAAAAAGTAAATGTCTAGTGAGAGCCTGCTTTTTGGCTCATAGATAAGCCTTTTACTTGCTGCATCCTCACATGGCAGAGGGAGCAAACAAGCTCTCTTCTAGAAGGGCACTAATCCCATTCATGAGGACTCCACCCTTATGATGGAATCACCTCCCAAGGGCCCTACCTCCTAATACCTTCATCTAAGGAGTTAGGATTTCAACATAGGAATAAACATTCCATTCATTACAGGATCCAAATAGGTAGCATGCCACCAAGTAGATGATTGTTCTCCTTGAGGGATGGTGCTATATTGGGGTTCAGGATTTGTCTCCATAGCTTTCGACAGCAATGTAAGCTAGATCAGCCTGGGTAAGTGCAACCCCTTTTGTTGGGCCCATGTACGGGCTTCATCCCTGCCACCATGACTACTCTCTTCATGTGCCAGTGAACCAGCACTGGGATGGCGGATGACAGAGACTTCCTGACTCACCTGGCTGGATCATTGCCTACTTGCTTACTTAGATCACTGTTTGCTTACCTGAAGAGGGATAATTAGTCTTTAGAGGGAAAAGTGGACTATTTCTGTAGAAGAATTTCAGGATTCAAGATTCTCCGGTGCATCAACCCAGATGTCTCCCTTCCCTGTGTCAGGGTTACATTTCTTCCCAATCAGGGTTCCCAATTAGTACAGAGAAAACTTTCCATGGTTGAGAATCTACCATTTCTGAAGCTCTACCATACATACCCTGCAGGAGATGAGAGTCTATTTATGCTGCCAAGGAGACCCTCTGGCTTTCACACTTAGCCTTTAATTAATTGATAATTAATGACCCTTTCATTATCTTTCTGCAGAACTGAATGGCCCTCAGCAATAGCCATCCAACTTTATAGTCTTTATATTTAGTATTTCCTCTGTCTTTCTCAAATGACCAAAACATTGCACCTACAAGTGCTTTCCTTCCACTGGTAGACTATCCAAGTTCACTGCTAGTGAAAGTTTTAAAAACTGCATGGCTACTGCATGCCATGGACTATTTGCTGTCTGTGTGCCACCTACTACCAGTGATGGGGACCTCATTGATATTTGGCCTGTGAATGATCCATTTCCAAAGTCCCGTCTTAAGAGTTTTCATTTTCAGACACTCCTGGTGCCAGCTATTTCCAGTTGAGTTCCCCATGAACCAAATTCTGAGGCAGAGATCTGCATGTAGGAACTTTATCAGCAAATAATCTTAGGATCAGCTCCTGTGGGGGAACAAAAAAACCCAAGATTGTTTAGAGAGAAAAGTCAAACTATGATTCTGTCAAAACAAAGGCCTCGGTCCATCCTATTAGGAGCTCTGGAGTTGGGATGACCCTTCAGAGTTGCCCCAAATTGCAGTCATAAGGCTAGGCCTGTGTGCCCCTGCATTTACAAGTCTTTGGATATGAATTGCCTCCTGGAAGGAGGTGTGACCTTGGGCTAGGCAGTTCTCTTTACCCAAGGGCAATTCTAGAAGAGAGACTCAGCTGAGAGTTGTTGATTGCCAGTACTCCCACTGCTGGAGGAATTCTTCAAGCCTTAGATGAGAAGTGGTGTCTGGGAAGCACACCGCAGCATCCACAGTACAGATGAAGGAAAGTCAGTGCCTCCTACCTGAAACAAAATAGATTCAATCTTTATCTTCTATACTTGCAATTGCCTTTCTTTTATCCCTTAGTTCAACTCAGTTTTACTTAAGATCATTATATATACTAGATACCGGGAATATAACGATGAATAAGATTTCTACAGTCAAAATGCCAATTATTTCCTCTCTGCCTCCATGCTTCCTGAAAGAGAATTTGTCATTCTCTCTTCTCTAAGAGTCTGCTCCCATAATCCTTTCTAAGTGTTCAGCTGCTACGTGTCCTCTGTCCTCCTGGCTTCAGCTGCACAGTCTAATTTTTCCCTTCTGGGATTTTGGAACCAGCACATATGGACCTAACTCAGTCTCCTTTTATTTGTTTTAATAGAAATGCTGCTGAGAGTTGCAGCTCACACCTGTAATACCAGCACTTTGGGAGGCTGCGGCAGGCAGACTGCTTGAGCTCAGGAGTTCAAGACCAACCTGAGCAACATGGTGAAACCCTGCCTCTACAAAACGACATAAAAATTAGCTTGGCATGGTGGCGCACACCTGTAGTCACAGCTACTAGGGAGGCTGAAATGGGAGGATTGCTTGAGCCCAGGAGGTCGAGACTGCAGTGAGTCATGATTAAGCCATGATGATGCCACTGCACTCCAGCCTGGGTGACAGGGTAAGACCGTGTCTCAAAAAAACAAAGAAAAATAGATTATCTACCTGAGATCACATATCATTAGGTTTAGAATTATTTTTTATCCTAGCACTTTGGGAGGCCAAGGAAGGTGGATCCCTTGAGTTCAGGAGTTCGAGATCAGCCTGGCCAACATGGTGAAACCCCGCCTCTACTAAAAATACAAAAATTAGCCAAGCATGATAGCGTGTACCCATAATCCAAGCTACTCAGGAGGCTGAGGCAGGAGAATGGCTTGAACCTGGGAGGCAGAAGTTGCAGCAGTGAGCCGAGATCATACTGCTACACTCCAGCCTGGGAGACAAAGCAGACTCCATCTCAAAAAAACAAAAAAAGAATTGCTTTTTTCCTTTTTGAGTGAAAATTTCAATAATCCTTACATGTGTGTATATGTGCGGACTTTTTCGCATTGTTTCCAGTATTGTTGGCTAAAGATTAATTTTTCAGATTACTTTTGACTCAAGACAGACTAAAGGACTTTGTTCTTTTCTGAGCATTTATGGCAATAAAATGTGTACTTTATCTATTCAATAGGGTTTGAATGGAAGGAGAGCTCTACTGCAGGTGTGAATTTGTAAATATCTGAGGTCGGCTTGCTTTGTGCTGGGAGAGGGGTGTGGGTTTGAGGAAATAACATAGATATGGGTCTGGATATGAACAGAAAAATCAGGGTAAGTGGCTTTAAACTGGGTCAGTACACATGTCTCCATTCTTAAGGAAGAGACAAGTTGCTCTGCAGTTTCCCTGTGACCTCAATACAGTCTGTTGAAAAGCTATTTGGCTTCTTAGACTGGAGCCTCTGATTTATATCCCAGAAACTCCTTTCTTTCAGTTTCCCTTGCCTAAGAATTCCCTGCCTATTCCTTTTACTTCCACCTCAGTGAAGCCAAACCCCTGCCCTGCTTCTCACATGGCCCAGGGCAGATTTTGTATTTAGAAACCAGTGGGAACAGCAGGAAAGGGGAAAGATGAGGGGATATATGCAAATACTTCCCTCCCCATTCCTGACCCTCTTCTGCCACTAACCAAGTCCACATCACGTTTCCTAACTACAAAACACTCTGCAGTAGCCAGTGCCTAGCTCCAGGATGCCTGGGAGAGTCCTCAAGTCTAGATCTCCTCTAAATGCATTAAAAGAAAGGTCATTTTAGTCTTTTTTTACCCAAAGAGTCCCACTCTGAAAACTCCTTTGCTTACTCATTGCAGTGGCTCATGCCTGTAATCCCATTTTGGAAGGCCCAGGCAGGAGGATCGCTTGAGCCCAGCAAATTTTAGACCAGCTTGGGCAACATAGTGAGACCCCATCTCTACAAAAAAATAAAAAATTAGTGAGATCATCTCCTTTGCAGTGACATGGATGAAGCTGGAAGCCATCATTATCAGCAAACTAACAAAGGAACAGAAAACCAAACACCGCATGTTCTCACTCATAAGTGATAGTTGAACAATGAGATCACATGGACACAGGGATGGGAACACCACATAGTGGGGCCTGTCGGGGAGGGGTGGGGGCAAGGGTAGGGAGAGCATTAGGACAAATACCAGATGCATGCGGGGCTTAAAAACTAGATGATAGGTGCAGCAAACCACCATGGACAAACCTGCACACTCTGCACATGTATCCCAGAACTTAAAAGTAAAATAAAAATAAAAATAAAATAAAAAATTAGCTGGGCATGGTAGTATATGCCTGTAGTCCCAGCTACTTGGAAGGCTAAGGTAGGAGGATCGCTTGAGCATAATAAGTTGAGGCTGCAGTGAGCCAAGATTGTACCACTGCACTCCAGCCTGGATGACAGAGTGAGATCCTGTTTCAGAAACAAAGGACATTTTTTTTTTTTTTTTAAGACAGAATCTCACTCTGTTAGCCAGGTTGGAGTGCCATGGTATGATCTTGGCTCACCGCAACCTCCATCTCCCCGGCTCAAGCAATTCTCCTGCCTCAGCCTCCCGAGTAGCTGGGATTACAGGTGTGTGCCACCATGCCCAGCTAATTTTTTTTGTATTGTTAGTAGAGACGGGATTTCACCATATTGGCCAGGCTGGTCTCAAACTCCTGACTTCAGGTGATTTGCCCGCCTCAGCCTCCCAAAGTGCTGAAATTATAGGCATGAGCCACCACACCTGACCAGGAAAAGAAATCCTTAAACAAAAAATAACCTAGACTGATTCAGATATTTGAAAATGTTTATTCTACTAACAGGGGTTTCAAGAGACAGATTTGACTCCATGTCCTCCCTTGCCATTCCCTAGGCAGGGCTTTACTTGGCCCAGTGTGTATCAGGGAACCGAGGGGGCATGGAAAGAATGGGAAGTGGAGGCCACTCCCGTGGTGTCCCCTTGCATTCCAGTGTCATTATTCAAGCAAAATAAAGCTAAAAGGAACATTTGGGGCTGTCCTGAATGATTAATTATGAAGTTACTAAAGGCCAGTTGTACCCCATTGAAGGTCCGTGTCCTACTACTGATATGATAAAAGAGAGATATATATAGGCTAATTGCATGTATATAAATCTTAGATATATCTTCAGGTTCAGGTAGAAAAAGTCTTTCCTTCTTTGCCTGTCCTGTCTCTGCCCCAGGACAGCAGCGCCTATGAGTAGGAGGGACAGTTTGTATGACTGACTGAATGAACTGTCAGTCTACAAAAAGTGGACCAAGTGGAAAATAACCTCATTTTCCCCACAGTCCTCAAGAAAAAGATTTCCCCTTGATTAGATTACTAGCCATTGGAAAATGTCTTAATAATCTTTTGTATTCCTCCACCCCTTACCCCAATGTGATAAAAAAAAAAAAAAAATAGCCGCATTTAGTTAAACACTTGCCAGGCACCTGTCTTACATTATTTCTTTAATCCTGACACTGTAATGTAGCTCTTACTGTGCTAGTTTTACTTATGCAGAAATGGAGGAACAACTTCACTAACCTGATCAGCAGCACACAGAAAGTTTCAGAGTCGGGTTTGAAACCTACTTAAGAAACCCAAAGTTGATACATTTACTAAGCAGCTGTGACGAGGCACCCCAAGACCACCCTCAGTTTCGACATTTCACTAGAAGGACTCACAAAACTCAGAAAAGCTGTTAAACTCATACTGTTTATTATGATGAAAAGATAAAGATTTAAACCAGCAAAATAAAAGACACAAAGGGTAGAGTCCGGGAGAGACCAGGAACACATTTCTAGTTTTCCTCTCTCTGTAAAGTCATCCGGACAGCACTTAATTCTCTCAGCAACAATGTGTGACAACATGGATGGAGTCTTGCCAACCAGAGAAGGTCAGCTGAGTCTTGCTGTCTGGAGTTTCAATTAGGGATTGGCCACATGGGAAGAGAGCACCAAGGTGGGTGACCTTATTCAGTCTCCAGCCCCTCTGGCCGTCAGACTGATTCAGCATGGCCCAAGACTCCCACCACAAATCACGAGTAGCATGAACTATCTAGTATGGTTCAAATGTTTGATAAATTTAATTAAATGTCAATTTGGGATCAGTTTACATTTCCAGGGCCATAGTCCATAGGTTGGACAATTATATTTCGGGGTCATTGGCAGTTCTTTGTTATTTACAAGTCAGAAGGCATAAGTGAATTTTAAAAAATATTACAGTCTTTTGAGAAGGGAATAATTGAGAAGAAAATGAGGCATTAGGTAAAGAACAATAAGAATATTGTTCTTGGCTGGGCGCGGTGGCTCATGTCTGTAATCCCACCACTTTGGGAGGCCGAGGCAGGTGGATCACGAGGTCAGGAGATGGAGACCACCCTGGCTAACACGGTGAAACCCTGTCTCTACTAAAAATACAAAAAATCAGACAGATGTGGTGGTGGGCACCTGTAGTCCCAGCTACTCCAGAGGCTGAAGCAGAATGGTATAAATCCAGGAGGCGGAGCTTGCAGTGAGCTGAGATCGTGCCACTGCACTCCACCCGGGGTGACAGAGGAAGACTCCATCTCAAAAAAAAAAGAATATTGTTCTTGGGCATTAAGAATATTATGCATAGGTAATACAAAAGAGAAAAGGAAGGTATATTTGAAACACTCATAAAAAGAAGCATGCCTTTGTAAAATTGTAAGGTACTCTGCACTTATAAGCTAAATGAATTTAGCCTTCAATGAGCTTCAGTTTCCTGATATATTGAAAAATAATAATAAAATTATATACACACACATTCACACGCTTTGCTGGGTTTTTGCAGATTAAATTATACAGTGTTTACTGCCTGCCTACTCTGAAACAAGCTGTGAAAAAAGCTTTCCACTCTCAAGGAACTTAGTCTTGTGGGAAACACAGACAATGATTAATTAATCACAGTGATGATTAATTACAAATTTCAATGAGTGTCTCAAAGTGAAGGAACATCACAAGGTCATAAGAGAGTGTATACCACTGACTTAAATCATGGGGAGGGTACCAGATCAGAGAAGGCTTTTCTGGGCTGACATCTAAAGGATGGGAAAGAGCTAACTAACCAAGGGGGAGGGGATAGGGAGGAGTGGGGCATTCCAGGCAGTGGGGACTACAGAGAGACAGGACAAGTACAGGGGCTAAACAAAAGCTTAATGAAACTAGAGTAGAGAGAGTGAGGAAAGAAAGCAGCCTTATAAGAGATGAGTCTGGGTCAGATAATTCAGGTTGTTAAAAGACCAAGGTAAAAATTGAGGTCATTATCTTAACAGCAATAGAAAGTTTTCAAATTTTAAGCAGAGAAGTCGCTAATTAAATTTTCATATTAAAAAGATCACTAGGGGCTGGGCGTGGTGGCTCACACCTGTAATCCCAGCATTAGCATTTTGGGAGGCTGAGGTGGGTGGATCACTTGAGGTCAGGAGTTCCAGGCCAGCCTGGCCAACATGGTGAAACCCTGTCTCTACTAAAAATACAAAAGTTAGCGGAGCATGGTGGCACGTGCTGGTAGTCCCAGCTACTCGGGAGGCTGAGGCAGAAGAATCGCTTGAGCCAGAGGTTGCAATGAGCCGAGATCGTGCCACTGCACTCCAGCCTGGGAGACAGAGCAAGACTCCATCTCAAAAAATAAATAAATAAAAATAAAAAGATCATTAGGTCTGAGACAAGAACTAAGAAAAATTTTTTTTGAAAAAAAGAAGAAAAAGATCATCTGGGCTATGGTTTGGAATTACTGACTTCGGAGGAAGAGAGATTTTAGCTGGGAAGAATGAATACAGGGAAATGAGATAATATGAAGTTGGTACCAGAGTTTCTAAAACACAATACAGAAAAGAAAATTAAACTAACATTAACTAAATATTGGCTATGTGCTAGGTGTTTTACATACAGTAGCTAGGATATTAACCCCCAGTTTGTTTTTGTTTTCTTACTTCTGCAATGACTTGGAATAACCCTTAGTATGACTCCAACACCCACAATCTTTCTATTCTATCCTGTACCCTCAGCAAGTATTATATGAATCCAATTTTTAAACAATAAAAGGGGCTGGGTGTGGTGGCTCATGCCTGTAATTCCAGCACTTTCGGAGGCTGAGGCAGTTGGATCACTTGAGGTCAGGAGTTCCAGACCAGCCTGGCCAACATGGTGAAACCTGTCTCTACTAAAAATACAAAAATTAGCCGCGTGCGGTGGCAGGCACCTATAATCCCAGCTACTCAGGAGGCTGAGACAGGAGAATCACTTGAACCTGGGAGGCAGAGGTTGCAGTGAGCTGAAATCATGCCACTGCACTCCAGTCTGGGCGACAGAACAAGAGTCTGTCTCAACTGAATTAAATTAAATTAA
The DNA here is from genome assembly GCF_009764315.1 of Trachypithecus francoisi. NCBI lineage: Eukaryota > Metazoa > Chordata > Mammalia > Primates > Cercopithecidae > Trachypithecus > Trachypithecus francoisi. The sequence goes on along the minus strand of NW_022681456.1, from coordinate 117,331,994 downwards.
ATTAAATTAAAGAATCAAATGCCCAGCTTCCTCACTCATAATTTTTTTTTTTCTTTTTTTTTGAGACAGTGTCTTGCTCTGTCGCTCAGGCTGGAGAGGAGTGACGCAATCTCAGCTCACTACAACCTCTGCCTCCCAGGTTCAAGTGATTCTCCTGCCTCAGCCTCCTGAGTAGCTGGGATTACAAGCACCTGCCATCATACTCAGCTAATTTTTATATTTTTGTAGAGATGGGGTTTCACCATGTTGGCCAGGCTGAGATGTTACTCCTAACCTGAAGTGATCCACCCGCCTCGGCGTCCCAAAGTGCTGGGATTACAGGCATGAGCCACCACACCTGGCCCATAAACTTTTACGATATACTAAAGTTTGAAAATTAGCCAGGTGTGGTGGCACATGCCTGCAGTCCTAGCTACTTGAGGCAGGAGGATCACTTGAACCCAAGAGTTCAAGGCCACAGTGAGCCAGGATTGCACCACTGCACTCCGAACTGGGTGAAAGACTGAGACCCTATCTGAGAAAATAAATAAATGAAATAAAGTTTGACACAACATAGAGAAGGGACAGAAGAAAATGAAAAATAGTTTTCTAGTTGGGGTTTCCTAAAGGAAATGGTTCACTCCATTTATTTGAATGAGGTAATGGGTCCAAAATACTTTGTGGGTTAGTGATAATTACTCATAATTCATTCATGAACATACTTCAATTTAAAAAGAGAGAGAGACAGAATAATTAAGTTAAAGAATCCTAGGCAACCCTTCTGGGTCCCCTTCCACCACGGGGAAGCTTTACTTTCACTTTCGCTTTACTAAATCTTGCCACTGCACACTCTTTGGGTCTGTGCGTTTCTCTAATCAAGCTGTAACACTCACTGCAGCCCATGGCTTCATTCCTGTGAAGCCTGTGAAGACCACAAACCCTTCGATCGAGGAAAACCTTCGCTCAGGAGAAGACTTCTTGTCTCATTTCTGGGGTCCCGTCTGGAATTTCTCCAAAGCAGTGAGTGAATTCGGACCCCTTTTGCTTGCTATTCTGTTCTATCTTCTCACTAGAAATTGGAAGAAAACACCAGGTACCTGTCGGCCATTTAAAAGCGACAAGCATGGCCGCTGGACTTAAGACATGGGTGTGAGGCTTTCTGGAAAAGAGCTCTCTAACAACCCCCGGCCCTCCAGGCTGGGAGCATTGGTTTAACTGGAACCAGTTCCACCTTTCTCTACCTTTCCTGGGAAAAGCCAAGGGCTGGCTAGAGGTGGAAAACTGTCTTCCCGAACTCCTGGCACTGGCCCAGTCGAGATCATGGCACAGCAAGAAGCGTCTACTCCACAGCTGCCCATGCATGCATTCTCTGCCTTTTCTGACCCATGCCTCCTGGGTCCTAACGTCCTCAGAGAAGACTTTCTTGAGGCCCTGTCCTCTAGGATCTTTCTTACCCCTGAGTCTAAGAATCGTTTGGCTAGGAGCCTAAGTCAAGGGGGGTGGCAATCCAAAGACCCTTGCCCATGGTGTCCTCAGGCTTATTCTTATGCAAATGGGTATCAATATACTTATACATGACCTGTCCCTCATAACCTGTACCCTAGGCACTATCTGGGACATCAAAAGACATGTCAGTGGCTGATAGAAGACCTAGGACATTTTTCCTTTTGTTGCCCTAATCTTACTCCAGATTGTAGAGGCTGCTTTAATTACCACCTTTCCTGTCTGGGATCAGCAATTAGAACTGTAGAACTTCTCCACTCGAAGCTGTCAGATGTATGGGCCGAAACAATATAATAGACAATACGTCCCCCGATTCAAGTCCAAAGGTCAGTGAATATTCGTAGGAGGGCAAATAGGGGACAGAAAATCTGGGTACAAAAAGCACTGGTCCTCCAATTTGCTGCGGCCTACCCTAAAGCTGTTGTGCTTCAGGGCCATTTTCAAGGACTTTATCTTGCTGGGACAGCTTCAAGCCCAGAAATATGCTAACTGATGCCTGGTCTCTGTGCTCAAAATACACCCCGAACCTAAGACCTACTCGCAGATGCAAAGGCAATTGTGAGCATGCTGGTAAGGAGCCACTAAAATCCAGCAGTCCCGGCCTCCTTTTTTGTGGCTAAAAAAGGGCAGGAAACGAATGTGGGCAAAACTGCTACGTCAGTAAGTGCAATTAAATCCAATAAGCAGTGTTCCATGGATGACTGTGCCCCCTGGAAAGAAACGGACACTAGAACCATAGGGGACGCCCTAGGGCTAGTGCTCACTAGGGGATGACTGGGGTGCAGGGACTCCTACATTCTCCTTTCAGGTGGGAGACATTCCCTCAAAAGCAAAGCCACGCCTGAGGTATATTCAGGATAACTGGGACCAATTTGATTCTCAAACACTGAAGAAGAAGTGACTTATATTTTTCTGCAGCACTACCTGGCCGTAATATCCTCTTTCCAGAGGAGAGACATGGCCACCCGAAGGAAGTATAAACTATAATACCATCCTACAGCTAGATATCTTTTGTAAACGAGAGGGCAAATGGAATGAAGTGCCATGTGTACAGGGCTTTTTTCTCACTAAGGGATAACCCACAATTACGTAAAAAATGGAATTTACATCCTGCCAGGGCTCCTCAAAGCCTACCCCCATACTCAGGCCTCCCCAGAGCTCCCCCTTCCGCTAGTAAGAACTCTCCTTTGGCTCTAACGGCCCAAAAGGAACCAGACAAAAAGATAGTCAAGGAAACACAAGGCGCCAATGGCCCTTGACTGTGCTCCCTCCAAGCCATGGGAGAAGGAGACTTTGGCCTGGCGTGAGTACATGTCCCCTTTTGCCTCTCAGACTTAAACAGATCAAACTGGACTTAGGAAAATTCTCAGATAATCCTGCTTGATACATAGATGTCTTACAGGGATTAGGACAATCTTTTGATTTAGCATGGAGAGATAGTATGTTGTTGTTAGGTCGAACATTAACTCCCAGTGAAAAAGAGGCCACGTCAGCTGCATCCCGGGAGTTTGGGGATCTCTGGTACCTCAGCCAGGTAAATGATAAAATGGCATCAGAAGAAAGGGAACAATTCCCCACAGGCCAACAGGTGGTTTCCAGTGTGGATCTCCATTGGGACCTCAATTTGGAGCATGGAGACTGGAGTCACAGGCATTTACTGACTTGTATACTACAGGGATTAAGACAGACCAGAAAAAAAGCCAATGAATTACTCAATGATGTCCACCATAATGCATGGAAAGGAAGAAAACCCTCCGGCATTTTTAGAGAGACTAAGGGAGGCATTAAGAAAGTATGCCTCCTTGTCACCTGACTCTAATGAAGGCCAACTAATTTTTAAAGGATAAGTTTATCACTCAGTCAGCTACAGACACTAGAAAAAAAAACGTCAAAAGTCTGCCCCAGGCCCCGAGCAAAATTTGGAAACTCTATTGAATTTGGCAACTTCAGTGTTTTATAACAGGGATCAGGAGGAGCAGGCTGAACAGGACAGATGAGACAAGAAAAAGGCTGCTGCCTTAGTCATGGCCCTCAGGCAGATGAACGTCTGTGGCTCTGAAAGAAAGAAGGGCTGGGCAGGCAACCCACCTGACAGGGCTTGTTATTAGTGCGGCTTACAGGGACACTTCAAAAAGGACTGTCCAAATGAAAGTAAGCCGCCCCCTCATCCATGTCCCTTGTGCCAGGGGGATCACTGGAAGGTGCACTGCCCCCAAGGGTGAAGGTCCTCTAGGCCAGAGGCTCCTAACCAGATGGCTCAACAACAGGACTGAGAGTGCCTGGGGCAGGCGCCAGCTCATGCCATCACCCTCACAGAGCCCCGGGTAAGCTTAACTATTGAGGGCCAGGAAACTACCTTCCTCCTGGACACTGGTGTGGCCTTCTCAGTTTTACTCTTCTGTCCCAGACAACTATCCTCCAGATCTGTCACCATCAAAGGGGTCCTAGGACAGCCAGTCACTAGGCATTTCTCCCACCCCCTATTTGTGACTGAGGAACCTTATTTTTCTCACATGCCTTTATTATGCCTGAGAGTCCTACTCCTTTACTAGGGAGGGACATATTAGCTAAATTAGGGACATTAATATACTTGCATATAGGAGAAGGTATACCTGTTTGCTGCTCTCTACTCGAGGAGGGAGTTAATCCTGACGTCTGAGCAGAGGAAGGACAATACGGACAAGCAAAAAAAATGCTTGTCCAATTCAAGTTAAATTAAAGAATCCTACCTCATTTCCTTATCAAAGGCAGTACCTCCTCAGACCAGAAGCCCAACAAGGGTTACAAAAGATCGTCAAAGACCTAAAAGCACAGGGATTAGTAAAGCCATGCAACGGTCAATGCAACACCCCTATTCCAGGCATACAAAAACCCATCAGACAATGGAGGTTAGTGCAAGACCTCAGAATTATCAATGAGGCAGTTGTTCCTCTGTATCCAGTTGTACCTAATCCTTATATTCTACTCTCCCAGACACCAGAGAAAGCAGAATGGTTTGCAGTCCTAGATCTTAAGGATGCTTTCTTCTACATCCCTCTCCATGCTGACTCTCAATTTTTATTTGCCTTTAAAGATCCGTCAAACCCAGTGTCTCAGTCTACCTGAACATCCTACCATTCATTATCGGGGCTGAGGTACTAGGAGGACCAGGAACTGGCATTGGAGGCATTACCACCTCAAGCCACTTCTATTACAAATTATCACAAGAGTTAAATGATGACATGGAATGAGTCGCAGATTCGCTGGTCACCTTACAAAGCCAGCTTAACTCTTTAGAAGCAGCAGCCCTTCAAAATCAGAGAGCCCTAGACTTATTAACAGCCAAAAGAGGTGGAATCTGTCTTTTTCTAGGAGAAGAGTGCTGCTACTTCATTAATCAATCCTGAATTGTCACCGAGAAGGTTAAGGAGCTGTGAGACAGGATACAGTGCCAGGCACAAGAGCTCCAAGACACAGGACCTTGGAATATTGTCAACCAATGGATGCCCTGGCTTCTCCCCTTCTTGGGACCCTTGGTGGCTATTGTGATGTTGCTTATCTTTGGACCCTGCATTTTTAACCTCCTTGTAAAATTTGCCTCTTTCAGAACAGAATCCATGAAACTGCAAATGGTTCTACAAATGGAGCCCCAAATGACCACCACTAGCACCTACTATCAAGGATCCCTAGACCGACCCACCAACCTGTTCTTGCTCCACAACATCAAAGACTCCCCTCCTGAGGAAACCTCAACTGCAGAGCCCCTTCTACCCCCCAGTTCAGCAGGAAGTAGCTAGAATGATCATCACCCAACTTCCCAATAGCACTTGGGCTTTCCTGTTGAAAGGGGGGACTGAGGGACTAAGTGGTTAAGCTGGCTGGACTTCCTGGGTCAATAGGGACTTCCCTAAGGGGACTTCCCCCTAAGCCAAAATGAGTCATAGCTGCAAGCTAAGAGATTAAAACTTCAACCAATCAAAGGGGACTTTCCCCTAAGCCAAAATGAGTCATAGCTGCAAGCTAAGGTATTGAAACTTCAACCAATCATATAGGGAGTTTAAGCTCTAGCTGCAGCCTGATGTTTTTAACCAATCAGGTCTGCCAACTCACAAGTGAAGAGAAAATAAGCTAATCCTATAGGACAGAAAAAGGAAAAGGGGAGGAGTCATAAGGGGATATAAGCATAAGATACCCAAGCCAGAAACAGAAACCCTTCCAGGTCCGCTTCCACCAGGTAGAAGCTTTACTTTCGCTTTCCCTTTACTTTCCCTTTCACTTTACTAAATCTTGCCACCATAAAAATAAAAATAAATAAATAAAAAAAGAATCCTGGCCTGGTACAGTGACTCACACCAAGAAGGCAGATTGCTTGAGACCAAGAGTTCAAACCCAGGGTGGGCAACATGGCAAAAACCCATCTCTACAAAAAAATACAAAAAAAAAATTATCCAGGAGTGGTGGTAGATGCCTGTAGTCCCAGCTACTCAGGAGGCTGAGGTGGGAGGATCACTTGAGCCTAGGAGGTTGCAGCAAGCCAGGTTCATGCCACTGCACTCCAGCCTAGGCGACAGAGCCAGATCATGCCTAAAAAAAAAAAAAAAAAAAGGGAGGCTGTAATCCCAGCACTTTGGGAGGCCAAGGCAGGCAGATCACGAGGTCAGGAGATCAAGACCATCCTGGCTAACATGGTGCAACCCCATCTCTGCTAAAAATACAAAAAGTTAGCTGGGCATGGTGGCAGGTACCTGTAGTCCCAGCTACTTGGGAGGCTGAGGCAGGAGAATGGCATGAACCTGAGAGGTGGAGCTTGCAGTGAGCCGAGACTGCACCACTGCACTTCAGCCTGGGCGACAGAGCGAGACTCCGTCTCAAAAAAAAAAAGAAAGGAAAAGAAAAAGAAAGGGCAGGGCGTGGTGGTTCATGCCTGTAATCCCAGCACTTTGGAAGGCCGAGGTGGGCAGATCACTTGAGGTCAGGAGTTCAAGACCAGCCTGGTCAACATGGTAAAACCCCATCTCTACTAAAAATACAAAAAATTAGCTGGGCACGGTGGCACGCACCTGTAATCCCAGCTACTCAGGGGGCTGAGGCAGCAGAATCGCTTGAACCCCAGAGGCCAAGGTTGCAGTGAGCCAGGATTGCGCCACTCACTCCAGCCTAGGCAACAGAGCAAGACTGTGTCTCAAGAAAGAAAACAAACAAACAAAATCCCAGCTTAATTTTCTTAAAAGGAAGCTGAATTGGCAGAGTTGTCCCACAGTGGACTAAAACAGCCAGGTCTTTATACCTCCAACTTGATCACTGGGTGTAGGCTGTCCCAGTAAGGGTGCCTCACCTTAGTCACTTATGAAGCTGATGTAGTCCCTGAAGACACTGCTAGCTGAAGGCTTTCCCCTTGTAGCACTCCCAGTAGTTGGGAAAACAAGTCCTTCACTGAAATAGGGTCTGGACACCATGCTTGCTATGTCTTCACAAAATATTATTGTATCTTTTTAAATCTCCTTTATGCTGCCCCTCTCTACTTGGAATAGAAGAAATTCCCATACATAAATAAAATTAAGATCTTAGGATAAATTTTTAAAGAGAGAAAGATGATAGACATTCAACAAGAATTTATTGAACATCTACGTAGTATATAGTGTTAGAATGAGATATAAAGTTATAGAAAATACTGAGGCAGAGTCAAGGGCAGATGCATAAACATTTACATAAACATAGAATGAGGTTTTTTTTTTTTAGACAAGGTCTCGCTCCTCTATCACCCAGGCTGGGGTGCAGTAGCAAGATCACGGCTCACTGCAGCTTCAAACAAACTTGTGGGCTCAAAGAGTCTTCCTACTTCAGCCTTTCAAGTAGCTGGGACTACAGGCACACACCACCACACCTGGCTTTTTTTTTTTTTTTTTTTTAATTTAGAAGTAGAGACCGGTTACGGGGGTCTTGCTATGTTGTCCAGTCTGGTCTTGAACTCCTGGCTTTGAGCAATCCTCCTGCCTTGGCCTCCCAAAGTGCTCAAATTACAAGGGTGAGCCACTGTGCATGACCTAAAAATCCAGCTTTTTTGAAGCACTGAGGAATGATGAAAGGAAAAAAAAAATTTTTTTTAAGTATTAATGGTAAAATACAGTAAGTACATTCTACCATCCCTCATCCCGTGTCATTCTCCTTTCTGAAACTGAATAAATATTACAAATAGTAACTCTGCTGAAGTAAGCTTTACATAGTTAGGATCTCAAAAAGGCTTTTTCCAGTCCAAACACTCCTAAGTTCCATTTTCCTAAATCTGTAGCAATAATCTTATTTTATAGAGGCTATACCACCAATTACTGCCACTAAAGGCATATTGCTGTGAAATGAACCCGGGTTATGAAGTTAAGAGAATCATGAGTTTAATATTCTGAGTTGGCCACCTGCTGAGGCAAATCATGCACTTTGTGTGCTGTGAAACTGCAGTAATTATACGTATATCATATATGCAGTAAATAAAAATATTTAATGGCTATATATAGGAGTTCAATAGAAATGTATTCCCTTCCTTCCTCTTCCATCAATAATATCCACTACACAAGAAGCGCCAGCTTGGCTGGGCACGGTGGCTCACGCCTATAATCCCAGTACTTTGGGAGGTCATGATGGGCAGATCACGAGGTCAGGAGATCGAGACCATCCTGGCTAACACGGTGAAACCCCGTCTCTACTAAAAATACAAAAAATCAGCCAGGCATGGTGGCGGGCGCCTGTAGTCCCAGCTACTCGGGAGGCTGAGGCAGGAGAATGGTGTGAAGTCAGGCGGCAGAGGTTGTAGTGAGTCGAGATCGCGCCACTGCACTCCAGCCTGAGCGATAAAGCAAGACTCCGTCTAAAAAAAAAAAAAAAAAGATCCAGCCTATGATTAGAGTCTCCACAGACTGTAGTCTTCACAAATTGATCATTTATAAATTGTTGTTTTCACATGCCTGCTCCTGCCAGTCATTGAATGCTGGGAATACAAAATTAAGTAAGACATGGTCTTGACTTCAACGAGCTTACAGGTTAGTGGGGCAGGGCTGAGGAAGTGAGGAATAGGGTACAAGTGCCAGCCATTGTAACAGTAATTGGGAGAGAGCACTATTTGTGCTAGAGAAAGGTAAATTCAGGTAGGAGTTCAGAAGAGAGATGTGAGAGAATACAGTGAAATGCCCAAGAAAGCAATTGATTCATCCCATCTCTTGAACATAGAAAAGCTGATAGAAAACGAAGTTAAGTGATAACTCAAGGTCACACCTTTACTTATTAGTAGAGTCTAGCGGAAACCAAAGACTCCTAAACCCAGCCCAGTGCTCCTTTCCTGTTTCTGTACCCTTTTTTCCCAAACATAAGGGGTTGTGGAAGGGTTTTCCCGAGTCAGATAATTTGTGTCTAAGGCCTTCCATTTACAGGTGGTCAAAGTCTTTTCCTGAACCTGTCCTTCCCAATGACACCTTGCTTTCTTTCTTTTTTTTTTTTTTTTTAATTTGAAATGGAATCTCACTCTGTCGTCCAGGCTAGAGTGCAGTGGCACAATCTTGGCTCACTGCAACCTCTGCCTCCTGGGTTCAAGCGATTCTTCTGCCTCAGCCTCCTGAGTAGCTGGGACTACAGGCACGTGCCACCATGCCCAGCTAATTTTTGTATGTTTAGTAGAGACGAGGTTTCACTATATTGGCCAGGCTGGTCTCTAACTCCTAACCTCATGATCCACCCCTCTCGGCCTCCCAAAGTGCTGGGATTACAGGTGTGAGCCACCACGCCCGTTCTGACACCTTGCTTTCATTTCCACTATGAACACCAGCCAATATATACCCAAATGACAAAAGATTTCCAACACGTGCACTCTTGAAGAAAGCACATGATCTTCATTCCTTTGTCCAAATAACTAAGTAGTGGTAGTGCTAAGAGGAGTGTCTAGGACTGCAGTGGTGACTGAGAACTCACATGCACTCTGCTTCACCACAAAAAGACAGTGGCAAACCTTTTATTTTATTTTATTTTATTTATTTTATTTTATTTTATTTTATTGTTTGGTTTTGAGACGGAGTCTCGCTCTGTAGCCCAGGCTGCAGTGCAATGGCACTATCTCGGCTCACTGCAAGCTCCACCTCCTGGGCTCAAGCGATCCTCCTGCCTCAGACTCCCGAGTAGCTGGGACTACAGGTGCCCACCACCATGCCTGGCTGATTTTTTGTATTTTTAATAGAGACGGGGTTTCACCGTGTTAGCCAGGATGGTCTCCATCTCCTACCTCATGATCTGCCTGCCTCGGCCTCCCAAAGTGCTGGGATTACAGGCGTGAGCCACCGCGCCCAGCCCTTCCTTTATTTTAAAAACACAGTCGTTAAATGCAACAGTACTGAATTGTCTAGTTTAATGTTATGTATTTCATACACTATTAACACCAGTATGGGAAGCATTCATAAAAATTATGTGCCATTAATTATTTTCTTTCACTTAAAGCTTTTAGGATTCTGTTTGAAAATATATGTAAAATGATAAAGACCAAATGTATGTTAATTCAAATATTTAATTAAAGAATAAAATAAGAATAATGAACTAATTGAAATTGTTGTGAAATTGGTGTGGTGACTTTTGATTCAAACATTTAAATCTGCTGAGGTTAGTTTTCCTACAACTATTCTCAGGATTACATTTATAGACCCTCATCTAGTTAAATTTAGTATTCTGACTTTAACAGTGATTCAGGCCAGACACAGTGGCTCACTTCTATAATCCCTGCACTTTGGGAGGCTGAGGCAGGAGAATCACTTGAGGCCAGGAGTTCAAGACAAGTCTGGCCAATATAGACCTCATCTCTACAAAAAGTTGGGTTTGGTTTTGTTTTTAGAGACAGAGTTTCACTCTGTCTGCCCAGGCTGGAGTGCAGTGGTACAGTCTCAAACCACTGCAACCTCCGCCTCCTGGGCTCAAGCAATCCTCCCGCCTCAGCCCTGCCAAGTAGCTGGGACCACAGGCACGAGCCACCATTCCTGGCTAATTTTTGGATTTTTTGTAGAAATGGGGTTTCACCATGTTGCCCAGGATGATCTCAAACTCCTGAGGTCAAGCGATCCACCCACTCTGGCCTCCCAAAGTGCTGGAATTACAGACTTGAGCCACCACAGCTGGCTTCTACAAAAAGTTTAAAAACAAAAGTGATTCACACAAAAAACAAACTAGATTTTTTTTTTTTTTTTTTTGAGATGAAGTTTCACTCTTGTTGCCCAGGCTGGGGTGCAATTGAGTGATCTCGGCTCACCATAACCTCCGCCTCCCAGGTTCAAGCAATTCTCCTGCCTCAGCCTCACCCTCCTGAGTAGCTGGGATTACAGGCATGTGCCACCACACCCAGTTAATTTTGTATTTTTAGTAGAGATGAGGTTTCTCCATGTTGGTCAGGCTGGTCTCAAACTCCCGACCTCAGGTGATCCACCCGACTCCGCCTCCCAAAGTGCTGGGATTACAGGCGTGAGACACTGCGCCCAGCCCAAACTAGATATTTTTATGACTGTAAAGGAATACATGTTTACTGCAAGAAATGAAATATTTAAAAGTACAAAAGTAAAAACTATTAAACATAACTCCATGACCAAATAAAAACAGGGTCTCGCTATGTTGCCCAGGCAGGTCTCGAACTCTTGAGCTCAAGCTATCCTCCTGCCTCTGCCTCCCTAAGAGCTGGGATTACAAGTGTGAGCCACCACTCCTGGCCAATAAAAACCATTTTAATAGTGTAATATATATATTAGTTTTATATATACATATACATACACATAAAAACATATATATTTAAATCACCATTATACTCTACATATAATTATTTCTAATTGTATTTTATTATACTTTAAAATTCTGTGGAGGAATAGCAGAGATTAGTGTTACTATCAAAAACTTGCGATTCTGAGGTAGTGATTCCTATTACATTACCATTTAACTTGCTTATAAGACATGTCAGAAGGCAGAGATATCATGGAAACTGACTATAGATTATCATAAAATAAATTAGGTGGTGAGTTCAGTTGCAGCTACTGATTCAGATTTGGTTTCTTTAGTGGAGTGAACCAGTACAGCCTGTGGCATCTACTATGCAGTGTTACATGTTTATTTCTGTATAACAATGTATAAGGATCACAGGAACAGTTTGCCTTCACCCAGTAGAGTCAGCAATATACTTTCATGGTCTTTCCTTAGGTGTCAATGTCAATTTTCTTATTCTCTACCATAATCTAACCCAAGTGTAAGAAAATCGCAACCCACAGACGAAATTCATCCTGACACATTTTTGTATGGTCCATAAGCTAAGAATTGTCCTCATATTTTTAAATGGTTGACAAAAATTAAATGATGAATTTATGTAAAGATAAATAAGAATTATACGAAATTCAAACATGAGTAGTGTAATAAAAGATATTTTAAAATAAATAAATAGTAAAATAAAATTCCAATTTCACATAAACGAAGTGTTGGTAGAACACAGCCATACTCATTTGCTCACATATGGCTGTTTTCGCACTACACGGTTGAATAGTTGTAACATACACTACACAGCTCACAAAGCCTAAAATATTCCATACATGGTCCTTTACAGAAAACATCAACCTCTGATCTAATTCACAAAGACACTGATTGTCTTGAAATGCCACAGAAAATCACGCCAACCCATCTCACAGATCACATCATGCTGAGTAGAACTGATGAGCAGAAAATAGCAAGTATCCTATTTGTCAAAGTGATACACATACGTGATCCAGGATGGCAGATACTCTGTTACGTCAATGACATCTCTAGGGGTTCAGTAGTCTGGGTCATGTTGAGATAGCTCCTTTAAAATAAAGAAGTTGCTGAACACTGCACTTCATGTAAGGAAAACAGACACACACATGATTTGGGTCTATCTTGATTTGACAGCAAACAAATAGATATTTGAGCATACTGCCAGTGTGAATCCACGAGTAAAACAAAGTTCTACAGCAGGTCCTGGATGAAACTTAAAATCTGTTCTGCCACCTGGACCTATGACCTAGCAGATTCAGTAACAGTTAGCTTTTGCAACAGGTGAAATGCTATACAGAACCACAAGAAATGTGGCAATAGAAGAATCACAATGTTGCCACTTAAAGTTTTGAAGTAAGGCTTGCTTTTTTCAACAGAAAACGTCGTCTTTGGAGAAATGTGTCTTGGAGTTCTACTGAGTTTTGGCAAAGACCAGCACTTTGGGAGGCCGAGACGGGCGGATCACAAGGTCAGGAGATCGAGACCATCCTGGCAAACATGGTGAAACCCCGTCTCTACTTAAAAATACAAAAAACTAGCCAGGCGAGGTGGCGGGCGCCTGTAGTCGCAGCTACTCGGGAGGCTGAGACAGGAGAATGGCGTAAACCCGGGAGGCGGAGCTTGCAGTGAGCTGAGATCCGGCCACTGCACTCCAGCCCAGGCGACACAGCGAGACTTCGTCTCAAAAAAAAAAAAAAATTAAATGCCTGATCATCATACCTCAAATGATCATGAGAACTAAGCTATCCATCACAAATTGTGTGTCGGACACACACAGCAGCTAGTGCATCACAAAGTGGAAATAGTATGTATCAGTCTCAAAAGGTACTGAGGCCACAAGCTGATTGTTTAAACAGGGATGACAGATTTCCAGAACACCTATTCCTGCTTCATTACTTCCCCTTAATACACATGCATGGCCTCATTGAAAATTCCTTACAGCCACTTAACTAAGAATGGGTTTATAGATGTTTTGAGAGGTGACAATGTGCTAGCTACCCCTCACTTGCAGCGCCTCCTCGGTCTCGGCGTCCATTCTGGCGGTCCTTGAGGAACCCTTCAGCCCGCCACTGCACTGTGGGAGCCCCTCTCTGGACTGGCAGAGGCCGGAGCCGGCTCCCTCGGCTTCCAAGGAGGAGCAGAGGGAGAGGCCCGGGCGGGAACCCGGGCTGCGCACAGCGCTCACAGTCCAGCGGGAGTGGGTGCAGGCGTGGGCTCTGGGGGCCCTGCACTTGGAGCCGCTGGCAGGCCCAGGGCACTGAGGGGCTTAGCACTGGGGCCAGCAGCTGCTGTGGGTGTGCCGGGTCCCCCAACCGTGCCGGCCCACTCGCTGCTAGGCCTCAGCTGCCTCCCCACTGGGCAGGGCTCGGGACCTGTAGCCTGCCATGCCTGAACCTCCCCCATGTCCTGCCGTGGGCTCCCACATGGCCCCAGCCGGCCTGAGCCTCTCCAAGGAGTGCCATGCCCTGCTCCACCACACCGGGTCCCAGCAACCACCCAGGGACTGAGGAGTGCCAGTGGACTGTGGGGGACTGGCACCTCTAACCACAGCCTCTATCGCAGTATCCACTAGGTGAAGCCAGCTGGGCTCCTGAGTCTGGTGGGGAGTTGGAGAACTTTTATGTCTAGCTAAGGGATCATAAACGTACCAATCAACACTCTGTGTCTAGCTCAGGGATGGTAAATGGACCAATCAGCACTCTGTCAAAATGGACCAATCAGCTCTCTGTAAAGTGGACCAATCAGCTCTCTGTAAAATGGACCAATCAGCTCTCTGTAAAATAGACCAATCAGCTCTCTGTAAAATGGAGCAATCAGCAGGATGTAGGTGGGGTCAGATAAGGGAATAAAAGCAGGCTGCCTGAGCCAACAGAGTTAACACGCTGTAGTGTTTTGTTGTTGTTGTTGTGGGAGATTTGTTCTTTTACTCTGTGCGATAACACTCCTTGTTGTTCTCTGGGTCCCGGATGCCTTTAAGAACTGTAGTCCTGTTTGTGAAGGTGAATGTGTGCAGCTTCGTTTCTGAAGCCAGCGAGACCAGGAACCTAGCAGGAAGAGCAAGAACTCCATTGCCTTTAAAAGCTGTAATACCATGAATGTCTACGGCATCACTCGTGACAGCGAGACAACCCTCCGGAAGGAAGCAGCTCCAGACACATCTGAAGGAACAAACTCCAGACACACCATCTTTAAGAACTATAACACTCACCGCAAGGGTCAGTGGCTTCATTCTTTAAGTCAGTGAGACCAAGAACCCACTAATTCGGGATACAGTTTTACTCTAAACGCTTACATAAACTAAAAAATTCATTGCCGTAGTACTGCAGTATAATACAATGTCTCTGAATAGCTAAGGGCAATTCTGCTAATGGAGAAAACTTCAAGCAGTGCAACCAGTCATACATCTTGTCTGCAAAGAGAGATGACTACTGCATATATGTTCATATACACATACACAATCCTGTCATCTGCAGACAATTGATATCCTCCTCTCCAACTTGGATGTTATTTCTCTTGCCTAATTGCTGTGGCTGCAATTTCCAATATGCTGCAGAAGAGTGATGAGTGGGCGTCCTTGTCTTGCTCAAGCTCTTAAGAGGAAATGCTTTCAATTTTTACTTGTTCAGAATGGTAACTGCATTTGTCATATATGGAGTTTATTGTCTTGAGGTGTATTGCCTGTATACCTAATTTGTTGGGTTTTTTTAAATCTTGAAGGGATGTTAAATTTTATCAAACACAGATACTGAGATGCAGGAAGATAATTGAGATGATCATACTGTTTTTGTCCTTCATTCTGTTGATGTGATGTATCACATTTACTGGTTTATGTATGTTGCCCCATCCTTGAATCCCAGAGAAAACCTCACCTGCTCATGGTGTGTAAAACGTTTGATATACTGTTGAATTTGGTTTGCTAGTATTTTGTTGAGGATTTTTATAGCTATGTTCATCAGGGATATTGGTCTACGGTTTTCTTCTTTGGTTGTATCCTTGTCTGGTTTTGGTATTAGGGCAGTGCCAGCCTCATGAGTTAGGATGAATTTCCACCCCATTTTTTTTTTAGTAATTTGAAGAAAGTGGTGTTCTTTAAAAATTGTGTAGGATTCAGCTGTAAAGCCACTTGGTCGTGGGCTTTTCTTTGTTGGAAGGTTTTATTACTGAATCAGTTTTTTTTTTTTTTTTTGAGACAGTCTGGCTCTGTCGTCCAGGCTGGAGTGCAGTGGCGCAATCTCGGCTCACTGCAACTTGTTCCTTCCGGGTTCCCGCCATTCTCCTGCCTCAGCCTCCCAAATAGCTGGGACTACAGGCGCCTGCCACCACGCCCGGCTAATTTTGTGTTTTTAGCAGCGATGGGGTTTCACCGTGGCTATCCATCTCCTGACCTCATGATCCATCCGCCTCAGCCTCCGAAAGTGCTGGGATTACAGGTGTGAACCACCGCGCCCAGCCTACTGTTTCAATTTTTTAACTCATTTTTGGTTTATTCAGGTTTTCTAGTTCTTTATGGTTCAATCTTTGTAGGTTTTATGTGTCCAGGAATGTATTCACTTCCTCTAGATTTTCAAATTTGTTGATGTATAGTTGTTCACAGTAGTCTCTAATGATCCTTTGTATTTCTGCGATACCAGTTGTAATGTCTCCTTTTTTATTTGTGATTTTATTTATTGGGTCTTCTCATTTTTTCTTAGTCTAATTAAAAGTTTGTCTAATTTTTAAATCTTTTCATATAACCAATTTTTTGAATTATTGATTCTTTGCATTTTTCTGGTCCCAGCTATGATTATTTTTGCTCTAATTTTTATAATTTCTTTCCTTCTACTAATTTTGACTTAGGCTTCATCTTGCTTTTCTAGTCTCCCAAGCTACATCATTAGATTGTTTATTTAAAAGATTTCTAGTTTTTTGACATAGCTGTTTATTGCCATCAACTTCCTTCTTATTCCTGTTTTTTATGTCTCCCATAGGTTTTGGTATTTTGTGTTTCTCTTTTCATTTGATTCAAAAAGTTTTTAATTTCTTAATTTCTTTATTGTCCCATTGGTTATTCAGAAGCATGTTGTTTAATTTCCATGTATTTGTATGGTTTCCAATGTTCCTCTAGTGATGGATTTTTAGTTTTATTTCATTTTGGGCAACATGGATACTTGATATGATTTCAATTTTTAAACATTTGTGGAGATTTGCTTTGTAGCAAATGATGAGAAAATTTGCTTTTCTCAAATGATGAGAAAAATGAGTTATTCTGCAACTATTAAATAAAATGTACTGTAAATGTCTGTTAGGTCCATTTGGTCTATGGTGCAGTTTAAATCCAGTGTGTGTTGATTATCTGTCTAGATAATCTGCCCAATGCTGACAGTGGGGCATTTAAGTCCCCAACTATTATTGTATTGATATATATCTCTCCCCCAGATCTAATGATATTTGCTTTATATATGTGAGTACTACTCCAGTGTTGAGTACATATATATTTAGAACTGTTATATCCTCTCACTGAATTGAATCCTTTATTATTATATAATTCTGTTTCTTTTTATAGCTTTTGACTTGAAGTCTAAGTCTGATACAAGTATAGCTGCTCTTGTTTATTTTTTATTTCTATTTACATGGAATATCTTTTTTCATTCCTTCACTTTCAGTTTATGTGTGTCTTTGTAGGTGAAGTGAGTTTCTTGTAGACAGTATATAGTTGAGTCTTGATTTTTTTTATCTATTCAGCCAGCCTATGTCTTTCTAATTGGGGAACTTAATGTTTACATAAAGATTGTTATTGATAGGTAAGAAAAAAACTCCTGACATTTTATTGTTTTCTGGTTGTTTTATATTTCTTTTGTTCCTTTCTTCCTCTCTTACTGTTTATCTTTGTGATTTGGTGGTTTTCTGTAGTGATGAGGTTTGATTCCTTTCTCTTTCTCATTTGGATAACTGTTCTACCTGTGAGTTTTATACTTTCATGTGATTTCGTGATGGCAGTAATCATCCTTTTCCTCCAAACCTAGGACTTTAAGCATTTCTTATAAGGTCAGTCTAGTGATAATGAATTCCTTCAGCTTTTGCTTGTTGGTGATGTAGTTTGAATGTGTGTCCCTGCCCAAATCTCATGTTGACTTGTAATCCCCAGCATTAGAGTTGGGGCCTGGTGAAAGGTGACTGGATCATAAAGGCAAATTTATCATGAATAGTTTATCACCATCCCCTTGGTGCTGTCCTCAGTAGTGAGTTCTCAAGAGATCTGGCCACTTAAAGTGTATGGTACCTCCCCAACTTCTCTCGCTCCTGCTTTCGCCTTGTGATGTCCATGTTCCCCCTTTGCTTTCTACCATGATTGGAAGTTTCCTGGGGCCTCCCCAGAAGCAAAATGCCACTATGCTTCCTGTGCAGCCTGTAGAACCATTTGCCCATAAAACCTCTTTCCTTATAAATTATCCAATCTCACGTAGTTCTTTATAGCAATGCAAGAATGGCCAAATACACCTGGGGAAGTCTTTATTTCTCCTTCATTGTGAAGGATAGCTTTGGTGAGTATAGTATTCTTGACTGGCAGTTTTGTTCTTCCACCACTTTGAATATGTCATCCTATTCTCTCCTGACTTGTAAGTTTTCTGCTGAGAAATCTGCTGTTTCTCTAATGAGAATTTCCTTGTGTGCAATAACACTTTTGTCTTGCTGTTTTTAGAATTATTTCTTTGTCTTTGACAGTTCCACTATAACGTGACTTGAAAGGGACCTTTTTGGGTTGAATCTGTTTGGGAACCTTTGAGCTTCCTGGATTTGGATGTCTGTATGTCTCCCAAGACTTGGGGAGTTTTCAGTTGTTATTTCATTAAATAAGTTTTTCTATATATTTTCTCATCATTGTGTTCCTTTGGAGGTGTCATGTTTCCTCGCTTTTTCTTAAACATCTATAGTGTAAATATTTGTTCACTTAATCATGCTTCACAAGTTCTCTAGGCTGCTTTCTTTATTCTTTTCTTTGTTTTAAAGACAGAGTCTCGCTCTGTTACCCAGGCTGGAGTGCAGTGTATGATTATAGCTTACTGCAGCCTCAAACTCCTGGGCACAATGATCCTTCCACCTCAGCCTTGCAAGTAGCTAGGACTGCAGATGCATGCAACCACACCTGGCTAATTTTTTCCCCCAGAGATGGGGTCTGACTTTGTTGCCCATGCTGGTCTCAAACTCCTAGGCTTAAGCAATTCTCCTACATCAGCCTCTCAGGTGACTAAAATTACAGGCATGAGCCACTGTGCCCAGCTTTTTGTTTTTAACTTCTTATTTTTGGTGTTCTGACTGGGTTATTTCAAGCCTTTCTGAATTCTTTCAAAAGAATTTCCAAAATTATTTCTCCTGCTTGATCTAGTCTATTGTTGAAGCTCTCAACCATATTTTTTATTTTATTCGTTAAATTCTTCAGCTCCAAATTTTCTGTTTGGTTTCTTTTTTTGATATCTATTTCTTTGTTGAATTTCCCATTCAAATCATGACTTGCTCTCCTAATTTTGTTAAATTGTCCATCTGTATTATTTTGTATCTCACTGAGTTTCCTTAAGATCATTATTTTGAATTTCTTTTCAAGCATTTCATTCATTTCCTTTTCTTCAAGTCTGTTACTAGAGAGAATCATTGTGTTTCTTTGGAGGTGTCATATTTCCTTGCTTTTTCTTGTTTCTTGTGTCCCTACATTGATATCTGTGCATGTAGTAGTAGTAGATTAGTCACCTCTTCCCATTTTGTGGTGTAGCTTTCGTAGGGAAAGACTTCTTTCCTGTAGATGTGTCCTATAGTGTCGGTTGGGATGGTGCTTTGGCTTTGGTTTGGGGAGGGTGCAGTACTACGGTCTCCATGAGATTTCTTTGGCTATAGTCAACAACAGCAATGTCTGTGAGTGTCTCAGTGGCCCAGACTGTGTTTGTGGAGGCAGTGGTGTGGCTTTGCTTGGGATGGAGACCGCTGGGCAGGCCAGTTCTCAGGCCCTTGTAATGAGTAACATGTACCAGGTGCAGAGTCTCCACTAGTCAAGGGAGAAGAGTCATTGGTGACAGTGGGTGCCAAGCAGGCCAGTCTTCAGGTCCTTGGGGGACACACATGGTAGATCTAGTCAAGGGGGTGAGGCTCCCGGCAGTGGCAGACACCAGATGGCCAGCTTTCAGGCCCTGGGAAATATACACATCTGCTCCCCCAAGTCTTGGGGGTGGCCTCCCACTGCAGTGTACTCCCTGTTCGTTGGCGTATAGGGCACGGCCTGGACTCGGGTGCCAGGGTCATGGTTATAGTGCTGTGTCCACTGAGGTTGTCGAATGTTGTAGCACTGGAGCCTTTTGTGTAGGCATGGTAGGATAATGACAGAACCCCAGGGATGTAAAAGCTATTGTGCCCCAGGGCAGTATGCAGTGAATCTGTTCTCAAAATGGCACCATGCCATAGCAACTTGGGTTTTGGGGACTGAGGGACACCCAGTGGGATTTCCTTCTCTGGGGCAATTCACCTATGTGGACTCAAGGTAGCTCCCTATACTGGGCTCAGGGCCTGTGAAGTCTGCGGGGCTCTCCTATAGCTAAGATTTCAAGTGTCCATGGTAATAATGATAAGTGCTGGAGATCTCTGGCTTACTTTCTCCCTGAAATAGGTGGTCCCTTTTGGCTCCAAGTGGATCCTGGATAGGTGCTTTGCTTCCCTCTCCGTGCTGCCTTCCCAAGTTTTCCCCACACTGCTCCTTACTAACTCATTTCACAGGGAAAAAAAAAAGAAGCAACAACACCTTCATCTTCATGGAATAGATGGTCCAGCCACATACCAAGTCACACAGAAACACTTAGACTGATCCATTCAGATAACATTAGGAGACTTTCCCTGATGCAAATTATCAAATTCCTGGAATTAATTTAATCTGAACATTTTTTCATGCTTTTATTTTGCATTTTACTCCTTGGGCTCTGACTCTGGTTATTAGCCTAATGCAAAGAGAAAAGACATATGAGGGAAATTATTCACTTTTTCCCACAGCACTGTCTAAATAGAAAACACAGCAACAGCAACTTAAAGCGAAGTTGAAATAGTTCCTTTATACGCAGGAGTGGAGCAGCATTCTGGAGCAAGGGAAACTCATTTTGTGAATGTTAGAGGGAATGTTTAAGGGCCTTGGGGGTAGGAGACATCTGGGTGTTCCATATCATCCAAATTATCCCTGATATCATCATTCCAAAGGTTAAGGTTCCACTGTTTCCCAAACAATGCCTGACTTATATAGAAGATATCTGGTAATGTTAGCAATCCATGAGCCCACAGAATCAAACTCTGGATTTCCATAATCTTGGCCAGGCAACAAGAGTTTTTTAATGAAAAATCATTATCATAGAAAAATCCCCAAATTTCAGTATGTATCTTTTAGCTAAAACTTAATATTTGAATTTTTTTTTTTTTTTTTTTTTTTTTTTTGAGACAGAGTCTTGCTCTGTCATCCAGGCTAAAGTGCAGTGGTACGATCTCAGCTCTCTGCAATCTGTGCCTTCCAGGCTTAAGCAATTCTCATGCCTCTGCCTCCCAAGCAGTTGGGACTACAGGCATACACCACCATGCCCAGCCAATTTTTTTATTTTTTTTTAGTAGAGACGAGGTTTTGCCATGTTGGCCAGGCGGTCTCAAACTCCTGACCTCAAGTGATCCTCCCTCCTGGGCCTTCCAAAGTGCTGGGATTACAGGCATGAGCCACTGCACCTGGCCTAATTGTTATTTGATTTTTATCTTCCTCTTAAAATGTTACTCAGTGGTCTCGTAAGTAGTCGTCTTCTCTATACACCTGCAATTTTCACAGCCTCTTTGTTGTTCTATTTCAAAGTTTTCACTCCTAATTTATTTTGAATTTGATAATGCCAGTCTATTATTTGAAAACCACTTGCCTGATGTGTAAGCTTACTATGGCTACCATAGCAAAGTACCACAGACTGAGTGACTTAAAAAACAGAAATTTATTTTCTCACAATTCTTTTGTTTTTGTTTTTGTTTTGACATAGTTTTGCTCTTGTTGCCCAGGCTGCAGTGCAATGGCATGATCTCGATTCACTGCAATCTCCACCTCCCGGGTTCAAGCGATTCTCCTGCCTCAGCCTCCTGAGCCGTTGGGATTACAGGCATGTGCCACCATGCCTGGCTACTTTTGTATTTTTAGTAGAGACGGGGTTTCACCATGTTACTCAGGCTGGTCTCAAACTCCTGACCTCAGGTGATCCACCCGCCTCAGCCTCCCCAAGTGCTGGGATTACAGGCATGAGTCACTGCGCCCAGCATATTTTCTCACAATTCTAAGAGCTAGATGTCTGAGATCAAGGTGCTGGCAGAGGTGTTTGTTCCGAGACCTCTCTCCTTTACTTGGCCATCTTTTCCCTGTATATTCACATCGTTTTCCCTCTGTACATGTCTGTGTCCAGAGTTTCTCTTCTTTTTTTTTTTTTTTTTGAGATGGAGTCTCGCTCTGTTGTCCCGCCTGGAGTGCAGTGGCCAGATCTCAGTTCACTGCAAGCTCCACCTCCCGGGTTTATGCCATTCTCCTGCCTCAGCCTCCCAAGTAGCTAGGACTACAGGCGCCCGCCACCTCGCCTGGCTAGTTTTTTGTGTTTTTTTAGTAGAGACGGGGTTTCACCGGGTTAGCTAGGATGGTCTCGATCTCCTGATCTGCCCATCTCGGCCTCCCAAAGTGCTGGGATTATAGGCTTGAGCCACCACGCCCAGCCCAGAGTTTCTCTTCTTATAAGAGTATCAGTTATATTGGATTAGGACCCACCCTAATGACCTCATTTTAACTTGATTACCCTTTTAAGAACCCTGCCTCCAAATGCAGTCACATTCTTAAGTATGGAGACTATCAGGCCTCTGAGCCCAAGCTAAGCAATCATAACCCCTGTGACCTGTACATATACATCCAGATAGCCTGGAGCAACTGAAGAACCACAAAAGAAGTGAAACAGCCAGTTCCTGCCTTAACTGATGACGTTCCACCATTGTGATTTGTTCCTGCCCCACCCCAACTGATCAATCGGCCTTGTGACATTCCTCCCCTGGACAATGAGTCTCATGAGCTCCCCACCAAGCACATTGTGACCCCCTCCCCGATAACAATAAATAACCACCTTTAACTGTAATTTTCCACTGCCTAACCAAGTCCTGTAAGACTGCTCCTCTCCTATCTTCCTTTGCTGACTCCTTTTTTGAACTTAAGTCTGCCTGCACCCAGGTGATTAAAAAGCTTTATTATTGCTCACACAAAGCCTGTTCGGTGGTCTTTTCACATGGACGCATGTGACATTTGGTGCTGAAGACCCGGACCAGGGGGACTCCTTCAGGAGACTGGCCCCCTGTCCTTGCCCTCACTCCCCGAGGAGATCCATCTAGGACCTCAGGTCCTCAGACCAGCCCAAGGAATGTCTCACCAATTTCAAATCACGTAAGCGGTCTCTTCACTCTCTTCTCCCGCCTCTCTTGTTACCCTTCAATCTCCCTATCCTTCCAATTCCAGTTCTTTTTCCTCTCTAGTAGAGACAAAGGAGACATATTTTTCTGTGAACTCAAAAACTCCAACATCGGTCACAGATTTGGGAAGACAGTCTTCCCTTGGTGTCTGATCATAGCGGGGATGCCTGCCTTGATCATTCACCCACATTCCCTTGGTGGCAGGTCAATTGCAGGGATGCCTGCTTTGGCTGCTTACCCACATTACAACCCAGGACTCAGTCAGGGATGCCTACTAGAAGACTGGTACCTGCCCACCTCCATTTCTCCGTGTCTCTACCTTCCTCTTTAAACTTACCTTCTCCACTGCAGGCAATCTTCTTTTTTTTTTTTTTTTTTTTTTTTGAGACGGAGTCTCGCTCTGTCGCCCGGACTGGAGTGCAGTGGCCAGATCTCAGCTCACTGCAGGCTCTGCCTCCTGGGTTTACGCCATTCTCCTGCCTCAGCCTCCCGAGTAGCTGGGACTACAGGCGCCAGCCACCTCGCCCGGCTAGTTTTTTTGTATTTTTAGTAGAGACGGGGTTTCAGCGTATTAGCCAGGATGGTCTCGATCTCCTGACCTCGTGATCCGCCCGTCTCGGCCTCCCAAAGTGCTGGGATTACAGGCTTGAGCCACCGCGCCCGGCCCACTGCAGGCAATCTTCTGCCATCCATTCCTCCCTCTTCCCCCTTAGCCTGTGTTCTTGAAAACCTAAAACCCCTTCGACTAACATCTGACCTAAAACCTAAACATTTTATTTTCTTCTGTAATACCACTTGACCCCAATACAAGCTCGACAATAGTTCCAAGTGGCCAGAATCGCACTTTCGATTTGTCCATCCTACAAGATCTAGATAATTTTTGTCATAAAATGGGCAAATGGTCTGAGGTGCCTGACGTCCAGGCATTCTTTACGCATTGGTCCCTCCCTAGTCTCTGCTCCCAATGCAACTCATCCCAAATCTTTCTTCTTTCTCTCCTGTCTTTTCCTTCAATTTCCACCCCAAGCTCTGAGTCCTTTGAATCCTCCTTTTCTACGGACCCATCTGACCTCTCCCCTGCTCCCCAGGCTGCTCCTCACCAGGCCAAGCCAGGTGCCAATTCTCCCTCAGCCTCTGCTCCCCCACCTATAATCCTTCTATCACCTTCCCTCCTCACATTGGTTTACAGTTTCATTCTGTGACTAGCCCTCCCCCACCTGCCTAACAATTTCCTCTTAGGTGGCTGGAGCTAAAGGCATAATCAAGGTTAATGCTCCTTTTTCTTTATCTGACCTCTCCCAAATCAGTTAGCATTTAGGCACTTTTTCATCAAATATAAAAACCCAGCCCAGTTCATGGCCCATTTGGCAACAACCCTTAGACCCAGAGGGCCCAGAAGGCTGTCTTATTCTCAAATCTTATTCTAAAATGTCTTATTCTCAAAATGTATTTTATCACCCAGTCAGCTCCCAACATTACAAAAAGCTCCAAAAATTAGATTCCGGCCCTCAAACCCCACAACAGGACTTAATTAACCTTGCCTTCAAGGTGTACAATAATAGAGAAGAGGCAGCCAAGTGGCAACTTATTTCTGAGTTGCAATTACTTGCCTCTGCTGTGAGAGAAACCCCAGCCACATCTCCAGCACACAAGAACTTCAAAACGCCTAAACTGCACTGGCCAGGTATTCCTCCAGGACCTCCTCCCCCAGGATCTTGCTTCAAGTGCCAGAACTCTGGCCACTGGACCAAGGAATGCCCGCAGCCCGGGATTCCTCCTAAGCCATGTCCCATCTGCCCGGGACTCCACTGGAAATTGGACTGTCCAACTCATCTGGCAGCCACTCCCAGAGCCCCTAGAACTCTGGCCCAAGGCTCTGTGACTGACTCCTTCCCAGACCTTCTCGGCATAGCGGCTGAAGACTGACAGTGCCCAATCACCTCGGAAGCCTCCTGGACCATCACAGATGCTTCAGGTAACTCTTCCAGTGGAGGGTAAGTCCGTCCCTTAATTGATACAGAGGCTACTCACTCCACATTATCTTCTTTTCAAGGGCTTGTTTCCCTTGCCTCTGTAACTGTTGTGGGTATTGACGGCCAGGCTTCCAAACCTCTTAAAACTCCCCAACTCTGGTGCCAACTTGGACATTATTTTATGCACCCTTTTTTAGTTATCCCCACCTGCTCAGCTCCCTTATTAGGTCAACATGTTTTAACTAAATTATCTGCTTCCCTGACTATTCCTGGGCTACAGACACACCTTATTGCCACCCTTTTCCCCAGTTCAAAGCCGCCTTCACATCCTCCTCTCATGTCTCCCTACCTTAATCCACAGTATGGGATACCTCTACTCCCTCTTTGGTGACTGATCAGGCACCCCTTACCATCCCATTAAAACCTAATCGCTCTTACCCCACTCAACGCCAATATCGCATCCCACAGTAGGCTTTAAAAGGGTTAAAGCCTGTTATCACCTGCCTGTTACAACATGGCCTCTTAAAGCCTACAAATTCTCCTTAAAACTCCCCTATCCTACCCGTCCAGAAACCAGACAAGTCTGACAGGTTGGTTCACAATCTTCGCCTTATTAACCAAATTGTCTTATTAACCAAATTAACTAAATTGTTAAATTGTCGCCTTCTTAACCAAATTAACCAAATTGTTTGTGGTGCCAAACCCATAAACTCTCCCACCCTCAATACCTCCCTCCACAACTCATTATTCCGTTCTTGACCTCAAAGATGCTTTCTTCACTATTCCTTTGCACCTCGCATCCTAACCTCTTTTTGCTTTCACATGGACTGACCCTGACACCCAACAATCTCAGCAACTCAACTTGGACTGTACTGCTGCAAGGCTTCAGCGACAGCCCCTATTACTTCAGTCAAGCTCTTTCTCATAATTTACTTTCTTTCCGTCCATCTGTTTCTCACCTTAGTCAATACATGGACGTACCTGCTTGTTCAGCTCCAACCTGGTGCCAGACACCAGCCCTCTAGGCGACTATCTTCCAGTCCTCCAGCAGGCTAGACAGGAAATTCACCAGGCTGCTAATCTCTTGCCTACTCTAGATTCCCAGCCATATGAAGACACCCTAGCTGGACGATCAGTTCTTGTTAAGAATCTGACCCCTCAAACTACAACCTCAATGCACCAGACCCTACTTAGTCATCTGTGGTACCCCAACTGCCGTCCACCTGCAGGACCCTCCCCCTTGGGTTCACCATTCCAGAATAAAGCTGTGTCCCTCGGACAGCCAGCCTGATCTCTTCTCTTCCTCCTGGAAGTCACAAGTACTCTCCCCTACTTCCCTTAAACTCACTCACGTTTCTGAAGAACAGTAATAACCCTTATGAGCCTAATGCATCCCTTCATTCTATTAGGTCTATTGGTCCTGACCCTGCTTTTTACAACAGGGATTTACACAGTCACCCCCACTACTTGGACTGTGCCCCAAAAACTTGTCATCACTACTATCTTCTGTCTAGTCATACTCCTATTCATCATTCTCAACTACTCATTAATTCCCTGCCCTTGTTTACACTGTTGGTTTATACTTTTCCTCCAAACCATCGTAACTGATATCTCCTGGTTTTACCTCAAACCACCACCCTTAACTCTCCCTTGGAGTGGATAGAAGATCTTCAGTGGCAAGGTACACTCCAATTCTTCAATCCTGAGGAAGTCCTTTTTTTACTTTTCTACTCACTTTTATCCTTGCCCCCATTCTCCAGTCACTCTCTACCTCTCCCTAGTTACCTCCAGCATACTATCAATCTCACCCACTCTCTCCTCACTGCCTCCAATCCTTCTCTAGCAAAGAACTGTTGGCTATGCATTTCCCTTTCTTCCTGCTCTTACACAGCCATCCCCGCTCTACAGGCCGACTGGGCTACCTCTACTTTCTCCCTGCACCTCCGAACCTCCTTTAATAGCCCTCATCTTTACCCATCTGAGGAACTTCTTTAGTTTCTAGACAGATGTGGTGAGAACTCCCCAGACATTTCGCAACCAACAAGCTGCCACACTTCTCCACATCTACTTAACCCGGCACCTTTCTCCTTATGTCAGTTTGATCCCTGCCCCCACATTTGGACCCCTAACCACACAAACAACTACCCCGTTGCCGCTCCTTTATGCATCTCCTGACAACAGCCTACTGGAATCCCTTTAGGCAACCTTCCACTGTCCAAATGTTCCTTTACTCTTTATCTCCAGAACCCAGCCATATACATTACCAAACAGATGGGAGCATTCCAACATCACATTACTGATAAGCCCTCTATCATTACTGACAAACTCAAAAACATTGGCAGTCACTATTGTTTAGGAAGACTCCTACCTTGCATCTCACTCCAGCCTTGGCTACCCTCCCCCTGCTCCTCTGACTCTCCTCCTAGCCCCTCCTCTTGCTTGCTTATACCCAGCCCCATGAATAGCAGTGAAAGGTTACTCGCAGACACTATGCGCTTTCTCATATACCTGATGAAAGGACTTCCTCAGGATAGAAGAATTGGAGTGTACCTTGCCACTGAAGATCTTCTATCCACTCCAAGAGAGAGTTAAGGGTGGAGATTTGAGGTAAAACCAGGAGATACCAGTTATGATGGTTTGGAGAACCGAACCTCTGCGCAGTTGCACCATCAATCCCCATTACAACCTCTGACGGCTGCTGCCCTTGCTGGAGCTCTAGAATTTGGGGTGCAGGATTCCTCTTTCAGTACACCCTCTCACCTTTTCACTTGACATTTCCAGTTTGCCTGACACAAGGTCTCTTCTTTTCTTGTGGCCCTTCCACCTACATGTGCCTACCTGCCAACTGGATGGACACATGTACTCTAATCTTCCTTACCCCCAAAATCCAGTTTACAGATGGGAACGAACAACTGCCTGTCCCCCTCATGACACCAACACAACAAAAAAGAGTAACCCCACTAATCCCTTTACTTGTGGGTCTAAGACTTTCTGCCTCCACAATTGCACTTGGAACTGGAATAGCAGGCGTCTCAACCTCTGTCACAACATTCTGCAGCCTCTCTAATGACTTCTCTGCTACCATTACACATATATCACAGACTTTATCTGTCCTCCAAGCCCACGTCGACTCTAGCTGCAGTTGTCCTCCAGAACCGCCTAGGCCTCGATTTACCCACTGCTGAAAAAGGAGAACTCCATATCTTTCTTAATGAAGAGTGTTGTTTTTACTTCAATCAATCTGGCCTGGTATATAATAACATCAAAAAACACAAAGACAGAGCTCAAAAACGCTCTAATCAGGCAACTAATTGCATTGGACCCACCTGGCCACTCTCGAACTGGGTATCCTGGCTTCTTTCAATCGTTAGTCCTCTCATACCTATCTTCCTCCTCTTATTCGGGCCTTGTGTCTTCTGATTAATCTCTCAATTCCTATGAAACCACATCCAGGCTATCACCACTCCATATGGCAAATGCTGCTGTTAACAACCCAACAATATCACTCCTTACCCCAAAATCTTACTTCAGTCTAATCTCTTCTACTTTAGGTTCCTGCGCCACCCCAATCCTGCTCAAAACAGCCCTGAGACACGTCGACCATCACCCTTCCATACACCCTAAAAATTTTCACCCCAAGTTTTCACTTCTCTTTCTCATTTTATTTCTTCATTATTAACATAAAAAGACAGGAATGTAAGGTCCTCTGAGCTGGCCGCACCATGGTCAAGCCATCGTGACATTCCCCCCAGCTTGTGATAATGTACTTTGTGATATTCCCCATCCTTGTGAATGTACTTTGTAACATCCCCACCCCCTCCTTGTGACAATACACCCTCCCTGCCCTTGTGACCTTGTGAATGTACTTTGTAACATCCTCCCCACCCTTGTGAATGTACTTTGTAATATCCATCCCCTGCCTGCAAAAAAAAAAAAATTGCTCCTAACTCCACCACCTATCTCAAACCTATAAGAACCAATGATAATCCTACCACCCTTCGCTGACTCCCTTCTCAGACTCAGCCCACTTGCACCCAAGTGAATAAACAGCCTTGCTGCTCACACTAAGCCTGCTCAGGTGGTCTCTTATACAGACGCGCTTAACATACATATCGTGTGGAAAGCGTGTAAATTACAGGAATGTACCACTTTTGTCCCATTTTATTTCTCAATTTACTGGACGCATTTATTGGAAGGCACATAACAGGTCTTTGTGGGAAGAAACAGAAAGAAATCACAAAAGCAATTAAGACAGCTTAAATAATAGGATTTATGCAGGTTACGTACAAGGATCCTGCATACCTCAAAGACCCCAAAGTTTGTAACATCAATTATTGGGAATAAAATTATACAAGGTTACCACCAATAAACTTATTTTACAGTTAAAACAAAAGTTTTCCTCTTTTATATCTCTGAATTGTTTATTTAAAGACAATTTCAATAGAAATACTTGATTTGGGGGAACTTCTAACCACTAAACAAATAGCAATTATCCTAGTATTGGATCATCTTTGTCTCCTATCACTATCATTTTCTTTCCTGTTGCTTTCATTTTTATCTCTTTTCTTAGCCATTGTTTAAACATTAGTCAAGTTTTAATTTACTTAACCCTTGTAACAAGTCTATGAGTTAAGTGCTATCATTATTCTCATTGTTTTGATTGGGGCAAAATGAAATATATTCAAGCTAGGTAATTTAAGGACTATTTAATAAAAGGATCACCTAAAAGGTATGGGCAGAATGTAGGATAACCCCAGGGGACAGCAAAGTGCTCTGGGTTTCACAACAGTTAGGAGGCACTGTTATCATCCTTAGGCCTGAAAGATACAGAAAGGACGTAAATACTATTTCCCTAACATAGAGTGAACTATTTTGGTAAGGGCTGTTGTGGGGGATATGACCTTCGGTGAAGGGACAGAGCCCTGGGACCTCATAAGAAGGGAGCTAGGGGGATAAACTCTCCAGCTCTATGCTCTTCTTTCTCTGTAATTTCCGTTGATTGCTTCCCATTGCCCAGATCCAATTTGAAACTAAAAGTCAAGATAGCTTCTTGATACATTCCATATAGGTCAGTCTCTGCCTCCTAGGACACAAAACAGAGTAGAGAAGGGTGGATATTGGTCTACAGGGGCAAAATTAAGGTATTTAGCATAATCACTTTACACTACAGTTTACTACACCATTCTGTCTCCAGCGGTGGGTGGTTAGAAAGGTAGGTAGATAGTCAACTATTTTATGGAGCAAATAATAAAAAATGTATAGAGGCCTTTTGCAAACTAACCAAAAAATAAAAATAAAAAGAACAGGGCAAAAAAAAAAAAGAAAGCTTTTTATAGGCATATTTCATGTTATTTTTGGAAATCACTATTAAGAACTGTAAGCTTCCTTGATTGTTACAGTACTTAAAAGCATCCAGGAGATGGCAGCATTGGTAAGGTATTTAAAAATCAAATGTTAAAAATATTTTTCACAATTATTCTTGATAGATAATGAGCTTCCTAAATGGAATAACGTTTTAAAGTATAGTTGGTACTAAATAACTAAAAATGCAGAAATGCTAAATTATTGTCAAATAATAGCGTGGCTTTATGCAGGTTGTAATTCAAGAGTACAGTCACATGACACATAATGACGGTTCAGTAGATGATGGGACTGAAAATACAACAGATTACAACAGGGCTAAAAAATTTCTATCGCCTAATGACGCCTAGGATAATGGGTGTGTTTGTGTCTTAGTTTGTTATTTGTTTCTTTTTTCATTTTTTTCTTTTGAGACCTGGGTCTCGCTCTGTCACCCAGGCTGCAGTGCAGTGGTGCTATCTTGGTTCTCTGCAGCCTCAGTCTCTGGGGTTCAAGCGATCCTCCTGCCTCAGCCTCTGGGGTAAGATTCCAATCATGCACCATCACGCCTGGCTAATTTCTGTATTTTTTTGTGGAGATGGGGTTTCACCATGTTGTCTAGGCTGATCTCAAAGTCCTGAGCTCAGGAGATCCTCCCACCTCAGCCTCCCAAAGCGCTGGGACTACAGGTGTGGGACGATGTGCCCGACCTGACAAAAACAAGTTTCATAACTAGAGGCAACTATTCACAAATCATATACAAAATATCACATGTAAGATGCGGTGGCTTATTAAAAGCTAGATATCACAGACAACAGTTATGAGGGAAAAAAATTAATCTGCCTTTAAATGTTATTTCTAAACTGTTTTAATCATTTCCAACATTGAAACATAAATTGTTAAAGATACACATAGATGTCAATATTCTGGCCCAGGTACTTAACTGGGTAGAGAAGACAAAATGCTAAAAAACAATCTGACCTTCTAAACTCTCAGCCTGAGATGGAGACAGAAAACTCCAATGAATTACAATACAATTCGATCTGACTCTAATAGCAAGGTGCCATCTAAATGGGAGGACCAACTTGCCTAACTCCACCTTGGGAGACGGGGAAGGCTTCACCAGGGAGGGAAGACAGAGCAGAGACTTTGAGAGATGAGCCTGCGTTTGCCAGGATAGGGAGAAGGCCACTGCCTGCAGAAAGAAGAGCAGGTGTGGGGGAGGGTGGACATGAAATAGCACACCCTATCCCAATGGTTAACCAGAGGCAATATTGCCCCCAGGGGAGATTTTGAAATGTAACACTTTTGCTTGTCACCACTGGAGAAGTGCTACTGGCAGCTAGTGGGCAAAGGTCAGGGATGCAGCTAAACATCCCACAGTGCACAGTCAACCACGACAAATGAATTTTCTGACCTCAAATACTGCCACCGTTGAAAAACTGCTGTAACCGCAAATGGCATCTCTTTGAATGGCAAGGTTACAGAGAGGAATAGAAAAAAGGCAAGCGATGATCCAGGAACGTTTTCTAAAAGGGGGCGGAGATAAAAGTAAGGAAGGTTTATTGACTCCCCTCCCCCAAAAAAAGAGAAAAAAAGAAAGAAAAGTTTAGATTTTATTGTAAATGTGAGAGAAAGCCAAACAATCAGATTTGCATACTAGAAAGATTGCTGTGACTGGGAAGAGAATGGACTGAGATGGCGACGCTGAGAAACAAAAGAAAATTGGTATTTTAACAATTTCACTTCTCTTTTCTTTATCAAGGGGAGTATCTTACAAATGAAAAAGTAGAAGTAAGGCTGATAAGAGGAAATTGAAATTCTAGATTGATATCTCGATTGTAAGAGGGCAAGTAGCTGCTCCAGTGATTTCAGGATTTGTGATGAAGATAAATTAAACTGCCACGTCTGCGCCTCACTTTCTGAATCCCTCCCTCCCACTGGCCTGCAACGCTGCCCCTCGCTCCTGTCTGGCGTGGTTCCTTAAAGCCCTGCATTTGACTCCATACCTTGGCTCCCATTCTTTATTTATCCCACTAGACTGGCAACCCAGATTTGACTTGTTCTTCCAGTTCTGACTTGGAAACTACCCATCAGCCCTTTGCGCAGATGCTGAGGGTTAGAAATGCCCCACTCCTTAGCCCCAGGCACAGTGAGACTAACCCCGCAAGGGTGGCAGTGAAGGGGAGGGGAGAGTTTGACAAATCTCCTCCCAAGTGATATGAGAATTTATGGATGAGATTAGCAAAACGCTCCTGTTAGTCCAGACATCAGAGTAAGAGCCAAATTCTGTTTCCTACAGTGTCCCCACCCGACCTTTCACCTCTACTCCTACCATCCTGCCCCTCAGTCACCCAGCCCAGCCATGCTGGCCTCCTTCTGCCTCAGAGTTTCCATTGGCTGTTTCTGTCTAGATGAAAAACAGAATTCCCTAGAGAGATTTCATAAAATGCCCGGATCTGACCCTTACATCCTTTTACTTTTCCTACTGGGTTTGGCTTTCTCTTTCTTCTTTCCTTCCCTTTCACTCATATCAGCACCTCTACCCCACCCCCAACTTTTACCACACTCATGTCAACAACTGGGTATGTGTTTGTCATGTTTTCTCTTTGTTCACATAGACTATTTAAGTAAATAAGAAAAACCTGAGCAAGAGAGAAACATGAGGATGATAGCCCAGCTTTTACTCTTCTACCCCTCCCCATCTCCTTATGATCCCTACTAGCTGGACCCAATTGGAACCCAGAGAGCAAGGAAGCTCATTGGTGCAAGTCACGTAGGTCAGCCTCTGCCTGTTTTCCCTGATGTTGCAAAATTGTAATTGCACTAATTTATACTTCCATCAGTCTAGAAGAATTCCAGTTGTTCCACATCCTTGCTAACACTTAGTATTATGATGCTTCAGAAATTTAGCTAATCGAGGGCCGGGCACAGTGGCTCATACCTGTAATCTCAGCACTTTGGGAGGCCGAGGCGGGTGGATCACTTGAGGTCAGGAGTTCGAGACCAGCCTGATCAACATGGCAAAATCTCGTCTCTACTAAAAATACAAAAATTAGCTGGGTAAGGTGGCACACACATGTAATCCCAGCTACTTGGGAGGCTGAGGCAAGAGGATCACTTGAACCTGAGAGGCAGAAGTTGTAGTGAGCTGAGATTGCACCACTGCACTCCAGCGTGGGTGACAGAGCAAGACTCTGTCAAAACAAACAAACAACTAAAGAAATTAAGCTAATTTAATGGATGTGTAATGGCATCTATATATTGTTTGACTTTTTGTTTTTGAGATGGAGTCTCGCTCTGTTGCCAGGCTGGAATGCAGTGGCGTGATCTTGGCTCACTGTAACCTCTGCCTCCCAGGTTCAAGTGATTCTCCTGCCTACGCCTACCAAGTAGCCGGGACTACAGACATGTGCCACCACGCCCAGCTAATTTTTGTATTTTTAGTACAGATAGGGTTTCACCATGTTGGCCAGGATGCTCTTGATCTTTTGACCATTCATCCACCTTCCTCAGCCTCCCAAAGTGCTGGGATTACAGGTGTGAGCCACTGCGCCCAGCCTAATTTGCATTTATTAACAGTGAGACTGAAGCTGGGCACTGTGGCTCACACCTGTAATCCCAGCACTTTGGAGGGCCGAGGTGGGTGGGTCACTTGAGGTCAGTATTTCAAGCCCAGTCTGGCCAAAATGGTGAAACCCCATCTCTACTAACACAAAAATTAGCTGGGTGTGGTGACGTGCACCTGTAATCCCAGCTACTTGGGAGGCTGAGGGCAGAATTGCTTAAACCTGGAGGCAGCAGTTACAGTAAGCCGAGGTCACACCATTGCACTGCATCCTGGAAGACAGAGCGAGATTCTGTCTCAAAAAAAAAAAAAACAGTGAGATTGAATATCCTTTCAGTCAATAGTGTATTATCTATTTAAATCTTTTGCAATTTTTCTTTTAGATTCTTTGTCTTTTATATACTTATTTGTAGAAGTTCTTTAAATCAGCAGGGTGTGATGGCTCACGCCTGTAATCCTAGCACTTTGGGTGGGAGGCTGAGATGAGTGGATCACGATGTCAGGAGATCAAGACCATCCTGGCTAACACAGTGAAAATATAAAAAATTAGCTGGGCATGGTGGCAAGCACCTGTAGTTCCAGTAACTCAGGAGGCTGAGGCAGGATAATCGCTTGAACCCAGGAGGCAGAGATTTCAGTGAGCTGAGATTACACCACTGCACTCCAGCCTGGGCAACAGAGTGAGACTCCATCTCAAAAAACAAGAAGCAATTTAAATCTTCTGACTAGGCCAGTTATGGTGGCTCACACTTGTAATCCCAGCACTTTGTAAGGCCAAGATGGGAGGACTGCTTGAGCCCAGAAGTCCAAGACCAGCCTGGGCAACATGGCAAGACCACATCTCTATTTTTTTAAATTAATATATTTTATAAATTAAAAAATAAAAATTAGCCAAGTGTGGTGCACACCTGTGGTCCTAGCAACTCAGGAGGCTGAGGTGGGAGGATCACCTGAACCTGAAAGGTCAAGGATGCAGTGAGTCATTCATGTCAATGCACTCCAGCCTGGGTAACAGAGTGGGACCCAGTCTCAAAAAAACAAAACAAAACAAAACAAAAAAACTTCTGGCCTGGCACAGTGGCTCATGCCTGTAATCCTAGCACTTTGGGAGGCCGAGGCAGGTGGATCACAGGGTCAGGAGTTCAAGACCAGCCTGAAACCCCATCTCCACTAAAAATACAAAAAAATTAGCCAGGCATGGTGGCGGGTGCCTGTAATCCCAGCCACTCAGGAAGCTGTGGCAGAGAATTGCTTGAACCTGGGAGGCAGAGGTTACAGTGAGCTGAGATGGTGTCATTGCACTCCAGCCTGGGCAACAGAGCGAGACTCCATCTGGGGAAAAAAAAAAAAGCTTCTGTGAAAATACAAATATTGGCCGGGCACGGTGGCTCAAGCCTGTAATCCCAGCACTTTGGGAGGCCGAGACAGGCGGATCACGAGGTCAGGAGATAGAGACCATCCTGGCTAACACAGTGAAACCCCGTCTCTACTAAAAAATACAAAAAACTAGCTGGGCGTGGTGGCGGGCACCTGTAGTCCCAGCTACTCGGGAGGCTGAGGCAGGAGAATGGCGTAAACCCGGGAGGCAGAGCTTGCAGTGAGCTGAGATCCGGCCACTGCACTCCAGCCTGGGCAACAGAGCGAGACTCCATCTCAAAAAAAAAAAAAAAGAAAAGAAAATACAAATATTGCAAACATTTTCTCTCAGTCTATAGATTACATTTTCATTTTGTATGTGGTATCTTTTCGTGAAAAGAAGTTTTTATTTTGTTTTATTTTTTGAGACGGTCTCACTGTCACCCTGGCTGGAGTGCAGTGGTATGATCATAGCTCACTGCAGCCTCCAGCTCCTGGCCTCAACCAGTTCTCTTGCCTCAGCCTCCCAAGTAGCTGGGACTACGGGTATGTGCCACCACATCCAGCAAATTTTTCTGTTTTGTTTTGGTAGAGATGGTATCTTGCCTTGTTGCCCAGGCTGGTATCAAACTTCAAGCAATCCTTCCACCTTGGCCTCCCAAAGTGCTAGGATTATAGGAGTGAGCCACTGCGCTCCAGTCAGAAGTTTTAAATTTTAATATAGTCAAATATATCAATTCTTTCATTGACTTTAGAGTTTTATTGGAAATGAGTGTTGAAATTTATCAATTATCTTTTCAAAATCTACTAAGATTATTGAAAACTTGCTAATATAACTAATTATACTGAGAGGTTTCTTGATGTTGAACTATCCTTGAATTCCTACAGGAAGTCCTAATTGGGTTTTTTTTTTTTTTTTTTTTGAGACGGAGTCTTGCTCTGTTGCCAGGCTGGAGTGCAGGGGCACAATTTCGACTCACTGCAACCTCTGCCTCCTGGGTTCAAGCTATTCCCCTGCCTCAGCCTCCTGAGTAGCTGGGACTACAGGTGTGTGCCACCACGCCCAGCTAATCTTTTGTTTTTTAGTAGAGATGGGGTTTCACCATGTTGGCCAGGATGATCTTGATCTCTTGACCTCATGATCCACCCACCTCAACCTCCCAAAGTGCTGGGATTGCAGGTGTGAGCCACCGTGCCCAGCCCCTAATTGGGTATTCTTTATTATTAATACCAATTTTTAACTATTGGATTATACTCACTAATATTTTTATATAAATTTTGGATCTAATTTTGTTTTTTCCTTATTAGTCTTTGGTATTAAAATCATCTAAATTTATAAAAATAATGACAGAGATGTCCAACTTTTCCATGTCTGTTTGATAACAAAGGCCTTAGTTAAATTAAGTTTATATAAAGGAATCTTCCTTGGTCAGGCACTGTGGCTCACGCCTATAATTCCAGCACTTTGGGAGGCCAAAGCAGGCAGATTACTTGAGCCCAGGCATTTGAGACCAGCCTGGCCAACATGGTAAAACCCCATCTGTACTGAAAATATGAAAATTAGCCCAGCATGGTGTCCCCCGCCTGTAGTCCCAGCTACTTGGGTGACTGAGGCAGGAGAATCGCTTGAACCCAGGAGGCCGAGTTGCAGTGAGCTGAGACCACGCCACTGCACTCAAGTCTGGGAGACAGGGCAAGACTCTGTCTCAAGTAAATAAATAAAACCTTCCTAGAATTCCATCCTTTTCTGGTAAATTTTCTTACTTTCCCTTCAAATTCTTCAGTTCCAAAAAACTCTCTGACCAGGAAACACTTGGAAAACCACCTTTTCTTGGGGGACTTAGTAAAACATATCTCTCTCACTCTAGTAAGAAATTCCTTCCACAGTAATCTATGCAGTGATAGATGACTATATGTTTAACTGGCTCTTAAACCAGGAAAACATGATTTGTACCATTTGCCAATAAGCCACCATGGCAAATTTTGAGCTACCATTGTGACATCACTAAACATGGACTTGGGAAGAAATGTCCATGATTGCCTCTTGGAAGCTGGTGAAAGGTAGTTTCAGCCTACTATTGAATCAAGGTCCTTCCTCTACAAATGTTAGAGAGTTATGCCAGATTGTGGAGAAATTAAAATGAAATTAAAATGTTACAGAAGACTGGACTTTACCCTGAAGGTAAAAAGAAGACCGGACTTTACCCTGAAGATAAGAAGAAGACCACACTGCCCTTAGACAGTCGAATCCTCTCCTAGGCTTTGCACCTCCGGGCCGCCTCTCTCTGACCCCCATGCTTTGGAGTGCCTTTCTCACATAGTTTCAAGTCTTGTCCACTGCCTGACACCAGGCAAGGTGACAGTGGCCTCATGTCCATTTCATCCCTTCAGGGCACTCTCCAACACACTACCTGTCATGTGGTTCCTCTTCTACTCTCTCCCCCAAGTGTGGTTTCCCAGATGTCCAGAGGAGTTCCTGAACCCATGCTTACACTGTGGCTGTAGTCAGCCTACTTCTAGGCCTAGTAAGAGCAGTATTATTTTGTGGGATCCCACAAGATTGAACTGCTGATTTTGAGTGACTCCAATTGTTTATATGGACAGGGACCCTCATATAAAAAAGTATTTGCCTTTTACAGTTAAGCTGAGTATAAAGCCATAGGGTTAGTGCTAGACTCATGTAATAAATAGGAAAGGTGACTGAAATGAAACGCAGGGCTTAAGGACTGACTAATAAATGAGTGTGAGAGTGGAGTTGGGGAAGGGACACTGATTTAAGTCATTTATATAGAAGCAACATGAAAGCCCTCACAGCAATAACTCTGTAAAGGAACTAATGTAAAGAAAAAAAGCAACAGAGATTAAGACTCAAAGTTGTAAACACATTTGAGAAGTGGGAGAAAGAGGAATTGGAAAAGAATATGAAGAACGGGTAGTCAAAGGGTTAAGAATTGTTAAGGATATGGAGCAATCCTCATTAATGATAGTTTTCTTTCAATTAAATCATCTTCGTGGTTTTAAAAAAATCTTAGTATAGTGTATAAAGTCAAATAATGAAAAACTGTTCCTAGGAGCATTGTTTGTAAAAAACTAAAAACTGGAAACAATGAAAATATAAATGTGGTTATAATGCAAAACTATACAGCAATAAATATGTGAGCATACACAACATTATAGATGATTCTCACAATATTGAGTGGAAAAAGTGAGGTCCAAGGGATAAAGTGCATTTTAACTTCCAAAACAGGCCAAATTAACCTATGCTGTCAATATTCAGGATAGTTGTTTATTTTCGGGAAAGAGGAAGTGGTGATTGGCAGGAACACAAAGGGAGCTTGGGGTTCTGTTAATGTTCTATTTCCTGACTTGGGGTTGGTCAGAATGTGTTCCCCTTGTCAAAATTCATAAAATCATTGCTCTATATACTTAAAATGTATGTACTTTAGTCAGTATAAACTATGCTTAAATGGAAAAGTTTATTTTATAATGTAAAAGATAACTCCAGCTGGGCACGTGGCTCATGCCTATAAGTAAACCCAGCACTTTGGGAGGTTGAGGCAGGCTTGAGCCCAGGAGGTGGAGACTGGCCTGGGCCACATGGCAAAACCCCGCCTCTACAAATAAAAAATTAGTTGGGCGTGGAGGTGTGTGCCTGTTGTCCCAGCTACTCAGGAGGCTGAGGTGGGTGAGCCGAAATCATGCCACTGCACTCCATCCTGGGTGACAGAGCGAGACCCTGTCTCAATAAATAAATAAATAAATAAATAAGTAGTACTTCCAACTTTCCAAGGCACCTTAACCTCTAGTCTTTTTTTTTTTTTTCCCTTTTTGTGGAGAATAGGGTCTTGCTGTATTGCCCAGGCAGCTCTCAAACTCCTGGGCGCAAGCTCTCCTCCTGCCTCTGCCTCCCTAAATGCTGGGATGAAAGGCATGAGTCACTGCACCCGGTCTAGCCTCTAGGCTTAATTTCCAGAGGTAAATAATATATTAACAATGCATTATCCACCTGGGCGCGGTGGCTCATGCCTGTAATCCCAGCACTTTGGGAGGCCAAGGCGGACGGATCATGAGGTCTGGAGATTGAGACCACCCTGGCTAACATTATAAATTACTCTACTACAAAGACACATGCACACGTATGTTTATTGCGGCACTATTCACAATAGCAAAGACTTGGAATCAACCCAAATGTCCATCTGTGACAGACTGGATTAAGAAAATGTGGCACATATACACCATGGAATACTATGCAGCCATAAAAAAGGATGAGTTTGCGTCCTTTGTAGGGACATGGATGCAGCTGGAAACCATCATTCTTAGCAAACTATCACAAGAACAGAAAACCAAACACCGCATGTTCTCACTCATAGATGGGAACTGAACAATGAGATCACTTGGACTCGGGAAGGGGAACATCACACACTGGGGCCTATCATGGGGAGGGGGGAGGAGGGAGGGATTGCATTGGGGAGTTATACATGATATAAACGTCATGCACATGTACCCTAGAACTTAAAGTATAATTAAAAAAAAAAGAAAAAAAAAATTAGCCACGGCAGGCACCTGTAGTCCCAGCTACTTCGGAGGCTGAGGCAAGAGAATGACGTGAACCCAGGAGGCGGAGCTTGCAGTGAGCCAAGATCACGCCACTGCACTCTAGCCTGGGCAACAGAATGAGACTCCATCTCAAAAAAAAAAAAAAGAAAGAAAAAAGAAAAGAAAAGAAAGCAAACCTCTCAAAATAATCCTTTGCAGTGAAGTTCAACTTTGTACTCCTTAAGATGATGGCTGGTGCATAGTTCCTTGGGGGTCCAATTTAGCATTTTTAGTAGAGAAATGTACTTCCATACACTTCATTCTTCAAAATTAATAACATATTTCTTTTACTCTTTTATTTCTTTACTCTTCCAGAGATGATGGAAAGAATGCTGAATTGTATAAACAATGCCAGCACTGTCCTATAAAACAATGAACCAGTATCGTTCAAGATACCCAGTGACTCAAGATTAAAGCATAACATTGGCATTAGAAGAAAATTTACACATCATGAAGTAGTATTTACTGCATTTTGTCTGCCATCATCTGTTCCTCATTCTCTTGATAGCAACACCTTGATTTTCCTTTGGAGAAACACCCTCTTCCCTATTCTGAGTCCCTGTGTTTCTTTTTTTTTTTTTTTTCTTTTTTTTTTTTTTGAGACGGAGTATCTGTTGCTCCGACTGGAGTGCAGTGGCTGGATCTCAGTTCACTGCAAGCTCCACCTCCCGGGTTCACGCCATTCTCCTGCCTCAGCCTCCCAAGTAGCTGGGACTACAGGCGCCCGCCACCGCGCCCGGCTAATTTTTTGTATTTTTTAGTAGAGACGGGGTTTCACCGTGTTAACCAGGATGGTCTCCATCTCCTGACCTCGTGATCCGCCCGCCTCCTTCTCCCAAAGTGCTGGCATTACAGGCGTGAGCCACCGCGCCCGGCGGAGTCCCTGTGTTTCAAATGAAACACTTCACCCCCATCCTAGGTCCAGGAGTGGACATATGACCCAGGAACGAACAATCAACATATCCCATTTCCCTGGATCTAATGATTATTCCAAAGATATGCACATGTTCCTCCCCAGGCTAAGGAGGAGCAACTGCGGAATATTTTGCTAGAATCATTGAGAAAAAGATGTTTTCTTTGCATTGGAGTTATTAAATAATAAGAATATAATTTAGAGTTGTGAAAGGCCAGCACATGAAAACCTATTTAACATGATAAGGATTGGACAGAGTCTCAATGATTTCATGTAGGTCCTGAATCTAAATGCATCCAAAAATAGTGCTATTACAGACTAGATTGTGCCCCCTCAAAATTCATATGTTGAAGCACTAATCCCCAATGTGAGTACACTTGGAGACAGAGCCTTTAAAGAGGTCATACTGGGTGCGGTGACTCACGCCTGTAATCCCAACACTTTGGAAGACCAAGGCGGGTGGATCACCTGAGGTCAGGAGTTCAAGACCAGACTGGCCAACACGGCGAAACTCTGTATCTACTAAAAAACAAACAATACGGCTGGCGCAGTGGCTCATGTCTGTAATCCCAACGCTTTGGGAGGCTGAGGTGGGCAGATTACTTGAAGTAAAGAGTTCGAGACCAGCCTGGCCAGCATGGTGAAACCCCATCTCTACTAAAAACACAAAAAAATTTCGTTGGGCGTGGCAGCACATGCCTGTAGTCCCAGCTACCTGGGAGGCTGAGGCAGGAGAATGGCATGAACCCGGAAGGTGGAGGCTGCAGTGAGTTGAGATCACGCCATTGCACTCCAGCCTAGGTGACAGAGCAAGACTCTGTGTCAAAAAGAAAAAAACAAAAAAGAAAAAAACAAAAATTAGCCAGGTGTGGTGGCGCGCTCTGTTGTCTCAGCTATTCAGGAGGCTGAGGCACAAGAATCGCTTGAACCCGGGAGGCGGAGGCTGCAGGAAGCTGAGATTGCAGTACTGCACTCCAGCCTGGGTGACAGAGTGAGACACTGTCACAAAAAATAATAATAATAATAATAATAATGAGGCCAGGCACAGTGGCTCACGCCTGTAATCCCAGCACTTTGGGAGGCCGAGGCAGGCGGATCATGAGGTCAGTACATTGAGACCATCCTGGCTAACTTGGTGAAACCTTGTTTCTACTAAAAATACAAAAAATTAGCCAGGCATGGTGGCACACACCTGTAGTCCCAGCTACTCGGGAGGCTGAGACAGGAGAATCGCTTGAACCCAGGAGGTGGAGGTTGCAGTGAGCTAAGATCGCACCACTGTACTCCAGCCTGGGCAACAGAGCGAGACTCCGTCTCAAATAAATGAATAAATAATAACATCCCCTAAAACGTGGAATTGGCTAATTGAGGTGAGGTAAAAGGTAGTGAGAATTTCCCCACTCCCCAGTTAGAAATGATTAGCAATTACTGGTTTTGGGTAGAAAAATGCCTGGCTAGATTGCTGCCGAATTTATATTAAGACTCTTCATGTATTAAACAATAACAAGGCAGGACGTTTGGAGACTTGATAGAATATTCATTATGTTGAAATGTTTGCTTTTTGGTAAAGTCCAACATGAAAGTCCAACAAAGAGCCAAACTTTGTTTGAACCTAGCTAATCTAAAAACAGAAAATATAAAAAACACAGTTTTGCCTATGGTTAATAATCCAAGATGGCCAAGAATCAGTTCTGGCTTTCCGGGATTAGAATGTCAAAATCCTATACCCAAAAATAAAGTGAACACTAAGGAGGCCAGGATACTGATATCCACAGATCACTCCCAGTTACTTCCTGTTATTCATGCCCTGGATGACAAAGGGGACAATTGTTCTCATTACAAAGAGCCAGTCAAAAGAATGTAGCCAGAAAAGAAGGAACTGTCTCACTCTGCCTCTCCACTTCGGATAGGGCCATGATAGAGGTCAACAAGCTACAATGTAGTGGATGGTCCAAGCACCAAAGTTTGTTTTAAAAAACAAGATAAAAATAATTCTGGTTTTGGTTATAAGCTTGGGGAATGTGAATAGAAAACAAAAAAGTACTAACATTATATGTAAGTTGTATTGCTTTAGAAACCCTAAGCCTGGTCGAGCGCAGTGGCTCACTCCTGTAATCCCAGCACTTTGGGAGGCCGAAGTGGGTGGATCACCTGAGGTCGGGAGTTCAAGACCAGGCTGACCAACATGGAGAAAGCCCTTCTCTACTAAAAATACAAAATTAGCTGGGCGTGGTAGTGCATGCTTATAATCCTAGCTACTCGGGAGGAGGCTGAGGCAGGAGAATCCCTTGAACCTGGGAGGTGGAGGTTGCAGTGAGCCGAGATCGAGCCATTGCATTCCAGTCTGGGCATCAAGAGCGAAACTCCCTTAAAAAAAAAAAAAACAAAAAAAAAAACCTGGAGCCTAAAAAAGAGGGGAACTCTATTCTAATGGCCGCCTC
This sequence comes from Trachypithecus francoisi, assembly GCF_009764315.1. NCBI lineage: Eukaryota > Metazoa > Chordata > Mammalia > Primates > Cercopithecidae > Trachypithecus > Trachypithecus francoisi. The sequence continues at coordinate 117,289,094 of NW_022681456.1, read as the reverse complement.
AAACCTTTCTTTTTTTTAATATGGAATGCTGGAATGCTTCACAAATGTGCGTGTAATCCACGCAGAGCGACCATGCTAATCATCTCTGTGTGGTTCCCCATTTTAGTATATGTGTTGTTGAAGCAAGCATTCTTTCTTCTCTTTTGAAAACGGTAGTTTTTTACTGTAGTAATCCTGTTTTCCCTTCATTTTTGTGCAATAGATGTTTCAGGATGATCAAATATATTATTTAGCTATAAGTTCCAAAATCATGAAGCCTTTTAGAATAGTGCTATTCAAAGACTATAAAGCTATGTTGCACTTTTGCAACTATAGACATATATGTGATACTTCTGAGAATTTTTATTTAAGCCAAATAAAATAAAGCAAAACACCATTATCTCTTGAACGTTGTCATTGTCACTGTATGTTTTCATGGCCAAGCCAAAATTCTGTGAGAGAGGCTAATAGGAAAGATAGTATTTCATACAAAGGTGAGAAAATTATGGATGACTAGTACAGATTAACTAAATTATGCAAAGGCATGTATCGAGGTAATGACACAATAAAGACAGGAATTCAGGGCTTTCTCTGTTTTCTTTTTTTTTTTTTTTTTGAGACGGATTTTCGCTGTGTCGCCCAGGCTGGAGTGCAGTGGCGCCATCTCGGCTCACTGCAAGCTCCGCCTCCTGGGTTCCCGCCATTCTCCCGCCTCAGCCTCCCGAGTAGCTGGGACTACAGGCGCCCGCCACCTCGCCCGGCTAGTTTTTTGTATTTTTAGTAGAGACGGGGTTTCACCGGGTTAGCCAGGAGGGTCTCGATCTCCTGACCTCGTGATCCACCCGCCTCGGCCTCCCAAAGTGCTGGGATTACAGGCTTGAGCCACCGCGCCCGGCCCACCTTTCTCTGTTTTCATTCAGGGGCAAGAAAAGACTAGGCAGCAAAGCTGGGCATGGTGTTTCACACCTGTAATCTCAACACTTTGGGAGGCTGAGGCGGGAGGATCACTTGAACCCAGGAGTTTTAGATCAGCCTGGGCAACATAGTGAGACCTCCATCTCTACTGAAAATCAAAAATCAGCTGGGCATGATGGCATGTGCCTATAGTCCCAGCTACTAGGGAGGCTGAGGTAGAAGAACTGCTTGAGCCCAGGAGGTTGAGGCTGCAGTGAGCCTTAATCATGCCACTACCCTTCAGCCTGAGTGACAGAGTGAGGCCCTGTCTCAAAAAAAAAAGACACCAGGTGGCAGTTACTGACACCCTAGCTTACTACCCATCTCTGGGCAGTATCTCTTATTAGCCTATCTTTGAATTTTTATTAGGGTGGTACCAGCAATAGTCCCATATTCCTAATCCAGGTAAGGGGAGAGAGAGTTGCAGCCAGAAACAAGGAGGGAAGGGATGAAGATAGAAAAGAGAGAAAAAAATGAATGCCAACTAGTCTTCCTCTCCTCACTTTGGCAGTGATAAACTCTTGCTCACTCCCTTTGTGCACTCTGGTAGAGAAGCAGCACATTCCATTTAGTTACGCCTCTGTTAGCGTGGCGAGCGTTATTTAATTGCAGAAAACAAGTTGGAGATAAGAGTGAGATTCAGGAAGGAAATTATTCTCCTTTCTTTTCAAAAATGGTACAAAAATAACAACAACACAACCATACTTAAGGAAGGAAGTAGATGGAACACAATAATATGGAGAACCATTATTCCTTCCCAGGTTAGGCAGGAGAGCTAGGATCTAGTCCTATCTGGCCACACAAAACACATGGTTCGAGCTTTTTGGAGTTCCGTTTCCTCATCTGAAAAGGCAGGGGGGGTTGGAAGGTTCAAATTTTGTATTAAGATACTTTGAAGAAGTAATAACCATTTTTCATGAAAGTTAAAGGGAGGATATAAAAAGAAACTAAGATTTATCAACACTTATCTTGTGGCAGGTAATTAGCACTAGGATTTTTAAAGCACAGACTCAAACATCCTGGGTTTGTTTGTGTTCTGCCTTCTACTAGCTGTGTGATCTTGGGCAAGTTACCTAACTTCTCTGTGTCTCCTTGTCCCCAGCAGAAAATGGGAACAATGAGCCAGGCGCAGTGGCTCATGCCTGTAATCCCAGCACTTTGGGAGGCTGAGGCAAGAGGATCACTTGAGTCCAGGAGTTCAAAACCAGCCTGGGCAACATTCTTCATCTCTACTAAAAATTTAAAAGTTAGCTGGAAGCAGTGGTACAAGCCTGTAGTCCGAGCTACTCTGGAAGCTGAGGCAGGAAGATCACTTGAGCCGCGGAGTTCCAGGCCACAGTGAGCTATGACTGCACCACTATACTCCAGCCTGAGCAACAGAGAGAGATCCTACCTACAAAAAATAAAAATGAAATGGGAACAATGGTACCTTCTCCAAAGGGTGGATATGAGGATAACGGTTTATATATACAATGTGGTTTATACATACTACATATACATATATATCATAACAGCAAACTGGCACAAAGTATTGCTCTGTAATTGCTATTATAATTATTACAACTTGCCGGGTGCGGGGGCTCACGCCTGTAATCCCAGCATTTTGGGAGGCTGAGGCGGGAGATCACGAGGTCAGGAGCTTGAGACCATCCTGGCTAACACAGTGAAACCCCGTCTCTACTAAAAATACAAAAAAATTAGCCTGGCGTGGTGGCGGGCGCCTGTAGTCCCAGCTACTCCGGAGGCTGAGGCAGGAGAATGGCGTGAACCCGGGAGGCGGAGCTTGCAGTGAGCTGAGATCACGCCACTGCACTCCAGCCTGGGCAACAGAGCGAGACTCCATCTCAAAAAAAAAAAAAAAAAATTATTACAACTTTATCGTGATATTTTTATAGATGAAAAAACAAAACAGATGAGGAAACCACGGCTTCAGAGCTCTGAGTTTTTCTGACCTCAATAGTCAGTCTCTCAACTATCGATTACCCTGTACCAGTTAAAAGAAGTGAAAGTCAGCTGGGCCCAGTGGCTCACGCCTGTAATCCCAACACTTTGGGAGGCTGAGGTGCGCAGATCACCTGAGGTTGGGAGTTCAAGACCAGCCTGGCCAACGTGGAGAAACCCTGTCTCTACTAAAAATACAGATTAGCCGGGTGTGGTGGCGCATGCCTGTAATCCCAACTACTCAGGAGGCTGAGGCAGGAGAATCTCTTGAACCCCAGAGGCAGAGGTTGTGGTGAGCTGAGATCGTGCCATTGCACTCTAGCCTGGGTAACAGGAGCAAAACTCCATCTCAAAAAAAAAAAAAAAAAGAAGTGAAAGTCACAGAATTTTGTAGTCAGTTAGGGAAATCCTACCAGTTTCACAACGAGTCAATCAAAACCTTGCAATAAATACACAATAAAGCTGTGTTTCAAAAGTCCTCCAACACCTAGCATAGCTTTTAGAACAGCTAATTTGCTTAGGTGAAGAAATGCTCCAGGCAGGGCGTAGTGGCTCATGCCTGTGATCCAAGCACACTGGGAGGCAGAGGTAGGAGAGTCACTTGAAGCCAGGAGTTTGAGGGCAGCCAGAGCAACACAGACAGACCCTGTCTCTGTGAAAAACAGAAAAAAAATAGGCCAAGTGTGGTGGCTTATGCTTGTAATCCCAGCACTTTGGGATGCCCAGGGGGGTGGATCATTTGAGGTCATGAGTTCGAGACCAGCCTGGTCAACACGGCGAAACCCCATCTCTACTAAACATACAAAAATTAGCCAGGCTTGGTGGTAGGCACCTGTAATCCCAGCTACTCGGGAGTCTGAGGCAGAAGAATCGCTTGAACCAGGGAGGTGGAGTTTGCAGTGAGACGAGATTGTACCACTGCACTCCAGCCTGGGCAACAAAATGAGATTCTGTCTCAAAAAGAAAAATAGGAAAAAATAGCCAAGTGTGGTGGTACATGCCTATAGTCCCAGCTACACTGGAGGCTGAGGTGAGAGGATCGCTTGAGCCCAGAAGTCAAGGCTGCAGGGAACCAGGATCAGGCCACTGCACTCTAGCATCAGTGACAGAGTGAGACCCTGTCTCAAAAAAAAGAAAAAAGGAAAACAGCCCAAAAGACAGAGCGAGACTCCATCTCAAAAAAAAAAAAAAAAATTATTACAACTTTATCGTGATATTTTTATAGATGAAAAAACAAAACAGATGAGGAAACCTTGTGTTGGGCTGACATCCAGTGAATTGGTGGCCTATCTCTCTCTCTCTCTCTCTTTCTCTCTCTCTCTCTCTCTCTCTTTCTCTCGTCAGAAGGTTTTCAGAGATGCAAATTGCATCTCTGAATACTTGAAGTTCTATGGCATTAAATCTCTGCTCAGATGAGCCTCTGGCCAGAAGTAGAATCTTTTTTTTGTTTGTTTGAGACAGAGTCTTGCTCTGTCGCCAGGCTGGAGTGTAGTGGCACGATCCCAGCTTACTGCAACCTCTGCCTCCCGGGTTCAAGCGATTCTCCTGCATCCCCTCCCTAGTAGTTCAAATTACAGGCACCTACCACCATGGCCAGCTAATTTTTGTATTTTTAGTAGAGACAGGGTTTCGCCATGTTGGCCAGGCTGGTCTCAAACTCCTGACCTCAAGCTATCTACCCGCCTCAGCCTCCCAAAGTGCTGGAATTATAGGCATGAACCACCTCGCCACGCTAGGATACTTTTTTTTTTTTTTTTTTTTGATACAGAGCCTCTCTCTGTCACCCAGTCTGGAGTACAGTGGCGCAATCTTGGCTCACCGCAACCTCTGCCTCTTGGATTCCAGCAATTTTCTGGCCTCAGCCTCCTCGGTAGCTGGGACTACAGGTGCATGCCACCCAGGGTTTCACTGTGTTAGCCAGAATGGTCTCAATCTCCTGACCTCATGATCGGCCCGCTTTGGCCTCTCAAAGTGCTGGGATTACAGGCATGAGCCACCACGCCCAGCCTGTGTGTGTGTGTGTGTGTGTGTGGTGTGTGTGTGTGTGTGATGAAGTTTTGCTCCTGTTGCCCAGGCTGGAGTGCAATGGCATGATCTCAGCTCACTGCAACCTCCACCTCCCGGGTTCAAGCAATTCTCCTGTCAGTCTCCTGAGTAGCTGGGATTATAGGCGCCTGCCACTACCCCTGGCTAATTTTTGTATTTTTAGTAGACATGAGGGTTTCTCCATGTTGGCCAGGCTGGTCTTGAACTCCTGACCTTCAGGTGATCCACCTGCCTCAGTCTCCCAAAGTGCTGGGATTACAGGCATTATCCACCGGGCCTGGCCGCCAGGATACTTTCTTAAAGGAGGAATTGGTAAATCCTTTCCCTCTGGTGATAGGGACAGTTTTGATAAAGGTGGGAAGGGGAGAACCATGTGCATGACTCCAGACTCAGAAACCAAAACCCAAGTTGAATTCCATCTCAGAGTAAAATCAAGTACTACAAATGAGAAAACACAGACTCAAGAATTACAGGACTAGCGTATCTTTTCTTAGGGGATAAAAGCTGTTTGACAGCGTCTGCAACAAGTGGTTCACAGACACGTCCATCATCTACTTCCTCAACAAGACGGAACTGTTCGAGGAGAAGATCACACACAACCCCTGACCATCTGCTTCCCTGAGTACACGGGGGCCAACAAGTATGATGAGGCAGCCAGCTGCATCCAGAGTAAGTTTGAGGACCTGAATAAGCACAAAGACACCAAGGAGATCTACACACACTTCACATGTGCCACCGATACCAAGAACATAGTTCGTGTTTGATGTCATCACCGACGTGATCATCAAGAACAACCTGAAGGACTGTGGCCTCTTCCGAGGGGCAGTGAGACCTGACGGGATGGGCCACCACCAACTCTGTACCCCGCAACCCCTGAGGAAGATGGGGCAAGAAGACCATGCTCCCCGCCTGTTCCGCAGCCACTTTTCTCTTCTTTCCTTTGTTCTCAGCTCCCCCTGTCCCCTCAGCTCCAGACATGACATAGGGGAGGGGTTGCCACAGGCCTCCCTGTTTGAACCCTGCCCTTGTCTGAGGTGCTGGTAATGGCCATGGAACTCCCTTTCTGTGCATCTGTTCTGGTACCCCCCAGAAGTTGTGAAGATTCCATTCTACTTAGTAGCTCTCATTATGTAAAGAGAAATCTTGAAATAAATCAGTTGTTCCTGAAAGTTCACAAGAGTAAGAAAATAGACTGAGTCTTGCCGGCTGGGCACAGTGGCTTACGCCTGTAATCCCAGCACTTTGGGAGGCCAAGGCGGGCAGATCACGAGGTCAGGAGAGCAAGACCATCCTGGCTAACACGTTGAAATCCCGTCTCTACTAAAAATACAAAAAAACAATAGCCAGGCATGCTGGCAGGCGCCTGTAGTCCCAGCTGCTGGGGAGGCTGAAGCAGGAGAATGGCGCGAACCCGGGAGGTGGAGCTTGCAGTGAGCCAGAGCTTGCAGTGAGCTGAGTTCGCGCCACTGCACTCAGGCCTGGGAGACACAGCAAGACTCCGTCTCAACAAAAAAAAAAAAAAAAAGAAAAGAAAACAGACTGAGGCTTAAAAGAACTATATGGTATAAAAGAAGAATCCAGAAAGTAGTAGACTGGGAACAGAGAAATAATATTTGAATTTAACTCATCTGTTCAACAAATATTTGCTCCTTGCTAACATTTTGCCAGGTCCTGTGCTTGTTATACAGTTTTGATCAGATAGACATGGCCTTAGGGACTTGAAAAGCTAGTTGCCAGTGAAGGGAGAGAGCCAATATACAAGAAAACAAATATATGTAATTGTAAGTTACAGTGATACTATAACAGAAAAAAAGAGGTTGCCATGTAAGACAATAAGAAGATAAAAGAATTTACTTTGGACCAAGCATTCAGGAAGGCCTCTGAGGAAGGCAAATCTTGACCAGAAGGTAGGAGGAACTCGGGGGACAGTGAAAGGAGGAAGGAATATCGGCGGGGCGGGGGTGGGGAGATTTCAAGCACGTGGAGTGAAAAATGCTAAGATCCTAAACTAAAAGCAACTCTAAGAATCAGAGGGCCAGTTTGGATGGCTTGACCTCTACCCCTCTTGAATCCCCTTTGATACCAAACATTTTGGAAAATCCCATGTAGTATATACTGCATGCCTTCCCACAATCATTTATGACTCTTAAATCTCACAAAAACAAATTCAACTGATGAATTCACATCTTTCTAACGTACATTTTGAAGATTATCTTAGCCCAAACCTGCACCCACATCCTTCTGAGCGTACTGACTCACTAGACAAAGCCAACTCCTCCCCTCCTGCGTACAAAAATAGCTTTTCCAGATCTACTGTTGTAATTGGTTTTTTTCCAGGGCTTTATGCTCTACTGAAACTAAACACTTAAATGAGCAATTTCACTCTAGTTTTAAGCTCAGGGGAAATGACAACGGTTTTGTTTCTGTTTTGAGACTTTGGGGCAAATTTTAAATCGTTAATATATAATGAATCCTATGTAACGTCATAGAAGCAAAACGTGATTCCTTTTTCAGTACATTGCACACATAAAATGAACATGAAACCAGGTTTGGAGAGTGATTCTTAGTAACGTAGCCTTGCATTTGTGCTTCGACATAAAATTGAGACATTCTCAAGAGGCCTAGGGACATGGTGACATGTTGCGCAGTTTGGCCAGCAGAGGGAGACCAGAGAGTCGTGAAGCACCCAACGAAGCCACACCCAGATTAGGGTTGCTTATTATCTGTCTCTTCTCTGAATTTTCAAAAAACACAAAAAGAAAATGAGAAATTCTTGAAACAAAGCCCCTTTTTTTATTGAAGCAAAATCCACATAACATAAAACTAGCCCTTTTAAAGTGTGCAATTAAGTGGCATTTACCTCATTCACAGTGTTATGGAACCGTCACCTCTATCTAGTTCCAAAACGTAAGAAATACTTAAATTTTCTATAAAGAGAACTTGCAAAAGCCCAGGCCTGTTGTATCCTCCTTATTTCGTCACATTCCCAGTTTTGTGTCCACCGGCATTCTGTCAGGAATTGTCCCCATGCGTTCCCCCAACAGCCTTCGTCACTGTACAATTCATAGACTCGGATTCAGGGTTACAATTACAGGTTCGAAAACCAAAAACATCCCAATCCTTTAGTTCTTCCTCTAGGAATTGCACAGTTACAATAGACAAGCCAGTATAGGTGACTTTTAAAAATTCTATACATACTATGTTTGTCACTTCTCAGCAAAGGAATGAATAAATTGTTTTAATTCAAATATGGTTACAAAACGGAAATGAACAATGTACTACACCAAAGCCCTTCAGTCTTTGATGGGAAATTTAAAGTTATTCCCATCCAGAGTGAAAATTAAAGTTATTTCTAGGTTGGGATGCGAGCCAAGATTTTAAGGGCACCATGTCAACTGGTTAGATAACAACTTTGAGGAAAGCTGAACTTAATGTAATAAAAGCAGAAGGTTTACAATCTAAATCCACTTTTTTATTAAAGAATTTAATCTGCTTTATGGGGTCTTGGCCCAGGGAAGGGTAAAAAAAAAGAAATGCCAAACTGGAGAGGCCGGGGGAGGGGAATGGCTGTAGATGACTCTGGGAAAACAGGAGGGAGGGAAACTGAAGCGCGAATGAGGCCGGATCCGCCCTAACAAAGAGGCAGAAACTGTGTCTCAACAGCCACCAAATCCAGTTCAGGGCGGTTTGAGCCAGTTTCTGAGCTGGATTGAGAACAACAGCCTCGGCAGAGACTTCACTAGGGTGAAACAGAAAATCCAGCATGGACTTCACAGAAAGAACTGGATTTGGCCTGGACTCGCTGGAGCCTAAAGCTGCTTCCTGTAGTGGCAAAGTCAGATAAAATATAGGGCCTGGAGCATGGACAGTGGCCTCTTCCAGAAAGAGAAATCACACAGCACTGTCTCTGTGCCATAATCCAGTCCGCATTTTCTGTCTTGCTGCTCCTAATTGTGGCTGGTAAGGGAAAAAGGGCCTCAGGGTATCAGTTTTCAGAGAAAGCTGGCTGCAATGTTGGGGGAGGGGAGGATTATGTGTCTCCCGTACTTTAATTCGTGTGCCTGGTGGGGGGGAGGGGGAGAAATGTGCGAGAGGGTCTGAAGGAGAGGGAACAGCACTTCACACCCTGCAGTTCACACCACCTTTCCAATAGCTTTGCTGCATTATTGCACAACCTCAAAATACACTGAACATAGGCTTTGTGGGAGTGCCCCACATACAAGTGGCACTTGTACAAGTAATTATCAGACCTCCTTCAGCTCTATGCATGAAATGGCAGTAGCCATACCCAATACTGTCAACATTCTCTTTTCACCTGCGTCCAGAAATACATACAAGCCGTACATGCCTTTCTCAACTAAGAGACACAGCAGTATTAGGTAACAATGGAATGATAATCCTGTCCTCCGCTCCCCTCCCCCAAGTGCCAGAAGCTCCCAAGATCTGATCAGTCCCACCCTGAAATGGCTCCTCTAACACTCTCTAGTAGACCGAACTGTGGTCTACAGCTGTGGAGGGTGTGCACTGCCTGCGGCCAAGTTTGGCTCAGAACCTTCCCGAACCAGTACAGCCCTTCCCCACCAAAAATTCCTAGGAGTTCTACACAAAGTCCAGGACGGCCTGGTGGGACACTATGTGTGTGTAAATTCCCTCTCCCCTAAGTGTCCAAAGATGTTTAGAATCTTCCAGAGGCACTAATTAAGTGCCTTCAGACCCAGGGCTTCTCTGACTGGAAGTCAGCCCTGGTGCGAGCTGGGGGGCAGGGCATGGAGCTTACAGCTCTCCCATGCACAGGCTCAATTACAAGCAGGGCTGTAGGTTTCAGAAATACTCCTAAGAGACTGGGGAAGGGAAAAGGAAGAAGGTCAGCTGAAAGATGTGAAAATGCTATTTTATTCCTTTTACCATAGATACATAGATGAAAAATTGGAACACAATCCACTCTGCATTATTAATGTGCGAAAATCAAACACACGAAAAATGTTGCTGACATTTTCTAATTAATGTTTATTACACAAGTAAGTAACTCATGAAGCTCTTCTACGTCCATTTCACTCACTATTAAACCTGGACTGCTGGGGATTCTGCTAGGTCTTTTTTTTAGGATTTGTTTCTTTTTTGGTAGGGGACAATGAATTGCCCCACATGAAGATGCAGTAGGCTGGAAAGGATAATAACAGTAATAACCACCGGGTGTGGCGCCTCACGCCTGTAATCCCAGAATTTTGGGAGTTCAAGGCGAGCAGATTGCCTGAGGTCAGGAGTTTGAGACCAGTCTGGCCAACATGGTGAAACTCAGTCTCTACTAAAAAAAATTACAAAAACTAGCTGGGCGTGGTGGTGTTCGCCTGTAATCCCAGATACTCGGGAAGCTGAGGCAGGGAATGCTTGAACCAGAGAGGCAGAGGTTGCAGTGAGCTGAGATTGCACTACGGCACTCCAGCCTGGGCAACAGAGTGAGACTCCATCTCAAAAAATTTAAAACAAAAATAAATTTTAAAAAAAAAGTAATAACCATAATACTGAGAGCTCACTATAAACCAGGCAGTACCAAGTGTTTCATATCTTAAATTATAACATACACACCACACATTTCCGAGTTAGGAATTAATGTCCCCATTTCAGAGATGAGGAAAATGAAGTTTGGAATGATTTGGTACTTTACCAACGTTACACATCTCTAATGTGGCAGGCAAAGATTGTGGCTCCAAAATCCATTCATCTAAGCTGATGCTATACCCGCCACCTCACTGGCAACGGGTTATAAACCCTTTTTCAGATCCTACTACGTGTCAGCCTACTTCCGGCTGGGGGAAGATGGTCATAGTGACAGGGAAAGAATTGGTTCAGTGATGAGAACATGGTTGGTTCCTGCCTTCAACAAGCTTTCAATCTAATGACTGTTTTTTTCAAGGACAATTCAGAACGGTCTGACAGGGATTTTTTTTTTTTTTTTTTTTTTTCCTGCCTTTCGGCCTCAGAGGCCATCTGGGAAAAAGAGTTTAGAATTTCCCTGCCATTTCCGTGCTGTGCGGGGAGGAACATTTGAAATCGGGCCTGGCGGGGTACCAGCAGGCAGCACAAGCAAGCTGGGTGGAGAGGGGCAGGGCGAGGCCCCCGGGAGTCGTCACCATGGCAACCCAGCCTGCTTTCCAGAACAATGTCTGTAACCAGGAAAACAGCTCCAGAGAGCTCGCTCTTCATAATCCCCGTGGCCTGTCGGGCCAGGGAATGCACAAGGTGGATTATTTCTCCGTAGAGAAATGGCTCTACAAGGCGGGAACAAAGGGGAAACATTTATTGTATAGATCTCTCTTTGTTATCTGGCTGAAATAAAATCAACAAAGTGCAATTACTTAGTTCCTCTCCACTCTTCACAGGAAATGAACGCTGTATTGTTAGGCAAGGTTCCTTTTTCTGAATAATATTTGCTGTAATTTTTCTTTTATCCCCATTTTATAGATGAGAGACTAGTAAGCATGAATAAACTTGACCTCTGCAAAACTATAATTTGAAAACCTGGGAGTCTTTTAGAAGGCTTTGTGAAGGAGGCCCCGCCTTTGCCTTCTTTGTCATAAACCTACCAGATAATGTGAAGAGAGTTGGTGTCCACGTGCTCGGGGCCTTGGGAGCCACCAACGCTGGCTGGACTCAGCCGCTGCGCTCTGTTCCCTGCGCTCGCCCCTCCCCCGCACCCGCAAACGCAGCCAGGAGGAAGCGGCGAGGAGGAATGCAGGAGGCATTCCAGCCCCACCCCCGCAAGCCTCCTCCAGCGCGTTCTGAAACTACTGCTAAGTGGGCTGCAAGGAAGACAGTGAACCAGCTGGTGACTGTACTCCTCCAGGCTTACACATGATCTACAGCCTGACTACACCCTGCGCATTGAAGGTTGTCCCTTGCTCCCTCTGAGCTAGGGTGTGACAGCCCTTAAAGATAAGGGTAGCATCGCGGTAGTCAGCCCACACCTGCAAGACCAGAACAACAGCAGTTACTTTATGCCTAACAACCGACGATTTTCCATAAATGTCCACACTTACAAATAATGTCATTTTTAAATAGTTACATAAACCAGAAAGGTTAAGAGTTCAGCTACCTTGTGGCAATAAAAGTTCTGCTCTCTGTGTCTGGGTGTCCCCGAGAAGGCCAATTCATGACAAAATCGGAAAAGCCAAAATAACTAGACCTAAACCTTTGCATCAGTCCCTTTGTGCAGTGATGAAGGAGGGAGGGCCCCTCATCACTGGGGAAGTCATAGGTGGCACACTTCCCAGTCTACGCTAGAGATTTTGTTGCCCTAAGGTCACTTGGTGATAAGAAATGCGTTCCCTGCCCATCTTCCACTCCCAGGGACTAAGTTGAGAACCACTGCCAGAGAAGCCTTGGAAGGAGTTAATTGGATGAACTATCGATATTAAATTAAGGCCTAAATATGTTGTCCATCCCACAGACATTTTTTTTGACGGAGTTTCGCTCAGTCACCAGGCTGGAGTACAATAGCACGATCTCGGCTCACTGCAACCTCTGCCTCCCCGGTTCAAGTGATTCTCCTGCGTCAGCCTCCCGAGTAGCCGGGACTACAGGCACATGCCACCACGCTGGGCTGATATTTTTTGTATTTTTAGTAGAGACGAGGTTTCACCATATTGGTCAGGCTGGTCTTGAACTCCTGACCTCGTGATCCACCCGCATCGGTTTCCCAAAGTGCTGGGATTACAGGCGTGAGTCACCGTGCCTGGCAGATACTTACAGTTCAGTAGAGTTAATTTACCCCGCTTTAGGAAGTCACATTAATGGATCTTTGTAGTGAATTTTTAAAGACTCTTACATTGTTATAATCTTCCTCCCCAAAGTTTGATTATTGTATTCAACATTAATTCAACATTCACTGAAAACTTCCTAACAACCAGGCAATATGGTACTATTGGCTACACTGTGCATGTGAATTTTAAAAATCACGTAAAGCATGGAACGTACTTTCAAAGAGCTTGCAGGCTGGGAAGATACACAGGAAGTCAGTTATTCCAGAGTGATATGGCATATGCTTTATAAGGATAGGAAAAAGAGGATGTGATATGGGAGAAGAGGGACATGAAAAACAGTAAGGTTGAGTGGAGTGAGATATAGCCAGTGAGTTTCTCAGAAAGAGCTGAGAAATGAGATGGAGTTAGCCAGAATAATACCAGAGCTAGCAATCAGAGAAACAGAATTTTCTTTTTTCTTTCTTTCTTTTTTTTTTTTTTTAGACTGAGTCTTGCTCTGTGGCCCAGGCTGGAGTGTAGTGGCGCGATCTCGGCTCACTGCAAGCTCCGCCTCCCGGGTTCACGCCATTCTCCTGCCTCAGCCTCCCGAGTAGCTGGGACTACAGGCGCCCGACACCATGCTCGGCTAATTTTTTGTATTTTTAGTAGAGACGGAGTTTCACCATGTTAGCAAGGATGGTCTCTACTCCTGACCTCGTGATCCATCTGCCTGGGCCTCCCAAAGTGCTGGGATTTCAGGTGTGAGCCACGGCGCCTGGCCTCTTTTTTTTTTTTTTTTTTTTTTTTTAGACAGTCTTACTCTGTCACTGGGCTGGAGTGCAGGGGCGCTGATCTCGGCTTACTGCAACCTCTGTCTCCCAGGTTCAAGAGATTCTCCTGCCTCAGCCTCCGGAGTAGCTGGGATTACGGGCACCCGCCACTACACCCAGCTAATTTTTTGTATTTTTAGTAGAAACGGGGTTTCACCATGTTGGCCAGACTCCTCTTAAATTCCTGACCTCATGATTCCCCACCTTGGCCTCCCAAGGGCTGGGATTACAGGCGTGAGCCACCGCGCCCGGCCAGAAAAAGACTTCATTCCAGATGTATTAACAAACAGGTCAGCTACCAGTCAGAAATAAAAGAACTCAGACGCTAAGACAAAGCAAGGAGTCTGAAGTCCACTAGGTCAGTAGCTTTTCAGGACCTGAAACAGGTGGACTAGCCCAGCAGGAGAATTGATCTGTTTCCTTACCCAGAAGCGTCCAAGCATCCTATCAGGATAATAACTAAGCCACAAGCACGAAAACCCTGAGAAAAGGTGAGCTATTGATATGCAGATTTCAACATCCAAAGCACTTTAAAATTTCAACATATTATTTATAACTTTAGAATTATTAGCAAAACTACACATTATTGGACCTAATATCAGAAGAGTAGTTATTAGATACATGATCATGAGTCAGTACTAATGTTTTCACTAAAGTTTTCAAGTAGTCTGCTAAGACCTGTTCACACATGCTAGGCTAAGATCTAGCAGCAATTAAGCTAGGACTTATCCCTGTACCACATACCCTAACATCCAATCTATTTAACCACTTCAACTCTTTTTTTTTTCTTTTTTTTTTTTTTTTTTTTGAGGTGGAGTCTCACTCTGTTGCCCAGGCTGGAGTGCAGTGGCTCACTGTAAGTTCTGCCTTCCAGGTTCACCCCATTCTCCTGCCTCAGCCTCCCGAGCAGCTGGGACTACAGGCGCCTGCCACCACGCCCGGCTAATTTTTTGTATTTTTAGTAGAGACGGAGTTTCACCATGTTAGCAAGGATGGTCTCTACTCCTGACCTCGTGATCCATCTGCCTGGGCCTCCCAAAGTGCTGGGATTTCAGGTGTGAGCCACGGCGCCTGGCCTCTTTTTTTTTTTTTTTTTTTTTTTTTTAGACAGTCTTACTCTGTCACTGGGCTGGAGTGCAGGGGCGCTGATCTCGGCTTACTGCAACCTCTGTCTCCCAGGTTCAAGAGATTCTCCTGCCTCAGCCTCCGGAGTAGCTGGGATTACGGGCACCCGCCACTACACCCAGCTAATTTTTTGTATTTTTAGTAGAAACGGGGTTTCACCATGTTGGCCAGACTCCTCTTAAATTCCTGACCTCATGATTCCCCCACCTTGGCCTCCCAAAGGGCTGGGATTACAGGCGTGAGCCACCGCGCCCGGCCAGAAAAAGACTTCATTCCAGATGTATTAACAAACAGGTCAGCTACCAGTCAGAAATAAAAGAACTCAGACGCTAAGACAAAGCAAGGAGTCTGAAGTCCACTAGGTCAGTAGCTTTTCAGGACCTGAAACAGGTGGACTAGCCCAGCAGGAGAATTGATCTGTTTCCTTACCAGAAGCGTCCAAGCATCCTATCAGGATAATAACTAAGCCACAAGCACGAAAACCCTGAGAAAAGGTGAGCTATTGATATGCAGATTTCAACATCCAAAGCACTTTAAAATTTCAACATATTATTTATAACTTTAGAATTATTAGCAAAACTACACATTATGGACCTAATATCAGAAGAGTAGTTATTAGATACATGATCATGAGTCAGTACTAATGTTTTCACTAAAGTTTTCAAGTAGTCTGCTAAGACCTGTTCACACATGCTAGGCTAAGATCTAGCAGCAATTAAGCTAGGACTTATCCCTGTACCACATACCCTAACATCCAATCTATTTAACCACTTCAACTCTTTTTTTTTTCTTTTTTTTTTTTTTTTTTGAGGTGGAGTCTCACTCTGTTGCCCAGGCTGGAGTGCAGTGGCTCACTGTAAGTTCTGCCTTCCAGGTTCACCCCATTCTCCTGCCTCAGCCTCCCGAGCAGCTGGGACTACAGGCGCCTGCCACCACGCCCGGCTAATTTTTTGTATTTTTAGTAGAGACGGGGTTTCACCGTGTTAGCCAGGATGGTCTCGATCTCCTGACCTCGTGATCCACCCGCCTCGGCCTCCCACTTCAACTCCTAAAGGGCAAAAGAAGAGAGAGACAGTCCTTAAGAGATACGGGACTTGCAGGGGCTGAAGTAGAGAAAGTTTGTTGTTACTGTAACATCCCAATTTCCAGTCCCTTAGTAAGCACATTTTCCAGACCTTGATTTTCTTTTCTTTGTTTCTTTTCTCTTCTTTTTTTTGAAACAGGATCTGGCTCTGTTGCCTAGGCTGGAGTGCAGTGGTGTAATCACAACTCACTGCAGTTGCCTCTCAGGCTTACACAATCCTCCCACTTCAGCCTCCACAGTAGCTGGGACTACAGGCATGTGCCACCATGCCTGGGTAATTTTTCTATTTTTTGGGTAGAGACAGGGTCTTGCCACGTTGCTCAGATGGTCTCGAACTCCTGGCTCAAGTTATCTACTCACTTCAGCCTCTCAAAGTGTTGGGATGACAGGCGTGAGCCACCACACCCAGATCCAAACCCTGATTTTCCCTTGCTGGTACTCATCAGTGATGTTAAAATATTTCAGTTTTCAGACCGGGTATGGTGGTTCACCCCTGTAATCCCAGCACTTTGGGTGGCTAAGGCAGGGGGATCACAAGCTCAGGAGTTTGAGACCAGCCTGGCCAATATGGTGAAACCCCGTCTCTACTAAAAACTACAAAAATTGGTCGGGCGTGGTGGCATACGCCTGTAGACTCAGCTACTCAGGAGGCTGAGGCAGGAATCACTTGAACCCAGGAGGCAGAGGTTGTAGTGAGCCGAGATTGTGCCACTACACTCCAGCCTGGGCGACAGAGTGAGACTGTCTCAAAAAAAAAAAAAAAAATCAGTTTCTGGTCACAGTGTAATAGTGTGTTACCTGACTTCTTTGAAATTAGACCTTCTGTCAATAAGGTAAAAGAGGAGGTAATATGATATGTGTAACTTCCAGGAAAAAGCTTTAAGATCTAATAAACAATGTGTTACTGTTGGAGAGATCAAGGAAGCAAGTGTTGAGTTGAAACCTCTTTGAGCCAAGGTCTCCTTGCCAAGGCACATTAGACATGCAGTAAGAGAAAGAAACAACCTTTGGTGTGTTAAGCCATTGAGAGAATTGGTGGATATTTGTTATACAGTACAACCTAGATTATCTTGATTAGTCACCTGTCGATATCTGTTTCTGTACCCTCATTTCTTCCCATCAGAAGCTGTGTCTTCTACACAGTCCTAGGCTTCAGAAGACACTGACTCCAGCTCCAGCTCCACAGGGTGGTTCAGTATAAGAATCATGGTAATATTAGTTCCTAATCACTAACTGGTTTAATACGTTTGCCACAAAGTCTTAGCAGTTTCTCAGAGAGAGAGAGAGAGAGAGAGAGAGAGAGAGAGAAAGGATGTACCGTTCTCCCTCTGGATGTTTTTATGACAATTATTTTATTATCTCACAGTTCTGTGAGTCAGGAATTCAGGAGCAGCTTAGCTGGACAGTTCTGGCTCAGATTCTCACATGAGGTTCCATTCCAGACATTTGCCAGGGCTGCATTAATCTGAAGGCTTGATTGGGGTTAGGGAATATACTTCCAAGATGGCTTATATGGCTGTTGGCATAAGTTCTCAGTTTATTGCTGGCTCTTAGTAGAAGACCACAGTTACTTACCCTGTGGATCCACTCCATGGGGTTACTTGAATGTCCTCCTCTCATGGTAACTGGCTTTCCCCAGAGTGATCCCAACAAAAAGAACAGGAGGAAACCATTATATTTTATATCCTAATGTTAGGAACAACACACTATCATTTCTATTTCATTTTATTCATTAAAGGAAGTCACTAAGTCTAGCACACATTTAAGAGGAGGGGAATTAGGCTACACTTTTGCAGGGAAGGAGGAATAGTAAGGAATTCATGGACTTTTTTTTTTTTTTTTTTTTTTTTTTGAGATGGAGTCTCGCTCTGTGGCCCGGGCTGGAGTGCAGTGGCTGAATCTCAGCTCACTGCAAGCTCCGCCTCCCAGGTTTACGCCATTCTCCTGCCTCAGCCTCCCGAGTAGCTGGGACTACAGGCGCCCACCACCTCGCCCGGCTAGTTTTTTGTATTTTTTTAGTAGAGACGGGGTTTCACCATGTTAGCCAGGATGGTCTCGATCTCCTGACCTCGTGATCCGCCCGTCTCGGCCTCCCAAAGTGCTGGGATTACAGGCTTGAGCTACCGCGCCCGGCCTTCATGGACATATTTTAAACCACCACAGATATGACAGCAGGAAGTGCTGTTGCCATATTAAGTAACAAGAGGATCTAGCCTGAGGGTAAACACTCACAGAGAGGAAAGCAGAACACATATGGAAAGAATTTTGATGACGTCACTGAGCCACTGATCTTACCATGCCTGGAACCTATGCTGGACTACTTATAGTTATGTGAAAAAAAAAACACATTTCTTCCCTTACCATTTCAGTCTGTTTGAATGGGGCTTGCTTCTATTTCCTCTAGGGAATGAAATCAATGTATCTAATCCACAATACATATTGTAAATTCACCTAGATATCAATATATAAATGTAAACATTTGAAAAATATGATCTCCATTTCTAAATTATTTAAATTACATATGTATAAAACTGCTTATTCAATTACATATATAATTATACGTGTGTGTATAAAACTGCTTACCATATGATAAAAGTTTTGTGCAATTAAAAAAAAATTATTCTAATAATTTCCAAATAATTTGTTGATTTTAAAAAACCTTTGGGCCGGGCGCGGTGGCTCAAGCCTGTAATCCCACACTTTGGGAGGCCGAGGGGGGCGGATCACGAGGTCAGGAGATGGAGACCATCCTGGCTAATACGGTGAAACCCTGTCTCTACTTAAAAATACAAAAAACTAGCCGGGCAACAAGGCGGGCGCCTGTAGTCCCAGCTACTCGGGAGGCTGAGGCAGGAGAATGGCGTAAACCCGGGAGGCGGAGCTTGCAGTGAGCTGAGATCCGGCCACTGCACTCCAGCCTGGGTGGCAGAGCAAGACTCCGTCTCAAAAAAAAAAAAAAAAAAAAAAACCTTTGGTGTGGTCAGGCGTGGTGGCTCACACCTATAATCCCAGCACTTTGTGGGGCCAAGGCAGGCGAATCACCTGAGGTTGGAAGTTTGAGACTAGCCTGAACAACATGGAGAAGCCCCATCTCTACTAAAAATACAAAATTAGCCAGCCTCCTAAAGTGCTGAGATTATAGGCGCGAACTATTGTGCCCAGCCACCAGATACATTTTTTTTTTTTTTTTTTTTTGAGACGGAGTCTCGCAGTCGCCCAGGCTGGAGTGCAGTGGCCTGGATCTCAGCTCACTGCAAGCTCCGCCTCCCGGGTTTACGCCATTCTCCTGCCTCAGCCTCCCGAGTAGCTGGGACTACAGGCGCCCGCCACCTCGCCTGGCTAGTTTTTTTTTGTATTTTTTAGTAGAGACGGGGTTTCGCCGTGTCAGCCAGGATGGTCTCGATCTCCTGACCTCGCGATCCACCCGTCTCGGCCTCCCAAAGTGCTGGGATTACAGGCTTGAGCCACCGTGCCCGGCCCACCAGATAACATTTTAAATAATTTTTTTGTGCCTTAGTTTTTTCAACTGTAAAATAGGGTATGGTTGGTGATGATAATTTAAATTCACAAATGAGTTAATATGCTTTTATTGATATTTGTTTATTTATTTATTTATTTTTGAGACAGAATGTGTCGCCCAGGCTGGAGTACAGTGGTGTGATCACATTTTACAGCAGCCTCAAACTCCTGGTTTAAGGGATCTCCCACCTAAGCCTCTTAAGTAACTGGGATGGCAGGCACACAACACCATGCCTGGCAAATTAAAAGAAAAAAAATTATAGGCACAGGGTCTTACTATGTTGTCCAGGTTGGTCTTGAACTCCTGAGCTCAGGCCTCCCAAAGTGCTGGGATTACAGGTCTGAGCCACTACATTTGGCTAATATCCTTTTAGAAGACAACCATACAGAGAAGGTACTATGGAGGTGTTTTTATTTTTATTAATGAAATCAATGTTAATGTCTTCAATCAATAGTCATTCAGTGAAGGATGGGCGCAGTGGCTCACACCTGTAATCCCAACACTTTGAGAGGCCAAGGCGGGCGGATCACCTGAGGTTGGGAGTTCAAGATCAGCCTGATCAACATGGAGAAACCCCGTCTCTACTTATAACATAAAAATTAGCTGGGTGTGGTGGTACTCGCCTGTAATCCCAGCTACTCGGGAGGCTGAGGCAAGAGAATTGCTTGAACCCGGGAAGCGGAGGTTGCAATGAGCGAGATCGTGCCACCAAACTCCAGCCTGGGAGACAGAGCCAGACTCTGTCTCAAAAAAAAAAAAAGAAGTACTTGAAAAAAACAAAAGGGCTGGGCATGGTGGCTGACACCTGTAATCCCAGCACTCTGGGAGGCTGAGGCAGGCAGATAACTTGAGGTCAGGAGTTCGTGACCAGCTGACCTGGTCAACATGGTGAAGCCCTGTCTCTACTACAAAATACAAAAATTAACCAGGCGTGGTGGTGGGAGCCTGTAATCCCAGCTACATGGGAGGATGAGGCAGGAGAATTGCTTGAACCCGGGAGGTGGAGGTTGTAATGAGCCGAGATTGCACCATTGCACTCCAGCCTGGGCGACAAGAGCGAAACTCTGTCTCAAAAACAAACAAATAAACAAACAAAAATACAGTGCTTCCATGCTAGTGCAAAATACGCCTTGATGCAGAAGGAGCCTTGTGTTTGAGGATGATAGGTATTCATTTACCTTCACAGACCCTTCACCACATCTCAGATTGCTCATTGGGAAAAACGTATATTTTGTGAGATATTTTGGAAGGTCTCTATGTGAAGTTTGGTCCTGGTCATGTAATTATTATTTTCTAATTTCTTATTCTGTTATTTATGTTTTTTAAATTTATAAACAAAGAGTACTAAAATATCAGGATTGTTATTCACTCTGTCATCCAGGCTAAAATACAGTGGTGTGATCATAGCTCCCTGTAGCCTCCAACACCTGGGCTCCAGGGATATTCTCATCTTAGCCTCCAGAGTAGCTGGGACTATTGCCTACCCAAAGGACTTTTTTTTTTTTTTTTAAGACCGAGCCTAGCTCTGTCATCCAGACTGGAGTGCAGTGGTGTGATCTCAGCTCCCTGCAACCTCCACCTCCCAAGTAGCTGGCACTACAGGCACCCGCCACCACGCCTGGCTAATTTTTTTGTATTTTTAATAGAGACGTGGTTTCACCAAATGGCCAGGCTGGTCTCGAACTCCTGAGTTTGTGATCTGCCTGCCTCGGCCTCCCAAAGTGCTGGGATTACAGGCATGAGCTACCGCGCCCAGCCAGGACTATTATTCTTTTTTTTTTTTTCTTTTTCTGAGACAGAGTCTCACTCTGTCGCCCAGGTTGGAGTGCAGTGGCAGGATCTTGGCTCACTGCAACCTCTGCCTCCCAGATTCAAGAGTTTCACCGTGTTAGCAAGGATGGTCTCAATCTCCTGACCTCGTGATCCGCCTGCCTCGGCCTCCCAAAGTGCTGGGATTACAGGCGTGAGCCACCTCACCTGGCTGCTATGAATCTTAAATAGAGTAGATCAAGGTCACCAAGCCCCTTCTTGGAATATATTTGCATATCTGTGCTCAGGGAGAATGAATAATCTATGCAAATCCACTGTCAGTGGTTTTTTTCTCTAAGGCAGATATCTTCCCAAAGAAGTAAGAGGGAAACTTGTTCCTTTATATTTCAAGTAAAACAAAACAAAGAAAGATACCCTGAGATTCTACTATGGTGGAATTTTAACTGGATTTCACCAAGAAAGGAGTCTATCATTCATTATGCAATTAAGGAGGATAAAAACCCACTCCAGGCATTTCAACCAGTAGAGATTTAAATAAATAAATGAGTTAATGTTGGAAAGCCCAGAGAGGGTGAGAAGCTTACTCAATGAGTAGCTACTGCTAACCATTTCTAGACTGGGGAAGCAAAATCACTGAGCAGAGGCCAAGGGTGTGTGCAGCTAAGGCTTCTGTGAAGCCCAGCTACCTGAACTGGAGCCCAGGAGCCTGCAAATGCAGGCTGCTGTTGGAGTCCCTGTGGCTTCATCTGCCCCAGACTTCACTACTAATGTTGATGTTGTGCCCAGACCGTTTATTCCCCGAAGAAGACCACCAGAGTCCAGAGTCAAAGCCAAGCGGCAAGGATCTTTACTGCAAGTTCGAACTTGGTCCCTCTGCTCCACAGCATACAAGAGGGCCCCGAACGATGCATGTGCTCGCTTTTTATAGCCCGATGTAAACAGGATATGTAAGGTTACAGAGAAACAAGGGAATTCTTTGGGTGACAGCATTACAATTGGTTAACATTTTAAGTTATACATTTAGCAGTTTTTTTATTGGTTCCCGCGCTTTCGGTAAAACCACTCCACAAACGGTTGTGACCTTATCGGGGACTCTCCAGGTGGTGTTTTTCTAAAGTTGAGACAAATGGAGGAATGTTTGCACTGGGCCCAGGAAGTTGAGACAAATGGAGGAATGTTTGCACTGGGCCCAGGAAGTTGAGACAAATGGAGGAATGTTTGCACTGGGCCCAGGAAGTTGAGACAAATGGAGGAATGTTTGTACTGGGCCCAGGACTGAGATATATGGAGGAATGTGTTTGTACTGGGCCCAGGACTGAGATATATGTTTGCTTTCTTACATTGCCTCTGCCATCAGTGCTATTGCCGCCTCTGTTCTTTTATCACTGGTGTGTAGTGCTGGAACTGCTGGAAACAGCTGCTTTTTCAACTGCTCAAAACTAGAAAAAGAGAGTCACAATTCCCTCCCTGCTGCCTTTTAATCTCCTTCCATTGGCAGAATCTGACCAAAAGTTTGTAATGTAGAATACAGTTTGTAAATGTAGTTTGTAAATGTTTGTAAATGTAGAATAGAGAATCTAACACACAGCAGAGCACAGAAGTGTGAGAATGAAGGTTGAAAACGTGAAAGGAAAATAAATCTTGGGATCTCAAAAACCATTAAGCTAAGGGGAAAAGTCAAGCTGGGAACTGTTTAGGGCAAAGTTGCCTCCCATTGTATTCAAAGTCATCCCTCTGCTCACTGAGATCAATGCATATCTCATTGCCTACTTTGGAAAGGCTAATTCGAAACTCAAAAGAATGCAACCATTTGTCTCTTCTCTACCTATGACCTGAAAGCCTCCTCCCTGCTTTTGCTTTTTGGCCAGTGGCCCCGCCTTTTCCTATGTATGTTGATTGATGTCTCATGTCTCCCCAAAATGTATAAAACCAAGCTGTGGGCTGGGAGTGGTGGCTCACGCCTATATCCCAGCACTTTGGGAGGCAGAGGCGAGTGGATCACGAGGTCAGGAGTTTGAGACCAGCCTGGCCATCTTGGTGAAACCCCATCTCTACTAAAAATACAAAAATTAGCCAGGTGTGGTGGCAGGAGTCTATAATCCCAGCTGCTCGGGAGGCTGAGGCAGGAGAATCGCTTGAAACCAGAAGGCGGAGGTTGCAGTGAGCCGAGATCGGCCACTGCACTCCAGCCCAGGCTAAAGAGTGAAACTCTGTCTCAAAAAAAGAAAGAAGAGCAAGCTGTGTTCTTCCCACCCCGGGCATATGTCATCAGAACCTCCTGAGGCTGTGTCACGGGTGACACTTTGGCAAGAGAAACTTACTAAATCGACTGAGACCTATCTCAGATATTCAAGGTACACAAGAACAAATAAATAACCAGTCTGGTAAGTCGTAAGAAAGTTACACTGCATTTCATGGACCCTAACAAGGCCAAGACACTCACTCGCCTTCCCAAGAAGAGTCTCTGTAGAGACTCAATGGGAAACCTGTAGGCAGTCAAGAGGGTTTCATATGTCCTTTTCCCCAGTATCAAATGCAATCACAAAACAATCTTTCAGTATTATCAGACACCTAACGAGCAGTGCTATGTGAAGGTTCTAGGAAACTTTAAACAATTGAAGATTCTCGCCTTCAGGTAAGGGATAGGAACAAAAGCAGTACTGATAATACTGAAATATTGTTTTGTGATTGCATTTGATAGTGGGGAAAAGGACATATGAAACCCTCCAGCCTTTTTCTCTTGGTGCCCTAAAACTTCTAGCTCATTGAGAGTAAAAGGATCAAAATGCAATCTCATCCAGGGATAAAAGGCATCTTTACAATGGGAACTCTAAAATAGTATGTCATCCACTTTAGCACAAAGTGGATGGAGAGAATAAGGCATAACATCAAATACAAGCCCCCAAATAGAAAGTTACGAGGGTGGACAGAACGTGGAAATAGACTAAGACAAACCAAATGAGAACAGGCAAAGCCTATTTATTCAGAGATTGCTATAGCAAGGGGGTCAACCACTGTCACTTGTATTCTGGCAGAGACTCCAAGGCAGGCAGAGGAGTAGGAAAGTTTTATTGTAGGAAAAAGGAAAGGCTTCAACTATGCCCCAGTTAGAGGCTGTTGACATGAGGAAGCTGTAAGCAGATGAACTAGAAACAGGAATTTCTATGTGATTGGTTAGGGGTGCATATTGGTTTTCTCTGATTTTTTTTTTTATTTTTTATTTTTTTTGGGACGGAGTCTCACTGTGTCCTCAGGCTGGAGTGCAGTGACACAATCTTGGCTCACCACAACCTCTGCCTCCCGGGCTCAGGTGATTCTCCTGCTTCAGCCTCCTAAGTAGCTGGGACTACAGACAGGCACCACCATGCCCAGCTAATTTTTGTATTTTTTTTTTAGTAGAGACAGGGTCTCGCCATGTTGGCCAGGCTGCTCTCAAACTGCTGACCTCAGGTGATCCACCTGCCTCAGCCTCCCAAAGTGCTGGGATAACAGGCATGAGCCATTGTGCCTGGCTGGCTTTCTCTGATTGGTCCTAATTTGGAAGCAGGGACAAAAATTAGAAAAGCAGTCAGTTATGAATCAAGTCCTGGCCATACTGGCTTATTGTCACAGGAAACAACTGTTATTGTCTAGCCTGTTAGATTGTCACTAAAGATGTGTGACTCCCAACAAATATGACTTATAGCAGACTGTCTTGCTGATTGGTTATTGAAAATAAGTGATTAGTTTCCTGGATAGGTTGCTGCATGCTATCAATGAAGGAAGGAAGAACTTTACCCTCTTATGTTATTAGGTACCTGGGGCCTGCAAATTAAACTGACAAATATTATAATAACAGGAAAAACATATGCAATTTCATTTGATGTTAATATTTTTATGTGGCATAGAGGGCTTTACAGAGAAGATGTGAAAACCTCAAAACGTGGATACAGAGGCTTATATACCATTTTAACAAAAGGCAATAAATTGTGAAGACATAGGTAGATAAAGGACAGGGGTTTGAGCTTCTAGAGGTGGTAAGTTGTTGGAAAGTACCTAGGAAGTATATGAAGAAAACTAATGGAAGATAAGGACTATATTAGTAAGGTTTGTTTGTGCAGACAATCAGTGTCAATTCTCCATTTCCATTGATAAGAATGCTTTATTTCTGCTTATGGGAGAGCACCTTTCTCATGGAAAATGCATGTCCTGCTTTTAAGAAAAGTGAAGGGCAGGCCGGGGCAGTGGCTCACACCTGTAATCCCAGTACTTTGGGAGGCCGAGGCAGGCAGATCACAAGGTCAGGAGATTGAGACCATCCTGGCTAACACCGTGAAACTGCTTCTCTACTAAAAATACAAAAAATTAGCCAGGTGTGGTGGCGGGCACCTGTAGTCCCAGCTACTCTGGGGGCTGAGGCAGGAAAATGGCGTGAACCTGGGAGGCGGAGCTTGCAGTGAGCTGAGATCACACCACTGCACTCCAGCCTGGGAAAAGAAAAGAAAAGTGGAGGTCAGAGGCCATTTGCTGTTTTTCAGTTGCCTTCAGTTCAAATTAATCAATATGCTACAGCAGCATATTTGGGGGCAACATGTTCTGATCCCCTTCATGGGTCGGAGTTCCATTGTTGTATATGGTTCAGCCACTGCCCATTTGTATTTCAACTTCAAATTGCAGTCTTTCAATTCCGAATTACAGATGTACACTTGAGATCACACTCCTTCAAACATAAGCCTGCTCCAGAATGAGGCAGTGAGAATTGACTTACTTTATGATGGTTAATGATTCTTTTGAGCAGCCAATTATTTTAGCCAATTATTTTAGCCAATTATTTTGGGTGAGATTAAATAGTAATAAGAAGAAAGCAATGTCACCAACCATTTTCCCTAAGATACGGTGGAAAAAAATGATGGTTGCTTCATAACCCTGCAGAGAGTATTTAAATTTCCCAAATTGATACCTGACACCCCACATGCATCTCTCTCTTTTTTTTTTTAAACAGGGTCTCACTTTGTCACCCAGGCCAGAATGTGGTGGCATGAACACAGCTCACTGCAGCCTTGACTTCCCGGGCTTCAGCGATCCTCCCACCTCAGCTGCTTAGTAGCTGGCACTACAGGAATGTACCACCACACCTGGCTAGTTTTTGTATTTTTTGCAGAGATGAGGTCTCACTATGTTACCCAGGCTGGTCTCGAACTCCTGGGCTCAAGCAATCCACCCACCTCAGCCTCCCAAAGTGCTGGGATTATAGGTTTGAGCCACCATGACTGGCCCCCAATATGCACCCCTAATGGATAGAATTTGAAACTTGAAAAAATTGAGAAATTTAGCCAATTATTTTGGGAAGGAGTGCTTTCCCCATAATTGGGCTGTCTTCTGCCAGATTCTTTCAGGAGCCAACCCTAAGCAAAAGGTTTAAACTAAGTACTTTGAGAGGTGATCATGGGAAGCACTGACAGGGGAAGCAGGAAGTAAGACGGGGAAGTGAGGGAAGCCTAGACCATTACGTTACCAATGGGGGCAACCGAGGGTCAATCATGCTGAGAATCTCTGGGAGTTGTCCCACCTGAGTGGGAGAGGAAGCTGGAGTTTGTCCTCTAATTCCCATCAGTCATTAGTTTATAATTGCTTCTGTGGTGCTAACTCTACAGCGCTGAGAACTTGTTCTACACCTGAAGTGAGAAAAAGCCCTCGGGCAGCATCATGTACTAGCAGTAGGATACCGTCTGCACATACAGAAACAGTAAGTATTGAAGGGATATGAGCATGGCACTGACAGGATCTTCCACACTGGCCGAAAAAAAATGAGGACTCTGATTCCCTATAAAGTGCTGAGATCTAAGAGAATCCAAAAGTGTATTACTATAGCTGACCTTCTTTCTTCCTTCCCTGTGGGTATATGTTTAGTAAATCCCGAAAATGTTCCCTAGGTCTGACTTAATTTTCTTTTCTTTTCTTTTTTTTTTTTTTTTTTGAGACAGAGTCTCCCGTTGTTGCCCAGTGCTGCTGGTGCAATCTCGGCTCACTGCAACCTCTGCCTCCCAGGTTCTAAGTGATACTCTTGCCTCAGCCTCCAGAGTAGCTGGGATTATAGGCATGCACCACCACGCCCGGCTAATTTTGTATTTTTAGTAGAGATGGGATTTCGCCATGTTGGCCAGGCTAGTCTCAAACTCCTGACCTCAGGTGATCCACCCACCTCGGCCTCCCAAAGTGCTGGGATTACAGGTGTGAGCCACCACACCCGGCCCTGACTTCATTTTCATTTACACCCCAGTATTAAGCTCCGACCTGTTCTTTTGTTCCTTCAGAATTAATTGTTGACATCTGAGCCTACAGTCTCTGCTTTAGTAGGCATATGCCAAGGGTGTGGTAGTAATCTTTCCTCAGCTTTTAAATATTAAATAAGCCTCCCAAATGGACCCTGGTTCTTGCCTGAAGTGCGGCTCTACTTGGCCAAGGGTTTTACTTTTAAAGAGCCGAAGCGGAAATAAACAAAGAGACTGTCAGTAACACTGACGCTTTCCAAAGCTATTAAATAAACCCTGTTGACACTAGCAATCTTTATTGTTTGTTGTTCGTACATTATGGTTGTCTGATTAGGTAGCATGATTGACTTTAAACACAAAAACACTAAAGCAAGAAGGAATATGAATTAGAGTAGAACTTCTGGATAGAAAGTACATATGTATTAAGGTATTGTGGTTAACCTCTCAGGCTCTGGCAGGAGGCAGATTGAGTTACAAACTTGGAATCCCCACTTACTTGCTGTATGACAGTGAGAATATTATTTAACTTTTCTAAACCCATTTCCATGTCTGTAAAATAGAGATAACGACAGTGCTACCCTCCCATGGCTCTTAGGAAGATTTAGCAGGATAATGTATGTGACTCTGTTAGAATACAGGTGATCTACATGTCATAAAATCCAATATATCAGTCAGGGCTCAGTGAAGGAATAGAGCCACTGTGAGTGTTATTAGGCAAGGGATTTCTTATAGGAACTAGTACTTACACAACTGTGGGAGGAGTTGAGTAAGTAAAGATCCAGAAGAGGAAGTTGGAGAAAGAGTCACTAAGCAGTCCCCTAAAGCCCTGGGGTGAGTAGGCAAGTCGAAGCTGGCGAGGAAATCTGAGAAATCCAGGGCATTCATCAGCCAAAGTGGGACTGCAAAAAGGGAGCTTGCTAAGCACTGTATGGGAAACTATGCCTCTCTTAAGACACCTCCGTGTATGCTAAGTGTCTGGTGGTGGACCTGCTGCTATTGACCAGCAGGGCTAGCATTTGGGAAGAACAGCCTGGTGTAGAACAGAGGAAAGTGGACAAGCTGGACTCACTGGGCACCTTAATATCTGCCTATCACCATGCAGCACAATGAAGATCTTTGGAGAGTCATGGCTGCTGTTTCACTTCTGCCTTGCAAATTATGAGCAAGCTCCTCTTGAGGTCAACTCTAACCTAGGTCATATGGGGGATTCCAGAGAACATTCTGCCCAGATTAGTCATGTTGACGACAGAACAATCCGCATACCCCAAATAATATTGGCTTTAAAAATATAGTTTATTTCTGTCTCATGCAATAAAAGTCTAGACAAAGTCATTCTACAGTGACAGGAACCTAGCTCTTTAGATCTCTTTGCACCAGTATCCACAGCAAGCAGCTTTAAAACTCCATAGTCTAAAATGGCCAATGGAGCTCCAAAAATCATGTCGTCATTCCTACCAGCAGGAAAAAGAAAAGAGTAAAGTTGGGCTCGCACATTCTTTTTTTTTTTGAGACAGAGTTTTGCTCTTGTCTCCCAGGCTAGAATGCAATGGCGTGATCTTGGCTCACTGCAACCTCCACCTTGCAGATTCAAGCGATTTTCCTGCCTCAGCCTCCCAAGTAGCTGGGATTATAAGTACGAGCCACCACGCTTGGCTAATCTTTGTATTTTTAGTAGAGACAGGGTTTCTCCATGTTGGCCAGTCTGGTCTCAAACTTCTGACCTCAGGTGATCCACCCACCTCAGCCTCCCAAAGTTCTGGGATTATAGGCATGAGCCACCATGCCAAGCCTTCACACATTCTTTTTTTTTTTTTTTTTTTTTTGAGACAGAGTCTCGCTCTGTTGCCCAGGCTGGAGTGCAGTGGTGTGATCTCCACTCACTGCAAGCTCTGCCTCCCAGGTTCACGCCATTCTTCTGCCTTAGCCTCCTGAGTAACTGGGACTACAGGTGCCCGCTATCATGCCCGGCTAATTTTTTGTATTTTTAGTAGAGACGGGGTTTCACCGTGTTAGCCAGAATGGTCTCGATCTCCTGACCTCGTGATCTGCCTGCCTCAGCCTCCCAAAGTGCTGGGATTACAGGCGTGAACCACCGTACCCGGCCACCTTCACACATTCTTTTAAACAACATGTCCTGGAAATCTCACAGAGCTGCAAGGGATGCTGGAAAGTGTAGCCTTTATTTTAGGCATTGTTATATCCAGCTAAAACTTGAAAGAGGAAGAGAGAACATATCAAGGGAGAAGTAGCAGTCCTCGCCACAGTTCTCGCCACAGTCCTCTCATGCATATGCTCCTTCTTTTTACATAGAGCCCTCTTCTCTAGGAGAGGTAACTCCAAAGTGTCCTCTAGTTACTGCTTTAAGCTCAAAGTCCAGAAACTGGGTGATATGGAGTCATCTCCATCTTGTGTAGATGTAGTGGCTCGTGCTCCAGAAACTCATAAACAGAAAGTTGTTTGTCCTACCTTTTTGGTCATACTCAATAAACTGTATAGTGGTGAGACAGAAATACAGTAACCTTAATTAAAATTTCAACTGAAGACGAGGAAAGCAGGAAACATGTAATACTCACTGGTACTGGTCCATAGAAGTTATCAAACCCTGCTAAGCAGTAATTGCAGAGAACCTCCTGGCCTGAGAAGGGAGTTCCTTGATTAGCTAGCTCACCAGGCAGTCCTTGGTTCTGCTCTCTGCGATGAGCTTTTTCAATCACTATCTTTGTTGTGGACTGGATTGGGTTCTACCCCAAATTCATATGTGGTCATCCTAACCCCCAATAGGACTGTTTTTGTTTTGTTTGTTTGTTTGTTTGTTTGGATATAGAGCCTTTAAAAAGGCAGTTAAGGTTAAATGATGTCATAAGGCTGAGGTCCTAATCATATATGGCTAGTGTCCTAAGAAGAAGAGGAAGAGACTCTAGGGATGTACATGCAGAGAGGAAAGGCCATGTGAAGACACAACAAAAAGGTGACCATCTGCAAGCCAAGGAGAGAAACCTCAGGAGAAACTTAACCTAGTGATATACTGATCTTGCACTTCCAGCCTCCAGAACCATGAAAAAATAAACAGTTGTTTAAACCTCCAATCTAGTATTTTGTTACAGCAACCATAGAAGACTGATGCAGTTCCTGGTCCCTAGCTCTGCTCTCTCAGAAGTTCGTGCTTCATCAGCATCCTCCATGGCCATACCTGAGACTGGCTTTGTAGAGTCATCCCTTTTTTAGGAGATACACTGTTTATTAAATCCACTTCATTTTTGCACAGGCTTGGGGATTGGTATAGGGGTATAATAGTTACAGATTTTTGCAGGCAGTATAATTATTTCAAATATAATTTTTTAAAATTTACTTTCATGTAATTCTCTGTCCTTGTAATTACAGCCAAAGATCTTATCTAGCCATGGTGTTTTTGTTTGTTTAAAGCCTGAAGACAGATCTTTTTTGTTTTGTTTTGTTTGAAATGAAGTCTCTGTCTCTTGCCCTGGCCAGAGTGCAGTGGCACAATCTTGACTCACTGCAGCCTCCACCTCCCAGATTCAAGCAATCCTCTCACCTCAGCCTCCTGATTAGCTGGAACTACAGGTGTGCACAACCACACCCAGCTAATTTTTGTATTTTTAGTAGAGACGAAGTTTCACCATGTTGGTCAGGCTGGTCTTGAACTCTTGGCCTCAAGTGACCCACTTGTGTCAGCCTCCCAAAATCCTGGGATTACAAGTGTGAGCCACCGTGCCCAGCTTTACTCTCAATTTTTAAACTTTTTGAGACAGGGTCTTACTCTATGCCTGGATTCATTGCAGCCTCAACCTCCCCAGGCTCAGGTGATTCTCCTGCCTCTGCCTTCTGAATAGCTGGGACTACAGGCACACACACACCATGTCCAGCTAATTTTTTTATTTCTTTGTAGAGATATGATTTTGTCATGATGCTCAGGCTGAACTCAAACTCCTGTGCTCAAGCAATCCGCCTGCCTGGGCCTCCCAAAGTGTTGGGATTACAGGCATGAGCCACTGCACCCAGCCTTATCCCTCAATTTAATGGCAACTACCTTGAAAGTTGTTTAAAACACACTTGGATGGGAGAGAAGTACCCTTAATCTACTCTTTGCCAGCAGGTCAGTGCTTTTGTATGAGGGGTCACTAGTTTTCTCTCTTACTGAGGTTGCAGGCTTTCAACCACTGCTTATAACTGGTTCAATTTTGAGTGCAAAAGCAGTTGCCCTTTTATTCTTGCAAGGGTCCAAATTATCAACTTTGATTGCAGACCTGAGAAAAATAGCACTCTTTTAGCAAAGCTGTAGTCCCTTCTATCTCTGCTTTTCCACTGCCTGCTTGCCTGTAAGGCTTTCTGAAAGCATCAATAGGCAGCCAATACCCACAAAAATCATTAATCTTTCCTATGATTTCCCCTAAAGCTACAGCCTCAGTCAGCATGTGGTCCCCTTTTCAAGTTAAAGCAGGGAAATGTTTGCCACAAAATGACCAGCCTGTGATATTGAGTCTATACCACCTGCCACTCAACTTCTAAGCTTAGTATCATGTTTTTGGTTTTTCTTTTTTTTTTTTTTTTTTTTTGAGACAGAGTCTCTGTCCACCAGGCTGGAGTGCAGTGGCGCGATCTCGGCTCACTGCAAGCTCCGCCTCCTGGGTTCACGCCATTCTCCTGCCTCAGCCTCCCTAGTAGCTGGGACTACAGGCGCCCGCCACCACGCCCGGCTAATTTTTTGTATTTTTAGTAGAGACGGGGTTTCACCGTGGTCTCGATCTCCTGACCTTGTGATCCGCCCTCTTCGGCCTCCCAAAGTGCTGGGATTACAGGTGTGAGCCACCGCGCCCAGCCTTGGTTTTTCTTAGTACTCCACTTCCAAGTTCTTAATCCTGTATCTATTAGGAATCCATTTAGCATGAAACACAGCAACCTAAAAATGACACTTATTTAAACAAGATGGAAGTTTTTCTCTTTCATGTGTACTAAATTGGAAGGAAATAAAGCAGGGCCTGAAAGCAGCTCAGCAGTCCTCCAGGACTCAGTCTACTATTGTTCTTCCATCCTCAAAAATATTCCTCAAATCTGCTGAAGCTTCTAGCTGGTAAAAAGAAGAAAGTTGGGAAGACTCTGTTACCTCCCTTTAAAGGCAATTTTCCAGAAGTATACATGATAGTACTTTTGTTTACACCTATTGGTTAGAACTTAACCCTATGGCACACCTAGCTGAAAGGGATGCTTTCAGCCAATTGTGGGAATACAGCTTAACTGCTAAGCTGTTAGGAAGAAAAGGCAAAAAAAAAAAAAAAAAAAAAAAAAGAAAGAAAGAAAGAAAGAGAAGAGAAAGAAAAAATAAGTACGCTCTGTCTCTTTGGGTACACTGCCCAGAAAAAATACTCACCAATTCCAGTTGTGTCGTATATTTGTGCCAGGAATGTAGTCACTTGGCACACCTACCTGAAAGAGCAGCTACAAAATGAAGCCTCTGTACTAGGGAGCCAAATGTCCAACTAAAAATTGAAGGTTTTATTACTAAGGAGGAGGCAAGAACACATAGTTAGTCATAAATAGCAGTCTTGGCTCTAGCAGGTGAATCACATTGCACAGTATCCATCATATTTTTAACAATTCACTGTGTTAACTCTCTTTTGTATCAAAATGTGGCCCAGGCAGGAGCCTACACAGTCAGTTCTTTGTTGTTTCACTCTGACTTGGGTAACATTTTTTTTTAAATAGACTTTTTTTAGAACAGTTTTAGTTCACAGCAAAATTGAGTGGAAAGTACAGAGAGTTCCCATGTACCTCTGCCCCCACACCCGCACAGCCTCCCTACCTTCTATGGATAACTTTTTATAATCACCATATAGAAGTGAAACCTAGCCTTCTAATTCTTTGTAGTCCTTCACTGTCATCACCAGCACGAAATCCAGTTGACATTTTGAGTATGAAGCTACTTCACTGTGACTTAAAGAAACCTTAGAGAATAAACCATATGCATACAGAAAACTGGAATGGACTTTTATTTGAGACAGGGTCTCACTCTGTCACCCAGGCCAGAGTGCAGTGGCATAGTTACGGTTGACTGCAGCCTCTACCTCTTGGCTCAAATGATCCTCCTGCCTCAGCCTCCTGAGTAGCTGGGTCAATAGATGTGTCACCACACCTGGCTTGTATGTATATATATATATATATATATATATATTTGTTTTGTTTTGTTTTGTGGTAGAGATGGGGTCTTACTATGTTGCCTAGGTTGGTCTCGAGCTCCTGGACTCAAACAATCCTCCCACCTGGCCTCCCAAAGTGCTGGGATTATAGAAGTGAGCCTCCACACCTGGCCTGGAATGGACTTTTACGGAATAAAATCTGTGGGTGAGGCATGCTGGCTCACACCTGTAATCCCAGCACTTTGGGAAGCCGAGCTGTGTGGATCACGAGGTGAGGAGATCGAGACCATCCTGGCTAACATGGTGAAACCAAAAATACAAAAAATTAGCTGGGCGTGATGGCGGGCGCCTGTAGTCCCAGCTACTCTGGAGACTGAGGCAGGAGAACTGCTTGGACACAGGAGGCGGAGGTTTCAGTGAGCTGGGATGGCGCTACTACACTCCAACCTGGGCAACAGACCAAGACTCCATCTCAAAAAAAAAAAAAATCTATGTCCTGCATACTTTCTTAAAATTTATATTATTAGCATATTTCTTGAATGCTAACCAATAAAAGCCAAGCACAGATCAATAGTATATTTGTTGTACCACTGAGGATTTGCGCAGTATGAATAAGTATATTCTATATGCTAATTTCTCTATTTAGGGAGCAAATAAAAATTAATATGACTTTAATAACTGTATTAATTTGTACTCATGCTGTTAATAAAGACATACCCAAGACTGGGTAATTTTTAAAGGAAAGAGGTTTAATTGACTGAAAGTTCAGCATGGCTGGGAAGGCCTCAGGAAACTTACAATCATGGAGAAAGTGGAAGCAAACACGCCCTTCTTCACATGGCAGCAGGAAGAAGAATAAGAGCCAAGAAAAGGGGGAAGCCCCTTACAAAACCATCAGATCTTGTGAGAACTTACTCTCATGAGACTAGCATGGGGAAAACCCCCACCATGATTAAATTACCTCCCACCAGGTCCCTTCCATGACACATCAGGATTATGGAAACTACAATTCATCATGAGATTTGGGTGGGGACACAGCCAAGCCATATCAATAACACAAAGAACAGCATGTAAAATTTGACCAGTTCTGGCTGGGCGTGGTGGCTTACACTAGCACTTTGGGAGGCCAAGGTGGGTGGATTACGAGGTCAGGTTTTTGAGACCAGTCTGGCCAACACAGTGAACCTCCATCTCTACTAAAAATACAAAAAATTAGCTGGGCGTCTTGGCAGGCACCTGTAATCCCAGCTACTCGGGAGTCTGAGGCAGCAGCTTGAGCCTGGGAGGCGGAGGTTGCAGTGAGCCGAGATTATGCCACTGCACTCCAGCCTGGGCAACAGTGCAAGACTGTCTCAAAAAAGGAAAAAAAAAAATTGACCAGTTCTTTGCTAATGGTAAAAAAGATTTAGTGAGTCTCAACTGGCTATGATGCCATGAGTCAGGAAAGTAACACGGCCCATGGAAAGGTTATCCTACTCATTATTCCACTCCTCAAATACTCTTCTCTCCGTCCCTTGACACCTGAAATTTCTTTGAAAAGAGATAAAGGCTTCTATTTCACACAGATGTTGAAGAAAAACATAAAACTATTAGAGAGCACAGATGGAGAGCTTAGTGAAAAGGTGTTTACTGCCAGAGAGTTCATTTTAGCTCTTCAAGTAGACTTGGGAATGAGGCTTAGGGGAGAAAAAAATGAGATAGCCTTTGAAGTCAAAATACAGTAAACTGGATCTGTCCCATATTAAGAAAGCATAGTCTCTGAGTGATGTAATTGGCTACTGATTCCTGGGTTCATGAGTTATACAAGCCCAGAGCTGGTTGAAAGTGGTCTGTTGTGAGCATTTGGTGCCCATCTCAGGATTATGGCATCCACCTGCCTTGGCTGAGTACATGAGGACTCCCTTGAGATTAGAGTGCCCAGCTTTCATTTGACATAAATTGGGATTATTTGACTCAGTCAAGTCTGAAAGAGGGTTGGCAGGCCAGGTGTCCGGGTCTATTAGGTGAAAGTTTATCACAAGTACAAAACAAAGGCAACTGAAGCTGAGAATGGCAGAATAAAGTGAAAGTTTCAGTCAATGTATAAATAACGGATCATAGATCCTGCCGTATTTCTTTCTTCTTTTTTTTTGAGATGGAGTCTTGCTCTGTTGCCCAGGCTGGAGTGCAGTGGTGTGATCTCAGCTCACTGCAACCTCCGCCTACCCGATTCAAGTGATTCTCCTACCTAAGCCTCCTGAGTAGCTGGGACTACAGGCGCCCACCACCATGCCCAGCTTTTTTTTTTTTTTTTTTTTGTATTTTTAGTAAAGACGGGATTTCGCCATGTTGGCCAGGCTGGTCTTGAATGCCTGACCTCGTGATCCGCCCGCCTCGGCCTCTCAAAGTGCTGGGATTACAGGTGTGAGCCACCGTGCCCAACCAGATCCTGCCATATTTAGTTTGGAAGATAAGAAAGGAAAACAAGAATTTAACAACATTTCTATAATTCAAACTGTAAGTGAGCCAATAGCAATTGTAGAAGATTGTGTGGCAGTGACTAAGCATCTAAGTAGAAACCAGGTGCATATCACAACATGAGGCATTCACATAGAGATATTGCTTCTATAAGTGGTCATGTTGATTAGATTCTGCCAGGAGCCTTTCCTTTACACCCTCAGGTGTTTAAGAATCCACTTTTAAATTATAAAAATAACATTACTAGAGATTAGCTAACTGAGAAGGACTTGGAAAATAAAGATGTTTGAAAGTAGGGAAACATGAAAGGGATGATAGCATTAGAAAGGGAAGAACATAAGCCTCACCTATTTCATGATCCAATCTACAACTCTCCTGGTAGTTAAGTTGTGAGGTTTTTTTGTTTTTGTTTTTTGAAACAGAGTCCTGCTCTTGTCACCCAGGCTGGAGTGCAATGGCGTGATCTCAGCTCACTGCAACCTCCACCTCCCAAGTTTAAGTGATTCTCTTGCCTCAGCCTCCCGAGTAGCTGGGATTACAGGCATCCACCACCACGACCGCTAATTTTTGTATTTTTAGTAGAGACGGGGTTTCACCACGTTGGCAGACTGGTCTTCAACTCCTGACCTCAGGTGATCTGCCTGCCTCAGCCTCCCAAAGCTTAGGAATTACAGGTGTGAGCCACTGCACCCGGCCAAGTTGCAGTATTGACACATGCATGAGTATGTTCATTGCAGCACTAGTCACAATAGCCAAGACGTAGAATCAACCTAGATGCTCATCAACAGTGGACTGGATAAAGGAAACGTGGTATATATATACCATGGAATACTACACAGCCATAAAAAAGAAGAAAATCATGTCCTTTGCAGCAACATGGATTGGAGCTAGAGGCCATTATCCTAAGCAAATTAACTCAGGAACAGAAAACCAAATAATGCATGTTTTCCTGTATTAGTGGAAGCTACACATGGAGTACACAAGACACAAAGAAGGGAGCAGCAGCCACCAGGCCCCACTTGAGGGAGGAGCGGGGGAAGAAGGGTAAAGATGGAAAAACTACCTGTCAGTTATTATGCTGATTACCTGAGTGACAAAATTATCTGTACACCAAACCCCCATGACACACAATTTACCTATGTAACAAACCTGTGCATGCACCCCTTGAACCTAAAATAAATGTTGGAAAGAAAAAAAAAGTTACAGTCTTGAATGACTAAATTTACTTTGCTATAAAATCACACAAAGCATTGTTTTTATGTTGGTCAAGTATCAGGTAGTATTCCCAACTTAATGCTAAGGTAATGTCTTTAGTCACAGAAGAAAAAGGATTTCTCTGACTCCAACCCAAGAAGGCCCCCTTTTCCCAAAGGGAACTGCTAGTCTGTTTAGGCACTTGTAACCCAACTTCACCTCAATTTGTGAAGAACTTATTAAAATAATTCTCGTATTACTGAGCAAAATTTTCCAAAATCAGAATTCTTTAGTTCCTTAAATCTTTCATTTTAAAGATGTTTAGAGGTTTTGCTGAAACCAAACTTCTAAAAAAATTACAAATGTCCTCATAATAGTACTTCTTTTAGGGAGCCAGGTCTTTACATACAGACTTCTCCTGAATAACAAAATTTGCAATTCCAAATATCAAATGGAAGTTTTTCTTCTACTCTTTCCAAAAGGAGGCAAGTAACCCATTTGAGATTATACTGGTCCCAATTTTGCACAGAAGATTCCGCCTGGGCAAGAAAAAGTTCTAGGGGTTTTGAAAGATGTAAAATGCCAGATGTACCAAAGGGATGCTTATCGTTGGACCGGAATTGTTTCTTCAGGCCTAATTTACATCTATGTGGAGCAAGAGAGTGATGCAGAAGGAAAACTCCACCTTTTCGTCCATTGGAGAAATGAAGGTAAGAGGGAAAAAATTCTCAAATTGTTTTCCACTTGTCATTTACTAAGTTGGAAACTGGGGGGCTATTGTGAGAATACTGCAACTTCTCATTTTTCTGTCATGGTTTTTCACACTCATTGGTTCCTGGTCGTGATTAACAACAGAACTCTTTTTTTTTTTTTTTTTTTTTTGAGACGGAGTCTCGCTCTGTCCCCCAGGCTGGAGTGCAGTGGCCAGATCTCAGCTCACTGCAAGCTCCGCCTCCCAGGGTTTACACCATTCTACTGCCTCAGCCTCCTGAGTAGCTGGGACTACAGGCGCCCGCCACGTCGCCCGGCTAGTTTTTTTGTATTTTTTAGTAGAGACGGGGTTTCACCGTGTTAGCCAGGATGGTCTCGATCTCCTGACCTCGCGATCCGCCCGCCTCGGCCTCCCAAAGTGCTGGGATTACAGGCTTGAGCCACCGCGCCCGGCCCCAGAACTCTTAAAGAGAAAAAACAAAACAAAACAAAACAAAAAAACAAAAAAAAAACCCTCCTGTCATGGGTTTGTCTTCAGAGCCTGAAAGAAAAGTGAAGGATGGGGATGCAGGGGAGGCAAGATAATGGTTTTCCTCAACCCTCCTAAGCTCTTTGTTGGAATAGACCTCTGTAACAAAAGACACATTAACACGATAAAAACAGTTTATTAATGCAGGCAGCGCACAACTCAAGGGAGAAATGTCAATGAAAAGTAACTCAAAATGGTGGCTTAGAACCCCACTTACAAGGCATCTTCAACAAGGGAAAACAAACATGTAGAGAAATGACAGGACAAAGAAAAGTGATTTTAGGTTTCCAAGCAGGGGAAACTATAGGAAGGTAAATATATGGGAGTCCAGTTTGTTTGCAGATTCCCCGGGGCCTCTCAGGGCTGATAGGAATGTAGAGTTGTCTCCAGTAAGGGAGAATCTATATCCTGTCTTCAGGGAGAAAAGCTGGAGGACACAGAGTTTTTTCCCGGTTTGCTGCTTCCTAATTGCCTTCAGCTCAAAAATAATTTTTATGTCAAAGAAGCATATTTGGGATGACATAATCTGGGTTCCTTCAGAGGGACTGTGTGGTCAGACAAGAAGAGAGGACCGCTAGGAGTTGTGCACACAGCAGCAGCACCTAAGGATGAGAAGGAAGGCCGCAGCCTGTACAACCAGGAGGGAAGGAGAATGCAGCCGGCACTGAGACAGGGCCCTTGGCTGAGCAGTCCTCAGGCCCATGTGTGAGTTCTCAACTAGCTGTCATAACATTCTGAATTTATTATCTATGGTCATTAGTCTCATATTTATCTCCCCAAGCATGCCTAAGCATTCATGCAGCTGTTGGAGATGGTGGAACCCTGGTCAGTGATTGGCCTCCTCATGCAAACTGGGCCAGCGAATCTCCGTGGAGGCCACGCTTTCCTGGCCCCAACAGTCAGCTCCCAGGAAGAACTCCTCCTTCCTTTTCAAGGTCTCATTCTTAGCTGTATTTTGGTGGGTGTTAGTTGCCTCCACGATCAGGTATCTTTTATCATTTCCTGCCAGCAGTAGCTTCCTGGGGATGGGAGAGAGGGCTGGGAAAAAGAACAAGAATGATACAATCAGCCCACTTTTCCTAGCACTTTGTACATGCAGCTTCCGACATTTTTACAGGCATTTTACAGACAGTTTTCTTTTATACATGTAAAAGCATACCACATAAGTGACATTTGTTGTATAATTGGTCATATGTGTTACCGAGATTTTTTAATGTTCCTGAAATATCATAATGGCAAAAAGCCTCTAACGTTTGATAAGAGTTTATCAGCACTCATTAGATGACAAGACTCTTCAATTCCTGACTATCACTAACTGCAGGCTAGGAAAAATATTTGTTTTTAGGTTGTGTGTTTTTGTCTTTCCTGTTTTAAATCTTCAATCGGGATCACAAGTTTCTTGTTTCAATTTGCTGACTTTGAGCAATCAATTAGCAAATCTTTTTATTTCTCCCCTTCCCCTTCCCCTTCCCGTTCCCCTTCTTCTTTTTCCTTTCCTTTCCTTTCCTTTCCCCTTTCCCCTTTCCCCTTTTCTCTTTCCTTTCTTTTCTTTCTCTATTGTCTAGGCTGGAGTGCAGTGGTGCGATCTCGGCTCACTACAAGCTCCGCCTCCCAGGTTCATGCCATTCTCGTGCCTCAGCCTCCCCAGT
The DNA here is from genome assembly GCF_009764315.1 of Trachypithecus francoisi. Lineage (NCBI taxonomy): Eukaryota > Metazoa > Chordata > Mammalia > Primates > Cercopithecidae > Trachypithecus > Trachypithecus francoisi. Next base: position 117,249,163 of record NW_022681456.1, on the reverse strand, counting down.
AGCTGGGACTACAGGCGCCCACCACCACGCCTGGCTAATTTTTTTTTTTTTTTTTTTTAGTAGAGACGGGGTTTCATCGTGTTAGCCAGGATGGTCTCGATCTCCTGACCTCGTGATCCACCTGCCTTGGCCTCCCACACTGCTGGGGATTACAGGCGTGAATCACCGCGCCTGGTAGCAAATATTTTTCTAACCCGTTTTTTACCACGTACTTTGTGAGAGTAAGCTAGGCATAAGGCAAGTTTCCTGTATTAGGTGGCTTAATATTTGGTTAGAGAGTTTTTGTTTGTTTGTTTACAGTTTTTTTGAGACGGAGTTTCACTCTTGTCCCCCAGGCTGGAGAGCAATGGCAGGATCTCGCTCACTGCAACCTCCGCCTCTTGGTCTCACCCTCACAAGTAGCTGGGATTACAGGCTATTTTTAGAGACGGGGTTTCGCCATGTTGGCCAGGTTGGTCTCAAGTGATGCACTCACCTCAGCCTTCCAAAGTGCAAAGTGCTGGGATTACAGGTGCGAGCCAGGCACCCAACTGGTTAGAGAGATTGGATTCAAAGGATTCTATTATCCTTTGCTTGCTAGGATTGATTCAGCCATTGTTAGCAGCAGGGGTTCCCTTCTTTTCCCTCTCCACCTATGCAGATCTTTCACAAAGCAGATGAGTTTCTCATAGAGATGAGTTTCTCATAGAGATAGGAGAATCGCTTTAGGCAAGGATCATTCGTTTACCAGTATAATGAAACACATAACATTGTAATAAACGAAAGAGATTTCAGGCCGGGCGTCGCGGCTCACACCTGTAATCCCAGCACTTTGGGAGGCCAAGGTGGGCAGATCATGAAGTCAGGAGTTCGAGACCAGCCTGACCAACATGGCGAAATCCCATCTCTATTAAAATCGAGACCACGGTGAAACCCCGTCTCTACTAAAAATACAAAAAAAAAAAAAAATTAGCCAGGCGAGGTGGGGGGTGCCTGTAGTCCCAGCTACTCGGGAGGCTGAGGCAGGAGAATGGCATGAACTGGGGAGGCGGAGCTTGCAGTGAGCCGAGATCTCGCCACTGTACTCCAGCCTGGGGGACAGAGCAAGATTCCGTCTCAAAATAAATAAATAAATAAATAAAAATACAAAATTTAGCCAGGCATGGTGGTGCATGCCTGTAATCCCAGCTACTTAGGAGGCTGAGGCAGGAGAATCGCTTGAACCTGGGAGGCAGAGGTTGCAGTGAGCTGAGATCATGCCACTGCACTCCAGCCTGGTGACAGAGTGAGACTCTGTCTCAAAAAAAGAGAGAGATTTCTAGATATACTTTCAGTGGAATGGTACAGTGCTTGGATTATCCAACCATCTAAGGATATTTACTTGGCTTTGACTGCACAGTTTTACAACTCCTTAGAGACTAAAATTAACTTGCAGAAAACAAGTAGCAATGCAAATCATTCTTCTCCATAGCCATGCGGATGAATTCTGTCCAGGGAGGGGACAAATCTCCTTCTCTCCCAGAAGTCAGTTTTACATCCACTTGGAAATTTAATCTTCATGATTTATACATATTATCTGTTGTTTGGATTCCCCTTTGGACCTGTTGTAATATCTTACTGTTTTCCTCATTTAACCAAAGAGTAAAATCTTCGACACATTCTTTTTACATTTATAAAAGATTTATGATGTTTTTTTTTGTGGGGGGTGGGGCAGGGGGACAGGGTCTCACTCCATCACCCAGGCTGGAGTGCAGTTGTGTGATCTTGGCTCACTGCAACCTCTGCCTGCCTGTTTCAAACAATTCTTCTCCCTCAGCCTCCCAAGTAGCTGGGACTATAGGCGTACGCCAGTAGGCCTGGCTAATTTTTTTTGTATTTTTTTTTTTTTTTTTTTTTTTTGAGACGGAGTCTCGCTCTGTCGCCCAGGCTGGAGTGCAGTGGCCAGATCTCAGCTCACTGCAAGCTCCGCCTCCCGGGTTTACGCCATTCTCTCGCCTCAGCCTCCCGAGTAGCTGGGACTACAGGCGCCCGCCATCTCGCCCGGCTAATTTTGTATTTTTTTAGTAGAGACGGGGTTTCACCGTGTTAGCCAGGATGGTCTCGATCTCCTGACCTCGTGATCCGCCCGTCTCGGCCTCCCAAAGTGCTGGGATTACAGGCTTGAGCCACCGCGCCCGGCCTTTTTTGTATTTTTAGTCGAGACAGGGTTTCACCATGTTGGCCAGGCTGGTCTTGAACTCCTGACCTCAAGTGATCTGCCCACCTCAGCCTCCCAAAGCGCTGAGATTTCAGGTGCGAGCCACCTGCACCTGGCTGAGACTCATGATTTTGTCATTAGAAAAAATCCTTTAACATTAGGAGCAGAAAAACTCTCAAACTAATTTGGTCAAATGGAGAAATGTAATGGGAATATACAGGCCCATTTCAAGGGAAACTAAGGCAGGATGCATCAAGGCTTCACTAGATCTAGAAGAGAAAAATCTTTAGGAGCCCCAAGAAGTTATCTTATCATTTTTCCAAAGCCATATGATCTTTTGTCTCTGCATCTCACTTTGCATCTGCTTTGTCTTACTCCTTTTGGACTCTTATAACAAAACATCTTAGGGCCAGGAACAGTGGCTCACGCCTGTCATCCCAGCACTTTGGGAGGCCGGAGTGGGCAGATCACCTGAGGACAGGAGTTCAAGACCAAACTGACCAACATGGAGAAACCCCGTCTCTACTAAAAATAATAATAATAATAATACAAAATTGGCCAGATGTGGTGGTGCATGCCTGCAATCCCAGCTACTCGGGAGGCTGAGGCAGGAGAATCACTTGAACCTGGGAGGCGGAGGTTGCAGTGTACCGAGATCATGCCATTGCACTCCAGTATGGGCAGCAAGAGCGAAACTCCATCTTAAAAAAAAAAAAAATCTTAGAATGGGAAATTTATAAACAACAGATATTTATTGCTTATGGTTCTGGAGGCTGAGGAGTCCAAGATAAAGGCACCAACAGATTCAGTGTCTGGTGAGGGCTCTCTGCTTCATAAATGGCATCTTCTCTGTGTCCTTACATGGTAAAAAGGGTAAACAACTCACTTGAATTTCTTTGTGAAGGTTCTGCCTTCATGATTTCATTACCTCCTAAAGTCTTTTTTTTTTTTTTTTTTTTTTGAGACAGGGTCTTGCTCTGTCACACAGGCTGGAGTGCAATGACACAATCTCTGTGCATTGCATCCTCAACTTTTTGGGCTCAAGCAATCCTCCTCCCTCAGCCTCCCAAGTAGCTGGGACCATAGGTACCTGCTACCACGCCCGGCTGATTTTTGTATTTTTTGTAGAGACAAGAACTTGCTACATTGCCCAGGCTGTTCTTGGACACCTGGCCTCAAGTAATCCAACCTGGCCTCCCAGAGTGCTGGGATTACAGGTGTGCTCCACCACATCTGGCCCTAACCCTTAATACAATTACATTGGTGATTGAGTTTCAACATATGAATTTTGGGGGGATATAAACATTCATGCTTTATTCTCTTCTCTTTCAGAAGACTGGTTTTCTCTGCTTTTCCGTGTACATAGGAGAAATGGCTACCAAAGCCCTGAAGTTACAGACACTTCCTTTTTTTTTTTGAGACAGAGTCTTGCTCTGTTGCCCAGACTAGAGTGCAGCGGCACGGTCTTGGCTCACTGCAACCTTTGCCGCCCGTGTTCAAGTGATTCTCCTGCCTCAGCCTCCTGAGTAGCTGGGATTACAGGCACCTGCCACCACGCCTGGCTAATTTTTTGTATTTTTAGTAGAGACGGGGTTTCACCATGTTGGCCAAGCTGGTCTCGACCTCCTGACCTCGTGATCCACCCACCTCGGCCTCCCAAAGTGCTGGAATTACAGGTGTGAGCCACCGTGCCCGGCCACAGACACTTCTTTCATTTACTAGTTCAACAAAAATCTGTTGGATACTTACTATGCCAGATACCTGTTGCTCCAGTACCACCAGCCAATATATGAACTTTTCAGTATTCCTATACACATTTCTGAAAGACAGAATCTTGGTGTCTCAGCTACAGCTAGGTCATGTATGCACTCTGAATGGTTGTGCCCAGGGGGGAAAATTACATAGTCCACTGCTATGGGAGAGAATTCTCAAGACGGCTGGATAAAGCAGACAAAAGAAGTAACATGTTTTCTTCATACATAAAATGTAGACTGCTTAAATAATATAGTGTTCAATATGTACTGTGTTTCAGTCCCAGCTGGAGTATAGTGCCAAACAGTTCTGCCACTAACCACTTGGAGGTAGTGCACATGTCACAGGTTCATGGCTCAGTTTTCCTTAAGACTGTCCTTACTTCAGATGCCAACACAAATTCCAGAGGTCCCCAGGCCACCCATACATTTGACTAACTTGGCTTCATATTTCAGGTTTTTAATAACTCCTTCAGGTTTGAGAATTTACTAAAACAGCTCAAGAAAATTATCTACTTATGATTAGCTTTATTACAAAGATACAGCTCAAAAATTGTCAATTGAAGACACACATAAGGAAAGTTCTGAGAGGGAATGCAGTGCTTTGGTCACCTCTTCTAAAAAAATTTGGATGAGTTGTCCTCTTGGTACATCAAGGTTCACCAACCAGGAATCTCCACTGAGCTCCAGTATTCCCAATCAGGTCAGCCTGGCTCAAAGTCCCGAGTATCTAATCCTCTAATCACATGGTTGATCTTTCTGATGACCAGTCACCCCTCTTGAGGCTAGTGGCCCAAAATGAGTCATCCCCCTAGTATTACAAAGACATTTCTATCACTCTGGAAGTTCCAACAATTTTTGAAGCTCTATGCCAAGAACTGAGACAAAGACCAGATATGATCTTTGTTATACCATAATATATCTTCATATTGTAGTAAATGCTGTAAGTGTTCAGGTACCCACTTTCCTGAACACTTGGGGGCTACTGGTTGAGATAAAATGAACTGGCCTGGAGGAATAGACATTCCAAGAAGGAAAAAGAACAGAGAAAGCCATACAGATGAGATTCAAAAAAAATTTTTTAATATGATAAACTGGTAAAATAAAATAAGTACAGTATTTTTGCTGGGCCTAAAAGAGATTTGTGTAGACTATAAGGTTTTAAAGGTGCTTGGGGCTCAATAGTCAAGGACTGTGACTGATGACTTTTGGAAATGTATCTTGTTGATAGGAGGTTTCAGCAAAAAAGGGAGTTAGTGACATAAATGATATTTTAGGAAGACCACACTGACAGCAGTATGTAGGTTGAATTAGAAGAGAGAAATCAGAGAAGCTGTTAAGAAGTGTCAAAGTATAATTTTAAAAGTGTATAAGTTTTAAAAGCATGGCTTTCATACAAATATAGAATGAACACGTGTCACTGATTATTACTTAAATCATTAATGAGTCAGATAATAAGTTAGCTTAAAGAAGAATTATAAATTATAAGAACAAGAAATATGTAATAATCTGAAAATGCATAGAGAAATATATTTGCTAGATTTGACATAAAACTTTGAAGGCTTTTTTTTTTTTTTTTTTTTGAGACAGGGTCTTGCTCAATCACCCAGGCTGGTGTGCAGTGGCGCGAACATGCTCACTGTGGCTTCCATCTCCCAGGCTCAAACAATTCTCTCACCTCAGCCTCCCAAGTTATGGGGACTACAGGCATGCACCATCATGCCTGGCTAATTTTTCATTTTTTGTAGAGACAGGGTTTTGCTATGTTGCCCAGGCTGGTCTCAAACTCCTGGGCTCAAGTGATCCTTCCTCCTTGGCCTCTCAAATTGTGGGGATTACAGGCATAAGCCACCACACCCAGCTTGAAAAAGTAGTTTTCTACGTTCAGAGTTGGAGATAGAATTTGAAGGAAAATAAAGGGCTTCCCATGTACACATCAGAAACTAGAACATAAGGAATAATATGACAATATTCCTCATCAAACAAATGGTCACTCTTAGATTTTCAGTTCTATGTAAATCTTGCTCCACAGGATATTGGGTTAGCGGGTTTCCACAGAATCATCTGCTTCTGATCTAAAAATAATCTTAAAACCACAGTTAAGTGCCCTGATACAGTGAGACAGAGTATAAACAATGCCAGCTTGAAGCCTATACCCATGAGTTTATTCACTGCAGTATTAATAATTAGAGTATCTGGTACAGTCTTGTACATAAGGCTCTGAGGATGTTCTTTGATGAGGACCCAATTTTTACTTATAGCTTATGACAGAGCATTTAAACGATCATGAGAGAAAAGCAGAACCACATGTTGGTGATAAGACTGAATGGACTCTAATTAGTAAGAGCAGCGAATAATATCAGAATGGAATATAAAATTTTGTTGTTTTTTTTTTAAGACAGAGTCTCACTCTGTCGCCCAGGCTGGAATGCAGTGGCTTGATCTAGGCTAAATGCAACCTCCACCTCACAGGTTCAAGCGATTCTCCTGCCTCAGCCTCCCAAGTAGCTGGGATTATAGGCAAGTGCCAACAAACCTAGCTTATTTTTGTATTTTTAATAGAGACGGGGTTTCACCATGTTGACCAGGCTGGTCTCCAACTCCTGACCTCAGGTGATCCACCCACCTTGGCCTTTCACAGTACTGGGATTATAGGCGTGAACCACCGTGCCCGGCGAAGAATAAAATTCTTTGTTGTTGTTTTGTTTTTTTTGAGATGGAGTCTCACTCTGTTGCCCAGGGTGGAATGCAGTGGCGTGATATCGGCTCACTGCAACATCCACCTCCTGGGTTCAAAGTGATTCCCCAGTCTCAGCCTCCTGAGTAGCTGGACTAGGGGCGCCCACCACCATGCCTGGCTAATTTTTGTATTTTTAGTAGAGATGAGGTTTCACCATGTTGCCCAAGCAGATCTCAAACTCCTGACCTCAGGCAATCTGCCTGCCTCAGTCTCCCAAAATTCTGGGATTACAGGCATGGACCACCATGACCGATGAAGAATACAATTCTTTATAGGAAAAAATATATAACAATTCTATTAAATATTAATAAACATTTTCTTGAAGATAAGAACATGTTAGGGACTGTGAGACCACTACCAAATCTCCTACCATATAAAGTATATGTGGTACCTGAAACGTATTTATGTATTTTGTTTGTTTGTTTGTTTTAAGTCAGGGTCTTATTTTGTCACCCAGCCTGGAGTATAGTAGCACAATCATGGCTTGCTGCAGGCTCCACCTCCCGGGCTCAAGCAATCCTCCTACCTCAGTCTCCCAGGTACTATGGGACCACAGTTGCACGCCGCCACATTCACCTAATTAAAAAAAATTTTTTTGGTAGGGATGGGTATTTTGTATGTTGGTTAGGCTGGTCTTGAACTCTTGCGCTCAAGCAAGCCTCCTGCCTCAGCCTCACAAAGTGCTGGGATTACAGGAGTGAACCACCATGCGTGGCCTCATATTTATCTTAGTAATATTTTACTTGTTCAAAATTAACCAACAGAAAGTCACACTTCTGTTTTGATTTGACAATTCTTACTATGTGCTTCTTAAAATAGTGTTGAAATAATTACAAAATATAAAGGATACCAGACAAACTTCCATTTTGGCCTTCCCTTCTAATAGGTAAAAAAACAAATCTTTGTGATTGCCAAGGGACTCTCTGGGAAACTTTAAGATAGTAGAAGTTTAAAAGACTTCTTGAAATTATTATTATTTTGAATTTAGGCTCTAATCTTGGGAATTAAAAAACAGAGGAGACTTGGCCACTTGATAAAAGTGGAATTATATGCTCCCGTATTAGTCAAAATTCTCTTAGAGGGACAGAACTAATAAGATATATACATGGAGTTTATTAAGTATTAACTTACAGGATCCACAGGGTCCCACAATAGGCTGTCTGCAAGCCGAGGGGCGAGGAGAGTCAGTCCAAGTCCCAAAACTGAAGAACTTGGAGTCTGAGGACAGGAAGCATCTGGCACGGGAGAAAGATGTAGGCTGGGAAGCTAGGCCTATCTCTCTCCTTTTCACATTTTTCTGCCTACATTATTATATTTACTGGCAGCTGATTAGATTGTGCCCACCAAGTTAAGGGTGGATCTGCCTTCCCCAGCCCACTGACTCAAATGTTAATCTCTTTTGGTAACAGCCACAAAGACACCCCCAGGATTACTACTTTGTATCCTTCAATCCAATCAAGTTGACAGTATTAACCAAAACAGGTTCACCCCTTGTCAACTTGAACCCACACACATCTCCTGAGATCATACGTAATCTTAAAATAAAGACAATAATAAGGTCACAATTACACCTAACATAATACAACTATCCTTTGTACAACCAGAAATGCACCAATCCCCAACCCAAGTAGTATTACATAAAGTTAACATTATGTAAATGCTGACAGAAAGTCAATAAATCTTATGTCACATGATAAAGGAAAAGGAAATAAAATGAAGATATTTTAGTACAAGGGTCTACATGCACAAACATGTTTTTAACAAAATAAGGAAGAAATACACGTGACAGTTACAGTCCTCATTTCTGCAGCTGGTCACGTGGCCATAGCTAGTTTTGATGACTACCTTTTTCTACTGCCCATTCTGTATTCCCTTTGCCTTCAGCAAGCACCTCAGCAGGTCGTGGTTTTTTTCCTGGTGGAGTGACCCATACCTTCATTCCTGAAGGGTCTGGGCCATTTGTAGTTCTGCCTGAATTGGGCTGTTGTAGTTTCCCATTGACCTTAATCACAGGGCATGGTATTACTAAGAGAGCCCTAATGGATCTCCTGTATTCCACACATACTCTTCCTTACCTCTGTTGTGGAGGAGTAGACTGTATTTAGTAGTCCAGGCCAATCACTGCAGCCAACAATGTAACGCCTTTCTTTGCCTGTTGACTTAAAGGTAGGAAGAGCCCAAACTGTCCAGGTGGGAATCCTTTTTTTTTTTTTTTTTTTTGAGATGGAGTTTCTCTCGTTACCCAGGTTGGAGTGCAATGGTGTGATCTCGGCTTGCTGCAACCTCCGCCTCTCAAGTTCAAGCAATTCTCCTTCTTCAGCCTCTCGAGTAGCTGGGATTACAGGCATGCACCACCATGCCCGGCCTCCCAAATTTTGTATTTTTAGTAGAGACAGGGTTTCTCCATGTTGGTCAGGTTGGGCTCGAACTCCTGACCTCAGGTGATCCGCCAACCTTGGCCTCCCAAAGTGCTAGGAATACAGGCGTGAGCCACCCTGCCTGGCCTCCAGGTGGCAATCTTAATTTCCAGTGTAGTGGAATCATTGTTGTGTCTCTGTGTGACAGCATTCCTCCCTCTGGAACTAAGACCTCTAGGCTAGTAGAACGTAATGTGGCAGGAACAGGAAACAAAAATTTTGCTAGTGGATCCCTAGGGGTGATAGTGAGTGATCAATCCACTTCCACCTCCAACCCTTGATTCCTGGACCCGTGAATCCTGGCCGTGAGAGAAACAGTACCGTACGTTGGATGCTGATTCAGAGCATACACAGCCCTCTGGAGAACTTTGCCCCAGCTCTGCAAAGTATCGTCACCTATTGGCATTGTAATTGTGACTTCAAAAGGCCATTCCACCATTCTGTCAATCCAGCTGCTTCAGGATTATGGGGAACGTGGTAAGACCAGTGAATTCCATGAGCATGAACCCACTGCCACACTCCTTTAGCCATAAAGTGAGTGCCTTGGTCAGAGGCAGTGCTGTGTGGGATACCGTGACAGTGGATAAGGCATTCTGTGAGTCCGTAGATAGTAGTCTTGGCAGAAGCATTGGGTGCAGGATAGGCAAACCCATATCCAGAGTAAGTGCCTATTCCAAGGAGGACAAAACTTTGCCCTTTCCATGATGGAAGAGGTCCAATATAGTCAACCTGCCACCAGGTACGTGGCTGATCACCCCAAGGAATGGTGCCATATTGAGGGCTCAGTGTTGGTCTCTTGCTGCTGGCAAATTGGGCACTCAGCAGTGGCCGTAGCCAGGTCAGCCTTGGTGAGTGGAAGTCCATAGTGCTGAGCCCATTTGCAACCTCCATCCCTGCCACCATAGCCTCTTTGTTCATGGGACCATTGGGCAATCACAGGAGTGGCTGGGGAAAGAGGCTGAGTGGTGTCCACAGAACAGGTCATCCTGTCTACTTGATTATTAAACTCCTCCTCCACTGAGGTCACCTGTTGGTGAGTACTCACATGGGATACAAATATCTTCACAGTTTTTGACCACTCAGAGAGGTTGATCCACATATCTTTTCTTCAAATTTCTTTGTCACCAATTTTCCAATCATTCTTCTTCCAAGTCCCTGACCATCCAGCCAAACCACTGGCTACAGCCCATGAAAATCAGTATATAATCTCAAATCTGGCCATTTCTTCTTCCACGCAAAGTGCACAACCAGGTGCACTGCTAAAGTTTTGCCCACTAGGAAGATTTCCCTTCACCACTGACCTTCAGGGATGTCTTAGAATGGGGTTGTAGTGCTGCAGCTGTCCACTTTCACGTGGTGCCGCCATATCGTGCAGAACCATCTGTGAACCAGGCCCTGGTCCTCTCTTCCTCTGTCAACTGATCATAGAGAACTCCCCATGAGGCCATCAGTGCAGGCTGGGGAAGGGAAGGCAGGGTGGCAGGAGTGGAGACCATGGGGATTTGAGCCACCTCCTTATGTAACTTACTTGTGCCTTCAGGACCTGTTCGAATCCAATCACGTATATGCTACTTCCATTTGATGATGGGATGCTGCTATACATGACCCCCTGTATGGCTAGATGGGTCAGAAAGCACCCAGTTCATGACAGGCAGTTCTGGTTGCATGGTGTCTTACTTGATGACCCAGAGTCAAACGTTCAGTTTCCACCAAAGCCCAGTAACAGGCCAATAGCTCTCTCTTAAAAAAAAAGAGAGGTTATCTGCAGAAGATGGCAGGGGCTTGCTCCAAAATCCTAGAGGCCTCAGGCCTATGGGAGACTGCCAAGGGCTCCAAACAGCATCCCTATCTGCCACTAACACCTCAAGTACCATTGGCTCTGCTGGGTCATATGGCTCAAATGGCAGAGCAGCTTGCACAGCAGCTGTTGCAGAACCTTCTCCTGTTCTGAACCCCACTCAAAACTGACAGCCTTTCATGTCACTTAATAAATGGGCCAGAATAACACACCCAAATGAGGAATGTGTTACCTCCAAAATCTAAATAGGCCCACTGGATGTGCCTCTTTCTTGGTTGTAGGAGGGGCCAAATGCAGCATCTTCTCCTTTACCTTGGAAGAAATATCTTGACAGACCCCACACTGCTGGACCCCTAGAAATTCTACTGAGGTAGAGTTCCCTGAATTTTAGACAGATTTATTTCCCATCCTCTGGCACACAAATGTCTCACCAATAAGTCTAGCGAGTTTGCTATTTCTTGCTTACTGAATCCAATCAGCATAATGTCATCTATGTAATAGACCAGTGTGATATCTTGCGGAGGTGAAAAGCTATCAAGGTCTCTCTGAATAAGATTATGACACGAAGTGGAGAGTTGATAAACCCCCGAGGTAGGACAGTAAAAGTATATTGCTGTCTTTGCCACCTGAAGGCAAATTGCTTCTGGTGGGCCTTATGAAAAGGAATGGAGTAAAAGGCATTTGCAAAGTCAATGGCTGTACACCAGTACCAGGATATGTGTTAACTTGCTCAAGCAATGAAACTACATGGTACAGCAGCTCAAATTGCAGTCACCACTTGCTTAAGCTTATGATAATCCACTGTCATTCTCCAAGATCCAGCTGTCCTCTGCACAGGCCAAATGGGAGAGTTGAACAGAGATGTGGTGGCAATCATCACCCCTGCATCTTTGAAGTCCTTGATAGTGGCAATAATTTCTGCAATCTCTCCAGGGATGCAATATTGTTTTGATTTACTATTTGTCTAGGTAGAGACAGCTCTAATGGCTTCCATTCGGCCTTTCTCACCATAATAGCTGTCACCCTACCAGCCAGGGAGCCAAAATGGGGGCTCTGTCAGCTGCTAAGTATGTCTATGCCAATTATGTATTTTGGCACTCAGGAAATGACCACGGGATGAGTCTGGGACCTACTAGACTCACCGTTAGTCAGATCTGAGCTAAAACCCTATTAATTATCTTACCTTCATAAGTCCCTACTTTACCTGGAGGATCACAGTGATGCTTTGGGTCCCCTGAAATCAAAGTCAGTTCAGAACCAGTGTCCAATAATCCCCGAAATGTCTGATCATTTCCCTTCCCCAAAGCACAGTTACCCTGGTGAAAGGCCAGAGGCCTCCTTGGGGAAGGATGGCAGAAAGATTCACTGCATAAAGTGTTGGTAATACAGGGTGGTCCTTCCTCAAGAGGACCCAGGCTCCCCTTCATTCAAGGGGTTCTGGGTCTGTAAACTGGCTCAAGTTTGAAAATTGATTGAGGGGCCATGATTCTCTGCTTTTATAATTCAAGTAAGTCTTGTCCCTTTGACCTAGAAGTTTTCTGTTTGTATAATTTAAATAGGAATGCAGTAGACTTCCTATCAATTTAACTTCTAGGTATGCCGAGATTAATTAGCCAATGCCTGAGCTCTACAGGAGTCAGTCTATTCTGATTGTCACTTTGCCTCTGCTTTCTTTTATGGTAGCTACACCCACCTTGTCTTTGACGGTTGGCACTTGGCCCCTGCTACTTCAGGATCCAATTATTCCCATTGTATTTAAATTTTGCAGTCGAGTGACTGCAGCTGCCACTGTTAGATGTGACATACAGTGAAAGGCAATTACAGGATTCTTCGAAGATGCAGGTGCTGTCGGCACAAATCTGTTTCACAAGGCGTTGGTCAAGGGTGTATCTTCTGGACCCTCCCAGCTTGGATGAGCAGGTCTAAGATGACTAATCCACTCCACCATCCCAATCTCCCTAAGCTTTTGGATCCCTTCCTTTACATTAAACCAAGGAAGATCAGGCATTTCCAGCTCCTCACAGTGGGCCATCTTTTAAGTCATATTTCAGCTAACCAAGCAAATAAACTATTAGAATATTTTTTAACTCCCTAACCTGATCCAGCTCTGTGTTCCTTCTACCATTACCCCATACCTTTAATGTCCATCCCTGGCCAGGCATGGTGGCTCATGCCTGTAATCCCAGCAGTTTGGGAGGCTGAGGTGGACATTTCACTTTAAGTCAAGAATTTGAGACCAGCCTGGCCAACATTGTGAAACACTGTTTTTACTAAAATTACCAAAATTAGCCTGGCTTTGCAGCATACGCCTGTATTCCCAGCTACTCAGGAGGCTGAGGCAAGAGAATCACTTGAATCTGGGAGGTGGAGGGAGGTGGAGGTTGCAGTGAGCCGAGATTGTGCCATTGCACTCTGGTCTGGGTAACAGAGTGAGACTTTTTCTAAAAAAATCCATTCCCATGCCTGTTCTCCCAGGTTGCTATTTATATAAATTAGAGAACTCAAACAGTTCTTTTCTTTTTGTGTGTAGTACATCTCCTGATGGGTCACACTCTCAACCTCATCTCTAGGGCCTTGCTGGGACTTTAGTTATAGGTCTAGAAGCAAACAGACATATTAGGGGTGGCTTCTGAGGGGACTCAACATTATCTTGCCTGCCTGGCAACTGCCTCAGGGGAGGCCATCACTGTTGTCCAGGAAGCGCAAGGCTTATCTTTTCAGACAAAGGTGGAAAGAGAGCCTTGGGTCAGGGAGGGGGTGTTGCACTACTGGGGATGGGGAAGCTGTTCCTTCTGGGAAAAAAGGTTAATTCGAGTTTACAAACTCAGTGTCCTCAGCTTCATCAGGGTTCTCCCACGTCCTCATTCCAAGTATCAGGGTCTTATTCTTTTCCAATTAATGCCCTCACTTTAACAGTAGACACCTGGTGAGACTGTGCATGCATCTTTCGTTGCAGGTCAGCCATTCACTCACATGATAAGAGTTTGTGTCTGTTTTTGCACAATTTCAGTTCTTTCTCTACAGGAGATAAGACTCTCACTCAGGGCAGTCTTAGCAGATTTGATTCTCAGTATCTGCTTCTGAAGCCAGAGACAGAATCCCTGAGTTCATCATTTTCTTTTTTTCTTTTTTTTTTTTGAGACAGAGTCTCACTCTGTTGCCCAGGCTGGAGTGCAGTGGTGCGATCTCAGTTCACTGCAAGCTCCGCCTCCCAGGTTCCCGCCATTCTCCTGCCTCAGCCTCCCGAGTAGCTGGGACTGCAGGTGCCCGCCACCTCGCCCACCTAATTTTTTTTTGTATTTTTAGTAGAGACAGGGTTTCACCATGTCAGCCAGGATGGTCTCGATCTCCTGACCTCGTGATCCACCCGCCTCGGCCTCCCCAAGTGGTGGGAAGAGTTCGTCATTTTCTTTCATCACTTTTTCCACTGAAATTAGGAGCAACCAACCAGCTTCACTGTGTTCCTCGGTTCTCCACATATGGTCAAAGGTATTCTGTATAGGGTCACAAAACTCCTTGCCTCTCACGAGCGGTGAATAAGGAGTGTCAAATGCATTTACTCTGTGTAACTCTCTAAATAGTTTCCTCCAAGGACTATTAGTGTTCTCCATGCTATTAGAAGTAAGTCCTTAGCATTTTTGGGTCTAATCATATTAAGCAGCCAACTCCAGAAACTCCAAAACCAATAAAAGAACTCCATCCTTAATATTCTGTTCCTCTAGAACTACTCCTGGTACCAAAATTTGTATATGTATATCCTATTGGGGGAGTTTATTAACTTTCACAATCACAAGGTCCCCCAATAGGCTGTCTGCAAGCTGAGGAACAAGGAGAGCCAGTCCGAGTACCAGAACTGAAGAACTTGGAGTCCAGTGTTTGAGGGCCGGAAGCATCCAGCATGGGAGAGAGATGTAGCTGGGAGACTAGGCCCATCTCTCCTTTTTACATTTTTCTACCTGCTTTATATTTGCTGGCAGCTGATTAGATTGTGTCCACCAGATTAAGGGCGGATCTGCTTTCCCCAGCCCACTGACTGAAATGTTAATCTCTTTTGGCAACACCCACATAGACACACCCAGAATTAATACTCTATCCCTCAATCCAGTCAAGTTGGTTAACACTCAGTATTAACCGTCACAGCTCCCTAGAAAATAAACGGTTAAAATAAACACAATTAGGAATGATGAAGTGATACTACTATTGACCCCACAGAAATAAAAATATTTATCAGACTGGCTGGGCACAATGGCTCACGCCTGTAATCCCAGCACTTCGGGAGGCCAAGGTGGGCGGATCATGAGGTCAGGAGATGGAGACCATCCTGGCTAACATGGTGAAACCCTGTCTCTACTAAAAATACAAAAAAAAAAAAAAAAAATCAGCTGGGTGGCTGGCACCTGTAGTCCCAGCTACTCAGGAGGCTGAGAAAGGAGAATGGCGTGAACCCGGGAGGCGGAGCTTGCAGTGAGCCGAGATCGCACCAATGCATTCCAGCCTGGGCAACAGAGCGAGACTCTGTCTCAAAAAAAAAAAAAAAAACAGATGCTGGAGAGGTTGCAGAGAAAAGGGAACACTTATATGCTGTTGGTGGGAGTGTAAATTAGTTCAAAGAGCTAAAAGCAGAACTACCATTTGACACAGCAATTTCATTACTGGGTATATAACCAGAGGAATATAAAGCATTCTGCCATAAAGACACACGCACATGAATGTTTATTGCAGCATTGTTTGTAATACCAAAGACATAGAACCAACATAAATGCTCATAAATGGCAGACTGGATAAATAAAATGTAGTACATGTACACCATACTATGCAGCCATAAAAAAGAAAAAGATCATGTCTTTTGCAGGAACATAGATGGACCTGCAGGCTATTCTTGGCAAACTAATGCAGGAACAGAAAACCAAATACTGCATGTTCTCACTTATACGTGGGAGCTAAATAATAAGAACTTATGAACACAAAGAAGGAAACAACAGACACTGGAGTCTATTTGACGGGGGAAGGTGGGAGGAGGGTGACCAGCAGAAGAGGTAACTGTTGGGTACTGGGCTTAATACCTGGGTGATGAAATAATCTGTACCAAAAAAACCCATGGCCGGGCATGGTGGCTCACACCTGTAATCCTAGCACTTTGGGAGGCTGAGGTGGGGTGGGAGGATCACTTGAGGTCAGGAGTTTAAGACCATCCTGGCCAACATGGTGAAACCCTGTCTCTACTAAAAATACAAAAATTAGCTGGGTGTGGTGGTGCATGCCTATAATCCCAGCTACACAGGAGGCTGAGGCTGAAGAATTGCTTGAACCCAGGAGGTGGAGGTTGCATTGAGCTGAGATTGTGCCACTGCACTCCAGCCTGGTGCCAAAGCAAGACTTCGTCTCAAAAAATCAATCAATCAATCAATCAATCAATCGATAATAAAAATTAAAAAAAGAAAATAAATGGTTATAGCTTGGCTGCTTATTAATCAAAGTGACAATGAAATCATTTAAACATGACAGAAGGTAACATAATTGCAGGAAAACATAGCGGTTTCAGGGTGATGTCTTAGTCCATTTCCTGCTGCTATAACAGAATAGTGCAGATCAGGTAATTTATAAAGAAATTTATTTATTTGGCTTATGGTTCAGGAAGTGAGAACTCCAAGATCTGGGGCCACATCTGATCAGGGACTTCTTGCCATGTCATAACATGGCAGAAGGCATCACATGGCAAAGAAGCATAAGAGACACACACAGAGAAAAAGGCAGCTGAACTTCCACGGTAACCCAAACCCACAATAATGGCAGTAATCTGCTCATGAGCATAAACCATCATGACATAATTACCTCTTGAAGGTCCTGTCCCCTAATACTGTCATGATGGTAATTTAATTTCCACATGAGTTTTGGGGGGACATTGAAACCACAGCAGAGAAACTAAAAAATATAATAATAATAAATAAGACAGCACAAAGCACAGAGCATGATTTTGGAGAGATGCCAAATCTCATTACACTTTTTTATTTTTTTTAGCAATAGAAATCTATCCTACAATTCACAAGGGGAAGATAAAGAGAAGTTGACTAGTGGATATAAATTGACAGTTTGATAGAAAAAAATAAAGCCTAGTGTCAGATCAGTAGGGTCAGTATAGTTTACAGTAGCCAACTGTACATTTTAAAATAACTAGAAGAGAAGAATTTAAATGTTTCTAGCATAAAGAAATAACAAATATTTAAGGTGATAAATATGTTAAGCACACTGATTTGATTTTTACAAATTAAATGAATGTATTAAATTACCACATGTAACTTGAAAATATGTACATTTATCATGTATCAGTTGAAAAAATTTACATGCAATGTCAAGGAACCCTGAGTAGCCAAAGCAATCTTTTTTTTTTTTTTTTTTTTTTTTTTTTTTTTTTTTTTTTTTTTTGAGGCGGAGTCTCGCTCTGTCGCCCAGGCTGGAGTGCAGTGGCCGGATCTCAGCTCACTGCAAGCTCCGCCTCCCGGGTTTACGCCATTCTCCTGCCTCAGCCTCCCGAGTAGCTGGGACTACAGGCGCCCGCCACCTCGCCTGGCTAGTTTTTGTATTTTTAGTAGAGACGGGGTTCACTGTATTAGCCAGGAGGGTCTCGATCTCCTGACCTCATGATCCGCCGTCTCGGCCTCCCAAAGTGCTGGATTACAGGCTTGAGCCACCGCGCCGGCCCAGCAATCTTAAAAAAGAATAAATTTGCTGGGTGCGGTGGCTTATACCTGTAATCCCAGCACTTTGGGAGGCCGAGGCGGGCGGATCACGAGGTCAAGAGATCGAGACCATCCTGGCAAACATGGTGAAACCCCGTCTCTACTAAAAATACAAAAATTAGCTGGGCATAGTGGTGTGCGCCTGCAATCCCAGCTACTCAGGAGGCTGAAGCAGGAGAATCACCTGAATCCAGGAGGCAAAGGTTGCAGTGAGCCAAGATCATGCCACTGTACTCCAGCCTGGCAACAGAGTGAGACTCCATCTCAAAAAATAAATAAATAAATAAATAAAAATAAAAAGAAGAAGAAATTTGAAGGTCTCATACTTCCTGATTTTAAAACTTACTATAAAGCTATAATAATCAAAACAGTGTGGTGCAGGCTGAGTATCACTTATTTAAAATGCTTGAGACCAGAAGTGTTTCAGACTTCATATTTTTTCATATTTGGGAATATTTGCATTGTACTTACCGGTTGAGCATCCCTACCCCAAATCCATACCTGTAGTCCCAGCTACTCGGGAGGCTGGGGCAGGATAATCACTTGAAACCAGAAGGCGGAGGTTGCAGTGAGCTGAGATGGCACCACTGCACTCAAGTCTGGGTAACAGAGTGAGACTCTGTCTCACAAAAACAAAAACAAACAGAAAAACCAAACAAATAAAACAAATGATAATGAAAACACAACATGTCAAAATTTGTGGAATACAGCGAAAGCAGTACTAAGATGGAAGTTTATAGCTATAATCACTTATATCAAAAAGAAGAAAAACTTCAAAGAAACAACCTAGTGATACATCTTAAAGAACTAGAAAAGCAAGACCAAATCAAATCCAAAACTAGTAGAAGAAAAAACAATAATAAAGATCAGAGCAGAAATAAATGAAATTGAAACAATCAAATACAAAGATTAATTTAAAAGTTGGTTTTTTTAAAAAAGATAAACAAAATTGACAAATCTTTGATCAGACTAAGATAAAAAAGAGAAGACCTGAATAAATAAATTAGAGATGACGAAAGAGACATTACAACTGATACTACAGAAATTCAAAGGACCATTAGTGGCTACTATGAGCCACTATATGCCAATAAATTGGAAAATTTAGAAGAAATTGATAAATTCCTAGACACATGAATCCTATCAAGATTGAACCATGAAGAAATCCAAAACTATAAAACATTGATGCAAGACAATGAAAATGACACCAAAAAAAAAAAAAAAGGAAAGATATTCCATGTTCATGGATTGGAAGACTCAATATTATTAACATGTCCGTAACTAAAAACCAGTAACAAGGAACAAGATCGAAGCCATAATTAAAAGTCTCCCAGCAAAGAAGAGCCTGGGACCAGATGGCTTTACTGCTGAATTCTACCATACATATAAAACGGAACTGATACCAATTGTACTCAAACTATTGTAAAAAATAGAGGAGGAGGGAAAACTTCCAAACTCAGTCTACGAGGCCAGTGTTACCCTGATAACAAAACTAAAGAAACATCAAAAAAAAAAAAAAAAAAAGACAGAAAGAAGAAAAGAAAAAACAGAAAGGAAACTAGTCAAATATCACAAATGAATATTGATGCAAAAATCCTCAGCAAAACTCTAGCATAAAAAATACATTAAAGTCCAGGCATGGTGGCTCATGCCTGTAATCCCAGCACTTTGGGAGGCCCAGGCAGGTGGATCACCAGAGGTCAGGAGTTCCATCTCAGGCTGGCCAACATGGTAAAACCCCATCTCTACTAAAAATACAAAAATTAGCCTGGCATGTTGGTGGGTGCTTGTAATCCCAGCTACTCGGGAGGCTGAGGCAGGAGAATCGCTTGAACCCGGGAGACGGGGTTTCACCATGTTGGCCAGGCTGCTCTCTTATCTCCTGACCTCAGGTGATCCTCCCACCTCAGCCTCCCAAAGTACTAATATTACAGGTGTGAGCCACTGCACAGGCCCTAATTGTACTTTTTTCTAATTTTATTTTTTGGAGTCTGGCTCTGTCACCCAGGTCAGAGTAGAGTGGCACAATCTCAGCTCACTGCAACGTCTGCCTCCTGTTTTCAAGTGATTCTCCTGCCTCAGCCTCCCAAGTAGCTGGGATTACAGGCTGCGCCACCATGCCTGGCTAATTTTTGTATTTTTAGTAGAGACAGGGTTTTGTCATGTTGGCCAGTCTGGTCTCGAACTTCTGACCCCAAGTGATCCGCCCACCTTGGCCTCCCAAAGTGCTGGGATTACAGGTGTGAGCCACTGCGCCCAGCCTGGATAATTTTTCTTTTTCTTTTTTTTTTTTTTTGAGACGGAGTCTTGCTGTGTTGCCCAGGCTGGAATGCAGTGGCGTGATTTCAGCTCACTGCAACCTCCGCCTCCCGGGTTCAAGCCTCTTGGCCTCAGCCTCCCAAGTAGCTGGGATTACAGGTGCCTGCCACAATGCCTGGTTAATTGTTTTTGTATTTTTAATAGAGATGGGGTTTCACCATCTTGGCCAGGCTGGTCTTGAACCCCTGACCTCATGATCCACCCACCTCTGCCTCCCCAAGTGCTGGGATTACAGGCGCCTGGCCAATAATTTTTCTTAATAAGAGAGAGTACCATGATAAAGTGTGGAAAAAAATGCTTCAAATTTATTTCTTCTTTAGACTTCTGTTTATATCTTAGTTATGTCTGCTACATTTTTGCAGGTTGTTGGAATCCCAAGCCAGGTAGAGTTTGTGCGTCATTTAAAATTGCTTTCACTGAGAATTTTCTCTTCATTTGTTGGCAAGGCTTCTAACACGTTTGATTTCCTTTTAAGCAGATAAATGCCAGTTTCCTTCAATGGGAACACTTTTAGCTGAGTTTCTAAAAATAGGAATGGGATTTGAAGCAGGTTAGGTTCTCTTACAACTCCTACATTTCCCCCCTTTCCACAAATACATATGGATACTCTTTTTACATGTATTTATGTTTGTATCACATGCAAAAGTTCCTTTTCCTGTTCCACTCAAGTAAAACTTACATGTCTTGAGGTATTTATTCCTTGGTCTACCTTAAGACCCTATGTGTTTCTGAATAGAACAGTGTTTAAGAGGGCAGTGGTGGTAACAAGGTCTCAGTGTGAATCTTGGGTCAGCTCCTGCTACCTCTGTGAACTTGAATAAGTACATTAACACTTTTTGTCTTAGTTTCTTTACCTGGTTTATGCTGAAATATTTCTTAGGCAGTTTGGGTTGCTATAGCAAAGTGCCATAGACTGTATATAAATAACAGAAATTATTCCTCACAGTTCTGAGGGCTAGAAGTCTTAGACCAAAGTGCTGGCACAGTTGTGTTCTGGTAAGGGCCCTCTTCTAGCTGCAGACAGCCAACTCCTTGTTACATCTTCACATGTCAGAAAAGGAGTAAGCTAGCTGTGTTTTTTTTTTTTTTTTTTTTTGAGACGGAGTCTCGCTCTGTCGCCCAGGCTGGAGTGCAGTGGCCAGATCTCAGCTCACTGCAAGCTCCACCTCCCGGGTTTACGCCATTCTCCTGCCTCAGCCTCCTGAGTAACTGGGACTACAGGCGGCTGCCACCATGCCCGGCTAATTATTTTTGTATTTTTAGTAGAAACGGGGTTTCACCGTGTTTGCCAGGATGGTCTTGATCTCCTGACCTTGTGATCCGCCCGCCTCGGCCTTCCAAAGCGCTGGGATTACAGGTGTGAGCCACCGCTCCCGGCCTTTTTTTTTTTTAATGGAATCTTGCTCTCATTGAGCAGGCTGGAGTGCAGTGGCGCGATCTCGGCTCACTGCAACCTCCATCACCCGGCTTCAAGCGATTCTCCTTCCTCAGCCTCCACAGTAGCTGGGATTACAGGCATGCACCACCATGCCCGGTTAATTTTTGTATTTTTAGTAGAGACTGGGTTTCACCATGTTGGCCAAGCTGGTCTCTAACTCCTGACCTCAGGTGACCCACCCACCTCAGCCTCCAAAAGTGCTGGGATTACAGGCCTGAGCCACGGCGCCCAGCTCTGGCCTTTTTTTTTTTTTTTTTTTTTTATAAGAGCACTAAACCAATTCATGAGGGCTCCACATTCATGATCTAATGACCTTCTAAAGGCCCCACATCCAAGTACCATCACATTGGGGTTTAGATATCAACCTATGAATTTGTCGGTGGAGACAAACATTAGCCCACAACAAAAGGGAATAGAGGAAGGAATATTATACTGCTTCTTTCACTGCCCTACCAAATTCATCCATCAGGGTTCAATTATTCAGCCATGTCTCCAGCCATTAGGAATTAATTGATAAAAGAAGCAATCCAGTCAATGGTTCTTACTGTACATAAGCCTTAACTAATAAACTCATTAAAATGAAGATTCCTTGCCTTATAACTCATACTCTAATTCTATAGAACTGAGATTAGCTAAGGAGACTGCATTTTTACCTAGATCTCCTAGGGAATTCTTATGCATGTGGTCCTTAGAACACATTTTTGGAATAGAAATGGAAAGCCAGGGTGGGTGTGGTGGTTCATGCCTATAATCAGCACTTTAGGAGGCCAAGGTAGGCAGATTACTTGAGCTCAGGAGTTCAAGACCAGCCTGGGCAATAAGGCAAAACCTCGTCTCTACAGAAAATACAAAAATTAGCCAGGCATGGTGGCACACACCTGTAATCCCAGCTATTTGAGAGGTTGAGGTGGGAGGATCACTTGAGCCTGTGAGGTTGAGGCTGCAGTGAGCCACGATTACACCACTGTACTCAAGCCTGGGCAACAGAGTGAGACCCTGTCAAAAAAAAAAAAAAAAAAGAGAGAAAGGAAAGAAAGAAAGAAAAGAAAAGAAAGAATAAAGGAAGAAAAGCTATCTTTCTATACCAATTGATATAGAGGCAGAAACCATCATAGAATTATTATTTTTGTTTTGTTTTGTTTTGTTTTGGGGTTTTTTGAGATGAAGTCTCACTCTGTCGCCCAGGCTGGAGTGCAGTGGCATGATCTGGAGTCACTGCAACCTCTGCCTCCTGGGTTCAAGCAATTCTCCTGCCTCAGCCTCTCGAGTAACTGGGACTACAGGTGCATGCCACCACGTCCGGCTAATAGTTTTGTATTTTTTTTAGTAGAGACAGGATTTCACCATATTGGCCAGGCTGGTCCAACTCCTGACCTCGTGATCCACCCACCTTGGCCTCCAAAAGTGCTGGGAATACAGGCGTGAGCCACTGCACCAAGCCTTAAGTGGCAACTATTTAAGGAAATAAAATGGGTGTAGTGAGTGATCCAGGCATAGGAGTTACAGAGGTTAAAAGAAAAAGCAGCAGATAATTAAGCAGAGTAATCTGAATCCTGCCAGAGGATGCCTTACTCCAGATATCAATGGTTTCAGCTTTGGGACAATGGAATTTGCAAGAAAAAATTGAACCAGCTTATCAAAGTGTTGTTTAATATGTATTTCAGAAAACACTGTGCCTAATGAAGAGTTCTTAAACCACCACAATGGAATGGCAGGCTCTTAGACAGTTCTCTTACTTAAATGCCTTTATAAATGTGGAATATGTGAATGAATGAGAGATGGGGAACCCCATAGAAAAGAGTATATAATATCACACACTGGGAGAAAGAAAACAGCAAAACTTTTGTGGACTTATTGATACTGACTATAATAACATGCAAAGTCTGTAGGACCCAGGACACCACTATTTTCATTAGCCAGAATAAGGTCCTTAAGATATCATATAATAGTTGGAACTCTAATATGAATTTGTTGCACCTTTGGCACAATCCGATTCTGAACTCAACCCGAAGTTTCACATAGTCCCTGCTTCAAACATGATGGCTGACTAATTAGTTGGATGGTATGATCTACATTGTGGCTGTCAATCATCCTTGGCCTGGTTCTTGCTCAAAGTAGCAAGGTGGTAGTGAAGGAGACTTATCACCTGGAGTTTATCACCTGGTCTTCACTAAGGCTAACTTGTCTGCTAGCATTGCTAAAGTTTGTTTGTTTGTTTTTGAGACGGAGTCTCGCTCTGTTGCCCAAGCTGGAGTGCAGTGGCGTGATCTCAGCTCACTGTAACCTCCTCCTCTCGGGTTCAAGCAATTCTCCTGCCTCAGCCTCCTGAGTAGCTGGGACTACAGGTGCCCACCGCCACGCCCAGCTAATTTTCGTATTTTTAGTAGAGACATGGTTTCACCATATTGACCAGGCTGGTCTCGAACTCCTGACCTTGTGGTTCGCCCGCCTTGGCCTCTCAAAGTGCTCGGATTACAGGTGTGAGCCACCAGGCCTGACCTGCTGAAGTTTAAATTGGCAAAACACACTGACCAGTGAACAGAAAGCCCATCCATAGTTTACACGGAAGTCTTCCATCTGATTGCAGGTCAGTCAGTTTCACTGGCTCCCCTTGGCATGTAGAGGACACTGTTTTGTCTTTACTTAGACTCCCTCTGGTTGCATATTTGTTTTCATGGTTATAGTGTCATCATGTATGAACCTACTGAATGTGTTATACACCACTCAGACTTTGCCTTAGACCATTCTTCATAGTATAAGAAAAGAAGCTGAAGCCCACAGTATTTCTTGTTATTATACTTTTTTGTGTTTATAAGTCAGCCATATAAGAAACTGGAACATTTTATTGAAAATTCAACCAGGGTGTAAGATTGGGAACCTCATTTTGCAAAGTTACAGCTCTGTCTTGCAGAATGTGATATATGTTCTGAACCAGTGACCAACAATGATACTTTCCCTCCCATCGTAAGGAATAAGATTCCAGGCAACTAGCAGTGTACTTGGGAGGGGCACTGCTCATGTTCGCATCTAATAATCTGTTTTCAGAATTTTTGTCTCCTCAACTTGTAACCACAGGCTTTTCAGCTGTCAATTCTCAGTACCCAAGAGAATGGTACTATGTGATAATAGTGGAAATAAATTTGAAGTAGAAACTGCCACCTAACTATTTCAGGCTCCATATGCCATTGGAGCAAGACGCAAAAAGGACGTGATGATTTTAACTGTATTATAGATCTCGATTACATAGGAGAAATGAAGAATACAGCAAGAATCCTAGGGAACACCTGGGGTCACCTCTTTTACTACTATCTAATGGTGCCAGAGTACCTGAGACCTATTGGAGTATCACAAATAATTCATCACACTCAGAATTGAAGGTACAAGTCACTCTGTTCTGGGTGGGGTGAGGAGGTAAGGGAGGAGAAGGAAGAGGAGCAGAATCATACAAGCTCAAGTGTTGCTGGAAGGCAAATAACACAGTCCAGGTAAAAAGAAAGATAAGTCATAAATACTAGCTATAGTCTTTATGTCAAGGTTATTATTGCTAATTTTGTTTTTTGGTAATTGTGAAAATTACTAATTGTCCTCCATCACTTCTTTTTCCCCTTCTTCTTTTGTGACAGAACATCAGGTTTGTTTTTTTTTTTTCTTTGTTTTGTTTTTGTTTGTTTGTTTTTTTAAGAAAGGATCTCACTCTGTCACCCAGGCTGGAGTGCAATGGCAAGATCTTGGCTCACTGCAACCTCCCCCTCCCAGGGTCACGCAATCCTCCCACCTCAGCCTCCAGAGTAGCTGAGACAACAGGTGGGGGTGCCACCATGCCTGGCTAATTTGTATTTTTTGTAGAGAGGGGTTTCACCATGTTGTCCAGGCTGGTCTCAAAGTCCTGGACTCAAGCGATACGCCTACCTCAGCCTCCCAAAGTGCTGGATTATAAATGTGAGTAACCACGCCTGGGCAAAACACCAGATTTTTATCTTGGCACATGACTACCTGAAATAAAGATTGCTTTTCCTTATCTCTCTTTAAGCCATGAATGGCCATGTGACTAAGTTCTGACCAGTGGAATATAAGCAGAAGTACTGTTTGTGAAAATCCTTAGGCCGGGCGCGGTGGCTCAAGCCTGTAATCCCAGCACTTTGGGAGGCCGAGACGGGCGGATCACGAGGTCAGGAGATCGAAACTATCCTGGCTAACACGGTGAAACCCCGTCTCTACTAAAAAATACAAAAAACTAGCCGGGCGAGGCGGCCAGCGCCTATAGTCCCAGCTACTCGGGAGGCTGAGGCAGGAGAATGGCGTAAACGCGGGAGGTGGAGCTTGCAGCGAGCTGACATCCGGCCACTGCACTCCAGCCTGGGCGACAGAGCCAGACTCCGTCTCAAAAAAAAAAAAAAAGAGAAAAAAAAAGAAAAAGAAAATCCTTAAAGGGTGGGGGACGCTGGGGGAGGAAAAAAACATTTTCACTTCCTCCTTTCTCTTGCTGGCTGAAAAGTCATCATGTATGTTTGCTGTATAATTTGAGAGTATTCAATTGGTCCATAGAAGCTAGGACAAACAAGTGAGATATTTGAAACTCATATGAAGTATTAAGCCTAGATATCAAGTAAACTAGTAGCTTATAAGATACAGGTGAAACTCGGCTGGGCACAGTGGCTAAGGCCTGCTTCCAGCACTTTGAGAGGCCAAGGTGGGTGGATCACTTGAAGTCAGGAGTTTGAGACCAGCCTGGCCAACATGACGAAGCCCCATCTCTACTAAAAATACAAACATATTCCAGCCTGTCAGCCTGTGCAAGGAAATGAATTTTGCCAAGAAGAAGAATGAGCTTGGAGGTGGATTTTTCCTTAGGATTTTCCTTAGACAAGAACTCAGTCCAGCTGAACCTTGACTTCAGCCTTGTGATACTTTGAGCAGAGAACCCAGTCATGCAGTGTCCAATGTCTAACCTATATAACTCTGAGCTAGTAAATGGGTATTGCTTTAAGCTGCTAAAATTGTGGTAGTTTGTTACACAGAAATGGGAAACAAATACAGCTACTCATTAGTGATACTCCTAATGATGTCATTCTGGTCTCATCTGTGCACTACCCTGAAAACACAGATGACACCCATAGCTCCTTAGTAGGTTAATTAGGGAGCTACAGTTGTAGCCAGGCATACTTGTCCTCCTTGCCTTTTGCTTTTAGAGCAAATGAGTGTGTTGGTTCCAGGCACTCTCTGTCTGCTAAGCTCCCTTGTCCAAATCCCAGTTCTGCTCCTCATGAGCATACCTTCAAAGGCAAGACTGATGTAGCAGAAGCAAAGATAGGACCTGTACACGTTGAAAAGCCACAATTCACATTACGTGGTCTTTTTACCCTACCTGTATCATATCCTAAGTATGTTCACCTGTTACCTCATTCCTTTGTCCTTGTTGCTTAGTCTGTGTTTTTGTTGTTGTTGTTTATTTGTTTCAGTTTTGTTTTTTTTGAGACAGAGTGTTGGTTGCTCTGTCACCCAGGATGCAATGCCATGGTTTGATCTTGGCTCATTGCCACCTTCGCCTTCTGGGTTCAACCGATTGTGCTGCCTCAGCCTCCCTAGTAGCTGGGACTACATGCATGTGGCACCATGCCTGGCTAATTTTTGAAGTTTTAGTACAGATGGGGTTTCACCATGTTGGCCAGGCTGGTCTTGAACTCCTGGCCTCAAGTGATCTGCCCGCCTTGGCCTCTCAAAGTGCTGGGATTACAGGAGTGAGCCACCACGTCTGGCCCAGTCTTTTTTATTTTATTTTATTTATTTATTTTAAGACAGAGTCTCTCACCCACTCTTTTGCTCAGGCTGGAGTGCAGTGGCACTGTCTCAGCTCACTGCAATCTCCGCCTCCTAGGTTCAAGCAATTCTCATGCCTCAGCCTCAGCCTCCTGAGTAGCTGGAACTGCAGGCATGTGGCACCCACCACACCCAGCTAATTTTCTTATTTCTTTTAGTAGAGATGGGGTTTGCCATGTTGACCAGGCTGGTCTCTAACTCCTGACCTCAAGTGATCTGCCCGCATTGGCCTCCCAAAGTACTGGGATTACAGGCGTGAGCCACCATGCCTGCCCTCAGTCTGCGTTTTAAATTGATTCAATAAACCACGTAATTCAGGCATCTTTACTTAATCTGCATGGCTTTTTGTTCGATGACTCCTATGATAGCTTGCACGGTAGTATACTTAGGGGCTACTATTGAGCTAAAGTAATTTCCCACATGACAAATGTGGATGTAAGGACTGACACTCAAACAGCCATCTGGGACCATAAGGTGAAAGGTTCATGCTGAGGATGGAGTAGCAGCAAGACGGAAGAAGAAATGAGAAACAATTTAGCAGGAGCCCGGATCTCTTATGATGGGCTGTTCCAGTACTGGATTGCCTCCCTATATTTTTTCATGTGTGAGAAAATAAACTGATATTTTTTTAAAGTCAATATTATTGTAGATTTTCTGTCACAACTCAATCTAGCTCTACTTAATACACTAATATTCCATATTTCTTCCACTATTTTAAATCACTTTTTCAAAATGTGGTCAGTCTAAGGGCCATCTAAAGCTATCTGAGCTACCTGTCAAAATTTAGTTGCTACCCCACAGTCTGTAGTGGGACCCTAGGATTCTCCACTAACGATGAGTCTCCTTGGATATTCTTATGCCACCAATATTTGTAAACCACTGATCAATAGGAAATGTCTGTGTTTTTCATCTTTAGAATTTAGTCCAAAGACTAAATAA